>NW_028327181.1:31351659-31951659 GCF_987537825.1 Furipterus horrens | reverse complement strand
CAGTTGATGGCAGATTGGAGCATTTGGGTGGGGAGGACCCAATTTTTAGAAACAGGGCTGATTTCTTTCCAGAGTTTTTGACACTTTCTGATGAGTCATCATCTACCAGGGATGGATAAGAGGACTTTTTGCTAGAGCAATAAAACATAGACAAAGTAGAAATAAACAGAAGAACCACCATAAAATAGGTTCTTCATGGGCCACGCTGCAAGCAAAGTCTTTGGTGGGTAACCTTGTATACGTTTACATAAATGCCTCCTATCCCCTATGAGAAGAGGACAAAGAAATACGTCTTCATTTTTTTCTACCCCATGTCACTCAGCATTGTGCCTTATACCTAATGAATACTCAGTAAATGTCTGAAGGCCCCTCTCATATCCTTATTGCTGCCTTTTCCACTCTTTCTCATATAACGTGGTGTTAAGTCCCTGCCCCTTTGTTGCCCTCCGTGACCCGTTCTCATGCACCGACAGACTCTACAAGTGAGCTCCGTGGAAGCGGATTAACTTCCGCTGTGTTCTGACCCGGCCGGAGCATGGCCTGTATGTCGTCGTCGGCAGCCGTCCGTCTCGAGAGACGATGGTGTAGCTTCTTAAGAGTCTATCTGCACCGCCGAGAATGGCTGTGCAGTCCGACTCGGGAGTGACACGGTACCTGTCTCCTCCCGTGTTGAATCGACATCTTGTGATGACGCTGGAGTGTCCTCTCCAGTGAAGCTGAAGCTACAGAGCCTGGGCAGGGTGATATGGAGGGTCTGCTGTTGCCCATGCAGCAGACCCCCCCTCTCTTCGCAGCTGAAGGGTCCAAGGGAAAGACGGAGTCAATACAGCTTGGCTTCAGGTGCGCCGCAGGAGTTGCCGGTGTTGACTACAACGTCAAACCGCCTTAGGGACTCCGGCTCCGGATTTTCTGTCGGGGTTTACTCCCTTAGCCTTTCCCCTGAAGAGGTATGCCGCAAGGCAGCGGAGGTTTTTTGGAGTCAGAGTTTTCCTTCTCTGATGTGCCCTGACTGGAAGATCGAACCAGCGACACTTAGCTCGCAGGCCGACGCTCAATCCACTGAGCCAAACCAGCCAGGGCTAGGCCTGTATGAAGGCCATAACATTAAAACTTCCCTACAGAGATTAATACCAACCCATTAATCTGTACTTTTATGGTCACTCAATCATAAACCCACCTAAGTATTGACTTTAATTAATATTTTTCTAGCTTGAACACAGGGAAATCATAGGAGATGTTGATAAATGCTGCTGAAGTCCCGAAGTCCTCTGTCAATTATAGCTCCCTGGTCTACTAGAACAATGTATTAAGTAGGATGTATGAGGTCAGCCCAGAAAGTATCCAGCTATGTTGTATAAAAAAGAGGCATTTATTGACGAAGATACAAGAAACATTGTACATAGGACAGTGACATCTCAGTCCCCTTCAAAGTAGGCACCTTGAGACTTCACACAGTTCTCTCAATTGCCATAAGCTACTTGTATTTTCCTAAATCTCATAGATGTGTGAAATCTCTTCCTTTTCAAAGGTGATTTTAGTTTTGGGAAAAGCCAGAAGTCACAGGGTTTCGAATCTGGGCTGTAGGGGGCTGAGTCACCTGGGTGATTTGATGTTTCGCCAAAAACTCTGCGTGAGACATGACGCATGAGTGGGCACTTTGTCATGATGAAGCTGCCAATCACCAGCTGCCCATAGCTGTGGCCTTCTGAATCATCTGAATAGTGTCTGTGGAGGAATGTTCAAGCTTAACACAAAATTTGATAGATTCATTGCTCTACTCACTGAGTCATTTTGAATGCAATGGTCACATAGTACACACGCTCACTCAAAGGCATCTATCACCCCTACCGAGTGAAGGCATCATTGTTCATGCATGTGCATTCCAGTCCACTCTCCTTAGCTGCCAGTTACATCAATGTTGTGCCAACTGTTCTTGTTATATTAACAGTGGCTGGAGTTTTTCCGGACAGACCTTGTAATTCTGTCTGCCTAACTTAAGCAAGATAGAAGTTTATTTTTCTCTCATGGAAAAGTCTATGCTGGCAGGCTGGCTTTGCTCCCAGAAATTATTGATATCAGGGACTTAGGCTCTTTTTGCTGAAGCACACCTACACACTTCCCTTATCTGCATGGTCCAAAATAACTCACTCATTCACATTTTAGCAAATAATATGCATCTACATTTTGGAAAAGTTATCCTTCACTTTTGCTCACATCTTTTGTCAGAACTTGTTCACAGTTCTTAACCTAGCTGCAAGTGAGGCTGGGAAATTTAGTTTTTATTTTTGGTAGCTCAGGTAGGCTGAGTAATGCCCCTCCCTTGAAGGGTACCCATGTGCTAATCCCTGGGACCTGTGAATATGTTACCTTAGGTAGGAAAAGGACCCTTCAGAAGTAAGTTAGGGATCCTGGGATGAGGAGATCATCCTTATGATTTAGGTGAGTCCCACATAATCACAAAGGTCCTTTTAAGAGTGAAGGAGGAGAATCAGAGGCAGAAGATAGAAGCAGAAGTGATTGAGGAAGAGGGAGAGGTACATTCCCAGGTGCCATGCTGGTGGCTTTGATGATGAAGGAAAGGGCCACAAGCCAAAAAAGTAGGGAGCCTCTGCAGAAGCCAGGAAGGCTCAGAAACCTGTGTACTCTTAGAGCCTCCAAAGGAAACGCAGCCCTGGTGATCCATTTCAGACTCCTGGCCTCCAGACCTGTAAAATAATAAATTTGTGTTGATTTAAGTCACTAAGTCTGTGGCCATTTAGTGTCCACCAGCTCTGCTAAAATTTCTGTTACTATGGAAAAAAGGAAAGAAGAGATCTTGGAGGGTAATTAGCAGCTTCTACCATGACTTTTTGATAGTGACCTTAGTTAGGCCTAATCCTAAAGATCACCTCTTTCTCTTCAAGTTGTCCAGAAACATTAAAAAAAATCTCTTTGTTCTTCTTGTGTGGGCTTATTGTCAAGCTCATAGGTCTGTAGTTTTAGGAATATTTTCTACTGCTGAAAATAATTCAGTTTTCCAGTCCTTCTCTTATTGTCTCTGGTACATCAGAGATAACCAACTAGAGTTCAACTAAGTTGATTGTTCTCTTGGTATAAGTTGTAGGGGCTCAAGATTTGAAGTTGTTTAAAACATTAGGGTATTCCCATAATCCTTTATTCATCTTGGAGCATCTATTCCCACCTATGAGTGGTCCTTCATCCTATCAGTAGGGAGATCATTCTCCCTGAGTCAGAATTCAAAAACAATGTAGATGCTGAGGATATCTGCTTTCTTAATGTCATCCGTCAGTGGTATATCATCACTGTTCAGTAACAGACTCTGAACTTCTGGCTCAAATTACCGTCAATGACATTAGATCACCTCCATTTGGTTTATGGGGGCTCAAGCCATTACTATTCCCTCTTGTCCATTCAGAAAAATGTAAAGATTTGGATTTCTCCATAGACCTTTTAGCAATTGCTTGACTGCTGTCCCAGAGAAACCAAATGCCCACATTTATGGGCCTCCATCCCCCTATACCAGCAATAGTTTCAGGGTGACTAAAACTGACGCATTTGCTTACAGCAGCTCACCCAAGCTTTGCTGCTACTCCTGAGGCCATTTGCTCTCAGAGAACCTGACTGTGGAATGACAGCCAAAATAATGGGGAAATCAAACAATTCTAAGGCTTAAAATTTGCAAGAGATGAGAGCATTTCTCTATTTTGTTCTTTTCACCTGCTCTGTGTTCTCGCTGCCAGCACTCCTTTGCCCCAGATTCATCAGCAGTCAGGGCAGGAGCCAGCTGCCTACTGTGGAGTCCTCATTAAAACACACTGCTCTTGCTAATTAGGAGCCAAGGTTCTCCCACAGTGGGCCTGGCCTGGGTATTGCCATTATCTTCATAAATAGACTCTTTCCTTGGCAAATTGTGCTGTCATGGGCAGGCATTCCCGACCTGGCAACGGCTCTGTGCATTCTGACTGGTGCAGGGTATGTGCTAGCTAGAGAAGGCAGAGGCATTCACGCAGAACAGGGGCTCTGTCCTCACTTCACCCCACTGGGTCTGGGCAGCAGGCAGCCAGCGGAACAGCTGAATCTGCTTGTACAGCGACAGTGTGAAGTGGCCATATGGCCCAGGTTTTCTGGACAATCTTGTTTCCCATCATTTTAATCTTTACTGTGAAGGTAACCTGTTAAATGCATAAAATGCATACATATTTCTTTAAAAAATGATCTAATTGTTTTATCTTTTCAAAGATTATTTCTATCAATAAATTCACAAATCAGTAAAAGAAAATCAGATGAATTCTTGATCTCCCAAATGTGCCTATGCAATCTCCTCATGAGAATGTGCTTACTTATTTAATTTCTTTCCTGTACAAAACTCTCTCTCTACTGTTTCTGCCTGTTCAGTGCTTACCTTCCATTTCTAGTACTATCTTTTTTGCAAGGTCTGTTCTGATTCACTCAATTAAATGTAACCTCTTTCTTTTCTGCAATGCCAGCATTATCTGCTCATCTCTCTTTCATGCCACCTATGCGTGGAATGTCAATTCTGTGCCAGGTCCTGTGCTGAGCACTTTATATACGTCCTTACAGTGAACTTGTAGCTTAGGTATTACCCTCATTTTGTAAACGAGAAAACTGAGAGGCTCAAAGAAACTGGTCCAGGGAAATTCCTTGGCAAAGAGCAGAGCAAGGCTTAGAGGCTCTGAGCTGTAGTTCGTAATGAACTTCATCCTCCCACTAGCTTGCAGACTCCTAAGGAGAAGGTTCTGTCTCTGTCATCGCTGCATTTCCTTTCTGCTCAAGCATAGACCGTGATTACAATCTAATCAGGGAGATAAAACATGACAAGAAAAATAGTTATATTAGAAGGCAGTCTAAAAAGGCAGTTGGTGCAAGCAATACAGTAGTGGCTGCTGGTGAACTTAAATTCTGCAAAATTTATGGCGACTAAGAGGTACAGCAAGCTGTTATCTCTCCACCTAATGCTAGTGTTATAATGAAACACTTCTCCAACTTTAATGTGCATATAAACTGTCACAGGATCTTGATAAAATGAAAATTCGAATGTGTGTCTGGAGTGGGACTGAAGAATCTCCATCTCTCACAAGCTCCTGGTCTGCTGGCGACGCTTGGAATAGCAGGGCTCTAAGAGACGGTACTATAAACCATAACTGGGGGACCTGGAAGGAAAAGAAGCAAGCTGGGTGCTGTGGAGATGAGAAGCCAGAAGGGAATCATTTCTAACTGGGCGAAAGGCGCAGAAACTTTCACTGCTCACTAGTATCTCATGTAGAGGCTCCTGTGCCCTTCCCTATGTTGAACCCTTTGCTGAAAATTCCTTGCACATTCTCTTACCAACACACTTTGTTTCATCCTTTAAGAAGTTCAGAGGTCACTGCCAGTAAACTTGCTGAACCTCCGGGCTGGGCTAGTGTTCTTCTCCTATACATTGATGATGGTCTATGTGCACTTCAGTCCTGTCTATCTGCTTCCCCACCTGACTGTCCATTTGTCAAGGTCAAGGACTATCCATTAAAGACACAACACTTGATGGGTGCTCTCTGGTAAGCTGAGCTTACAGAGGAGACCGAGGGGGGCAATCAGAAGGCAACAGTAGATGCCGGAGATGGAAAGGAAACAAGGCCAGGACAGCAGAGGAGCTCCGTATCAGTGCTGTGCTGCCACATGAGGCTCTACGAGGAAGAACCATAAAACCCAGCGGCTTGAACAATAAGCATTTATTGAAGTCATGAGCGCACGGGTCAGCTGAACAGTTCTGGTCCCAGGTAGATCCTCCCATGTGTCAGCACTCAGTCGGCTGGTAGACTTTACTGACCTTGGCTGGGCTGTCCCATATCTGAGCCCTCAGCTAGGGTCCATGTGGTCTCTCATCTTCGCAGCCAGCCCAGGTTTGGGCTCATGTCCATGGCAGGGTTCCAGGAGAGGGAGTGAAGAGTGCAAGGCCTCTTATTGCCAGAGCTTGGATATGGCATTCCATTACTTTTGCCTCATTTTATTAGCCAAGCAAAGTCAAAAGGCCAGTCCAGGATCAACCTATAGGGAAACAGAGTCAAGTGCTTGATGAGAAGAGCTACAAGCCAAAAAGTAACGGTGTGGCTACACGGAGGGAAATACTTGGGCCAAGTTTTGCAGTCAGCTGCCATCACTTCAGTTTGACTCAGTCTCTTTGACGGTTAGTAAGAGCGTACCAATCCCAGGGCACGCAAGCAGTTGGTCTTGATTCCGATGCTGTCCCCTTCAGGAGACACGTGGTGAAGACGGAACTACTCTTCATGACTTGCACCTCAGTCACCCAAAGCAAACATTCTTTCCGTGCTTCACTTCTTAGCTGCCTCCTCGTACTGTCTAGCTGATGTGTGTTCATATAACTCAGATGTGGTCTAAAATTAGGGTGAGCAAAACATAATGAGAGAGGCTAATGTGTTTAAAAAAAAGAAGTAAAACCAAGCTAAAGCTAAATATAAATAGTTTTACACTTAGCTCCATTCAGATTACCTGTGTTCCCACAATGATACGTAAGAGCTGTTAGTGCACATACATTTTTATGTTAGTGTGTTGAATAGGTAATACATTAACTAAAGTATAAGAGAGCAGATGAGAATCTTCTTTCACACATTCTTCCCTATACACGTATACCACACTTAGTTCTCGACAAAGGGAAACAATAGCATATGGGAAAAAATATATCCTTCCAGAAATGCATATATAATCAAATCAAAAAAATATATATATCATCTACTTGATTCTACATTTTGTTTTTATTTTCAATTAACATACCTATAAAGATTTTCCGAAGTCAGGGCATAAAGACACCCTTGCCTTTGTCGGGGCTGCATAATCTTCCGTTGCGCGAGTGAGTCACACCCACTTAACCAGCCACCCAGTGGCAGCCACTGAACATGTCTCCATTCCTTTGCTGTTGCATAATGAAAGCTTGCAAAAACTTGTGGCAGCACAGTGATGAACTTCAAACGCTGACCTTATGAATGGATTAGTGGCAACAATGGCTCTATTATTTTCTGAATGAAGTTCTATTTTAGTTTATAACCTTGCAATATTAAAAGCAAACAAAAAATTCCATGAAGACACTGGTCTGGCCCGCACCCAGCATTTTGGGACTTTGTGTTCTCAGTGACCTCTAGAGGAAGCCCTATGAGACAGTCGGGGGTGGGGAGCGAGCAAAATGATCTGGTTAAAAATATAACTGAGGCCTGTTTAGGGGAAGGCCAGTGTGTTGCAGCGTCTCTTCATGTTGAAGAGCTTTTTCCCATGAGCGAGCTCTGCTTTGCTCCTGTTGGGGCCTCTGTTCTGGAGGGTGACTGGAAGGTGAGCAGAACTGGTGTCCTAAAAAGACGGTGATGTGGCCATTACAAATGGACTCTTAGGGGTCCCAGAACAACTCGGAATGGTGTAAATACCAAAATTGCCATCTAAGATTCAGGGAGGCCAAACCAGCTTGTTTCTTCATTTATTCGGAGCTGTGACATGCACCAATTGTTCCCAAACGCCGGCTCATGCACTTGATGCCTCGGAAGCACTGCGGCATGCTGTTAGAAGTTACCTTCCTGGGTCCCACCAGATCAGACCGAGGAACCAGCCTCTCTGGAATCCACAACAAACTCCCTAGGTAGCTTGGAAGCAATCCATGTCAGGGCAGGAAACCCTACCAAGGCAACAGTGATATAAACATTGCTGCATTTAGAAATCAGGCAGCTCGGGCCTTACAGACTCAATCAGTGGGATGTATTAAATGTTCTGCTCTGTAGCAGCCTGATGCTCGAGCATGGGAAAGGCTGAATTCTCTCCAGCTTTGAAGGGTTCAAATGCAAAGCTCTGTCTGCTCCTGTCTCCTTGCTGGTCAGGTTTCTGACCGGGCCCCTGAATGGAGCTCTGATTTACAGAGAAGCGTGTGGTAGGGTGATGTTGACCAGGGGACCAGTCCAATTCTCCCCTTTCTGTCTCATATTAATAGTCACGAGGCTTTCAGAGTGAGCAGTGGCTCCCTGGTTGAAGGTGGAGGTTACATTAGGCTCTGGGACTGTCCAGGCTAGCGAAGAAGCTGGTCTGGAGAGGGGTACTAGATACAAGGCTGAGCCCAGTGCCCAGGCAGGTGGGGATTGCTGCCATGAGGTGGCCCTGCCCACAGAAGAGCAGCTGCTTTCTCAAGGAAGATGCACAGATTCAGTCCATCAGGTGTGGAGGGGCAGGGGAGGGAGGGAGACTCAGGTGCTCCCCTACTCCAGGGAGAGCTGTCTGGTCTCAAAGTCCAGAGTTTATTTTAGGATCTTGGCTTTCCCTGAGGAAAGCTAGGCCCCTTGACCCATATGCGGCATCTCAGGTGGGGCCTGTGTCCTGACTGAACAGGGAGCTGCTGACCCTGGAGGTAAATTGTCAGGGGTGGCCACTCTCTCCTAGACCTGACTTGTCCCTTTACATAAGAGACACACGTTTTCTCATTTCTGTGTAAATGTATGAGGATTTAATTTCCAAGCTTCCACCAGAATGCTAAAGAAGCAGGATCTGCTATTTCAGGATCTAGTTGTGCAAATAAATCCTCTTTTAAAAGTCAAACGCAGTTTCTCAGAGACTTTTTTTTTAAGTATTTAAAAAATATTTCATTTATTTATTTTTTGAGAGAGGGGAAGGGAGGGAGAAAGAGAGGGAGAGAAACCTCAACGTATAGTTGCCTCTCACGCACCCCCAACTGGGAACCTGGCCTGCAACCCAGGCCTGTGCCCTGACTTGGAATTGAACCAGTGACCCTTTGGTTCACAGGCTGGCACTCAATCCACTGAACCACACCAGCCAGGACTCTCAGAGTCTTAACAATGCTTAGCATATTGCTGGTCCTCAGTAAGTGTGTGGAGAATTAATAGCAATAGGTCAACTATCACCCTGAGAGAAAAATGGTATCTGTCATGTCAGGGTGACTGCAGCCAGAATTGTAGCCTCCACACACAGGTGTTTTCATTTGCTCAGGTCACCCTTAGCTAAGAGAATTCTTTCTGTGTAAGCATTACACGGCTCAGCCTGGCCAGGTGCCACCTTTTTTAACTTCATGTATGTATACAGGCCCCTGCTGTTCACGCGGTGCGGATGACTTCTGGCTCCCATGGCTGTGTTCTTGCCTGTCACCGCAGAACAAGAGCGAAGGCGGATGATCTTGGCTCCCATGACTCCCCTGTTCTCGCTCGCTGCCAGGAGAATTGAAGAGGCAGATCCTGTGGTTCCTGTCCCCGCCTGCAGGAACAAGATTAAACTGGTACAGATTCGCTCTCCAACTCTCCACTGTCGTTTATCAGACTCACCGAATCCAAAGTAAACCTGCCTGGAGCTGAGCTCCTGCGCTACAGAATCTAGATGTGAGAATACACTCTCCTGCGATGTGGGGACATGGTAATGGATCTATGGTTTCCAACGGCCTGAGTCTACACTGCAATATCTGTCCCAATGACTTGCAATAATCCTTTGTGCTTTGAAAGCATGCCACTTCTGTGAAGGAATAAATGGATTAAGGATTCACATGCAAATGTCTTCATCGTCGTCGTCGGCAGCCGTCCGTCTCGAGAGACGATGGTGTAGCTTCTTAAGAGTCTATCTGCACCGCCGAGAATGGCTGTGCAGTCCGACTCGGGAGTGACATCGTATCTGTCTCCTCCCGTGTTGAATTGACATCTTGCGATGACGCTGAAGCTACAGAGCCTGGGCAGGGTGATATGGAGGGTCTGCTGTTGCCCATGCAGCAGACCCCCCCTCTCTTCGCAGCTGAAGGGTCCAAGGGAAAGACGGAGTCAATACAGCCTGGGTTCAGGTGCGCCGCAGGAGTTGCCGGTGTTGACTACAACATCAAACCGCCTTAGGGACTCCGGCTCCGGATTTTCTGTCGGGGTTTACTCCCTTAGCCTTTCCCCTGAAGAGGTATGCCGCAAGGCAGCGGAGGTTTTTTGGAGTCAGAGTTTTCCTTCTCTGATGTACCCTGACTGGAAGATCGAACCAGCGACACTTAGCTCGCAGGCCGACACTCAATCCACTGAGCTAAACCAGCCAGGGCCTTAAATGTCTTCATGGATTCCAGATAAATAGCTCAGAGAGAATAAGAGAACACTATTCAAAACCCTCTTTCACTAAGTGTGGATCCATGGTTGAACACAAGGCAACTGGAAGCAGCTTTACTCTGAAGCTCCTTATAATTTCTACTTAGGACTAGAGAAAAGAAGGCAGAGGGTGGTAAAAATTTTAACTAAAGACAAGTTTTTGTCTTACTGAGTTTATTATGAAAGAGAATTTGAAATGAAAGGGGTAAAGGAGAGAACAGATAAAGGCAACCCAGAGGGAAGAGAGCCGACTCATGGGGAGAGAGAAGGTGAGAGCAATGTAATATCTGCCAGGGAGAATGGAGCCTCGAAGGGTTGGGGCACTCAGGAGGCGGAGACAAAGATAGAGGTAGATGGATATCAATTAACTGTCTTTTCAAAAAACCAACTTTTGGTTTTCTCTATTGATTGTTTTTGTTTTCAATTTAATTCATTTCTGCTCATATCTTTATTATCTACTATTGTTTCTCCTCTGTCTCTAGCTTCTTCCAAGGTTTTTTACTTAGGTTTTTTTAAAAATTGATTTTGAGAGAGAGCAAGAGAGATAAAGCATTGATTTGTTGTTCCATTTACTGATGCATTCATTGGTTGATTCTTATATGTGCCCTGACCAGGGATTGAACAGCCAACCTTGGTGCATCAGGATGATGCTGTAACCAGCTGAGAGACCCAGCTAAGGCTTTCTTTAGCTTTTAGCAACTTGATTACAATGGGTCTGGTATGAATATCTTTGGATTTATACCTTTTAGGATTTGCTGAATTGCTTGTATCTATACATTAATATTTCCCACAAAATTTGGAAAGTTTCAGCCATTATTTCTTCTAATAATTTTCCTGTACTTCATTCTTTCTTTTCTCTTTCTAGGATGCCAGGGACATAAATGTTAGAACTTCAGTAATATTCCGTATGTCCCTGAGGCTCTGCTCATTTTTTTTAATCTTTCTTTTCTGTTGTTTAGATTGGATACTTTTGATCTATTTTTCCAGTCCATTGTTTCTTTTTCTGACCTTTGCATTCTGCTGTTGACCCCATCCAGTGCATTTTTTTAAATTTAATTATCATGTTATCTAATTCCAAACTTTCCATTTCGTTCCTTTTTATGTCTTCTACTTCTTTCCTGAGACTTTGGTTTTTTTTTTTTTTTTGGTTCTAGAATGTTCAACCTTACTTCTTGGAGGATTTTTATAATAGCTGCTTTGTCTTTATCTAATAATGCCTACATCTGTATCATATCCTTGGCATCTGTTAATTATCTTTTCCTGTGAAAGTTGAGATTTTTCTGGTTCATTGTATGCCAAGTAATTTCAGATTATATTCTGGACATTTCCAGTATTATGTTATGAGACTCCAAGTCTTCCGTAAGTCCTCTGGGGAGTGTTGGTGTTTTTGTTTTAGTAGGCAGTCACCTGATAGGGCTCAGGACACATGTTCTGACTCTATATTTGTGGGTGTAGTTCCAAGGTCAGTTCAGGTCGCAAAGCCTTTACAGTGCTGCTCAGATCTGCCCTGCATGTGCATGACTCAGCGGCCAGTCTGGGATGGGGCAGTGGTCACTCCCACAGTTCAGTTTTCAAAGCCCAGGGTATGTTGTTTAGGGTCCGATCCATGCATGTGAATCTTGTGGTCCAATTTCCTCCCTCTCCACAACCTGCCCAGTACTTTTTGACTCCCTAGGGCTCCAATTTTGATTTTCATGTGGTTATTATTATTTTTTAGCTAAAGTCCTTTATTCAAATTTCTTTAGTGTTTATCCAATGTCTTTTTCATTTCATTTTATTTTTATTGTGTCTTTTCCCATCACCATTTATTCTCATCGTACTCTCTTCCACCTCCACATCCCCCCCCACAGTCATCACACTGTTGTCCGTGTCCACTAGTTCTTTTCCTTGCTTGATCCCTCCGCTCCCCAAACCTCCCCCACCCCAGAGCTGTCAGCCTGCTTTCTAGGAGTCTGTCTCTATTTTGCTTGTTAGTTCAGTTTTTCCTTAGATTCTACATATGAGTGAATTTATGTGCTATTTGTCTTTCTCCGACTGGCTTATTTCACTTAACACAATGTCCAGGTCCGTCCATGCTCTGTCAAGGGTAAATTTTTTTCATTTTTTACAGCCAAGTAGTATTCCATTGTGTATCGTAAATGCTCCAGAGTTGCTTTGCCTACTCATCTACTGACAGACATTTGGGCTGCTTCCAAATCTTGCTCTTGTAAATAATGCTGCCATGAACATAGGGGTGCTTGTGTTCTTTTGAATTACTGTAATGTTTTGGGTTTCTTTGGCTAAATTCCCATAGGTGGAATCACAGAGTCATAAGGCAATTCAATTTTTAATTTTTTGAGGTAACTTCATACTGCACCACAGTGGCTGCCCCAGTCTGCATTCCCACCAACAGTGCACCAGGGTTCCCGTTTCTCCACATCCTCGCCAGCACTTGTTGCTTGTTGATTTGTTGACGATGGCCATTCTGACAGGTGTAAGGTGGTATCTCATTGTGGTTTTTATTTGCATCTCCCTGATGGCCAATGATGTTGAGCATTTTTTCATATGTCTATTAGCTTCCTGTATGTCCTCTTTGGAGAAGTGTCTACTCGGGTCCTTTGCTCATTTTTAAAATTGGATTGTTAGGGAGATTTTGAGTGTGTGTGTGTTGAGTTTTATAAGTTCTTTATAAATTTTGGATATTAACCACTTATCAGATGTATCAGCAAATATGTTTTCCCATTCAGGTGGCTGTCTTTTTATTTTGTTGATGGTTTCTTTTGCTGTGCAAAAACTTTCTAGTTTGATGTAGTTCAATTTGATTATTATTATTTTTCTTTTTGTTTCCCTTGCCTGGGGAGGTATATCAGAAAAAATATTGCTGTGAGCAACATCCAAGATTTTACTGCATGTGTTTTCTTCTAGGATTTTTATAGTTTTGAGTTAACATTTAAGTTTTTAATTCAGTTTGAATTTATTATTGTGTGTGGCATAAGAAGGTGGTCTAGTTTCATTTTCCTGTATGTATTTGTCCAATTTTCTCAACACCATTTATTGAATAAACTACCTATAGACTATTGTATGTGCTTGCATCCTCTGTCAAATATCAGTTGACTATAAAGGCATAGGTTTATTTCTAGGATCTCTATTTTATTCCATTGAACTGTGTATGTTTTTATGCCAGTAACATGCTATTTTGATTACTATGGCATTGTAGTATAGTTTGATACCAGGTAGCATGATTCCTCCAATTTTGTTCTGCTTCCTTAAGATCACTGTTGCTATTCGGGGTCTTTTGTGCATACATATAAATTTTTGAGATATTTGTTCTAGTTCTGTGAAATACATCACTGGTATCTTGATAAGAATGATGTTGAATCTATAAATTGCTTTGGGTAGTGTGGACATTTTAATGATGCTAATTCTTTCTATCCATGAACATGGTATGTACTTCCACTTATTTGTATCTGTAGGGGCACCAGATATTCCCTGTAAAAATTTGAAGAGGTCTGCTAAATATGTAAATATGTAGGGGCCTCAGGTGTTCTCTGTTAAGAAGTAGCAAAGTCCTGCTAAAAAGCCTTAAAAGAAAGGAATGTTACAGCCACTTGGTGATTTACAAGCTAGAAGACCCCAACTTAACCCCTATCTCCTTCCATTTGCTTGTAACTTGTTTATAACTCTTGTAAAGTTATGTCTTACAGAATGTCTAGCCTTTTTGAAAAAATAGTTGGTTTACAAAGAATTCGACTTAAGAGGCTGCAGCTGAAGGCTAAAGATAACCTTATAGCCTTGTGAATTTCTGTTCCCGTTACTGCCAAGACAGTCCTGTGGCTCTGTCCAGCCCCCACTTCCCAGGGCTGCTTCCTGCCAAAGGAGAAACAAAGAAGCACAGCCCCTTATATAAACCTGGCCCTGAACCCCATTTCACGTTGCAGCTTTGTTAGAAACCTGCTGAGGGTCTTTGCCTGACTGCTGCCAATTAAATTCCTTTGCTTGCTTTATACACCGCTTCAGAGTGTTCAATCTCGCCTATGTAGCTGCAACACTATCTTCTTCCATTTCTTTCTTCAGTGTCTTATGATATCTGAATACAAGTCTTTTACACCCTTGGTTAAATTTATTTCTGGGTATTTTATTGTTTTTGAAGCAATGGTGAATGAGATTGTTTTCTTTAAAATATATATATTTAATTTAATTTAAATTTCTTTAGAGAGAGGGAAGAGGAAAAAGACAGAGAGGGAGGGAAACATAAGTGTGCAAGAGAAATACCGATAGGTTGCCTCTCGCACACCCCCAACCAGGGACCTGGCCAGCAACCCACGCATGTGCCCTGACTGGGAATCAAATCGGTGCCCTTTCAGTTCACAGGCCAGCACTCAAGCCACTGAGCCACACCAGCCAGGGTTGGCTTGTTATCTTAATTTCCCTTTTTGGTAGTTTATTATTGGCATATAAAAATACAACTGATTCTGGATATTAATTTCATATCCTACTTTACTGAATTTATTTATCAGTTCTACTAGTTTCTTGGTGGACTCTTTAGAATTCTCAATGTACAGAATCATGTCACCTGCAAATAATGACAGTTTTACTTCTTCCTTTACATTTTGCATGCCTTTTATTTCTTCTTGTGTGGTTGCTGTGGCTAGGACTTTCAGCACTATGTTCAATAAGAGAGGTGGAAGTAGATTTCTCTGTTTTACTATCTATCTTAAGGGTAATGCTTGTAGTTCTTCCATGTTGAGTATGAGACTAGCAGAAGGTTTGTCATATATGGCCTTTATTATGTTTAGGTATGTTCCTTCTACTCTAACTTTGCTGGAGCTTTTAATATAAATGAGTACTGGATTTTATCAAATGCTTTTTCTGCATCTATTGATATGATCATGTGGTTTTTATCCTTCATTTTGTTTATGTGGTATATCACATTTATTGATTTGCAAGTGTTGTACCAACTTTGCCTCACCAGAATAAATCCCATTTGATCATGGTATATGATTTTTTTTCTTGTATTGTTATATTTAATTTGCTAATATTTGGTTAAGGATATTAGCATCTATGTTCATTAGGGATATTGGCCTTTAATTTTTTTTTGTAGTGTCTTTATCTGGTTTTGGAATTAGAATAATGCTGGCCTCATAAAATGATCTCGATTGTCTTCCCTTCTTATTAATTTTTTGGAATAGTTTGAGAAGTAGAGATGTTACTTCTCAGAATGTTTGGTAAAATTCACCTGTGACATCATCTCATCCAGGGCTTTTGTTTGTTAGGAGTTTTTTTTATTATTGCTTCAATTTCACTAGGTGTAATCTGTTTATTCAGATGATTGTATGTCTCCAGGAATTTATCCATTTCATCCCAGTTATTCAGTTTGTTGGCATATAGTCAGTCATAATATTTTCTTACCATCCTTTGTATTTCTTTGGTATCAGTTGTTATTTCTCCTCTTTCACTTCTGACTTTATTTATTTGGTTCCTCTGTCTTTTTTTCTTGATGAGTCAGGTTAAAGGTTTGTCAATCTTATTTATCTTTAAAAAAAACCCAGCTCTTGGATTCATTGATCTTTTATTTGGTTTTGTTTTGTTTTTTTGCATTCTATTTAATTTATTTCTGTTCTGATCTTAATTATTCCCTTCCTTGTGCTCACTTTGGGCTTTGCCTAATTTTCTTTTTTATGTTTCTTTAAGTGTTAAGTTATATTGCTTGTTTGAGCTTTTTCTCCTTTCTTGAGACAGGCTTGTATTGCTATGAAGTTCCCTTTTAGAACTGCTTTCTCAGTATCCCACAGATTTTGACTTGTGACCTCATTTTCATTTGTTTCAAGGTATCTTTTGATTTCTTCATTGATCTCATTGCTGACTCATTCATTGTTTAATAACATGTTATTTAGCTTCCATGTCTTTGTATATTTTTCAGTTTTTGTCTTGTGACTGATTTCTAGTTTCATAACATTGTGATCAGAGAATATGCTTGATGTGATTTCAGTCTTCTTTAACTTATTGAGACTTGTTTTGTGTCCCAACATGTGGTCTATCTTAGAAAACTTTCCATGAGCACTTTAAAATAATATATATTTTGCTGCTTTGGGATAAAATACTCTGAAGATATCAATTAAATCCATTTAATCTAGTGCTTCATTTAAGGCCACTGTCTTCTTATTGATTTTGTGCCTGGAAGATCTATCCAAAGTTACTGGGGTGTTAAACTCCCTTACTATGACTGTATTTCTGTCAATCTCTCCTTTTATGTCTATCAAGATTTACTTTGCACATTAGGTGCTCCTATGTGAAGTACATTAATATTTACTAGGTTATATCCTCTTGTTATATTGTTCCCTTTATCGTCAGTGTCATTCTTTGTCTCTTACTAAGTTTTGGTTTTAAAGTCTATTCATAGGATATAACAAATTGTATTGGGATTGCTACCAAAGCTTATTTTTCATTTTCTTTGTATAAAATATCTTTTTCCATTCCTTTATTTCTATTGTGTGTGTACTTTTCATTTTGAAGTTGGTCTCTTGGAGACAGCATATATACAGGCCTTGTTTTCTTATGCACTCAGCTACTCTATGTCTTTTGATGGAAACATTTAAGCCATTTACATTTAAAGTAATTATTCATAGATACATATTTGTTGCCATTTTATTTTTTAGCCATTTTCTCTGTCTTCTTTTTCATATTCTTCTTCTCCTTCTCTTTCTCTCTCTCCCTCTACCCCTCCCCTTCCTCCTCCTCCTCTTCCTCCTTCTTGTTCTTCAAGCAAACCCTTTAACATGTGTTACAATACTAGTCTGGTGGTAACAAAGTCCTTTAGCTTTTTGTTGTTGGGAAGCTCTTTATTTCTCCTTCAGTTTTAAATGATAGCTTTGTTGGTTGAAGGTCTTTGCTTTTCATCACCTTGAATATTTCATGCCAGTCCCTTCTGACCTGAGACATTTCTGTTGAGAAACCAGATGACAGTCTTATGGAAGCTCCTTTGTAGGTAAATAACTACTTTTCTCTTATAGTTTTTAACCCTGTGGAGGTTGTGGTCAACAACATATTATAGTATAGGTCACACATATCCAAGAGATACATTCATTACTAGTATGAGTTTGAAATATGAAATAAATTTTAAAATGCTGCTAATTTGTGTTTATAATTTTCATATAATAAAATGCATGAGTTTTAAATTTATTTATTTTCAGTTACTATTAAACAAAGAAATATAAAAATATAAAGAATAAAAATTTTCTTTTCAAATGATGGAAACATGAATATTGCAAAAAATTGCAAGCAAAAAAATGTCTTTAACATTAATCAACCATAACCTTCAATAGCTGGCTTTGCAACATGTTTGTAAGCATCATCACAAACAATATTGTTATGCTTAAGGCATAGATACTTCTCACAACACTTGCAAAAATATTCTGATAAGCTGTATCTCTCAGATACCATTCACTATCAAATATTACGCAGTCTTCTGAAACACATGTTATAACCAAACTGATGGCTTAAACATTATGGCTTAACGTTAGTCATGTACAAATGCACAGCTAGTCATGACCTTGAATCTATGCACTGTTATATGTAACAACATTTAAGAAAAGAGTTTGTGTGTATCTTGCAGGTCAGCTGTGACCTCCACAGTGTTAAGATTCTCTTCTTGCCTCCGTTTTATTTAGCTCTCCTTCTGGAGAATATTCTCTCGTTCTTTCATTTGGGACCTGTTTCTTTGTCTTCCCATTATGGCCACTTCTTAGTATTTGTTTCTATATATTAGGTAGATTTACAAAGACTCTGGACCACACCTGTGTCAGACACTGCCTGTGACTGGTCCTGGGCAACATGTTTGGAGCTATCAGCAAATCCGCAACTTTTAGCTCCTTCTGCTGGATCTAGATGTGTGCACAGAATAAACCAAGCTGCGCATCAAGGCCTACTTTTACCAGCACCAGGCTTAGGGGAAGGTCAGCAAAGTCTTGAAGCTCCCAGAGACCAGCCACCACCAGTAGACTTTCTGTTAGGCTTAATCACTGAAAGTGCCTCCAGCTGTACTCCTCAGCAGCCAGCCCTAAGCTCCACAAGGTGGGGCAAGAGGGATTCCTAGACTTCTGGTCAAGATGGCAGCACCTCTTCACACAACCACATCAAACTTACAAATAAAATGTAGTATGACCATCACTCAGAACCATCAGAAATTGAGTTGAATGGAAGTCTGACAACTACAAACTTAAAGAAACCACACCCATCCAGACTGGTAGGAAGGGTGCAGACATGGAACAGGCTGATCCCACACCCATGTATGGTGAATAAAAATTTGGGAGGGGTATCTTGGGAGCAAGGAGTCCCAGCCCACACCAGAACCCCAAGCCCAGGTTCCAATGCAAGATGATAGGTTCCCACAACTTCTGGCTGCAAAAATCAGCAGGGATTGAGTTGGGGGAAGAAACTTCTGAAGTTCCAAGCAGTCCCTCTTAAAGAACCCATACATGGACTCACCTACTCAGACAGACACTTCTGAGCTCCAGTGCCAGTGGAGGGGGAGGGCAACTTGAAAAACACCAGTGGCATACAGGGAGGAACTGAAGTGATGGCCTGAAGGCAAGCAGAGACCATTGTTCATTTTCTATATCTTCCCTGCCAAGAGCCGGCAAGCTGGTGCCATATCTGAGACTCCATCAGCCTGGCTAACACGGTTTGACCTGCCTCGGAGACACCCAGAGACTCTGCCTCACCCAACTTACAGGCCCACTCAACCTGCTTTTCCATATGAATGGCTGGCTGGTGTTGGCTTGTACAGCACAACTTCCTAAATCTTATCAAACACGCAACAGCTGACCTCAGTGAGCTCCAAGCCCAGCACAAGCAGCCATCTCAGATTGCTTTATAACTCGGGCAGGGTGCCTGGGAAAAACACAGGTAGGGGTTGACCTTGGCCTGCACCAACCAGGAAACCCCAGGGCCTGCACACCCAATGGTCAGCTACTGACCATGTCAAAGCACCACCACCATGCCCCTACACAGCTAATCCTCCACAGAGGGTGGAGGTTTGTTGTCAGTGGTCACAGCCAATCCTTGCAGCTAACTGACCTGGGTAAATTCCTCTCATTGATCTGCCAACAGTAATCAAGGCTCAACTACAAGAGGAGGGCGTACTCATCCTACATGAAGAGCACAGCTTGAGTACCCAGCTTAGGTGATAGGGGAGGCTGTGCCATCGGACTCTACAGGACACCTACTACATTAGGCCACACTACCAAGACACAAAGTCAAAGCAGCTTTGCCTAATATGTAGAAACAAATACAGAGAGGCTGCCAATATGGGGAGACAAAGGTACATGGCCCAAATGAAAGATCAAAACTCCAGAAAAAAGAGCTAAATGAAATGAAGATAAGCAATCTTCAGATGCAGAGTTCAAAACACTGGTTATAAGGATGCTCAAGGAACTTAGTGAGTATCTCAGCAGCATAAAAAATATTTGATCAGAAACAAAGTATACACTAATTGAAACAACAATTTACAGGGAAACAACAGTAGAGTGGATGAAGTCGAGAATCAAATGAATGATATGGAACATAAGGAAGGAAAAAACCAATCAGAACAACAAGAAGAAAAAGGAATTTAAAAACAACGAGGATAGTATAAGCAGCCTCTGGGACAACTTCAAGAAGTCCAACATTTGCACATAGGGGTGTCAGAAGAAGAGAAAGAGCAAGAAATTGGAAATCTATTTGAAAAAATGAGAGAAAACTTCCCTAATTTGGTGAAGGAAATAGCTATGCAAATCCAGCAAGCACAGAGAGTCCCAAACAAGATGGATGCAAAAAGGGTTATTCCAAGACACATCAGAGTTAAAATGCCAAAAGTTAATGATAAAGAGGGAATCTTAAAAGCAGCAAGAGAAAAGAAGTTAGTTACCTACGGGGGAATTCCCATAAGACTGTCGGCTGATTTTGCAAAAGAAACATTGCAGGCTAGAAGGGATTGGCAAGAAATATCAAAGTCATGAAAAGCAGGGACTTAGAGCCAAGATTCCTCTACCCAGCAAAGCTGTCATTTAGAATTGAAGGGCAGATAAAGAGCTTCCCAGACTAGAAAAAACTAAAGGAGTTCATCATCACTGAACCATTATTATATGAAATGTATAAGGACTTATTTATGAAAAAGAAGAAGATAGAAACTATGAACAATAAAATGACAAAAATACATATGTATCAACAACTCATTCTAAAAAACAAACTAAAAAACAAGAAGAACAAAGACAGAATCATGGATCCAGATGGGAGATGGGTGTTGGGGAATGGTGAAGAGGTGAGGAGATTAAGTACAAATAGGTAGTTACAGAATAGTCATGTTGATGTAAAGTACAGTATAGGAAATGGAGTAGAGAACCTACACGCATGACCCGTGGAGATTACCTGAGGGAGTGGGAGGTGCTGGGTAGAGGGAGGCAGAGAGGGAAAACTCAGGACAACTGTAATAGCATAATCAATAAAATATAACTTTAAAAAGAGAAAGAAAGAGGGATTCCTGCAGGTGGGCTATTGCTTCCCCCAAGCTGATGCTGCGTGGAAGGCATTGCTCTGCCTGAGATAGATGGCCTCTCCTCAATGGGGAATGACTGAGCACAGGAAATCTGGGCACTTGCCCTTCAGGTCTCTCCCCAGAGCCACCAACCCCAGACTTTCCTCACTTGGCTCTAGTCTGTTTGTCCTTCCTCTGTCTGAGCTCAGAGTGACTGCAAATAAAATTTTGTGCATTGGCCTTTTAAGAGGCCCTCTGCATCTCTAGCCATCTCTCCCTGGAAGACAGAAACCTGCTGCTTTTCACAGCTGGACATTATTTCAGTTTCTTTCCTGGTTCTGGTGCTGTAAGCGGGGGAGCCCTGCTTGGGGAGCCCCACACTTCTCAGGTGGAACCTCCGGCCACTAAAATATCCCTCTGGGACTTCAGCTGCCACATATGGGAGCCCAGCCAGGCCTCTTGCACCTCCACACTTCCTGCCAGTGTAGCTGTGGTGAAGTGGTTACTTCCATAAGTCTTTGGTTATGAGGCTTCTCGTCCAGCTAGTGTTCAGTTGGTTATTCAGGATAAATTTTCTGTAATTTAGTTGTGATTCCAGTTTGGTCCAGGGAAGAAGTTAGTGTAGGTTGCACCTACTTTTTTATTTCGGACTCCAATCTTTATTCTTCTCGTCAGAAAACTGGGGCTCCAGTGCTGTTGCTCTGCTGTATATGTACTTCCATGAGTGCACCTACATCTGGGGCCAAGGGGCAGGAGGACAGAGAGACGGGAAATGCAACAGGGAGCCCATACCCACTTGAGACCACACTCCTCTGATCAGGGCTGAGGTTCTCCTTTCTTAGAGTTTCAGTGCCCATGGGCCCCACTGCTGCCATGCCGCCACCACCTTGGGATTGTCCAGGGACCAGAGCACAACAGAACAGAGAAAAAGGGAAAAAAATAGAGACCATTTCTCCACTCCTCCTAAGTATTAGGAGCCTCCTTTCTGCTTATTGAATCATTAGTAAACAGCTTCTTCTAGAATTCTCTCTATCCATTTCTGGTCCTTACTTCCAGTTTTCAAGCTGCCTTAAGTCCAGGCCAGGGAACACCAAGGGGAAAAATGTGGGGAGCAGGGGACTGATTGCTGATTCGTGCTACTTCAAATTCTGGTCTTCTTTCCCAATCCACTTGCTATCATTTATTTTTCAGAGTCTTTAGATAGCTGTTCCACTCATTCCTTCCAGTTTTTACAGCTGGGTTTAGTAGGAGAGACTTGGTAGAATATGTTCATCACATCTTCTGTGGCTCTAGTTTGCTTTGCAAGGATTCCATCCAGTTCTGCTTAACAGGTTGTAAACTGATGAACTAGGTTTTTAACTTTCATTTTATTTCATTCTGAGATAACTGTGCAAAAGCAAAATCAGAAAGGGAGAAATTTATCTATCAAGGAGAGTAACATATGTTTGATTTCTAAACTTTTTAGATTACTTCCTTCCTCTGTAAGATGACTGGCAAGACAAATCAAAGGCAGACCCTGGTTACTATCACTATACACACCCTCTGAGAAAAATGGCTGTGATGCCTTAAATCTTAAGAACACAAAGTAAGCAGGGGACCTTCGTCTTTGAGTTTTGGCCTAGAAAAAGAGGTTGCTGTCCATACTCATGAAAGGTCTTTCCTGTATACCTCAAGATTTAACTGCAATTCAAAGAAAAACCATAACAATCTTGCTTTCTCAAAGTTTTTGAAAATATGCAGTCAATTGCCAAGACCAGGATGTTCTTTATCAAGGACTTCTGAGGATAAAAGCTTTAATTTGCTCTTCTGTTGGTCTGGTAGGGCAGTGAATTTCAGGGAGTGATGTATGTTTGATATACACTCTGCAAGCCATTGCTGAATGGGATTTCTGCAGATACTGTCAATGGAAACATAGTTTGAGTGAATAAATTATAAATTCTATTTTGGTAATTTTCCGAAGACGACATTAAGAACATTTCCCTCTGAGGGAAATCTGGAAAGAGACTCTTGTAACTAAGCATCATGGCAGCAGGGCAGCAGCGAAGAGAAGCAAGATATTATGCCCAACAGATTGCAGGCTTTTCTTCAGCCAGTTAGTTACCAAGCAGGTGCTGGGAGTAACTATGAAGCAATGAACACAGACTGCACAGCCACAAACGAACAGGAACATGACACTTGAAGTAAGTCCCCTGAGGTGCTCAGATGACTAAGTCTGTTCAGTATATCAACCCATAAACTTGTCCTTTGGAACGAAGCCACAGACATTGAATGCAGCAGCCTCGTGAGGCTCTTGTCCTAGTTTCTGCAGGTTGCAAATAACAGCCACTTTATACGTTGGCTTTATCTTTCCTTTGCTTCACATAATTTAGGCGGAGCTATTGATGGTGGTGGACATAGAGTGGACGATGGAGCACTAGAAATAAATGCAAATAAGGATGATTTGTTCATTAGATGTGGCCTTTCACAATGCAGTCCTATATGCTTTATAAGTGAAGAAGCGGGACCAACAACAATAACAAAGAGCCCCAAATCAGCACTATTCATTCCATGAATTAAATCTAGAACCCTCAACTCAAATACCCTCTGTTTAGCTAACCTGGGTACTGGAAGAGGAGGAGAATTTTACCTGAGGGTTTATGCAAACCAAGGTCAGATAGTTCTGCATTTGCTCTCTCCCATCAGCCTCTCCACCAGTCCTCAGGGGCTTTGTGCAAGTGAGAACAGCTTTTCCTTTGTTTGAGACTTGAACAAACAAGAAAGGTGTCACTTAGGAAACTAATGAACAACACAAACAAGGAAAATTGAACCAGAGGCATGTAAACAAGGAGCAGGCTAACAGTGACCAGGGGGGAGGGAGAGGGGGAAGGGGAGAAGGTGGGGAAGAGGGGGAAGAGTCTAGTCAAGGAACTGGTATAAATGACCCACGGACAGGGACAACAGGGTGGGGGTTGACTGTGGGAGAGGGGGTGGGCGGGGTGGGGGAAGAAGTGGGACAACTGTAAGAGAAAAACAATAAATAAATCAAAGTTTTTAAAAAGTGTCATTTAATTGCAGTAGGAGGAAGTTAGGTTAGATGTGAGAAAGAATTGTTGGACTCCAAGACGGGAGACAAAGTCATGATTACAGGGAAGAGGGACAGAGTCTTCTTTCTAAAGATTTTATAGAGGCAGCTTTCTTCCTGGAGTGGTCAAAGACAGTCTTTCCAGGAGACCAATTACCAGAATCCAGCACCTAGACTCTGCCGTTTTTACACCCATTCTTCTGGCTAATAAAGGGGTTCTGATTCTAGCCCTCAGGGCAGGTCTCTCTGCCATGACCCCTGAGGCTGGTAGCTTTTGTCTCTGACTGGAGTTTCTGTGCTCTCATGAGACCCCAGGCCACAGGGAGCCCTGGTTGCACATGGGGAAGGGAAAGGGAAACAATATTCCTTCAAATTGAGCAACTGCTTCCCCTTTATTGGGGAAAAGCTACTTAAGTTTCTCAAGGCAGACAGAAAACCACCTCGCAAAGTTTAAAAGCTATTCTTAGCACCCAACATGCAGCAACACCCTAAAGATGGAGTTTCAAACCTTGTTGCCCATTAGAATCATGAGGGACTTTGTGTCCCATCCGTCTAATTAAATCAGATAGTTGGATGGAAGGTCTGAGGCACTGGTATTTTTTAAAAGTTTTCTAGTTTATTGGAAAGTGCATCCAGAGTAGAGAAGCACCATGTGAAAAAGCAGGGGCCGACAAGATTAAACATGCAAAGACATGGTTAAGGGAGATGCCTGCCTGAGAGAAAACAGGGAGAGAACTAAGCAGGACTGGAGAGCCATGAGAACCGATGTGTCTGATCGGAGGAGGATGCGGGAGGGACACAGCCTGATGTCCATGCAGCCTGCGGAAGGGTGACAAGTCTGTCTCTGTCTCTCAGAAAGGATCTGCCTTGAAATCCACACACCACTCAGTTCTGAGCAGGGAGCAGCCCCTGGAAGGCATGTTCTCTCACCGCACTGGGCTGCAGAGTCCAGCAGCTGGGGCCCTGGCCACTTAGGTCCCATGTTCCTCCTACTGCTGAGAGAGGAGGTGCTGGAAAGAAAAAGTGTGCAATCCCTACTCTTTTTCTAGGCAGAGTACTATTTCACCACTTCTAGCAGCTGGGAAGTTTCTTAACACAAAATTGTGGGTTATTTAGTCTTATCTTTAAGCAGTCCTGTCGTTAATGTTAGGGCACCGTGTATTCTAGAATCTCAGAGCTGGCATCAGATAATAGAATTGTCTCTGCAATATCTTTGTGGAAAGGAGTCCACAGTAAGTGCCAGGTGTCAGTTTTAGGTTCACTCTTTATGGGATGAGGAGAGGAGTCACTGAAGTTCTAGGTGAGAGGCCTCGGCTGTGCCCCAGCTGTTGGCCTTTACATCCTGCTTGATCGTGTGCTGTCTGCGTCACTGCCGACCAGCAGGATCCAACCTCGTGTGCACTGCAGTTACCCAAGGAGCTTTCCAACAGTGCACACCCACAGACCCATTTAATCAGCGTCTCTGGGAATGAGACACAGGAAGCTTCATTTCCAGGTGATTGAGGATCAGCCGGGTATGGAAACCGTGATCTGATCCACAGAAACCTCTTCTAAGGGAAACTGAGAAGCTGCGAGAAAGGAATTCACCAGCTGCTCTTGGGTTTCAAGCCCTAGTTTCCTTCTTGCTTAGGTGGGCATGTGTCTTCATGGCTCTGACTCCTTGGTGTGTGCCATTGCAGGCACGCACTGACGGAGCCAGAAGTTCTCCTTGCACAGACCCGACCTGGGCCTGCACAGGAAGCCAGCCAGCATGGCTTTCTTACCTGCTGTCAGAGGAACGTCCCTGGAAGATCTGTGCATTCAGAAGCTTCTTAGCCTCTGTTAGTGGAGGACAGCCATGTTGGCCATGATGTCAGAGGAATGAAAAACCCAGTCAGACACTCAGTAGAATCTGACACAGAAATGCATGTTGAAGACACACAGTCAGCGCTCCTCCCAACAGGTCCTCCTGTGGTTATATTTGTGGGCTACACACGCAAGGCCAGATGGAGTTCAGTCCTTGAGCGCTGGTGCGTTACTGCTACTCACACAGAGCCGCTCTGTGGGCCAAAGCCTAACCACACTCTCGGAGGGGATCCCTACTGGAAGGGGTGACTGGGTGGCACCTGTTCTGTCCATATGTCCAAGTTCCCAGCAATGGTACCTGGAAGGTGCTCAAATGTTCTGTGGAACAAAGAATAGTTTGTTCTTTGTTTTTGGTTATAGCCTCTGCTAATGTATTGAGCCTGCTCAATGCCAATACCAACTTGGTATTGCAAATAAAGAAAATATAACATTGAAAACTTTTCTATTTGCCAACCATGGTTTCCCATGAATCATCTCACTTAATTACTCCAAATACCTTTATGAGGAAGGCACTGTTATTGCCATTTTATTGATAAGGAAGCCCAAGTTTAGAGAGGTAATGGACTTGCTGTGAAAACGAGTGAGTGGAAGACCGTGTTCAACCATCAATGTCAGAGAGTTGCCAAGAATCTTCCTTATCCCTTGCCCTTCTTATAAAGAACAATTTTAATCTGGATAGCCGCACTCACTGTGAGCTTCTCCAGGGCTCTCTGTTGGGAGCCCTAATTTTCCAAGCCCCTTTGAAATCCTCGTAAGTATGGCTTGGCACACTCACTGGCGTGAATCCCCCTTGGATCCTCAGCCTTGTGCCCCCATCACCCTGCCCTCCTTGACCTTCTGGTCCCTCTCCTTCTCAGCCCCCCAGCGGCCTTGAGAAGATGGTGTTAGCCCATTGGTGGTAAGCGAGGCGTGCGTGACCCGCCTCCCTGCTCTAACCTTTCCTGCACCCTGTGGGTCGTGTTTCTCTCCCCCGCCAGGGCCCCCACCAGCAGGTGACAGAGAAAACAGCCATATTCTCATGCAGTTTAACATTTTATTAACCAATTTAGTGACTTCTAAAAAATCCCCACCTGAGGACATGTTTATTGATTTTAGAGGGAGAGGAAGGGAGAGGAAAACATCTATGTGAGAGAAACATTGATTGGCTGCCTCCCGTACGCATCCCTACCAGGGATCGAACCTGCCGTCCTTTGGCATGCGGGATGACACACTGGCCAACTGGGCTACCCAGCCGGGGCAATTTAGTGACTTTTTAAAGGTAGTTTCTTATAATGCTTCCATGTCCCAAGTACTGCTGTAGCATAAAACACTTTCTTTTACCTCCCTACCTCCCACAACTCAGCTCAGTGACTAGTATAAATATACGTACATTTATATATTTGACCAGACCTGGTTAGAGTGCCTGACTGGGCACATGTGCCTGGTGCTCCCCTGTCGGCGTGAGCCACGCTGGCCTGCCTGCAGACAGTCTCTGGCCCAGTCCCATTTCGGAGACAGCGCCTGCCTGACCCGAAAGCCAGCTGCCTCCCTAGATCAATCTGTGTGTGCTGTCATCCAAAAAGGAAGGAGAGCTCTCATAAATGGAAATGCGGCCTGACCCAAGGGTAGGACAGGAGTGACAACGCTGAAGTCAGAGGCTGCAAGCTCAGCTCTAGTTGGGCTTGAGAAATGGCGATGTTGCGCCAGGAGAAGGCAGGACTTGTCAACAAGTTCTAGAAGACAGACTCGCAGGCCTGGCTAGGGGAAGAAGAGCTATTGAGTGCAGTCATGGTGCTGACATACTGTTACTGTTCTGCTTGACATGCGATCTGTCAGTCACTCAGTCAGGAGGTAAATACTTAGGAGGCGTTTCTTCTACGTTCCTAGAGACATCACCATGAAGGAGACAGGCAGGGCTCTGGGCCTTGGGGAGCCAAGAGTCAGTGGATACTGTCTCTGTGCCCCCCTTTGCCTACTGAGAATGACAAAAGTCACTTTTCTAAAATGCTTTGATTAGCTGGAAGGTAGACTCTGATTTTGCTTCACCAGTTACCCATTGTAATGGCCTTCAGTTTGGGACAGGCAGTGACTAGATGGAAATGGAATGGGAAGAAGAGAAGAAGCAGGTAAATAACAGGGCTGACTCGTCGCAGGTGTCTCTGCGATTGCTGTGACTGATGTAAATGTGACTGCTGACACACCCCTAAGGCATGCTGTCCTTGGGGGTACTTGTTACCCATTCGTTGTTCACCTGCTTGTCACACATGCACAGCAAACCTGCTGTATACCAGGCACGGAGGAAAATGCTGGAGGTACAAAGTCAAATTAGATGTAAGTGTTAACCTCAATACTTGAAACTGTCCTGTTAAATCAGCAATTGCATGTATAGAGGGGCATGTAACAAAGGTGTGCACAGGATTTAGTACAGAACAAAGAAGAGATTGGCCAGTTCTACCTAAAGATGGAAGCCAGCATCTCTTGAGCTGAGTTTTGAAGGGTGGGTATGAGGCCACCAGGCAGCCAAAAAGCAATGGAAGGGGAAAACATGTGCAAGCAACAAAGCATGATAAAGAAATGACAAGTATATTTGTAGACCTGGAGTATGGAGGAGAAATAACAACAGTGTTTAGGGGCATGAAGAGGGCAAGGGAGTTAACGATTAGAAGTGAGAATAGGAAAAAAGTCAGCAATCAGACCGTAGGAGACTAACACAAAGGAGTTTGGCACTAATCCTACATAGCAGGTTGAGTCACTGATATTTCTTAGATGAGGAAATAACATAATTATATTTTCTTATAAATCATAATGTATTTTATAAAGTTCTCTTTGGTAATGTCAAGGAGAACAGACTGAAGGAAGTGGGAGATGAGACCAAAAGCTAGGGCATCACCTAGAGAAGTATTTTTTAGTTCTCTAGTAAAAATTCACAAAAACCCCATTCAAGCTAGCTTTAAGAATAGCTGGATCCAGGAGGGCAAATAAAGTAATCAAATTTTTCTCCATTGCTTGACTCCTAGTTCTCTTTTCTTATATGCTGCATTTTCTCATGCTATAGATAAATTATGTTCAGATGGCAAGGACGATGGTTGTTGGAAACCTCAAGATGATGTCCTTATAGCTCTGGCTCAGAAGTGGAAGAGACCGTCTCCTTCCCAGGAGCCTTATGTCAAATTTCATGAAAGCACTCTGATTGGCTCTGGATGGAACACATGTCCTTCCTATGGACAGGTGTGTTGGGCACTGTGATTGTCCAGGCCATAGAGATGTGCCCACCCTTGTGGATTGGAGGAAGGATGCTTTTTTAAAAGAAGAAAGAGCAGAGAGTGGATAGAACAGATAAAAATACATCTTCCATAATCAACTTAATTTAGGTAAAGACTAAGCTTAAAGAGGAAGGGATAGACTAAACAACTTTTAAAGAGAATGAAATGGACTTGATATCAGATAAGAAATGGGAAAGATAGGTGGGAAAAGGAAGGCTTTTGCAAAATCCTTGAGTTCTCGCTTGGATGAGCTTGGGGTGATATATTTAATTGGGGTAAAAAGACTCAAGAAGGCTAAGTAAGTCCTAGCCAGAGGGGCAGGGTAAGATGCAGATGGTGGGCTCAGCTTTGGAATGCTCATAGGGGCTGCAGTGGAGTACTCAGTAAGAGAACATAATTTGCACTGATGTTGATCAGTGGTTTTGTGAAAGGGTTGGAAGGAGGGTGATAGTGGTTAAATGAGAGTGGGACCTGGGGAGAAATCGACTAGGTACCTCTTCCTCCGGAGTGACACTGTTCCAGTCACCAACCCAGTGGCCAGCTAAATACAGTGGGCTTTATTCGTACCAGGGTGAGGGCATGAAAAGGAAATTCTGGCCACAGCTCTTGCGTCAAGTCTGGGTTAGAGTCTAGGCAAGGGATTCCAAAGTCAAGGTAGCTGATGGGAAACTATGTGAAGGGATCAAGATGGGAGTCAACTATGCTAGTATTAGATGGTGTGGAGTAGAATTGGGACAAGAACTCAAGTAGAAAGCCAATGGGAGTTTGGCCCCATACTCTGAGGAGTGAATAGGGAATTTCCATGCATAGGTAGAGTCCAAGGGGGAAATTCAACATAATCCCAAAGACTTTCCAACTCTAGTAAAGCTTATAATGAGCTTCTAGTGGGACCAGGCTTCTAATGGGTCAAGGTAGCCGTCGGGGATTTTGTGGTGGGTGGGGAAGGAGCTGTGAAGAGTGGCTGAGCTGGCTCAAACCTGATTCAGAGACCCTGGTTACAATGGCCCCAGTGACCAGCTTTGACAGACATGGTGTGGCATCTGGGCTCTGTTTCTTTTCCTGTGGGAAGACCCAGAAGATCCTAAACTGTAGGTCATCAGTGAATGCTTAATAGATGAATTAATGCATGACTGAATGATATTCAATTTCTCATGTTTGTCTCATCTGCACTGTGTGTGGCTCATGTACATTAGTTTCTATGCACAGGCTACCACTGGACTCTGGAGCTCTAGGGGACTGGCTGGTGCACTAAGGACAGTGAGGTCCCTTTGCATTTCAGGCTGCCTGGCAAGTCAAGTAGGCTGTTCAGAGGCACTGGCTTCTGGAGTGCAAGTTTGTTGGCAGAGAATTGGAGGATGGTGGCCATCTCCTTGGGTTTGGAGGAAGGCTGGTTGGCAGAGTTACAGGAGGTTCCCAGATGCTAAAACTCTCTCAACCGGATTCATGGGCTGAGAGAGAGAAACAGTGGGGGCTGCCAAGGACATGACATTTCTCATGCTAATTAGAAGGGAGGCAGCAGCCACTGCTCCGCTGATCTATGTTTCGTGTTGAACATTAAGGTTTATTGGAGGCGATGTGAGAGCAAGACCCTCAGCTTTGGAATCATTCCCATAGTTTCTGGCCACAGCCTATTCTCATGCTGCCTCTCAGGCAGTAACCAGCCTCCGCTTTCTGACATAGCCATACAGTTAGAGTGGACCAAAGCTAAGGACGGAGCACCAATGGGAGCCAGGGGAAAAAATCCTCCTCCTGCTTTTATCAGTGAAAATGGCCCCTGACATTGAACTTGAAATCTGTGAGCATCTTTTGGGGAAGAAGTTCCTCTTTGGAAGCAAACTCAATGCTGTGTGTGTGTCTTCTATAGTACAGAAAGCTTTAGATGGCCTTGGACAAATGTCCACAATGTTCAGGTGTCACATTGTTAAATAAAAGGTTTCAAAACAGTAAATATAGTTTAATCCTAGCATTATAAAATATAGAGGTGAGCAAAAGTAGGTTTACAGTTGTTCATATGAAAAAAGATATGCAGGTTATGATTATAATTAATAAATAATGATACAAAAATAAACTCACAATTCTAAACCTACTTCTGCCATCCCCTGTGTTGTGACTACATAATGTATATATGTAGTTACAGGCAGAGATAGTCTGCAAGAATGTACACTAATATGTAAGTAGTGCTTTTCCTGTATTAGAAGATCCAAGGTAGTTTGTGTGCATGTATGTTTTGAATTTCAGCTTCTTTGATTTATTTTTATTTTAAACTTCTCTTTAATGAATATATTACTTATATAATAATGACAAGACTACTACTACTACTAACAAACATAAAGCAACAAGACTGAAATGACCTACTATCCTGATACCTTTCTCAGTGCAAGGCCTGAGAAACAGTCAGAATGAACCTAAAATCAAGTCTGTGCAACGGACTGAATGCTTGTGTTCCCACACAATAAATGTGAAATGAAACCCTGAACTCCACTGGGAGGAGATTAGGAGGCATGGCCTTTCGCAGGTGATTAGGACACGAGGGTGCTGCTGAGAGAAGACAGCCATCTGTGAACCAGGCAGTGGGCTCTCACCAGACACTGAATCCCTCTTGACCTGGGCCTTCCAGCCTCCAGAACTGTGAGAAGTAAGTTTCTGTTGTCTACAAGACAACCAGTGTATGGTATTTTGTTATAGTAGCCCGAACAGACTGAGACAACCTTGAATCTAGAAGGATTCAGAGGACTCTGCTTCTCAGTCCTACGTGGGCTCTTGTGTTGCATGTGTCCACTGTGCAAGGGACTCCAAGTGTGCGAACCCATCTCAAAGGCTGGAGCTCCCTGCGTCTGCCCGCGCAGGGTGACTAAACCGATGCAGGAGCTGAGGTGAGGGTGAAGGCAGTTGGGGAGGTAAACATAAATATCAAAAAAAACTCACTGAGTGTGTTGACTAACAAAATTTTTGCTGTGGGATTACCTGTGAGTGATATGTCTCTGACCAGGCTATGCTACTCAAGTGAAGCAAGTGGAACTCATTCCATCCATTAAAATTATTTTTAAATTAAAAAAAAAACCCTTCTTAGAGTCTCCATCCACCACTCCAACTCCTATTCTAGGATCATAAACCCCACAGCAAAATTTGAGTTGCTAAGATTTTTAGAGTCTGACACACTTGGAAGTGTGAAATGAAGTCATCTGGCAGGCCAGAAAGCAAGTGGCTTTGAAATACTTATTTCCATGAAGCATTAGCTATGATTTTTAACGATGTATTGGATGTCCCGAGCAAAAACAAAGTTTGGGGCTCTGGTCAGCCAGCCAGGAACTCTTGGCTGAGCTATTTTTCCCCTAAGAGAAAGCAGGTAATAGACCTAAAGGAAAAAAAATTAATGACTCCATTCTGCTTTGCAGGCCTTTTTGTAGTTCTCTCAAATCTTAGTTGAGAGAAGAGTGTGCTCATGCTGAGATTAATAACCCAGGATACTTTCAGAGGCCCCGTGAGCTTTAAAAACATTTTACAGAGCTGGGTGCTTAAGAGGAGGGGGAAAGTTTATCTTAACTAGTAGTGTGCATTTAAATTTTGAGCTCCCTGGTAAAGGATCTGCACGGGCCATTACCTTTCATTAATTACACAATAAAAATGACTTAGTGACAAGGGGACACAGCAAGGGGAAGCATAGCAGGTGCCCTTTGGGAGACAGTCATGTCCTCACCCGGGGAGACAAGTCCTTCCTTCTGTACCTGTGTGCAAAGCAGCTCAGCTCTGAGTGCACCGGCCCTTTTTCCAGGGTGGGAGAGGGGTCCCTTTGTCCATGTCTGGTGTAATCATTATGTGCTGCTATTCCCTTCTCTAGTGCTATCAGAAAAAATGGAAATGGAGGTAGCAAAGACCAAAAGAACAAAGGTTTGTTTTGTTTTGTTTTACATTTCCAACGGAAGCAGTGACTATTGGGTCATTTACATGGGAGATGTTCTTGAGACTTTTCTAGGTTATTTAAAGAAGACAGGCACTTTCTGAAAATGAGAATTCTATTTTCAGGTTGATTTTTGAAACTCATATGTGATTGATTTACTAAAGTGCTAATAATGTTTTGCTTGCCTCCGTGTTCTCTCCAAAGCATCTTAAACTTCTCCGTAATCCTGTGTACTCAACTCAGCTGTAGAAAGGCCAAAGTCACAGGCTCCAGGCCCTGTGGATTTGTGGTTGAATGGCAAGGCTACCTTACGGGCTGCTGGTTGTTCTCCTAACCCTAATGTCAGGTGGTGGGGATCTTCTGTTTAAAACAGAACTACAGAATTTGTGTTAGGTGTGTCTTCTCTACAGTAGGAAACAAGGTCATAGAAGAAGAAAGTGTTAGGCTAAGGCTGCCACGCAGCCAATAAGAACATGGTTGTAAGAAGACAAATGGCTGCAGATGAGTGTTGAGTCAGACACCATGATAAGCACTTCTCGTGGACAATCTCACTTAATCCTCAACGGCTCTGTGAGGGGGGCACTACTATGGTTTAGAAAGGTTAAGTAACCTGCCCAAATATTTTTTATTTTAATTTTTTAAATTGAAGTATGCTTGACAAATAAAATTGTATATATTTAAGGTGTGCAACATGGTGATTTGATATACATCTACATTATAAAATACCACAATCAAGTTAATTAACACATCTATCATCTCATATCTTTTTTTTTTTTTTTTTTTTTAGGTTGGGTAGTAGGAATGCTTAAGATATACCTTCTTAGTAAATTTCAATTTACAGTATTATTATTAATTATAGTTACTATGTTGTATATTAGATCCTCAGAACTTATTCATCTTATAACTAAAAGTTTGTACTCCTTGACCAAAACTTTCCCATTTCCCTCACACCTTCTCCACAACCCCACCCCCACTCCCTGGGAACTACCAGTCCACTCTGTTTCCATGAATTCTTTTTTTAAAGACTTCAAATGTAAATGATACGGCATAGTATTTATCTTTCTCTGTCTTCGTCCAAGTCTTAAGGTAATGTGGGTACAGGATTTGAACCCAGAACACTCTACACAGTAACTTGTGTTTCCATATCCAACACTGTATTCTCAAGAAGGAAGTAGGGAGCAGGCATTTGACAATTAACCCATCCTCTTAAGAAAGTATCCTCTGAGCTAGAAGAACCACTTCTTACCTTTAACCCAATTCTTTCCTCAACTCCAGAAATAAAGCCCACACTCAGTGGTCTAGATTATCTTTTACTCTCTTTATACCAAGGAGTCTCCTGCCCCAGAATTTATCCCAAGAGGAAGAGCAGCCAGCACAGGGAGAACCCTAAGTATAGCATGATGTCAGTTGCTAGGGTTTGTCTCCTAGTTTCATTGCTGAGTCCAGCTGAGACAAGGAAGGAGCTGATTATCTGGTCTATTTCCAGTCTTATTTTGACATTACTCTTGTGTACAAGTGGCTCCTCAGAGAAGCTGCTTAGGGCATCCTAACAGAAGATTCTCCTTGCCATTGCGTTCACACACACAGAGCTGACTCTCAGCAGCCAAGTTCCAGCTTTGCAGGGTGCCCACCACTTACCTCACCCACCCCTACCACCTCTGAATGGTAAAGATGTGGGCTCTTGACTGAAGCTGGAACAATCAGAGTCTCTTCCCAGGAAAGGGGAATTGGGACTGAGAGGAGGTTAATGGCTGGACCTGTATGTGAGCTTCGGAGCCATTTGCACCAAGTAAATGGATGGACCAAAAGAGCTGATATTCAGACAAAAATTAAAATAAAAAGTTGTAGAAAGAGAAGAGAAGAGATAAAGGGGGAGAGCAAACACAGAGGACTTTCCTGTCTCTGTTTCCAGCCCCTTCCTCTGGCCCTTGACTCTGGACGCACCCTAGTTTTTGCTGTTATTGTTGTTTTTTTAAATAATAAATTCCTTTTAGGGAAACTAAACCAAATTGAGATGGTTTCTAAGCTTACAACAGTAAATTCTAACTTTTCTGAATTGTATGAATTATTACATCATATAATCTGTTCATCAAGGCCATGGTAACAAGCCTATTCCCCGGTAGGTACATTAATTTTGTTTGGTCTCAAAGCAACAGGTTATTCCTTCCATGTTCTCATAAGATGGAGAACTAGGTGTGGGTCAGTGTCACTGGTAGAGATATAGCTTAACAACAAATGTACTTTTGATAGTGAGCATGAATTATCTTGGAATATGACTGATTTATCTATTTTGTTTTCTTTTCATGTAGTCTACAAACTGAAAGAACCATTCTTGTACCCAAGGACACTTACTTTTCTTTATGTCTCTAAGATGAGAGCCAGGAAGCCAAACGTCTTTGCTCTTGTCACAAATCAGATAGATAAGCTAGGAAGACCATAAGGGTCTCAGCAGCTGGCCACAGAAAACAAAATAATCAGAGTGCGGGCCAGATGGCTCTGGTCATAAATAACCTAACTTAGAGTCAAAAGGACTAAAGTCTGATGCTAAATTTTATGGCAGAGCAGGACAGTAGTCTCCTTCCTTGCTTGTTTCAAATCCCCGGGAGGTACAGCCAAGCGGGTAACATGGCAGACATGTCTATTAGTTTCCTAGAGCTTTCTTAACAAAGTACCATTAACTGGAGAACTTACAACCAGAGAGGCTTATTGTCTCATAGTTCTGGAGGGTGGAAATCCAAAATCAAGGTATTGACAGGGTCATGCTCCCTCTGAAGGCTATAGGGGAGTATCATTTCATGCCTCTTCCAGATTCTGGTAGCACCAGGTGTTCTTGGCTTGTGGCAACATCATTCCAACCTCTGTCTTTGTCATCACATAGCAGTTTCTCTGTGTCTTCACATCGTCTTCCATCTCCATGTGTTTGTATTCACTTTCCTGTTAGTATAATGATATCAGTTATATTGAATTAAAGGCTCACCCTACTCCAATATGACTTCATCTTAACTAATTACATCTGCAACAAGTCTATTTTTAAATAAGGTCATGTTCTGAGGCACTGAGTAGTAGGACTTCAACAAACATTTCTGGGGTGGAAGAGACAATTCAAACCATAAGAGCATACATAGGGTTTTGACAAATTTGAACTTAACTTGAGGCAATGCAATATCCCAAGGGGCCTGATTCAGTTGACCTATTAAGGTAGCTGATAAACCTCAGCAGTTGGTCTGTTAAAATAAGTGATGAGCCTCAGCTGATTGGGCAGCCTGTAGAAGACAATTTTCATGAAGAGCCAAGGATAAGAATTTATCCTAAGAGAGGAAATTGGCAGGCATGTTACTGGAAGAGGTCCTGTTCAAAAAGAAAGAGGGGGACGTTTGAGGAGAGCATTCATTCAGTTTTTTAGAGGGCTTCCAGGTCCAGCAATTAGAATACAGGGGATCCAAACGTGAAACTTAAAAAGTTAAAAACCTCATAGCATATGTCGGAACCCATACCTATAACCGTCAATAATACCAAACATGAGTTACAATGGTTACTGTGATGCCGTTATACCTTTAGTCTGGTGAGACCCAGGAAACTCTACTTACAACAACATCAGGCAAGTGGCAGCGTGGGCGGAAGGGGAAGAGAGGAGGAGATAGTAAAAGGCCATTTCAGTTGAATCCTGATATATGGTTTGGCCCCAGAAAAATAAAGTGAACCTGTCAGTAGGATTTCCATCAAGTGAGGTGGTACTCCGAAACAGGGCTACAATCCCAGCATAGGAACTGGGTTGTGATTAAGAAGCAGAGGCAGAAATTTGCTTAATGACTTGCGCATGTGTGGCCGGGATTAAGAAAAGCATGATACAAAGGAGTGCTTAATATTAGCACTGGGTTTATGGAAGCTTGATTGCTAGAATCTTCTATTTGTCTCTTCACCTGAAGGAGCAGGGATTATGTCCTTCACATCTTTATTCCCATCACATAATATAGGATGTGTTTCAAGCCACAGGTCCAGTGAATATTTGTTGAATGAAGAAATACATGCACGCACAGCTTGGCCAGGAGTGGCTCAGAAACAGAGCAGCACTAATCCGATACGATTACTTCTTACAGCTGACAAAGGCAGAGTACAGTCTTAGAGTTTGTACAATCTATCTCTGGCATGAGGTGAGGAAGAAGAAAACAAGGTACAGAGAAGGGGAGAGGTAGCAGGAAAGCATTGCGGCTTGTGCTGAGTTGGCACTTGGTAATTAAGTTTCATTACCTGGTTTGTAATATATCGATAGGTGTTCCATATTCCAATGCAGAAATTTACTATCTTCTAACTGAAAGATGAATTTGAGTTGTTTTGTCATTGTTTTATTTCTTTAATTGGTTATATTGATTTCTTCTGTCTGGGAAATATAGCAGAACCGATGCATAATACCATGAAGAAACATTATGCTTGGTAAAGAACTAGTGATATTGCTGGAAGTGTTATCTATTCTAGTCATAGAGTCAGAGCCTTATACCACTGGAGGTAACATTAGAGGGACTTTCTAATTCAAGGTAACTCACAACGAAGAAATTTCCATTGACTTTGCTGATAATATGATCATTTGGTCTCTTCTTGGAAACTTCCAGTGATGGACAGCTCACCTGTTTAATAGGCAATTGGCTTTATCACTGAACAACAGTCTGAGACTCTGACTTAGTGAGTCTGAGATGAGACCCAGGAATCTATATTGTAACATCAACGATGTTGTGATACCAAAGCATATCCATGTTTGACCATGTTTTGGAACCGCTGTTTCAGATCAGTGATTTCCAAAATTATTTCAGTCAAATTGTGTATGAATAGAAAACAAAATCTTACAAGAAGCAGGACCTGCAAGGGAAAGTAAAGAGCCATAGGGCTATGAAGCTGGAACTCTAAAAGCAAAGAATGCTCACATATAGGCTATTTCAAGTGACAAGCACAGGTCCAATAATAAATGTTAGTTTTAACTATAGATAGCCTGTCAACCTATAGTAGATGACTCTAAGATTGGTAAATAGACTTATTGGTAAGGGGTCTTAAAATTTGAAAATGGGTGCCCCATTCTACCTGATGGCAAACACAGGGACAAAGAGCACATTAGTGCTCATGGTTTGCAAACCATTGTTTGAGAATTATCGGTCTGGATATCTTCTTATTTGTCAACACTTTTTTATCTGTATCAGTCAAATTAATTTATATGCCCAGAAATCTATAGAAGGGTGCAGGTATAATCCCTAACAGAAAGGGAAAATAATTGCTACCAATTTGTCACAACCACATAGAACTCAAAGTTCATTCTAAAGCATCGCTTTCTCTGGAAGATGTTTTCAGTCCTTATAGTCAGCCCTGAGAGCCTCATGGAGTCCCTCTTCTCTCTGTGCCCAACATGCCCAACATGTCCTGAGTCCACCCTTGAAAAGATGACTGAAATTCCTTCCTTTCTGTTCGAGAAGTACATTTAAGTGTTCCATGTTCTTGGGATTGGAACAATCCCAATACCACCTTTGGACCATCTCTCATAGCATATTTTCATAGAGTTACCCTGATAAAAATATTGTTATTTTTCCTATGTCTTACAAAAGGCCCGTTCCTACCATAGTGAAATGAAGGAAGAAATTAAGAGGACAAAAGGAACAAAAATCTCAGCCTCTGCATATATAGTATAGAGGGTTCTGGATGGACAGTCGGGGAAGATGATCACCTTCCCTTTTTTTGACATTTTATTCTGTAGTTCACTGATTCTAAGACATTTTCCCTGCATTTTTTGAATTTCTGAAATTGGAGTTTATTTGGTAGTTTTTGTTTTTTTTTTCTTAGTTGTATATAATATAATGGAGCATTTAGGAGATTTTGGAGTCTGTAAAATCCAATAATTTTAACTTGCTTTCCCTTTCATCATGAGTGTTTTATTCCAGTAATCACAAATCAGGATCCTTGGGGCATAACTCTTCAACTGACTTTGAGTTTGCTAAAAACAAATGACTGTTTCTGTCAAATACCTTGATTAAAAAATATATAGCATTTTTAAGATCTACCAATCTGGTGCACCCTCTCCCCCTTTGTTTGAAAAGAAAAGGCAATTTATTAACTAAACCAGCAACTTTTTTTAAATCCTCACCCGAGGATATGTTTATTGATTTTAGAGAGAAAGAAATGGAACAGGGGTGGGGTGGAGGGAGACATCTATTGATCACCTCCCATCCCAAATGGGACCAAACCTGCAGCCTAGGTATGTGCCCTGACTGACGACTGGACTCGCAAACTTTTGATGTGCTGGACATTGCAACAACCCACTGAGAAACCCAGCCAGGGCTTAAACCAGCAACTTTTTATTAAGCACCTACTATGTACCAGCTATGGTTCTATATAAGGATATATATTTATAGTAAACAATATAAATAAAGTCTGTATTAAACTTTTTCTAGGGCATTGTTTTCCAACAGGAATATAATGGGAGCCATGTGTGTTATTTTATTTTTTTGAATAGCCATATTTACAAACATAGAAGAAAAACATGAAATTAATTTTATAATATTTTGTATTTAACTCAATGCATACAGAATATTTTATTAATGAGACATTTTACTTCCTTTTACCATACCAGGTCTCCAAGATCCAGTGTATTTTACTCTATGCTGCGTTGGACAGCGTAGGTCTAGGGAGCGAACAAACAACTCTGATCATGTTAGATAGAGATATGAACTACAATGAGAACAAAATAAGATCACGGGATCGAGAGTACCTAGATGGAGGTTATTTTAATGAAGTCCCTTTTAAAAGGTGAGCAGAAGACTGCAATGCTAGAATAAGATGGAAGACAGCTCTACATTGCAGAACAGTGAGAGCGAAGGCCTTGCGGTAGGAATGAGCTTGGAGCATTCCAGACGCAGAATGACGGGCAGTGTGGCTGGACCAGACTGAGTCTGCGTGGGTGTGTGCAGAAGGCGTGGGTAGCAGTGGGACGGGCAGGACGGGAGGGGACCAGGAGGGCGATATCAGCAGGCACCGGCTCATGAAGGGTGTTGTGGGCATTGTAAAGGCTTTGGAAATGATGTTAGTTTTAGATGCTTTGTTTTTTGTGAAATCACACTTGTTTCTGGTGAATACTACTTTAATTTTGTAAGTATTCAGATACATTTGTTTAATAATCAACTCTGGGATTTCGCTGAGGATTGGTGCCTAGATCTTCCACGTGAAGTTTTAAAATGCCGTCCCTTTTCCCTTGTTTGAAGTTGGGGCATTGTCCTTTGGTGTATCTCCAACTCTCCATGATTTTCAAAGATTACCTGGAGCAATGCTGAGTCCGCACCTACAAGTTCCTCTAGTATTCAAGGATGTACTCTACATCGGCCTGGTGACATAAACACATTTTCATGGAGAAAATTCTTTTTTTCCTTGGCTGTCACAAATCTTCATTTTCTCTTTTTATGGTGTTTGTACTGTTCTCTTTAGTTTGAATATACCACTTGCTGGAGAAGGCAGGGGAGTATTATATCAACTGAACCAATTCTGCTTTCTATGTGTTGTTAAAATTGTACTGTTTTCCCTGTTTTTGTTTTTGTTTTTGTTTTTTGTATTGAACATACCAATATTGGTTGGAATTTTTTTTTGACAGAGTGTCACCTCATATAATGTACTGGTTTCTAAACACTGCTGTCTACCTGACCTCTTTCTCTTTGTGCTTACAACAATCACCTTCCTCTCAGATCTTCAAAAATCAGGGCATTACTGACACTTTGGTTTTCCTTGTGCCCAACACTTGGCCAGTTCTTATGTTAGTCAGGACTTTCCATTGAAAGTTACAGAAATTCAGCTCAATTGATTTAAAAAGCCAAAAGAAAATAGTTCAGTGATTTCAAGCACAGTAGGATCTGAGGTCTCAAAAATGTTAACAGGACTCTATCTCTGTCTCTGTGTTTTACTTTGTTTTTCCCACTTATTTTCAGAAGGCTCTATGGCTTGGCCATCCTCCCTCCCCAAAGTCTCTTTTCTGATAGCTTCACTCAGTGGGGTATCTCGTGTTGACGTTGGCCAAGTTTTGGGTACATGCCCCACTCGAGATGTTGAGCCTGTGAATGGTAAAGAAAGGTGCTTCCTCAAGGGAAGATCAATAAGACTTCTGTCATGAGAAGAAGAGGGAATAGATAATAGATGTGTGCAAAAGAATGCATGATTCCCATTGTCTCACATCTTACTGCTCCTCCCTTTACAGCGTGGTGTGGATTTGTTCCCTCCTCCCATTTCCTCTGCCTGTATTGTTGAACAAGGCACTTAACTAGTCTACCAGCTTCTGCTTTCTTCAGTACATCCATATGTGAAGTTCCATGGGACACAGTTTGTAGGAGGGTCTGTATGAACACTGTGCAGCTTTGTGAACCTGACTCTCCCATGTGATACCCCGAGAGTAGAATCATAAATTGTAGTTTTGAATGCCGGAATCTGCAGAAGACATCAGATCAGAAGAAAGTCAGAAAGATCATCATTTAGAGTGGAAGAAAGGTAGCATATTTAAAAGGTGGGGACTAGAGTTTGATAGAAAAATGAGAAAGAATAACTACCTCAGTCCTGACCAGTGTGGCTCGGTTGGGCATCATTCCACAGGGCAAAAGGTCACTAGTTTGATTCCTGGTCAGGGCACGTGCCTGGGTTGCAGATTTGGTTCCTGGAGCATGTACGAAAGGCAACTAATAGTACAAAAGGCAACCAATCGATGTTTCTCTCTCACATTGATGTTTTTCTCTCTCTTTCTTTCTCCTTCCCTTCCTCTCTTTCTAAAATGAAATTTAAAAAAATCTTTAAAAAAAAGAGTAACTCCCTTATATTGGACTAAGGGTGTAAGGAACACAATGCAATACAAGAATGTTCACTCAATACAAAAAAAACTTGCAATATGGTAAAAGGAGAGAACCCCCTAAATATCTACAATATATATTACCATGTAGGAGGGACCATATAAGGGATCCTATCCATATTTCACAGGTAACTGGCTGCATTGAGAAAGGACACATCACGGTAGACATTGCATTTTATCTGAACCTTGAATGACAGGTAGGGCTTAGTTGACTCAGAGGAGATGGGGGTGGGGCGTGCCTGGCAAAGTGAACAGGAGGCGGAGGAATGCTGAATTGCCCAGACTGACTTCGTCTGGAGTAGTTGGGGACAGACTTAGAGATTAAATGTAGGCTAGATTGTTGAGGGTGTTGAATAGCATTGGATTTGGGGTACGATGAAGATGTGTCAGGTGCTAAAAAAAAAGTGCAGCCCCAACGTGGAGCAGATATTTGTCAGGGGGTCTGTAGGGCCACTTGCCCTTTAAATGCTTCTAAGAGAGTGAGGAGAGTGGGAAACTGCTCCCTGGCTGCCACTGGCGTTCTCCTGCGTCTGCGTGAGCGACTAGGACTCACGCCCCCAGAACAGACTTCAGCAAGTGGGCACAGAGCCGACTGAGCCTTTATCCTGCTGCCAGGCTGGCCCTCAGCCAGGTGCCCCCTTGGGGTTTTCTGGCCTCACTGAAGGAGCCGCAGGGGCTCTGCGGGGTCTCAGAGGGGGCAGTGGGAAGGCAGCAGGAGCACACAGGGTGGGCCCTATGCGGATGCCCACGTGTGATCTGATTTCCCGGCTGGCCTGGAAGGTCAGCCGGGGAATCTCGTTTGTGAAAAGAGAACGGAGTGCAGCGTTAAGTTCCTGACTTTCTTTCTTAGTTCTTTCTGCTCCCCTCCCACTCTGGACCTAGGTATCTTCCTTGTCAACTGGCTGCCTCTCCTTCGGGAGGGGTGGGTTTCTTGGCTGTACCTATTTCTCATAATACAGCCTTCAGTGCTGCCGACAGAGGCTGGCCTCCATGGGACATGTGTGTCAGGACTCTGCCCCAATGTGTCCAGGACACGTACACCACCCTTGATCTCAGCCAAACGGCCCCAAAGTGTTGGGGCTGCACTTCAGCAAGGCTGTGCCTGCTGCTGTTCTCTTGGGGCTTCCTGGAGTGGGGAAGCAATGGTGGGAGTCGGAAGGCATCTCCGCTGCGTGTGGTGGGCTGTGCGGCCGGTTTCGCGTCCCCATGGTAGCAGGCCGTGAGGGTGAGGCCACAGGTCCTCGCGGCTGATCCAGACTAGTTCAGAACGCGCTGGGCAGCCACGGGTGCCCATACGTCATCCTGTGGGGAAGGCTTATTTCTCTGAGAGTTTTTCAACAGGAGCCTGCTGCTGCCTTTTCTCTTTATGTGCTATTGATGGAGGTAGGATTGGGAGGAGACCTTACTAAACCAAAATGCAGATGCCTCTGCTCCAGCCCATTAGAAGAACAGATGCCGATCTGTTGGTTGGAAGGATTTCTGGACTTTTGCTCCCATATACCAGGGAACTGCCGCCCCCACCCCCCACCCCCAGAGCTCCAGGAAGAAAAGGCCCACCACTGACCCTTGGTAAGAAGGAAGCACTACACACTCAGGGTTAAGAGGGCACCTGCTAGAGCCAGAAGGACCCAGGCAAAAACCCCCGCTCTGGCACCTGCGCGGGAGACTGGGCCTGTCATACCTAGAGCATCAGTTTCACGTCGGTTACGCAGGACTCCAGCGCTGCTCACCTCTCAGGATGTGAGGGGTGCAAACCAGACGATGCACGCAAAGCGTCAGGCACACTGCTTGGTGCTCAGTGCGCACCGTAAATGGTGGCTACAGTTACTAAAGCGGTGGGTTTGCCGTCACCGTTCAGCACCGATGACCACAAAGGGAGGCGGGGCTCCACGTGCACTCAACTGCTGTTGCTCACAAAGCAGTCCCAGCAGCTGTTACGAAACAGCATTCGCGCGGGGTGGTTCCTTTAACAGGATGTTCATTTTAAGATGCAGCTGGGCCATCCCCAGGCTCCAGTGTCTTCCCGCCCGCGTCTGGCACGCAGCCCCGGACAGACAGGCATGTCTGTGCCTTCCAGATTAACCTCAGGGGGGAGTTTGTGGCTCAGTGACCCAACGGGCGTTATCCACGCATGGCACAGTAATGCACGTGTAAGTGGTCTCATTGGTCCTTCTGCTGATATCCTACTGTGAAATTACTGCTGCGACTGGAGAGCCCCTGCGGACATGAACGTTAGGAATGGCACCACCACACAGCCCTAAATCTAGGACAGCCGCCACGTGGGCTCCTTCTGTAGTCCGGCTGTGGTTCATCCATTCAACTGAAAAAGTCCTAAATCAGAAACGGTGAGTTGGCTCTTCAGATGGATAAATGCGCATAGGGCAGCTCCATCTCACGGATGCAGGAACAGAGCGGGCTTGTCGGAGGAAAGAATCGGGTCCTAGGGTGAACCCCAAGCTGGAGAGCAGCCGGCTGGCAGCGAAGTTGCAGAAACTGGCGCTGGTGGTGGAAGCGTGTGGGCGTCTGTCCCGTAGTCTCAGGCTGGTTGACCCCCCAAAGGGGAAACATTATAAGGAATACGTATTACAAAATAGGGGCTCAGTACATCCTACAACATTTAAAAGAAGATTTTATTTAAGGCCAGCCCTTGGATTTATCTTTACAACAACCTTTTTTAGCAATGAGTGCCAGAATGTTACATTAAAAAATAATTCAATATACTTGGCATACAATGTTATATTAGTTTCAGGAGTAAAATATAGTGATTCAACACTTATATACTTTACAATGTGATCACCACACTAAGTCTAGTGACCATCGGTCACTGTTCAAAGTTACTTCAATATTATTGACTCTATTCCCCTTCACCTTTTTTCACCCATCTTCCATCCCCATCCGCATTGCAACCATTGGTTTGATCTGTTTTTATGAGTCTGTTCTTGTTTTCTTTCATTCATTCGTTTTTTTTAGATTCCATGTATAAGTGAAATTCTGTGGTATATATATTTCTCTGACTTATCTCACTGAGCCTAATACCCTCTAGGTCAGGGGTTCTCAGCCTTCCTAATGCCGCGACCTTTTAATACAGTTCTTCATGTTGTGGTGAACCCCAACCATAAAATTATTTTTGTTTGCTACTTCATAACTGTAATTTTGCTACTGTTATGAATCGTAATGTAAATATCTGATATGCAGAATGTATTTTCATTGTTATAAATTGAATATAATTAAAGCACAGTGATTAATCACAAAAACTATGTAATTATATGTGTGTTTTCCGATGGTCTTAGGCAACCCCTGTGAAAGGGTCGTTCGACCCCTGAAGGGGTTGCAACCCACAGGTCGAGAACCGCTGCTCTAGGCCCATCCATTTTGTCACAAATGACAAGATTTCATTCTTTTTATTGCTGAATAATATTCCATTGTGTATGTGTGTGTGTGTGTATATATCACATCTTCTTTATCTATTTGTCTATTAATGGGCATCAAGGCTGCTTCCATATCTTGGTTATTACAAATAATGCTTCAATGAATATAGGGATGCATATATCTTTTTGAATTAGTGTTTTGTTTTCTTTGTGTAAATACTGAGAAGTGGAGTTGATGGGTATCATAATGGTTCTGTTTTTATTTTTTGAGGCATTTCCATACCGTGCTCCACAGCGGCTGCACCAATGTTCACCCTCACCAACAGTGCACACAGTTCACCCTTTCTCCACACTCTTTCCTCCACAAGCCAATGCTTCTTCTTTGTTGATTATTTTGATGACAGCCATTTTGACACAGTGAGGTGATATCTCATTGTAGTTTTGACTTCCATTTCCCTGATGGAGAGTCATCTTGAACACTTTCATTTGTCCCTTGGCCACCTGGATGTTTTCTCTTTGGAGAAATGCATATTCAAGTCCTGTGCTCATATTTTGATTGGATTATTTGTTTCTTTATTTTGTTTGTTTTTGAGTTGTATAAGTTCCTTATATAGTTTGGATATTAACCCCTAATTAGATATGTCATTTGAGAATATATTATTCCATTCAGTAGGTTGTCTTTGTTTTGTTGATGGTTTCCTTCACTATGAGAAGCTTTTTAGTTTGATGTAGTCCCATTTGCTTATTTTTATTGTTTCCCTTGCTCAAGGGGACATATCCAAAATGACATTTCTCAGACAGATGTCAAGTAGTTTACTACCTATGTTTTCTTGTAGGAGTTTTATGGTTTCAGGTCTTATATTGAAGTACTTTATTAATTTTGGGTTTAGTTTTGTATGTGGTATAAGACAGTGATCCAGTTTTATAGTTTTGTTATGTATCTTTCCAGTTTTTACAACATCATTTATTGAAGAGACTGTCATTTCTCCATTATATATTCTTGCCTCTTTTTTCATAGACTAATTGACTAGAATTTATTTCTGGGCTCTCTATTCTGTTTCATTGATCTATGTGTCTGTTTTGTGCCAGTAGCGCACTCTTTTTGATTATTATAGTTTTGTAGTAAATTTTAAAACCAAGGAGTGTGATAGCTCAAACCTGGCTCTTTTTTCTCAATGTTGTTTTGGCTATTAGTGGTCCTTTGTGATACAATATGAATTTTAGGGTTGCTTTTTGTAGTTTGCAGAATAATGTCATTGGTATTTTGATAGGGATTGCATTGAATCTATAGATTATTTTGGTTAGTATGGACATTTTAACAGTATTAATCCTTCCAATCCATGAACATAGTATATCCTTTCATTTATTTGTGCCCCCTTCAATATTTTCTTTAGTGTCTTATATTTTTCAGAGTACAGGTCTTTCAAACCTACTTGGTTAAATTAGCCCTACATATTTTATCCTTTTTGGTGCTATTGTAATTGAAATTGTTTTCTGATTTTTTCCTCTGATTATTCATTGTTAGTGTTTAGAAACACAACAAATTTTTATTAATTTTGTATCCTGTTACCTTACTGAATTTATTTATTAATTACAATAATTTTTGTTGGAATCTTTGAGGTTCTCTCTATATAGTATCATGTCATCTAGAAATAGTGACAGTTTTACTTCTTTTTCAATTTGAATGCATTTTATTTATTTTTCTTATCTTACTGCTGTGATTAGGACTTCCAATACTATATTGAATAATGTTGGAAAGAGTGGGCATCCTTTTTTGTTGCTGATCTTAGAGGAAAAGCTCCCAGCTTTTCACCACTGAGTATGATGCTAGCTGTGGGTTTGTCATGTATATCCTTTATTATGCTGAGGTAAATTCCCCCTATACCCACTTTGTTGAGAGTCTTTATTAAAACTGAATGTTGAGCTTTGCCAAATGCTTTTTCTTCATCTATGGTATTTATCCTTGGTTTTGTTGGTGCAGTATATCATGCTAATTGATTTGCTGATATGGAACAATCCTTGTATTTCTGGAATAAATCCTACTTGATCATTGCATGTGTAGTCTTTTTAATGTATTGTTGAATTTGGTTTGCTGGTATTTTATTGAAAAGTTTGCATCTATGTTCATCAGGGATATTGGCTTATAATTTTTTTGTAGTGCCTTTGCCTGGTTTTGATATCTGGATGATGCTGGCCTTGCAGAATGGGTTTGGAATCATTCCTTCTTCTTCAAATTATTGAAATAGTTTGAGAAGGATAGGCAGTAATTTTTCCTTAAATGTTTAGTTAAATTCACCCGTGAAACCATCTGGTCATGTACTTTTGTTTGTTAGCAGGTTTTTTTTTTTAAGTAGTAAAAAAGGTAGAATTTACTGTTTATTTGTAGGACATGGCAAGATACGAAGGTTCACAAAGAAATAAGAAACCGATTGACAGGAGTAGCTTCATATAGTATGTACAGTTTGCAACTGTTCAAGTATAGTTTTGTAAAAAGTGGTACAATAACAAACCACATTTAAAAAGAGTTTCTTAGTAGAGAAACAGCAAACTCATCAAACGTAGTACACATCAGACAATTTTATGCCTCAGCTGTACAATGTTAAAGTTAAAGGTCCCAGGAGTGCCATCCTGGACTGGGAACTTGGAGCCCTTCAAAGGTAATTTCTGGCACAACATTTTTAATTTCCCCTTTATCTACAGAGAAATACATCTGAATCAAGTTTTGTACACAGACTCATTTTCATGGTTTTGTAAAGCTTCAGCTTTGCCCAAACATCCACATTCTTCAATCATTACACCAAGAGTCTCAGTTTCACATAGTTTCTCAGTAGCCAGGAAGATAGTTGAAACAGGCATTCAGAATAACCAGAATAACTTTGGTATCTCTTGCAGTTAAGAGGTTCACCAATGGTTCTATTATGCCACAATGCACAAGGTATACATTCTGTTTGACTGTTCCACCACCTGTATAGTTGGTCATAGCCCATACAGCATCCTTTTGTGTCTTTAAAGTCTGCCTTAGAGACACCACCAATGAGAAAAGGGATTAATCCATGATACACAACTTGCTGTATCTGTTCCTGGCAGCCAGCTATAATGTTTGACATCATAGCTTCCTTGTGAATATTAGTTTTGGAGCTTGTTAGCAGGCTGGGAAAGATGGCAAGTGCTCTCACATCTATTACAACCTGAGTCTGTTCATCTGTCCCAGTGACAATTTTCCTATGGCTGTTAGTGTAGGAGTCACAATTGGCAATTCAGTAGCTCCTAGGAGCTTCACAAATTGGGGCATATTCCTATTCCACAACCATTTAAATCTGTTCACTTGGACTATCCATAAGGCACAAAATGGCCCAGAAGCTATCTGCTAATATTTCCTGATCATTATGATTCAGGAGATGAAGTAAAGTAGGAAGAATCTGCCTAACAGCATCTAATGGTGGGTGCGGGGGTGCAAGATCATGTTCCAACAGAAGTTTGAAAGTGTCTGCCTAAGGTTACAGAACCGCATGCTAAAGGTGCCACATCAAGAACTGCAAGAAGAGCGAACACTGAGTCAACTGCAGCATACCTGACAACCAAGTCTTGGAAAACTGAACCATCACCTGCAACAGTTCCCAGAGCCTGTACTGCTTTTTCACAGATGTGGGTGTGCAGAGGTGCCAGTCGAGAAATGAGTGCTGGGAGAGCACCTCCATCTACTACAGCCTCGGTCTGTGCCCGCGTTCTAGAAACACTGTTAGTGAGGGCACAGGCACATTCAAGCTGAATGGGCCCACAGTCAGTTCTGCCCCCAAAGGACACAAATTTTGGAATCAAACCAGCACAGGTTATGTTGTCTATGAGTGGTTGTTTTTCCCTAGAAAGCAGTTTCCTAGCATCTTGAGTAATTTGGAGCTAGTTTTCCAAATTGTTGCTATTTATGCCTTTGAAAATGTCCTCAACAGACCAATTTACAGTGCCCTGGTTGTTACGGGGTCTTTTGTTTATTTGTTTCTTTCTTTGTTTTGTTTTGTTTTCCTGCATTGGAGATGTAGCATCATCAGGAATGGAGCTGACATTTTTCCTTTTTAGCACCTGGTCACCCTTCTTAGCTTCCCTCAGCTCCAAGTTAACTTCTCTTTGGTGACACCTCACTTCTGTACTGTCTCTCCCCTTGTTCCTGAATCTGTTAAGGTGGACAGCTGGTGGGTCAGCATTCTCATTGGTGAACATAGTTATGAGACAGGGAGAAAACTATACAGCCAGGTCTGGCTTTCACGGAGAAGGCCAGGGGTGCACAGGCTGCAGTTCGGCCGCTCTGAAAACGTCTCCCGTGGACCAGCAGGAAGACAATGTTGTCTGGGGGAATTTTTTTTTTTTTTTTTTTTTTTTTTACTGATTCAATTTTGTTGCTAATAAGCAGTCTTTCTGGATCTCTGTTCTTTCCTAATTCAATCTTCGAAGGTTCTGTTTCTAGAAATTTATTTATTTCTTTTAGGTTATCCAATTTATTGGAATGTAACTTCATAGTATTTCTTAATGATCCTTTTGTATTCTGTGGTGACAGTTTTAAAGTCCCCTCTTTCGTTTCTGATTTTATATATTTGGGCTCTCATTTTTTTCTTCTTTTTAAAAAAGTATGTTTATTGATTTTAGAGAGAGAGAGAAAGAGAAACATCAATATGAGAGAGAAACATCAATTGGCTGCCTCCCAGACACACCCCAGATATCAAACATGCAACTTTTTGGTGTAGGGGACTATGCTCCAACCAACTGAGCCATGCCAGCTCTTAGTTTCATTGATACATACATATATATTCATTTATTTCTGCTCTGAACTTTCCTCCTAGAACTGCTTTTGGTGTATCAAAAAAAGTTTGCTGTTCAACAGATTATGGAAAGTTGTGTTTTCATTTTTGTCTCAAGATATTATTGGATTTCTTGTTTGATTTCCTCTTTAATCCCATTGGTTGTTTAGTCTCTAACATGTTCGTGTTTTTTACAATTTTCTTCTTATAATTGATTTCTAGTTTCATAACATTGTGGTTAGAAAAAAATTCTTGATATGATTTCACTTTTTTGAATTTATTGAGATTTGTTTTGTGACCTAATGTGTGATCAATCTTGGAGAATGATCCATGTGCAGTTGAAAAATATGTGTATTGTGCAGCTTTTGGATAAAATATTCTATAAATGTCTATTAAGTCAATCTGGTATAACGTGACATTTAAGGCCATTATTCCCTTATAAATTTCTGTCCAATAATGTTTGTGGGTTATTAAAGTCTCCTACTATTATTGTATTGCCATTAATTTCTCCCTTTACATCCATTAATATTTGCTTTATATATATAGACGCTGCTATGTTAGGTGCATATTTACAATTGTTATATCTTTTTGAATTGACTCTTTTATCACTACAAATTTCTTTTCTTTGTCTCTTTTTACTGTTTTTATTTAATACTCTATTTTGTCTGATATAAATATTGCCACCCCAGCTTTTTTTTTTCATTTCTATTTATATCCAGTATCTTTTCTCACCTCTTCAGTTTTAGTGTGTTTATATCTTTCTTTCATTTGAACTAAGCCTCTTGTAGGCATTGTATATATAATTTTTAATCCATTCAGCTGCCCTATGTTTTTAAATTTAACCTTTATTGTATTTTTTTTCCATTACCATTTAGTCCCCTTATACCCTCTCCCCAGCAATCACCTCACCGTTGCCCATGTCCAAGAGTCCTTTCTCCTTTATATTCAATCCCTCCACCCCCTCACCTATGTCTTTTTTTTAAGTATATTTTATTGATTATGTTGTTACAGTAGTACCAATTTTTTTCCATTTGCTCCCCTCCTTCCAGTACCCCTCACCCTTCCAGAATCCCACTCCCCTTAGTTCACGATCATGGGTCATGCATATAAGTTCTTTGGCTTCGAGGGAGATACTGGGTGGAGGGGAGTAAAGGGGAAAAAATTGGAACTACTGTAACAACATAATCAATAAAATATACTTTAAAAAAAAAAAATAAGTTCTTTGGCTTCGCCCTTTCCTATGTTATTCTTAACTTCCTCTTTTATTGTGGATATCACTGAAGTGGTTGTTTTACTGCAATTTGGTTCATATTTTTTCACTATTTTTTTCTCCGAACCTCATATCATACTATTCCCTTGTCTGACTCCAGTTTGCCGTATTCCTTTCTTATTTTATTTATGTGGTAAATTTTATTTTCTTTTTCTTCACGTTGTTTCTATTCCCTACTCTTATTATTTCTCCTCCCCCTACCCTCTCAAAATTATTGTTGTTTTCATTAGTCACCTCACATTCTTTTTTCCTTTTGTATAATATTCTCATTCTCTTTCCACCTTTATAAATCTTAGCTCATTTGTTGTCGATATTGCAGTAGCGCTTGGGAAGTATTTTTGCTGGTGTGGGTTTTGTTTGCTTTTTTTTGTTCTGGAAGCTCCTGTATAATAGATAGCATAAAAGACATGAGGGGGGTTGTACTCTCAGCCAGTCAATCAGAGGAGAGAACCCACCAAGTAATGAGCTAAAAACAACCAAAACCCAATTACAACAAGGGAGCCCACAATACATACATAAAGAGCATCATTAGAATATCCAGTTCCAAAAATCAAGGTGATTGTACCACTGAATCCCACAGGACTCCTACCACAAAAGGTCACACCATGAAGACAGGGAGTCAAAGTAGACCAACCTAATATGCTGAAACAAACAAAAAGAGATACCTAAAATGGGGAGACAAAGAAACAACCCCCAATCAGAAGGAAAACAGGAATCCCCAGAAAGAGAACTAAATGAAATTGAGACAAGCAAACTCTCGGACACAGAGGTCAAAGTAGTGGTTATAAGGGTACTAATGGAACTCAGTGAAATCTATAAGGAACTTAGTGGAAACTACATCAGCATGAAGAAGACTATAGGAACTATGAATAAGAACCAGGAGGAAATAAAGAATACAATATCTGAATGAAGAATACACTAGAAGGAATTAAAAGGAGGCTAGATGAAGAAGAGGCTAGAATCAGTGGAGACAAGGTAGAACAAAACACCCAGTCAGTGCAACAAAATGAAAAAAGACACAAAAAAGAATGAAGATAGTTTAAGAAAGCTCCAGGAAAACATGAAACATAATATTCACATCATAGACATTCCAAAAGGAGAAGAAAAGGAGCATGGGACAGAAAATCTGTTTGAAAAAAATAATGACAGAAAACTTTACTAACGTTGTGAAAGAATGAGTCACAGGAGTTCAGGAAGCACAGAGGATCCCAATAAAAGTGAGCCCAAGAGGCCCACACCAAGACAAATCATAATTAAAATGGCAAAATTTAAAGACAAAGAGAGAATCTTAAAAGTGGCAAGGGAGAAACAACTGGTAACATACAAGGGAGCTCCAATAAGGCTATCAGCTTATTTCTCAACAGAAACACTACAAGCCAGAAGGGAATGGTCAAAAATATTTCAAGCAATGAAAAACTACCCAGCAAGGCTCTCATTTAAAATGGAAGAGAAAATAAGGAGCTTCCCAGACTAAAAAAAGGCTAAGAGAGGACATCTCCACCAAATAAGCATTGCAAAAGTGTGAGAGATAACTTATAAGAAGTAGAAAGAGAGAGAGAGGAACACAGGTACAAAAGGGAAAAAAGGCAATGAATAAACACCTATCAATAATAACCTTAAATGTAAATGGATTAAACACTCCAATCGAAATACATAGGGTAGCTGAATGGATAAGAAAGCATAACCCACATATATGCTGTCTCCAAGAGACCCAGCTCAGAACAAAAGGTCTACACAGGCTGAAAATGAAGGGAAGAAAAAAATATTCCAAACAAATAGGCATTTAAAAAATCTGGGGTAGCAATACTTAGACAAAACAGATTTCAAAACAAAGGCCATAACAAGAGATAAAGAAGGTCACTATGTAATACTTAAAGGAGTTGTCCAACAAGAGAAAATAACTGTTATAAACATATATTCACCCAAATAGGAGCACCTAAATACATAAGGAAAATCCTGGAGGACTTTAAGAAGGATATAGACAGCAATACAGTCATTGTAGGGGATTTTAACACTCCACTGTCAACAATGGACAGATCATCCAGACAAAAAATCAACAAGGATATTGTGACATTGGATAACACCCTAGATTAAATGGACTTAATTGATATTTACAGAGGTTTTCACCCCAAACAAGCAAAATATATATTCTTTTCCAATACACATAAATCATTTTCAAAGACAGACCACATGATAAAATGCAAAACAAACCTCAACAAATTCAAGAAAATTGAAATCACATCAAGAATCTACTCAGATCACAATGGCTTGAAACTAGAAACCAGCTTCAAGGAGAAAACTCAAAAATGTTCAAATACATAGAGACTAAATAACATGTTATTGAATAATGAATGGGTCAACAGTGACATCAAGGAAAAAATCAAAAAGTACCTGGAAACAAATGAAAATGAACCTGTGGGACACAGTGAAGGTAGTCCTCAGAGAGAAGCTCATTGCAATACAGGCCTGCCTAAAAAAGATAGAAAAACCTCAAATAAACAACCTAACCCTACATCTAAAAGAACTAGAGGCACTACAACAAATAAAGCCCAGAGTGAGTAGAAGTAAAGAAATAACCAAGATCAGAGCAGAATTAAATGACATAGAGACTAAAAAAAAAAAAAAAAAATCCAAAGGATCAATGAACCCAGGAGCTGGTTCTGTGAAAAGATAAAAATTGAAAAACCTTTACCAAACTCATCAAGAAAAAAATAAAGAGGACCCAAATAAATAAAATTAAAAACTAAAGATGAGAAGTAACAACTGATACCACAGAAATACAAAGGATTGTAAGAAATTACTATGAATAACTATATGCCAAGAAATTGGCAACCTGAGCAAAATGGATAAATTTCTAGAAAAATACATTCTTCCAAAATTGAATCAAGAAGCCCAAAGCCTGAATAGACTGATAACAACTAGTGAAATTGAAGCAGCAATAAAATAAAAAAAAAACTCCTGGCACACAAAAGCCCTGGACCTGATGGCTTCACAGGTAAAATTTACCAAATATTCAAAGAAGAACTAACCCCTCTTCTTCTCAAACTATTCCAAAAAATTCAGGAAGAGTGAAGAATCCCAAACTCTTTTTAGAGCCCAGTAGAACCCTAATTTCAAAGCCAGGTAAAGACACAACAAAAAAAGAAAATTACAGGCCAATATCGCTGATGAACACAGATGTTAAAATCCTCAACAAAATATTAACAATCCAGATCCAGCAACACTTTTAAAATATCATTATCATGATCAAGTGGGATTCATCTCAGGGATGCAAGGATGGTACAGTATTTGCAAATCAATAAATGTAATACACCACATAAATAAAATGAAGGACAAAAACTACATGATCATATCAATAGATGCAGAAAAAGGATCTGATAAAATCCAGCACCAATTTATGGTAAAAACACTCAGCAAAGAGGGAATAGAAAGAGAATACTTCAACATAATAAAGACCATATATGATAAACCTACTGCCAACATCTTATGCAATGTGCGAAAACTAAAAGCTTTTCACTTAAGTTCAGGAACAAGACAAGGGTGTCCGCTCTCACCACTTTTACTCAACATAGTGCTGGAAGTTCTAGCCACAGTGCTCAGACAAGAAAAAGAAATAAAAGGCATCCAAATTGAAAGGAGGAAACCAAACTGTCATTATTTGTAGATGATGTTATAGTGTACATAACATACTCTCCACCAAAAAACTACTTGAACTTGGCAAAGTAGCAGGATACAAAGTCAATATTCAGACATTGAAGGCATTTTTGTTCAACAACAATGAACTATCAGAAAGAGAAACTAGGAAAACTATAGAACACTGAAGAAAGAAATCGAGGAAGATACAAATTGATGGAAGCATATATCATGTTCATGGATTGGAAGAATTAACTTCATTAAAATCTCCATACTACCCAATGTGATTTATAGATTCAACACAATTCCTATAAAGATACCACTGGCATATTTCATTGATCTAAAACAAATACTCAAAAATTTATATGGAACCAAAAAAGACCCTAAATAGACTTTGTAACTTGAGAAAGAAGAATAAAGTTGGAGGGATGACAATAACTGATATCAAAGTATACTACAAGGCCACTGTAATCAAAAACAGCCTGCTACTGGCATAAGAACAGACACTTAGGTTAATGGAAGAGAATAGAGCGCTCAGAAATAAAGCCAGGTCTCTATGGTCAATTAATATTTGACAAAGGGAACGGGAACATACAATGGAGTAAAAATAGTATCTTCAATAAATGGTGTTGGGAGAACTGGAATGGTACATGCAAAAATAAAATAAAATAACTAGACCACCTACTTGCACCGTACACCAGAATAAACTCTAAAACAATAAAAGACTTAAATATAAGTCATGATACCATAAAAGTCCTACCAGAAAAATAGGCAGTAAAATTTCAGATATCCCACTTAGCAATATTTTTATGATACACAAGTATCTCCTAGGGCAAGGAAATTAATTTTAAAAAAATAAGCAAATGGGACTACATCCAATTAAAAATCTCCTGCATATCTAGAACTTCCAGCCAAGATGGAGGCCTAGACTGACACACTCCTTCTCTCTCCACAACTAAGAAGGAATACATCTACTGCAAAACCAGAAATAACCAAAAGTTCTAGAAAATAAAGCTACATGGAAGTCCAACGTATGAAGTCATAAACAAGTGGTGCTCGTCTGCATGGGTAGGAGGGGCGAAGCTGGGGTACAGGGGTCAAGCTGTGCTGGCGGTGGCAGCTGCAGCAACAATAGCAGGACGGCGGTAAGCAAAACACCGTATTTAAAAAGAGGCGAGAAACACCTGGGGAGCTCCGCTGGCTGCAGACCAGGTCTGTCAGCTCGCAATTCCAACACCAGGGAAGGCAGACCCCCATTGCCTTGGACTGCAAAGGCTGGAGAGGGTGGGGACGGAGGAAGAAGCTCCTGGTCTCTCAGCGGAGAGTAAACGGCAAAAATTCATCTTGGACCCCCGCCTCCACACACAAAATGCCATAGTGCGGTGAGACGTATCACCTGGTAGTGAGGAGTGAACGAGGTTCCGCCCCCTATAGCATGGGAGGTGTGACAGCCCCGCCCAGGAAGCAAAGGTAAACACAAAACTCTCAGGATGGCACAGATCATGATAGAGATCTCAGTCACACAGCTGACCAGAGAGCAAATATCTGATCTAATGGTTCAGCAGATAGGAAATCTTTCTGAGGCACAGTTCGGAGCTTTGGTTATATGAATGCTTACAGACCTAACAGCAGATCTTAAACAAGATGGGGAAGGAATGAAGGCTAGTCCTGCTGAAATGAACAAAAACACATATGAAACTAGTGGTGAGGGAAGGAAAACCAGGAATCAAATCAACAAATCGAAACATAGGAAAGGAACAAACAGTCAACCAGTGCAGAAAGAGGAAACAAAAAGTGAGGAAAATGAGGAGAGGATCAGAAATCTCTGGGACAGCTATTAGTGGGCCAACATTCAAATCATAGGGTTGCCAGACGGTGAAGAAGAACTAGAAGTTGAAATATTGCGTGAAAAAATAATGAAGCAGAACTTCCCTAACTTGGGGAAGGAAATAGATTTACAGGTCCAGGAGCACAGAGAGTTCCAAAACAACTGGACCCAGGGAGAACCACACCAAGATACATTATAATCAAAATGTCAAAAATTAAGGATAAAGAGAGAATCTTAAAAGCAGCAGGAGAGAAGAAGAGAATTATATACAAAGGGGTCCCAATAAGAAAATCAGCTCATTTCTCAAAAGAAACTCTGCAGGCAAGAAGGGACTGGCCAGAAATATTCAAAGTAATGAAAAGCAAAAACCTACAACCATGATTATTCTATCCAGCGAAGCTGTCATTCAGAATAGAAGGGCAGAGAAAGTGCTTCCAGGACAAAGTAAAACTGAAGGAGTTCATCAGATCCAAACTATTATTATATGAAATGTTAAAAGGACTTGTTTAGGAGAAAGAAGATAAAAATTATGAACATTAAAATGAAAACTGTATCACAACAACCAACAGCAGAAGTTAGGGAATCAAAACAAAGGCAAACTAAGTAGGCAATGAGAGTGGAAAAAGAATTATAGGTATGGGGAACATATTGGGGAGAGGTCAGTGGGGAGAGGGAAGTGGGGAAAGGGAGGGAAATGGTACAGGAATTAAGAAGCATAGTAGGAGGGAGTGGAGTAGACAGGAAGAGGTTGAGAAGAACTATATGCACAACCAATGGGCATGGACTAAGGGGGGGGGGGACAACTGAAGGGAGGAGGGTCCCTGGGTGGAGGGGAACAAAGGAAAAAGAAATTGGGACAACTGTAACAGCATAGTCAATAAAACATATTAAAAAATAAATAAATAAAAAATAAAAAGCTTCTGCATGTCTAAAGAAACCATCATCAAATGAAAAGGAAACTGATCATATGAGAGACCATATTTGCCAATGATACATCAGACAAGGGTTTAATCTCCAAAATATATAAAGAACTGACAGGACTCAGCATCAGGAAGATAAAAAATCAAATTAAAAAATGGGCAGAGGACCTAGATAGATACTTTTCCAAGGAGGACATACAGAGGGCCCATAGACATATGAAAAGATGCTCAATGTCACTAGCCATCAGAGAGATGCAAATTAAAACCACAATGAGATACCACCTTACACCAGTCAGAATGGCCATCATTAATAAGTCAACAATAGGGATACCAGGCCAATCATGGATTCTTGACAACCTGTGGGCAGGCGCCAGGAGGCTGAGACAATGACCTAGAGAATGGAGAAGCAGTGAGGATAGATCTTAAAGCCAGAGAATGGCAGGTGAACAGAAACCCTCAAGTAACCTCCTGGAACAGTTTATTTTACTAGCTAAAGGCACTAGTGGCTCAGCCCTCAATGCTCTCATAAGCCAAATCTTGGAGACGCCTGGAGTGTATGTCTTTGGAGAACTGCTGGAGCTGGCCAATGTGCAGGTGCTGGCAGAAGGAGCTAATACTGCTTACTTGCAGTTGCTTAACCTGTTTGCATGTGGAACATACCCAGATTAGAAAGCCAACAAGGAGAGCCTGCCAGAACTGAGCATGGCACAGCAGAACAAGCTTAAACAACTTACCATTGTGAGCTTGGCATCAAGAATGAAGTGTATCCTCTATTCTGTGCTGCTGATGGACCTGGAGATGCAGAATCTCCGGAACTGGAAGACCTCATCACTGAGGCTGTCTACGCTGACATCATCCAGGGCAAGCTGGACCATCAAAACCAGCTGCTGGAAGTGGATTTCTGCGTTGGCCATGATATCCGAAAGAAGAACACCAATAATATCGTCAAGACCTTGGATGAGTGGTGTGATGGCTGTGAAGCAGTTCTGCGGGACAATGAGCAGCAGCAGGTGGAGGCAGAGGTTACCAGCATCAAGAAGACTCTCAAAGCCACCGCGTCCTCAGCTCAGGAGATGGAGCAACAGTTAGCCGAACAGGAGTGTTCTCCTCATGCTGAGCAGAAGCAGCCCACCAAGAAGACGTTCAAAGTGAAAGGCCTGGTCTCCAGCTGCCACTAGGGCAGGCTGGGGCAGCTGGCATTCACCAGGCCTGGGTCAGGTGGAGGGGCGGGGGGACACCAAGAGCCTATTTCCTCCTCTCTCTACCTTCAGTGACTTCCAGACCTGCCTGTCCCCTCATCAGCACCTCATCACCCTGTTGGTACCGTTCTAGAAGAACTGTTAACTCCTTTCCCTCGCCCACTCCTCCTTTCCCCAGTTGCTCCCTTCAGACTCAGGGGCCCCACTGATGCCACCCCAGCCGGGTCAGACACTGCCCAGCTTCCCTCCCAGAGGTTCTGTCTCTGTCCAAGGGCTTGTCTCCCTCCCAGTTATTTATTTATTTTTTAATTTGTTTATTTATTTATTTTGCTCCATGTCGTTTTGTCAGGCTGGTCATAGTCAGAGGCAGCTTTACCTGTCCCACAGGGATCACTGTGAAGGAGGCCCCTCTCCGAGTGAGAAGGGGGTCCCTCTCCTGCCCCACCTACCACAGTACCCACACAGGGCAGGCATCTCTAGTCAGGTATCCAAATGCTTTGTTTTCCCCTCCTGCCTTGTCCCTCGCTGGCAGTTCTGATCAGATCAGCCCGTGGAGGGATGTGATGCTGGGCTGTGTTTACTAAACCTGTGGGTTTCCAGCCTCTTAAGCCCAGCTCCAACCTCTCCTCAGTTGAGAGCACTGGGCTGACTCATGCCTGTATCTGAACACCTGTGACAGGTGCTGTGGGCCTGCGTGGTGGCAGGAGCTTCTTCCAGCCTGGTGTTCTCTGCTGCCTCTGACGACTCAGTCCGGCTTTGGTGTAAAAGCCCTGGCTGCCCTCCGGGCTGTCTGCCAGTACTTGCTCTCCAAAGACCTTTGATTACTCCTGGCTGCATCTGTGCTGGGGATGGTAGTGCGACGCCTCTCTCTCTGGGGGGGGGGGGGGGGATCAGTTGCTGCTCCTGTCTCTTTTGTTCCATCCCTCCTTGGCTAATGACCCTCTGATGATGGCATTCTCCTGGCAAGAGAAAAGGATTGACTAGCCTTTCTGAACTTGAACAGTTTGGGGTTATATTTTAATTTTCTTATTTGTACAGGTTCTGATTGTAATACATTTCAACATGCCTTTAAAAAAATTAATCACCTAACAAGTGCTGGCGAGGATGTGGAGAAATGGGAATCCTAGTGCACTTTTGGTGGGAATGCAGACTGGTGCAGTGATTGTGGAAAATAGTATGAAATTTCCTCAAAAAAACTAAAAATGAAACTGTCTTTTGACTCAGCCATTCCACTACTGGGAATATACCTGAAGAATTTCAAAACCCCAATTCAAAAGAACCTATGCACCCCTATGTTCATAGCAGCCCTGTTTACAATAGCCAAGTGCTGGAAACAGCCTAAGTGCCCATCTGTAGATGAGTGGACCAAAAAACTGTGGTACATTTACACAATGGATACTATGCAGCAGAGAGAAAGAAGGAACCCCTACCCTTCATGATAGCACAAATGGAACTGGAGAATTTTATGCTAAGTTAAATAATCCAGTTGGTGAAAGACAAATACCAAATGATCTTACTTATAAGAGGAATCTAATGAACAAAATAAACTAATGAGCAAAATAGAACCAGAGACATGGAAACATGGAACAGACTGACAGTGTCCAGAGGGGAGAGGGGAGGGGCATAATGGTGGAAAGAAGAGAAAGGACTAGTCAATAAACACATACGAATGACCCATGGACATGGACAATGGTGCAGGATTGGCTGTGGGAGTGGGGGCTGGGCTGGGCAGAGGAGGGCAAAGAGGGAAAAATTGGGACAACTGTAATAAAATAGCAACTTAAAAATTCATCAAGTTGTTTAAGGATAATGTGCCTCATTCAGTTTATTGTATATATGCTCTACCTCAACACTTTTTTAGAAGTTCGGTCTAACAGGGTGAATGAAAACTGTCTCACATCGTATGGTATACCCTCCCCATGATACAAAATTCTGCTCATGGTGATACCCAAGAAACATTATTGACTAAACAGAACAATTTTGGAATTTTCCTTTGCTTAAAATAAAACCACAGTTAGTTTATACAAAAAAAATTAATATAACTTACAAAGTGATCATCCTGATAAATCTAGTACCCATTGGACACCATACTTAGCTATTACATTTTATTGACTGTATTTCTTATGCTGTATTTTCTAACCCCATGACTATTTTGTAACTACCAATTTGCACTTCTAAATCCTTTCACCTCTTCACCCATCTTCCCATCCCCTTCCATCTCACAATTGTGAAAATATTCTCTGTATTTATGAATCTGTTTCTATTCTGCTTGCACATTTATTTTGTTTTCTTAGATTCTACATATGAGTGAAATTATATGGTATTTGTCTTTCCCTGTCTGACTTATTTCACTTAACACAATACCCTCTAATCCCATCCATGTTGCTGCAAATGACAAATTTCATTTCTTTTTCATAGCTGAGTCATATTTCATGGTAGATATGCACTACTTCTTATCCATTTATCTATGATGGACCCTTAGGTTGCTTCCTTATCTTGACTATTGTAAATAATACCGCAATAAACATATGTATGTGTATGTCTTTTTGATTTACTGTTTTAGGTTTCTTTGGATAAACACCCAGAAATAATTGCTGAGTCTTTCTTTATCTCTTGTTACAGGCTTTGTTGTAAAGTCTATTTTTTCTGATATAAATATTGCTACCCCAGATTTTTTGTCTTATAAGCAGCATATGTAAAGGTGCTTTTTGTTATCAATTCAGTCTCCATATGTCTTTTGACTTGAGCATTTAATCTATTTGCATTTAAAGTAATTGTTGATAGATATGTATTTATTGCCATTTTATGTTTTATATTTTTACCTTTTTAAAGAATCCTTCTTAAAGAAGACACATTAATATTTCTCATAATACTGGCTTGATGATAATGAACTCCTTTAGTGTTTTGTTGTCTGGAAGGCTCTTTACCTGTCCTTTGATTCTAAATGAAAACTTTGCACTAGAACTGATAAATGAATTCAGCAAAATAGCAGGATACAAAATTAAGATCCAGAAATCAGTTGCATTTTTATATGCCTATAACAAACTAACAGAAAGGGAAATAAAGAAAAAAATCCTATTCACAATTACTTCAAAAAGTATAAAATACCTAGGATTAAATCTAACCAAGGATGTAAAAGACCTGTACTCAGAAAATTATAAGACATGGAAGTAAGAAATAGAAGATACAAATAAGTGGAAACACATACCATGTGAATGGATAGGAAGAATTAGCATCATTAAAATGTCCATAGTACCCAAAGCAATCTATGGATTCAACATAATTCCTATCAAGATTCCAATGACATATTTCACAGAACTAATAATAAATATTTCAAAAATTTATATGAAATAACAAAAGGCCCCACAAAACAACAGTAATTCTAAGAAGAACAAAGTTGAGGAAACACACTACCTAATATCAAACTATGCTATAAGGTGATAGTAATCAAAACAGCATGCTACTGGCATAAAATCAGACACATAGATCAATGGAATGGAATAGAGAGCCCAGAAATAAACTCACACCTTTATAGTCGATTAATATTCAAGAGAGGAAGCAAGCACATACAATGGCCTAAGATAGTTTATTCAATAAATGGTGTTGAAAATATTGGACAGATGCATGCAGAAAAATGAAACTAGACCACCTTCCTCCATCACACACAAGAATAAATTCAAAATGTATCAAATATTTAAATATTAGACCCAAAACCATAAAAATTGTATAAGTAAGCATAGGCAGCAAAATCTTGGATATTGCTGAGAGCAATATGTTATTGGGTACATCTCCCCAGGCAACAGAAACAAAAGGAAAAATAAACAAATGAGACTACATCAAACTAGAAATATTTTGCACAGAAAAGGAAATAATTAACAAAATAAAAAGACAACCCACAGAATGGGAGAATATATTCACTGATACATCTGATAAGGAATTAATATCCAAAATGTATAAAGAACTTACAGAGCTCAACACCAAACAAATAAACAATGCAATTAAAAAATGGGCAAAGAACCTGAATAGACACTTCTCCAAATAGGACATACAGATGGTCAATAGACATACACAAAGATGCTCAACATCACTAACCATCAGAGAAATGCAAATTAAAACTACAATGGGATGTCATCTCACACCTGTCCAAGTAGCTATCATCAATAGATCAACAAACAACAAGTTCTGGCAAAGGGGGAACCCTTTTGCACTGTTGTTGGGAATGCAGACTGGTGCAGCCACTGTAGAAATCAGTATGGAGATACCTCAAAAATTAAAAAATGGATCTGCCTTTTGTCCCAGTGATCCTAATTCTGGAAATATATCCTATGGAACCCAAAACACTAATTCAAAAGAACATAAGCACCCCTATGTTCATTGCAGCATTATTTACAATTGCAAAGATTTGAAAGCAGCCCAAGTGCCCATCAGTAGATGAGTGAATAAGAACTCTGGGGCATTACACAATGGAATACTACTCAGCCATAAAAAAGAATAAGTTGTTTCCTTTTGTGACAGTATGGATGGACCTGGAGAACATTATGCTAAGTGAAAGAAGCCAGTCAGACAAAGACAAATACCATATGGTTTCACTTATTTGTGGAATCTAATGAACAAACTCAACTAACAAGCAAAACAGAGACAGACTCATAGATGGAGAGCAGATGACAGCTAAGGTTGGAGGAGGTTAGAAGGTAGAGGAATTGGGCAAAAGGGAAAAAGGGCTCATGGACATGGACAACAGTGTGGTGATTGCAGGGGGAAGGGGATTCTATAGGTACTAAATGGTAATGAAAAAAGTTAAAATTTTTAAAAATCTAAAATAAATAAATAAATGGTAACTGCTGAATAGAGCAATCTTGTTTGTAGGTTCTTGCTTCTTCATTTTAAATATGTATACCAATCCCTTCTGGCCTGCAAAGTTTCTTTTGAGAAATTCAGCTGACAGTTTTATGGGAGCTCCCTTGTAGGTAACTGCTTTTTCTTGCTGCTTTTAAGATTCTCTTTGTCTTTAATACTTGTCATTTTAATTATTATGTGTCTTGGTGTGGGCTTCTGTGGGCTCATCTTGTTTGGAACTTTCTGTGCTTCCTAAAATTTTGTTGTGTTTTCTCCACCAGGTTAGGGAAGTTTTCTATCATTATTTTTTCAAATAGGTTTTTAATTTCTTATTCTCTTTATTTTCTTTTTGGTACCCCCATGATGCAAATGTTGGTAAGCCTGAAGGTGTCCTGAGGAGTTATTAAACTATCCTCAGTTTTTTGGATTTTCTTTTTTTTTTTTTTTTCTGCTTCGGTGTTTTCTTTTTTCTTATATGCCAAATTGTTAATTTGATCCTCTGCTTTGTCTATTCTATTGTTGATTCCCTAAAATGCATTCTTCATTTCATTATTGTATTCTTTATTTCTGAGTGGTTGTTTTTTATATGTTTTATCTCCATTTTTATCTTTTTTATTTCTTTGTTGAAATTTTTACTAAGGTTATTTACTCTTTGAGCATCTTTATAACCAGTGCTTTAAACTCTGCATCTGGTAGATTGCTTGTCTCCATTTTATTTAGATTTTTTTTCTGGAGTTTTATTCTGGTCTTTCATTTGGGACATGTTTCTTTGTCTCCACATTTTGGTAGCCTCCCTGTGTTTGTGTCTATGTATTAGATATAGCTGCTATGTCTCCTGGGCTTGTTAGAGAGGCCTTATGTAGTAGAGCAGCCTCCCTTGTTTCCCAAGCTGTACGTTTTAGGTGTTCCGTTCCTCTGTGGGCTGTGTGCACCCTGTTGTTGTAGTTGAGCCTTAGTTGCTGTTGGCACACCGATGGGAGGGATTTGCCCCTAGGTCAATTGGCTGCGAGGACTGGCTGAAATCACAGTGGGGGATCAGCTGTGCAGTGGCCAACCTCACAGAGCAATACTTACTTCAACAATGCTCTGAGCCAGGTTGATGGAGACTCAGATATAGCACCTGTTGGCTGGCTCAATGCAGAGAGGGCTCAGCAAGGAACAGTGGCCTCTGCCAGCACTTCTGTCTGGGAAAATGTTGCCCCATCCAGCCCCCGGCCCAAAGCCAGACAGTTCAGGTTTTCCCTGTATGTCCCTGGCGCCTTCCAAGCTGCTATCTCAGCATTGGAGGTCAGAGCAAGTAAGTTGGAGTTAAGGACATGTGTCAGCCCTTTAAGAGGAGCATCTTAGGCTCCAGAAGCCCTCTGTCTCACTCAGCCAGAATTTCCACAGGTTTCCACAGCCCGAAGTTATGGAGACTTCTCTTTCTGGCTCTGGAACCCTTGACTTGGGGGCCTGGTTCCTGGTGTGGGGCTGAGACTCCTTGCTCCTCAGGGGTACCTCAGCAGCAGAGAAATCCCTCCTGATTTTTAACCACCACATGTGAATGTAGGACCAGCCTGTTCAGCATCTCTTCCTCTCCTACCAGTCTTCATGTGGCTTCTTCTTTATATCCTCAGTTATTGACCTATGTTCGGCTAGCTTTAGGTGCTTCTCAATGATGGTTATTCTGTAGCTCAGTTGTAATTTTAATGTGGTTGTGGCAGGATGTGAGTACCTCATTTAGCTATGCCATCTTAACTGGAAACCCATTTTCAAAAACATATTTAAGCATTTGGTCCAAGAGAGTCATTAATAACATTCCAGTGTGTTGTCTTAAACTATATCAATGTGTTTGATATATGCTCATCACGGAAAATTTAGAAATATAAAAAAGTAAGAAAGGAAATTACCATTCACTTGTAATTCTACCATCATTAGCATTCTGATTTTTTTCATTGTATGTACATAAAAATACATGACAAAATAAAAATTAGATCATAAAATCTTTTGACTCCGCTCTCCCTCTCAACCATAACTAATAAGCATTTCTCATATAATTAAATATTCTTTGAAAAAATATTTCAAAGGCTTTGAACAAGATCTGGGACATGGTCAATACTTAGGAAACAGTAGCTATTGTTATTTATTACACAATATTTCACTGGATTAAAAGACTATAATGCATTTTAGCTTTCTGATTTTTATGAATACTTAGGTTATTATTTTCTCCCATTATTATAAACTATTTTACTAATATGTTGAAATAAGAACATTTCATATATAAAATTGTATCTAAGTTTTTAAAATTAATTTCTTAGGATAGATTCTTTGTAAGGAATTACTGGATCAACGATTAGGCAATATTTAACTTTTTTCTTCTACCCCGCATTGCTAAACTTCTTTTACTGAACCTATTTAAATTCTAATGGTGATTCATGAGAAAATCCATTTCCTCTCACACTGAACCTGTGTGATAGATTGTCTTTGGTGAGTAGGGCTCTATTTAATGATTAGCCTGAATGGACTAATGTGATTTTCACCATGGAGAGACTCAGCAAGAAGACATGTTTACTATGAGACAAAGTCACAATGCCAATGAGATCTGAGGATTTCCTCTTCAGGTAAATAGTTCTGAGTTACCATTTTCTGCCCTAACCTGGCTCTGATTATGTATCCCCAACAATCCTTTTGTTTCTCTGTATGTAATGTTTGCTCCCTGAGGTAATTCCTCAAATACTATTCACCCTCCCTGTTGGACTGGAAGTGCATGAGACCAGGTGTCTTTTATCACATTGAGGCTCAGCATGGAGCCTGGTTCCCACTGGTACTCAGTGTGTTCATGAGTCAGAGAACTGCAGCTATACAGAAACACGACCTAATTAAGAGCTTTGAGCTTAATCATCCTCTCATGGTTTTCTGTGTTTAAAAATGGAAAATTTGTTTTTACATATGATTAAACAAAAGAGCAAGTTACAGAACATTGTGTACTTTATGATCCCAGTTTTGCAGAAGAGAGGGAGCAGGACAGAGAAAGAGGCAAAGAGAGACAGCAAGAGATTTAGAAACCATCAGCGAGGTGGGGAGCTAGAGAAAGACTAGACTCTGAAACATTCGTAGTGGTCCTCACAGGGCGGTCATAATTTGTTCTTTTTTGTGTTTGTATTTTTCAAATACTTTATCATGTACATGAATGGGAAACATTTTTTATTAAAATTATTATCTGATCTCAAATACTTTGAAACCTGTGTGGTATTGTACTGATTTGGCCAATTTTACCAGCTGGAGCCACCTCATTTATGTGTCCTCTTTTATTCCCAGTGCTACAACTCTTATTTTAACTTAAGAACCAGTGTAGAGAACCCCTGGCTGCTGTGGCTCAATGGATTGAGCGTCGGCCTGCGAACCAAGTGCCACTGGTTTGTATCCCAGTCAGGGCACATGACTAGGTTGCACGTCAGGTCCCCAGTTGGCGAGTGAGAGGCAACCATAGAGTGCTGTTTCTCTCCCTGTCTTTCTCCTTTCCCCTCTCTCTAAAAATTAATTGATTGATTTATTAACCAATTAAAAAAAAAAGAACCAGGGTAGAGAGGAGAAAGAAAAACTCAAAAAGCTCCTAGCAACATAGAGGCCGATTTTCTCCAGGCCAGCACATCTTTCAGGGAGGTGAGGAACAATCTTACTGAATGAAGAGGTGATTACAGCTTTGCTTACATAGATGTGTTGCTGTCCTCAGAGTTGGCTACAAAGTTCAGATAACTTCCTCTACCAGGAATTTACCATCCAATGATTAACTGAGTTTCTGCACAGAAACACAGGCTTCAGTTCTTACTGCCTGAGGAGCTGGCCTCCTTGCCTTCTCTCCGCCCCAGGGAACCACAGTTAGAGATCCCAGCCCCCAGGAGGAGCGCACAGCTGCTCTGCAGTTTCCAGGTTGAGGCTGGGTCCTAAACGGAAGTGTGAGAGGGCGGCGGGCAGTGGGGGAGGCAGAGAGGGCAGGAAGGAGCATCCAATAAAAGGAGGAACCGCAACTTTTGTTCCTGAGGGGCTTATAATACACCTGATACTTCTTTTACTGCTTGAAAATCCCCTTCCGGCTCAATAATTGTAGGATCCTGTGGACTAAATACATAGTCCCTGGAAATACGTGATCCTGTAATTTCCTGAAATCATATAGAAGAAAATGTATAATTCTTTTCATCATACACAAGTTAGAACATGTATTTATCTTTTAGCCTTAAATTCCAGGTACTTGTGAATTAAAGTGTTTGCTTAAACACAGTGACTATCAAATCACCTTTGCCTACTACCTCTGCTCCTGGTGTATAATGTCATATATACTTGGCCCATTTTTATGTGATTTTGTATTGTAATTTACCTGATACATTATTGTAATCCCCCTTAGATGCCCTTTTATGCTAAATGAGGAATATGTATACTCATTCATCCATTCATTTATTTATTCTGTGGGTTGGTTAAAAGGTTAAGCTGCAGTAACAGAGAGCCCCTTTCTTTCTTATGTATACTCCCAACATGAGGGGCCCAGCCTGCGGGGGCTCTACCCCAGGAGATTCTTTGTGGGGCCAGGTTCCCGAGTCTTGTCGGCCTGCCATCCAATGAGCTGGTGCCAGCTCACAGTGAAGGAAGGCCACGAGCACATCTGTACTTCAGCTTTTGGGAAAGCGGGAGAAAAGAATTCCAGGGCAAACTGTTTATCTTCATTTAAAAATTAATAACTTTATTTTAGGGTAATTTTATGTTTTCTGCAAAATTGAGCAGAGTACCGAAGTTTCCATACACCCTGTCTTCACATATGCATAGACTTTCCCACTTTCTACATCCTGCACCAGAGGGGAACATCAGTTACAGTTCCGGAACCTACATTGACACATCATTATCATCGAAAGTCCAGAGTTTACATCACAGTTAATTCGTGTTGTTGCACATTCTGTGGGTTTGAACAAATATGTAATGACATGTATTCATTATTGTAGTTTTGTTCGTAATAGTTGCACCAACCTAATGATCCCATGGGCTGTGCCGTTTCATCCTTTATCGCAGCTCCTGGCAACCATGAATCTCTACGGTTTCCACAGTTCTGCCTTTTCCATAATGTCACACAGCTGGACTCTACAGTATGTAGCCTTTTTAGATAAGCTCCCCCCTCCCCCACTTATTAATATGCATTTAGGTTTCCTCGATGTCTTTTCATGGCTTGATAGCTCATTTCTTTTTACACTGATATCTCATTGTTTGGATGGATCACAATTTATCTAATCAACCAATGAAGGACATCTGGGTTCCTTTTAAGTTTTGGAAATTGTGAATAAAGCTGCTATAAACAATGATGTGCAGGTTTTGTGTGGACATAGTTTTTTCTATTTTGATTACCTCTTTAAAAAAACAGGTCTTAATCTCATTGATCACTTCTATTTTCTTTTAGATTCTGTTTTATTTATTGCCATTATGATCTTTGTTATTTGATTCCTTCAACTGACTTTGGGGTGTTTTCTTTTTCTTTTGTTTTAGACCCCTGAGGTGTAAAGTTAGTTTGTTTATTTGAGATTTTTCTCTTTTATGAAAATCCCAGCATAACTTTATTTATTTTTAATGGAATGCATTGGGGTGACATTGGTTCACAAACCATAAAACATCATCTGCTTGGTGCATCGTGCGCCCATAGTCCCACGCAAGGTTCTTCCTGTCCCTATTTTCAGCCCTTTACTCAACCTCCTCCTACCCCTACTCCCTTTCCTCTGGCAGCACTCTGTTGTCTGTGTCTTTGTGTCATGAAAATATATTTATATGTATGTGCTCAATCCCTTCACCTTCTTTCATCCAGTCCCCTAAACACCATCCCCAAGCTGTCAGTTTCCTGTGTCCACGTCTGTTTCTGTTTTGTTTGGCAGTTTGTTTTGTCCATTAGATTCCACATATGATTGAAATCATATGGTATTTGTGTTTTTCTGACTGACTTATTTCACTTAGCATAATATTCTCCAGGCCCATTTATGCTCTTGCAAAGGGTAAGATTTTCTCCTTTTTTACAGCTATGTAATAGTCTCCTGTGGGGAATGTACCACAGCTTTTTATCCACTCATCTAATGATAGGCCCTTGGGCTCTTTGTAGATTTTGGCTAGCATAGGTATGCTGCTATGAACATAGGGGTGCATATATTCTTTCAAAGTTGTGTTTCAGGATTCTTAGGATATATTTCCAGAAGCGGGATCACTTGGTGAAAAGGTAGTTCCATTTTTAATTTTGTGAGGTATCTCCATACTGCTTTCCACAGTGGCTGCAGCAGTCTGCATTCCCACCAATAGCACATGAGGGTTCTCCTTTCTCCACATCCTCACCAGCACTTGTTTGTGAATTTATTGATGAGAGTCATTGTGGCAATGGGAGGTGATATCTCATTGTAGTTTTAATTGCATTTCTCTGGTGGTTAGTGATGATGAGCATCTTTTCATGTGTCTACTGGCCATATGAATGTCCTCTCTGGAGAAGAGTCTATTCAGGGTCTCTGTCCACTTTTTAATTGGATTGTTTGGGTTTTTTTGGTGTTGAGTAGTGTGAGTTCTTTATAAATTTTGGCTATTAAAACCTTATCAGGTGTATCATTAACAAATATCTAACTTCATTCTGTTTGTGCCTTTCGTTTTGTCGATTATCTTTGCTGTGCAGTTTTTTTTTAGTTTGATGTAGTACTGATTTTTTATTTTTTCTTTAGTTTCCCACTCCCAAGAGATGTATCAGAAAAAAATATTGCTAAGAGATGTAGTTTTGTGGTTTTGAGTCTTAGATTTTTAAGTCTTTAATCCATTTTGAATTTATTCTGGCATATGGCGTAATAAGGTGGTTTAGTTTCATTTCATTGCATGCATCTGTCCAATTTCTGCAACACCACTTATTGAATAGACTGTCTTTACCTCATTATATATTCTTGCCTCCTTTGTAAATATTAATTGACTATATAAGTATGGCTGGCTGGTTTGGCTCAGTGGATTGAGCGTCGGCCTGCGAGCTAAGTGTCGCTGGTTCGATCTTCCAGTCAGGGCACATCAGAGAAGGAAAACTCTGACTCCAAAAAACCTCCGCTGCCTTGCGGCATACCTCTTCAGGGGAAAGGCTAAGGGAGTAAACCCCGACAGAAAATCCGGAGCCGGAGTCCCTAAGGCGGTTTGACGTTGTAGTCAACACCGGCAACTCCTGCGGCGCACCTGAAGCCAAGCTGTATCGACTCCGTCTTTCCCTTGGACCCTTCAGCTGCGAAGAGAGGGGGGGTCTGCTGCATGGGCAACAGCAGACCCTCCATATCACCCTGCCCAGGCTCTGTAGCTTCAGCTTCACTGGAGAGGACACTCCAGCGTCATCGCAAGATGTCGATTCAACACGGGAGGAGACAGATACCGTGTCACTCCCGAGTCGGACTGCACAGCCATTCTCGGCGGTGCAGATAGACTCTTAAGAAGCTACACCATCGTCTCTCGAGATGGACGGCTGCCGACATATAAGTATGGGTTTATTTCTGAGCTCTCTGTTTTGGTCTACATATCTGTTTTTATTCCAGTACCATGCTGTTTTGATTACTATAGCCTTTTAGTATAGTTTGATATCAGGTAGCATGATACCTCCAATTTTGTTGTTCCTTCTCAAGATTACTGTGGCTATTCTGGGTCTTTTATGGTTCCATATAAATTTTTGAATTTGTTTGAGGTCCGTGAAATATGCTATTGGTATATTTATAGGAATTGCATGGAATCTATAGATTGCTTTAGGTATTATTGACAAATTCTTCCTATCTGTGAGCACAGTATGCTTTAATTTATTTGTATCTTCTTCAAATTCTTTCTTTAGTATCTTATAATTTTCTGACTACAGGTCTTTTTCTTATTGTTTAAATTTATTTATAGATTTTTAAATTATTATTATTGATTATGCTGTTACAGTTGTCCCAATTTCATTCCCCCCTGCTCCCCACCTCCCTCCACTTGTCCCCCCCCTTAGTTCATGCCTATTGGTTGTGCATATAGTTGTTCTCAACATCTTCCTGTCTACCCCACTCCCTCCTACTATGCTTCTTAATTCCTGTATCATCTCCCTCCCTTTTCCCCCTTCCCAGCTGATCTCCCCCCAATATGTTCTCCATACCTATAATTCTTTTTCCCCTCTTGTTGCCTACTTGGTTTGCCTTTGTTTCAATTCCCTAGCTTCTGCTGTTGGGTTGTTGTGATACAGTTTTCATTTTAATGTTCATAGTTTTGATCCTCCTTCTTCTAAACAAGTCCCTTTAACATCTCCTATAACAGTGGTTTGGATCTAATGAACTCTTTCAGTTTTATTTTGTCCTGGAAGCACTTTCTCTCCCCTTCTATCCTGAATGACAGCTTTTCTGGATAGAGTAATTGTGGTTGTAGGTTTTTGCTTTTCATTACTTTGAATATTTCTTGCCAGTCCCTTCTTGCCTGTAAAGTCTCCTTTGAGAAATCCGCTGATAGTCTAATTGAGACCCCTTTGTACATAACTTCTCTCTTGCTTTTAAGATTCTCTCTTTATCCTTAATTTTTGACATTTTGATGATAATGTGTCTTGGTGTGGCCCTCCCTGGGTCCAGCCTATCCAGAACTCTCTGTGCTTCCTGGACCTGTAAGTCCATTTTCTTCCCCAAGTTAGGGAAGTTCTGCTTCATTATTTTTTCACATAATTTTTCAATTTCTAGTTCTTCCTCTTCACCCTCTGGCAACCCTATAATTCGAATGTTAGTTCACTTATAGCTCTCCTAGAGGTTTTTGAGCCTCTCCTCATATTCCTCACTTTTTGTTTCCTCTTTCTGCACTGGTTCACTGTTTGTTCCTTCCCTATGTTCTGATTTGTTGATTTGATCCATGGCTTTCCCTTCCTCACCACTAGTTTCGTATGTGTTTTTGTTCATTTCAGCAGGATTTGCTTTCATTCCTTCCTTGTCTTGATTCAGCCCCGCTGTTAGGTCTGTAAGCTGCCTTATGACTATAGCTCTGAACTGAGCCTCAGAAAGATTCGCTATTTATTCATCGGTCAAGGCTTTTATTTGTTTTTTTGTTAGCTGTGTGATTGGTATTTCAATCATTAATTCAGCCATTCTAAACAAAACTGTTTATCTTTCCTTCTTGGGCGGGGCGCTGTCACACCTCCTACGCTATTTTGGGCAGAGCCCCATGTGCTAGTCACAACCTGGTGACCTTTCTCACCACACTGTGGCGCTTTGCGTGGGGGCGGGGGTCCAAGATGGATTCCTGCTGTTACCCTCCGCTGAGGAATAGGGAGCTGCCTCCCAGTGGGGTCTGCCTTCCCCGCATTGGAATTGCAAGCCAACAGATCTGGTCTATAGCCAGGCCTGGGGCCGGCTCCCAGGCGCTTCTCTCCTCCCCCCAAATACAGGTGTCTGCTTACCGGGTCCCGCTGTTCGCTGCTGCGGCTGCCGCCTCCAGCACAGTTCAATCTTTCTCAGCCGCGGGTTCGCACTTCCTACCTGTCCGGACGAGCACCACTTGTTTATAACTTCATACGTTGGACTTGTATGTAACTTTGTTTTCTGGAACTTATTATTTTTGGTTTTGCGGTAGTTGTAGTCCTTCTTAGTTGTTGAGGGAGACAGAGCGTGTCTGTCTATGCCTCCATCTTGGCCAGAAGTCTCTTCTATTTATAGATATTTTTAAATGCAATTGTAAGTGGGATTGTTTTCCTCATTTCCCTTTCTTATAGTTTGTGATTGGTGTATAAAAATGTAACCGATTTCTGAATATGAACTCTGTATTCTGCTACTTAATGCATTTATTACTTCTAGTAGTTTTCTGGTGAAATCCTTAGGGTTCTCTATACACAGTGTCATCTCATCTGCAAATAATGACAGTTTTATCTTCTTCCTTTCCAATTTGGATGCCTTATATTCCTTCTTTTTTGTCTGATATTACGGCTAAATTCATCTGTGAAACATCTGGTCTAGGATTTTTGTTTGTTAGGAGTTTTCTTTTTAATTACTGCTTCAATTTTACTAGTTGTAATTTGTCTCTTCAAATTATCTGATTCTTCCTGGTTCTGTTTTCTAAGATAGTATATTTCTAGGAATTTATCCATTTCTTCCAGATTGTCCAGTTTGTTGTCATATAGTGGTTTGTGGGGGACTGCTCCTTGTGGTTTCGGGAATTGTAGCCCAAACCATGAGCTAGGCAGCACCTCCGGGAAGCCTCTAAGTCTCAGCAGAAAACCAAAAGGCTTTGCAGTAGACAGGACCAAAGGCCACTCAGAAGGTCCCCATGGGAACTGGGTTTAAAGAATGCATATTATGTTTTAGAGCTTGCTTCGCTTTTCTTATCTCTTAATTAACTATAAGCAATCTGTAGCAAAGAGTGTATGAAACCTTGCACCTAATGCTAGTGTGGCATCAAGATGTTTAATAGACTCTGACACAGACCGGTCACTGTGCCCTCTATATTGATATCTATGATCAGTAACTGTCAACTGTAATTCGGGCGCCTAAAAGCTAATTAATGATTTATGAATTTTGACCTCATATCTGCCATGCATACCTTTCTCAATAAAAGGCATAAGGAATGGAGGTCTTGCGCTTTCTCCACTAGAGGGAACGGCCACCTCCTATTCCCCCCAGACAAAATACAGTGTCCTGGATAAATTTGTTCCACCGTGGTCCTGAAACCTCTGCTGGACAGAGACGTTTCCAAATGAGCTGGGGCATTGGAGGCAGCTCACCCTCAGTGGTTCATAATATTTTCTTACAATTTATTGTAGTTCTATGGAGTCAGTTGTTACTTCTTTTTTATTTCTAATTTTATTTATTTGGGTCTTCTTTTTTCCTTGATCAGTCTGGTTAAAATTTTGTCAATCTTGTTTGTATTTTCAAAGAACCAGCTCTTGGTATTATTGATATTTTATATTGTTATTTTAGACTCTTTCATTTATTTCTGCTCTGATTTTTATTATTTCCTTTCTTCTACTCACTTCAGGCTTTGTATCTTGTTCTTTCCCAAGTTCTTTTAAGTGTAAAGTTAATTTCTTCTTTGAGATTATTTTTGGTTCTTGAGATAGGCCTGTAATGCTATGAATTTTCCTCTTAGGACTCCTTTTGCTGTGTCACATAGATTTTAGATTATTGTGTTCTCATTTTTAATTATTTCTAGGTTTTGTTGATTTCTTATGTGATTTTATTTTTACTCATTCATTGTTTAGTAACTTGTTATTTAGCTTCCACATTTTTTTTTTCAGGTTTTCTTCTTGTGATTGAGTTGTGTTTTCATACCATTATGATCAGTGAAGATGCGTGGTATTATTTCAATCTTCTTAAATTTATTGAGACTTGTTTCGTATCCTAACATATGGTTTATCCTAGAAGATGTTCCATGTGCCCTCGAAAAGAATGTATATTCTGAAGCTTTGTGATGAAATACACTGAAGATATTAATTAAATTCATCATATTCAGTATGTCATTTAAGGCCACCATTTCCTCGTTGATTTTCTGTCTGGAAGACTTATCTATTTCAATGGGGTTTAAAATCAAGACTATGATCATAGTACTGTTAATCTCTTTATGTTTTATAAGATTTGCTTTATATATTTAGGTGCTCCTATGTTGGATACATAAATGTTTACAAGGTCATGTCTGCTTGTTGCATCACACCCTTTATCATTATGCAGTGTCCTTCTTTGTCTCTTCCTATAGCCTTTGTTTTAAAGTCTATTTTGTCAGATATAAGGATTGCTACATCAGCTTCCATGAGATATCTTTTTCTATCATTTTACTTTTAGTCTGTGTGTATCTCTTCTTCTGAAGTGGGTCTTTTGTAGACAGCATGTATATGGGTGTTTTTGTTTTTTTTTAAGTATATTTTATTGATTATGTTGTTACGGTAGTTTCAATTTTTTTCCCTTTGCTCCCCTCTTCTTAGTACCCCCCATCCCTCCAGCAATCCAATCCCCCTTAGTTCATGTCCATGAGTCGTGCATATAATTTCTTTGACTTCACCCTTTCCTATCTTTTCTTTTTTAAAAAATATGCTTTATTGTTTATGCTATTACAATTGTCCCAATTTCTTTTCCCTTTGTTCCCCTCCACCCAGTGACTCCCCTCCCTCCAGTTGCCCCTCCCTTAGTTCATGCCCATTGGTTGTGCATATAGTTCTTCTCAACATCTTCTTATCTACTCCATTTCCTCTTACTATGCTTCTTAATTTCTGTACCATCTCCCTCCCTTTCCCCCCTTCGCAGATGACCTCCCCCCAACAAGTTCCCCATACCCATAATTATTTTCGCACTCTTGTTGCCTACTTAGTCTGCCTTTGTTTCAATTCCCTAGCTTCTGCTGTTGGTTGTTGTGACACAGTTTTCATTTTAATGTTCATAGTTTTGATCCTCCTTCTCCTAAACAAGTTCCTTTAACATTTCATATAACTGTGGTTTGGATCTGATGAATTCTTCAGTTTTACTTTGTCCTGGAAGCACTTTCTCTGCCCTTCTATCCTGAATGACAGCTTCACTGGATAGAGTAATTGTAGCTGTAGGTTTTTGCTTTTCATTACTTTGAATATTTCTGGCCAGTCCCTTCTTGCCTGCAGAGTTTCTTTTGAGAAATGAGCTGATAGACTTATTGGGACCCCGTTGTATATAATTCTCTTCTTCTCTCTTGCTGTTTTTAAGATTCTCTCTTTATCCTTAATTTTTGACATTTTGATTATAATGTATCTTGGTGTGGTTCTCCCTGGGTCCAGTTTTTGTGGAATTCTCTGTGCTTCCTGGACCTGTAAATCTATTTCCATCCCCAAGTTTGGGAAGTTCTGATTCATTATTTTTTCACATAATTTTTCAATTTCTAGTTCTTCTTCACCTTCTGGCAGCCCTATGATTCGGATGTTGGCACGCTTATAGCTGTTCGATAAGTTTCTGAGCCTCTCCTCATTTTCATCACTTCTCATTTTCTCTTTCTGCGTTGGTTGACTGTTTGTTCCCTTCTTATGTTCTGATTTGTTGATTTGATCCCTGGTTTTCTTGCCCTCACCACTAGTTTTGTATGTGTTTTTGTCCGTTTCAGCAGGACTAGCCTTCATTCCTTCCCCACCTTATTTAAGATTTGTTGTTAGGTCTGTAAGCATTTTTATAACCAAAGCTCTGAACTGAGCCTCAGAAAAGGTTTCTATCTGCTGCTTCGTTAGATTAGATATTTGCTGTCTGGTGAGCTGCGTCACCGGGATCTCTATCACGATCTGTGCCATCCTGACAGTTTTGTGTTTACCTTTGCTTCCTGGGCGGGGCTGTCACACCTCCTACGCTATAGGGGGCGGAGCCCCATGCACTTGTCACAACCGGGCATCCCATCTCACCACGCTGTGGCGTTTTCTGCGGGGGGTGGGGTCCAAGATGGATTCCTGCTGTTCACTCTCTGCTGAGAGACCGGGAGCCTCTTCCTCCGTCCCCACCGCTTCTGGGCCTCACAGTCCAAGGCAATGGAGGTCTTCCTTCCCTGGCTTTGGAATTGAAGTTGACGGGTCTGGTCTGCAGCTGGGGGTGCTCCCCAGGTGCTTCTCGCCTCCTCTTAAATACAGGTGTCCATGCTTACCACTGTCCTGCCTCTGTCGCTGCTGCTGCCTCAGAAAGCACAACTTGAACTCTCCTCCCCAGCTTCGTCCCTCCTACCTGTCTGGATGAGCACCACTTTTTTATACTTCATACGTTGGACTTCCATTTATTTTCTGGAACTTCTGGTTATTTCTGGTTTTGCTGTAGTTGTATTCCTTCTTAGTTGTGGAGGGAGATGGAGCGTATCAGTCTAGGCCTCCATCTTGGCCAGAAGTCTCCAGTGTTTGTTTGCTTCTGTGTACCAGGCAGAGCTGTCGCTCCTGTTACGTTGTAAGGGGCGGAGCCTTAGGTATCTGTAACGGGTGACCTGTTTCACCATGTTGTGGCACCATATGCGGGGGAGGGGTCCGAGAAGGAACAATGCCATTTGCCCAGCACTCACCCCTTTTCCAGGCACTTCTCCCACTTCCACACCAGACTGGCTCCCCTCTAGCTGCTGTCCTGGCCGTTGTTCCCAGAATGGGTGTGTCTGCAGATGTTCTAGGATGGTGGGGGCCCTTTAAACAAGCGAACTCTGCTGAGAGACCGGCAGTTTCTGCCTCCATCCCAACCCCCCACTGGTTTGCACAGTCAAAAGCAATGAGGCTTGATTTTCCACAGTGCTGGGACAGTGAGCTGCAGTCTGGTGAGGAGCTGGAAACGCTCCTCAGGTGTCCCTCTTGACTTTTTAAAACATGTAACTGCGCTTCCCGCCAGCCTGCCACCGCTGCGGCTGCTGCTGACACCACACCACGTCCTCTTCACCCCAACTCCGCCCCTCCTGCCTGTCTGGATGAGTATTTCTTCTTTATATCTTTGTTTGCCGGACTTCCAAGCACTTTGATTTTTCTGGAACTTCTGGTTGTTTCTAGTTTTGAGGTAGCTGTATTCCTTCTTAGTTGTGGAGGGAGACGTAACTTGTCTGTCTATGCCTCCGTCTTGGCTGGAAGTCAGGTCTTCTTTTCTTAACAATTCAATTACCCTATATCTTTTGATTGGTGCATTGAAGCCATTTACATTTCAAGTGATTATTGATAGATATGTATTTATTGACATTTTATTCTTTTAAGTATTTTCCTCTGTTTTTTCTTTTTCTTCATTTTAAAGCAGCCTTTTAACCTTTCTTGTAATACCGTTTTGGTTATAACAAAATCATTTGGCCTGTTTCTCCTCTGGAAAGCAATTTCTCCTTCAATTTTAAATAACAGCCTTGCTGGGTGAAGTAGTCTTTGTTGTTGGGCTTTGCTTTTTCTCACTTTGAATATTTCATGTAAGTCTCTTCTGGTCTAAAATGTTTCTGTTGAGAAACCAGCTGACAGTCTTATGAGAGCTCCCTTGTGGATAACTCTTTTTCTCTTGCTGCTTTTAAGATTATCTCTTTGTCTTTAACCTTTATCATTTTAATTACGGTGTGTCTTGGCATGGGCCTCTTTTGGTTCATCTTATTTGGGACTTTGTGTGCTTGCTGGACTTGTGTATCTTTTTTCTTCACTAGATTAAAGAAATTTTAAGTCATTATTTCTTCATATACATTCTCAATCCCTTGCTCTCTTTCTTCTGATACTTCTATGATGCAAATACTGTTTCATTTTATGACAAAGGTCCCTTAAACCATCCTCATTTAAAAAGATTTTTTTTTTTTTGATGCGTTTACTGTTTCTTTTTTACCTTGTCTTCCAAATCACTGATTCAGTCCTCTGGTTTATCCAATCTACTATTTATTTCTTCCAGTGTATTCTTAATTTCAGATATTGTATTCTTAATTTCTGACTGTTACTTTTTATGCTTTAAATGTCTTTTTTCATGCTCTTGTAGTTCTACGTTTTTTTTGCATCCTCATAACCATTTTTGTACTCTATCTGGTAAATTTCTTGCCTTCGTTTCATTGAGCCCTTTTTCTGGAGATTGCTCCCGTTGTTTCATTCAGTGTATTTTTACTTTGTCTCCCAAGTTTGGCTGCCTCTGCGTATTTGTTTCTATTTACTTGGTATATTTGCTCTGACTCCCAGTCTTCATGGGTCGATCTTATGTAGTAGATGTCTGTGGGGTCTAGTGGCACAGTCTTCTTGATCACCTAATCTGATGCTCCAAGAATGTCCCTAGTGTAGGTTTTGTGGGCCCTCCTGTTGTAATAGAGTCTTAATTGCTATTGGCTCATTTTTATATGGAATTGCCCCTCAGGGTGGCTGTGAAGCTCAATTCCGACACTGCATGTGAGCTTTTACACAGGTCCTGACCACATGAAGTGGAATTCCCCTCAGCAGGGTTTGGTGCCTGCCAAGATCTACCTTTGGGCGTACTGCTTGTGAAGTTTATTGGATCCTGCTCTGATCTTGTCTAAAGCTGGCTGCTAGATGTTTTGGTTTCTTGGCCTCTTGGGAGGGAGTCTGGTAATGGCTAAAGTAAGGTACAGCCCATGACTAGCCCTTACCTCCTGTTTGGAGCTGCAAATAATCCAGTTTATTGCTGCATCTGCTGGGCTTTGGTGCACACAGTAACACCAGGCTGTGCACCAAGGCTGGCTTTACTAGCACGTAGCCTGAGGACAGGTCAACAAATTTCCAGTGCGCCACAAGATCCGCCTTCGCTTGATTCCATCTGCCGGCTGCCTGTGTAGTCTCGGTCGCTGAAAGAGCCTCTGGCTGTACTCAGCAAGGTGTAAGCTCCACAAGGTAGAGATTTCAGAGTAGACTTTAGTCTCTAGGCTTCACACAGATATGGTCTGATATTAAAAGACAGATGAACCAAGTCAGAAATAAAAATGTACACTTTGGGTTAATTTTTCTAGGAGTGTAGATGAATCTTCTTATTAATGGCTTGTGACCATAACAACAGTGCAGCCAAATGGCTTTTCAGGCATGATATTTATATCAGGGTGTCTTGGCTGCACCTGACTTGTCAGCCCACACAGCTCACATAGGGGCATGCACACCGTGTGCCAATTCCCTCCTCCATGCTTCTGTGCCCGTTGCCCTGCTGCCTAGGTCATCCTCCTGTGGTTGTCTCCTGGCTAACCCCTCAGACTTTCAAAACCCCTCAACCACCTTTCCACAGGCTGAGCAAAATGCCTTATTTTATGCTCCCACGTATACCCTGGCTCTTTCTTCATTCCTTCACGTTGATATTGTGGCTGATAACACTTGTCTCCCTTACAAGAAAGCAATTTGGGGCAGAAAGTTTTTACCTACATACAAAGTGCCTGGCACAGCTCGGTGCAAATATGGGTCAGTCACCTGCAAATAAAGAAAATAAACCTGACCCTTTGACACAGCTCTCAGTGGAAACCAACTGAGGGCATGAGTTAGTGGATCACACTATCAGTCTGAACACAACCTCACTATTTTGCAGAGATGACAAAATGTGGCAGAAGTATGCAGGGACAGATAATTAGCAAAGGCTTTCCTTCCTTGCCCTGAGACTTGTCCTTTTCACCTTCAAAGGTCTAGAATTTTTAAATATCCATAAACTACTTTCCCTCACCTCTACTACTACCACTGGTCCAAGCTAACATTCTGTTGCCTGGATTATTTCAACAGCCTCTCAGCCGGTCTCCCTTCTCCAGCCTTCCCTCAGCGTAGCCTATTCCCAACATAGCACTAGCACCATCCGGTTACAGTGTAAGTCACATGAAGTCCTTTCTCTGCTTGTTAGCCTCCCATGGCTCCCATCTCACTGAATGTGAAAGCCAACATTTTTTCAAATCCTTTCAGTGTTGTACAGGATCTGGCCCCTGTGATCTCTGGCTTCACAGCCTGCTCAGCTACATCAGCATCTCATTTCTTAAGACACTCAGCCCACTCCCACCCGTGGGCCAGTTTCCCAGGCCTGAAACAGCAGGGTGCCCCTCCTTGCTCACTTTTATACAGATTTGGGGGAGGGATGGCAGGGAAGGCATTGTTGCTGTTTCAGTGGTTTGTGGGACAGTTAAAATGGGTACTTTTATTGTATGTAAATTATATCCCCCTTAAGCTGGTTAAAAGAAAAAAGATCCTAATGAAGAGGGAGACAAAAGTCATTACAATTGCTGTCCAGTAATGGAATGCGCACTGACTTTCTAGGTTCCCATTTCTTGTTTGGTAGCACCTGTCAGGGGACCAAGGTTTTATCTAAGTAAATAGCATGTTAATAACATGTTAATCTTAAAGTAGAGGCAGGCATAACAAAATGACATGGGAAGTAAATAAAAGTCTATAGTATGAATACTTTAATGTTGGGTGACTAACTTTTGATATCATTATGCTTTTTTGTTTATATTTAAGTATGAGTATATTAAGTATGAGGTATCAAGGAGGTTAAGAAAAATCTCTGGAGTATACAAGTCTGCCTTTGTGGGGGATGAATCAAAGACATTAAATCTCTTAGCAAATGTTTAAGAAAATATGATTACTCAAGTATGTAAGTGATGTTAAATGCTTAGGAGCATTTGATTAATCAATTTTATAATTGTTAATAAAAAATTGCTCATTTTTATACAAATTTTACTTATATCTTAAGATCTCTAAGTTGAGCTCAGAGATTTAAGAAAAACTATATTTTCAATGTGTTTTTATAAAGCAAATATTAATTAAAACAAGTATTTATAAGTGTTTTCCTTTTCCTTTTCATACCAAAATACTGCTTTGACAGGAAAGCTCGCTGACAATACTTCTGTCTTGCCTTTCTTAATAAAGTTATTTTACTTTTCAGGGAAGTTTCTTCCTCTTTACCTCAGAATCTTGTAGACTGATCTTACTGTTTATAGCAATATTTCAAATAAAATTATTTAGCAGCAAATAGCCTCCCTATCTCTAGTTCACCTCATGTTTTTTAGCTTTTTTCTTTTTTTTTCTTTTGGCTTAATAATTTATTTTCTTAAGAGTTCTGGAAAATGAAGCTGAAGTCCAAGATCAGGGTGCCAGCTTGGTCAGTTTCTGGTGAAAGCCTTCTTTCTGGCTTCTACACAGGCACCTTCTCTCTATGACCTCCTAAGATCAGGAGCAGTAAAAGGACATCCTTTCTTGCTACTTCTGTTGAAGACTGTACGGAGGTTCTCTTCCAGCTTCTAGAGGCTGCCCATGTTCATTGGCAATTTGTTCTCTTCCTCCAAATAACATTGTTTCTCTGTGGCCATCCTTCCATAGTTGTGTCTCCCTGTTTTTTACCCAATTTTAAGGTCAAAGATTCTAGGCTTTTTTCTCCCTGCAACTGATTTCTACTCAGGGCATTCTCTAGGCAAAATAATGATTAAACTAGGAAGAGACGTGAAGCGCAAGTCACGTGAATAAGAGTCTCCATTCACATTTGTTTCTAGTTTAGTTAACCGTTTTAGGTAGGTGGTATTCTCATCAGTTTACAGATGGAGAAACCAGGGTCTGCAATCGGCCAAGGGCAGAGCCAGGATTCGAAACTTGAATTCTGAAGCTCTTCACTTTTCCAGTTCCTGAGATAAATTAGTCCATCTGAAGTTAAGATTATCCTCCAAGGTTTGTAATTTCTTGATGTAATCAATCAATAATTACAGGGATTTTTGTATACGGAGCACTGCATTATATAGTAACTTCCCATAGATTCATTCACCTCTTTAATCAGTACTCATATTACGAATGCATATATGGCCTGAACCCAGAGTACTTGATGGGTTTTATTTCCACAGGAAGGTAAAACTTTGAGTAAAGAAAAAAAGTCTATTCTTGATGTAGGGACTGTCTTTGGTTTCCCTTTAGCTCTCTTTGTGACTCCCCCAAGTCACACAGCAAATGTCAGCTAATGAATAAATGAGAAACAAATTGTTGGCTAAAAAGACACTGTTTAAAAGTCTGGGATTAAATATTTGCACCCAGTTCAGTGTTTCACACCTAGTAGGTGTTCGTTAATTATTTATTGAAGCGAATGGCATTTCCATCACTTCATTAATTCATTCAGCAACGTATTTATTGACCTCAACCATGTCTTAGACATTGTTAAAGACACATGGCTTAATACAACTGTGATTCACACATGATCTCTACTTTTAAGGAATTTGGGGTCTAGAATAAATAGTACACATAACAATGATAGATGATAGAAAGCAGTGGATACTGACATAGACTGCCTATCAAGTGTTTTGAAGTTAGGAAAATAAGGACAGGACGTTCTTTTCCTCTTTAGCTGGTTTGTTTTGACGTCACGTTTGTCACGCTCTCCTTGGCAATTGATCTCATGGCCTCAAACTTCTCTTCCATGAGTTAATCCCAAATATAATTGCTCTGGTTTGTGTCCCTCCTTTCCATCCTCCTCCCAGACATCATCTCTATATAAATAATCAGCCTGCCCTGTAAACTCCATGTATCAAAGACTGAACTTAGAATCCTCTCCTACATCTGTCTCTGACTTCTTGAAGATGTGAGGAAGAAACATGACTCAGGGCGATGAGAAGCAGGCGGATCAGAGCATCCCGACACGGGAACGGGAGAGACACAGGGAAGTGGAGGATTGAGTCAAGGTTTCTGGACTTTGTGCCACCACCATCCTTTTTCCAATTTTTAACCTATAAGTGGAAAATATGATCTTGATTTTCCCTTCCTGTCCTCTGAGTATAAAAGACCTAAAAGTCAAGGGGAAAAGTCTTTCACTTGATATTCCTGTGGAGGGGACTTCAGATCCTCACCTCAATGAATATTCTCTGAATTCCTTTAATGCAGCACAGGCAACTGTGATGGTAATGTGCAGAAAAATGTTAGGGCTGCTTAACTTGACACTGCTTGATAAGCCCAGACTGGTAGAAAAACGGTGGGAGGGCAGACACTGCTTTGATTCCCTTTGAGGAAGCTTCCTTCTCTCCACAAATTATGTTCTTTCTTTTCTATTACCTACACAGTAGTAAGAATCTAGAGGAAACTTTAACCCTCATAATTGGAGCTATGGAATCAAGGACACAGACAACCAGTGCAAGGATAACTTCAGATAATTCTGAATGGATCTCTCTTCAGTACCTTTATTGGAACCCTCAAAAAAGGTGGAATAAATTATATGGGTATGGCAGACTGACTTAACTGTTCAAGCTACTGGTTACTACATCTCCCAGCTACACAATTACACATCTTCCCAAATTCTCTGAATTTCAGTGCAATGGGTCACATAATTGAGTTTTGTCCAGAGGAACATATGCAAGGGATCTGCATGACTACCAGGCCTGACCCAAACGCTGTGCATGTATACTTTTCCCTCTTCTCTTACGTGCTCCTTCAATAAACTGGCAGAAGGCAGTTTCTAAGACGGAAGGGTTCTGGGACTCAGAATAACTGTGGAGGGCTGCCCACTGACCAGTAATATCCACACTGAAATATACCAGTGAAAATAACCTTGGAAAAGTTACACAACTGGGTCCCAGTTTCCTCATGCAAGTACTTAAAACAGTACCTGAGCAAGACTAAAGCTCACCAAATATTAGCTCCCATTCTTATTGGGAAACAAAATTTACTTCTTAATTTCCTTCTTTTTCTTGGGCAAAGTGGAGTACTAGGGGTTAGGGGTGGTGAGTAAAAAGCACTCAGATGCATTTACCAGTTCAAAACACTAATTAGAACATTGTGTATTTAAGTAAGACAAACATTGTAACTGCAACTCAAAGAGAAAACAAACATTTCATCTGGAACGCAAGCATTAAATTTTATGAGTAGTCTCATAAAACTGAGTGCTAAAACATTCAAATCTAATAAAAATGTGAAACATAAAAATGTGATTCTCTCCCCTTGACAATGAGCATTTGGGAACATTCTAAAACAGTTTTGACAATCCACATCATTTCCGCGATTTCTTTTTTAAAAGATTTTATACAATTTTATTTAGAGAGAGGAAGGGAGGGAGAAAGAAGGAAACATCCATGTGAGAGATAAACATCAATCAGTTGCCTCTCCCAGGCGCCCCGACCAGGGACTTAACCCTCAACCTAGGCACGTGCCCTGACTGGGAATTGAACCAGCAACATTTCGCTTTGCAGAACGATGCCCAACCAAGTGAGCCACACCAGTCGGGGCTGTGGTTTCAAGTTAATATAAAATTTGCATAAATTGTGCTACTGCGGTATTTGTGATACAGCTTAATAACAGCCATAATCAACTTTTATCGGTTTTAAGCAGTTTATAGAACGCCTTTGCCAACCATGTTTTTCCTATGTTTGTTAAAATATACATTTATGAAAATATTAGTTAAATCTTTTTGCCGAGAAAGTGGGGAAAAGTGAAGAGAAAAGAGGGAGAATATTTCAGAACTAATCTTCAGAGAAAGGCCTAAATATCTGGCAATTATTCTTTTTAATAGAAAATTATAGGTTTATAAGGTTGAAACAACAAAAGTGCAGTGCATCCAGCCAAAATGAAGAGTTCCACTGGACATTTTATTTTGTAAAATTAATTCAGTATGACGAATGCCATTCATATTTCAGAACTGAACTGATTTTGTCTTTACTTGTGATTTTTGACATATATGGTTTCAGGGTTGTGTGAGAAGTTAGAAAATTCTGACTGAAGACCTTGTTACTTTCCTGTGAATCATATCAAAAACTTCATATTAACTTTAAATGCTGAATAGCTTCCGTGGTACGATTTTCATAAAAAGGATACTTTACATTTCATTTTCCTCAGAATACATTGAACAATAAAAAAGTGCAGTGCATCAACTTAATTTAAAAAATCAGTAGTATCAAATATATTACTTGGGCATCAAATTTCCTAACTACAGTAATTTTTAGTTATTGTTGTTAATCTGTGCCTAATTTATAAATTAAACTTTATCACAGGTATGTATGTACAGAAAAAACATACTCTGTGTGTGTGTGTGTGTGTGTGTGTACAGTTTGGAAGAATCTGCAGTTTTATGCACTTTTGGGGGTCTTGGAACATACCCCCCCATGAATAAGGGTAGGTCTACTGCATATTCAGATTAACATATTTTTATACTTATTAAATAATGGTTTTAAATAATAACCATCAAAATCTTTAAATAATCCAAGATCTGAATTAAATCATGGTAGTATCAATAACTTGTTAAAATTCCAAATTTATTCATCAGTAAAATGTAATATTTAACAATGTTCTCAGAGTATAAGTGTCCTATGTGTAGGAAACGATAATCTAATTACACTGCTATTAATTAGGGCATTTATAGAGCCACTAATATGTTATATCAGTATATTTCTTCACACTGATGTGTCCACTTGAAGAAATCATACCATAACCAAAGACATAACCATTCCTGAAACAAGGAGCCATCTTTACACTAGTATTTCTTTGTTACGGTGCTTAGTCTTGGTATTATTAAGCACAATGAATTTTTCTTAACGAATATAGCAGATTAAGGCAAAAGGACATAACCTAGTCCCCTCAATAAATTATTTTCTATCTTGCAAAAAAATGGCTGTTGAGACTATACAAATCAGTGATGTTGGATGGAAAGACACAGGCTGTCCCTTAAACCAGCATCTAGTATTTCAAGAATGAGGTTAAAATCACCGTGCCTTCACCTGCCATTACGATCATTCGTCAGCAGTGCCCACAATGCTGATTTTCAAATGATACCTTTTACTTGCTCTGTCTTTTGGCTGTATATAGATTATTTTTCTTATTAAAAACATTTAGTAATTCAGCAATAATCTACTCAGTCTTTGTCAACTCTCTAGTGAATAAATTTTCATATTTGCAACCATTTCCTGCATGGCTGTTGCACTTTTCTTCTGTTATCTTCTTCACATGACTAAGTGGTCCTTTCCCTTCAAAGGAGGAAGGGTTTTTGAATGAGCCTCCAATTCTATCCCACAGTGTGAAATACTGTCCATAGTTATAGTCAAAGAACATGTGGTGGTCTGTATGGTGAGCTGAGCCATTAATAAATGGCTTTAAGATCTGGGGGACACGAAAATCGCCATCATGAATGGAAATTGTCCAGATATTGACGAAGATATACAAACCTAAATAAACCACCTTGTGCAATGGAAAGAGAAAAGGGTATATATGATAAGGCAGACTTTGCAGGAAGCCGTCCACAGGGTGAAAAGCATGACTTGCAAATGGAGTAGGAATCTTCCAAATGTGATGAGGTTTATGTACGCGCTGCAGAACGAAAGAACACTGTTAGCACCACAAACTATACCAAATGCAATGTCAACTTCGCTTTTTCAAAAAAATCCTTTGAAACGAGCAAAATCACTTATAAAATGCCCTCCTTCTTTACCCCAAAGCAGTAAAAATATAGCACAAAGCCTCCAAACTAATAAAAAACACAAACAAAATAGATCTGCTATTTGTCATGACTATGGCGGTATTTAATATAGATAGAGAAAATTCTTGGAAACAGAGACTAGAATTTAAAATCACAAACTGCTGAAATTGTGTCATTCCCCCCCTGAGAATGACCCTACCTTATAGACAAGTCTGTGATGAAGGCCTCTGTGAATCCAGTAGATCAGCATGTCCGTGAAAAAGAGGAAGGACAGCACACTAACGAGGAGCTGAACCCAGCCTACAAGAGGTCACAGCACACAGTAGAGTCAAGATGCGGCTTCCGGGACCACCGTTTCCTTTTTGCATGTCTGAACACAACATATGCTCCTAGCCTCAACACCATCAACTACCTGTTTTGGCTAATTAAACACATTATAAATTAAGGCTCCTTGACTCTTGGGAATCTGCTTATTTCCTCATTTCCCTTGTATAAAAATTTAAACGAGTCCCACCTAAAATGTTTCTTAATTAAACTATGAAGATAGTTATGAGACAGGAAGAGGATATTCCTGAAGCATCTTTATTATTCAGATCTCTGAGAATAATTCTATTTAATAATTTTCCTTCATAAACATATCTTTATACATTAACTCCTTGCTTAGAATTTTATTTTCCTCTAAACATCCCCGAGCATTAGCTCCGTAACTTGACCCTTTCTGACCTCGCCAACCTCGTTTGTCCCTGCACTAACCAGGCTGCTTCACTCAATGTCCTCCCAGTATCTTGAAAGTCTTACCTCTGTACTTTTACTTACACTGTTCCACGTATCTAGAATGCCCTTCCTCCTTTATACTTTTACTCATTATCCCATTACTTTTCAAAGCCTCATCAACTCATTACCTCAGTGTGTGATTTTTGTTCCCTCCTTTAACTACTGGTAACCTCTCACTTAGAAAGTAGGGGTGCCGGTGCAGATCCACCACTTATTTGTTGAGAAATCTGGGCAAGTTACTAAAACTCTGTATATTTAATCTACTCATCTATAAAAGAAGCATAGTAATAGTATCTACCTCACAGAACTGATGTATAATAAAATGAATTGATATATGTGGAAAGCTTAGAACTATAGCTGGTACTTATTAACACTCAATAAGTGTTAACTACTATTCTCATGTTGTAATACTAGACAGAAATGTATCTTGATGGAACAATTTCAGAATTTCACAAAAAGTTTAGTTGCTTCAGGACTTTTAATACACAAAAAAGGAACAATCTAAGTTCTAAATATTAGAGATCATATAAACTATGGAAAGATTTATAGTGTCTAGGTTGAAAGATAATTGATATTTAAATTCTGTATTTTCTTATTTTCCATAATTGTCATGTACTATTTGAGGTTTTTTTTTATTTTAGAACTTTGAATTCAATACAATTAATAGAAGACAAATAAAAAGACTATATCTGATCTCGCTAATCTTCCCCCAGGCACAATTTCATCTAAAATGAAAACTTTAAAATTGATAAACTTATATAAATGCATATATATGGCAAGACACAAATGCATAAAATAAGAAAATGTTGATTAGTATTAAAAACAACTGATTTGATTCTTTAGGAAAACCAGTCTGTGCCTGACACTCTTATTACTTACTTACCATTTGGAAAGTCTCCTATGTCATCATATAACTTGCTGTAACCTCTCAACTCCAGCAGGAACAGGGAAACAGTGGGAATACTCATCCATGGTAATGCCTGGACAGTATACATAATCTCTCGATAGACTTGATTCTGAAAACGAAATTTCCAATATTTGAAAATCACACTGTTAAGCAAAACTAGCATAAAGTTTTTTGTGGTTGGACTTTTAGAATCTCTTTGATATTAATGAGCTTACTTCCAAAATGTTTCTATTAAAATGTTATTATGTGGGAATGGGTGTGGAAGGAAAAAATTACTTTTGTACTGAGGAAAAACAATAAATATTTAAAATTCTCAAACTTAATTTTCTTCCCAACAAAATTTGTATTCTAAATTTCTATTTACTAACTACCAATCTCTTTCATAAGTAACTTCCATCCCTAACCCTTTTTTCTCCCAGTCCTGGGAGACTTGTATTTGAGATCTGTATTTGGCAAGTACAAATAACTGAAATAGAAAAATGACAGTAAACAAATATAAAACTACTGAGTTTTGATCCTTTAGCCAGTCAAAGAAAAATATACATCGTAAAAATAAATTTCAGTTTGAGTCAAACATTAAAATAACTACAGAAATGTGTGCATTTATTTATTAATCACTATTAGCAAAGAAATTCTTGTCTATGTAACTAGCAAAATGCCAGGCTTTTAGTTGACCAAAAAAAAGTTGGATTCATCTATTTGTTTAAATTAAGGAAGAAGTGGAATCAGCCCTAAAAATATAGAACACATCTGGGGCTAGTTTCAGAAACTTCATTTAATACTTATAATCAATTTAATGTGAATAGCTCACAAATTCATTATCCTGTTATTTTTACTGTAACAGTGGTTAAAAATGGATAAGAATATCACTGACCTTTAAAAACTGTGGATGTTTCATTAATGAATGATCAAAGACAAAATAATAGCTCAGTGTGGCAAAGAAGAAATAAAGGACATAAGCACCAAGATTTGTTACAATCAGGAGACTGATGGTTTGTCGAAAGAAGTCCTCCTCTGGCCAGGCGGCTGGATATATGTATGGTGTAAAAAAGTAATAATCTGCAGCACTGAGTACAAGATCCATCTCGGCCCCTAAAGGATAAACATGTGCAACAATTATTTACCCACGCTGACACTTCTCAAAAGTTTTTTCAGAAACACTATGCCACTCCTGCTTCGATTAGTACATCTGGCAGTAGTCTGCTCCTACCAGAATCCCCTAAATGCCATCTTTAGAGCTAGAAGAGATCTTCAAAATCTCTAGTCCGTTCATAGTGTATGCACGGGGGCACCAAAGCTCGGCTAGAGGAACTGAGACCCAGGGCGTTTTTCTCTAAGGTCTAGCTGACCTGCGCACCTAGATCTAAGCCTGTCTTGGCGTTCTTTGCTACTCCATCCTAGGGCTGCACAGACAACGGCAAAGATGTGGAGTGCAGGCACTGGGCACTCAGGTAAATGACTTGCTCTGTCAGCTACAAGTTTCAGTAGCCTTTCTCTTCTTAAAAAACAAACAAACTCATATTTCAGAGATTTTTGCTTCAGTGCTGAAACTTAAGATGAGTTTCCTAAAAGGTTAACTAGGTTGTCACCACAAACACAGACACCAGGGACTATCTGTTCTTGTGACAAAAAAAAGGCCACTCTCACTGACAGAACAAAGGGAGACATAGTCTTAGACATATTCTTTATATTAAGAATTAGAATACATTTATTTCTCTGCCCACTAAGCAATACTCTATGTCAGGGGCTAGGAAACTGGGGCCCACAGGCTTTCAAAGCCAGAGCCTGTTTTGTAAAAAAATAAATAAAAACAAAACAAAGAACTTTATTGGAACACAGCTATGTCCAGATGTTTACAGACTGCCTATGGCCCTTTCTCTAGATAGGGTTGAGTCATGGCAACTGAGACAGTTTGGCCCACAAAGTTTAAGAGACTTATTATCAGGCCCTTTAAAGGCAAAGTTTGCCAACTCCTGGTCCAGATACTTAAAACTTTCGAAAAACTTGAGTTAATTCAGCAAATGTATCTATTCTATATTCATGTATCTGTTACACAGATTTCTATCAGTTCAGCAACATTATGGTCAGCTTTTGTGAACTGACCACTGGATCTAGGACATTTTTTACCTACTCCCTCACTCTGTTTTAAAACAATTTTAAGATTTCATTTATTTATTTTTAGACAGCGGGAAGGAGAGGGAGGGAGAAAGAAAAGGAGAGAAAATCCATGTGAGAGAGAAGCATCAACCCACCCCAACTGGAAACGGGCCTGCAACCCAGGCACGTGCCCTGACCGGTAATTGAATGGGTGACCTTTCACTTTGCAAGATGAAGCCCAACCCAGCCATGCTAGTCAGGGCTACTCCTCCTTCTTTATTGCAAGTTTATACAGGAAAATGTGTCCAACATTCTAAAGCATCTCTCCCTTATGATTGAAACTTTGGAATAGCAACAAAAAAACAGTCTGGAAAATGTCTACCCATATTAAACTATTCAAATGGTCTTTTATCTGCTACATATGGGGCCATATAAATAAAAATCAGTTTATGAAATAAAATTGAAAGTAAAACTAGAAATTTTTAATTTATAACCTATTTCCCCTACTATAGTCCCCACTAACCCGCAAAAGAATTTAGAAAGTCTTTTTTTAAAAAAATCATACATACATGTAGTTTAAAATAATTCATATAAAGAGACATACAGAGAGAAGCTTCACTTCCGTACATATCTCTGTATGCTGCAATCATCTCACTTCGCCTTCTGGGTAACCATATTTATTAGTTTAGTTTTCTATGAATCCTTACAATATTTTAAAATGTTGGATCTAACTACAAATTTTATTTCCCTTCTTCTTTACAAGAATATAGTATATACACTGTCACATTTTTTCTCTTAACAATGTATTTGAGATTTTTCCATCATATAAAGAATATCCTTTTTGTTTTTAATTAAATCTTTACTGAGATAATTTGCATACTCTAAAACTCTTCATTTTAGAGAATGAGTCAAAGTTTTTTGCATATTCTCAGAGTTGTGCAATCATCATCACTATCCAATTTCAGAACATTTTCATCACCCCCAAAAGAAATTTCATATTCTATTCTGTTGACCTTCTTGGATGTGTAGATTGTTTGCCATCCAATTTAAGGAGTTTTGGGCTGCTATTTCTTAAAAGAATCTTTTTACTATTTATTTCCCTCTTCTCTTTTGGTATTCTTGATGGGATCCTCCAAGTCTCTGAGGCTCTATTAATTTTTCTTCATTCTTACTTTCTGTTTTTCAGATTGGATAAATGTCAATTGATCTGTCTTCAAATTCTTTGATTCTTTGTTCTCTCAGCTCACATCTGATGTTAAGTCTGATGGTTTATTTTAAACTTGTTATATTTTCAACTCCTGAATTTTTACTTGGTTTTCTTTTAAAAAGTAAATCCTATCACTTTACTAATGATTTTTACTTGGTGGGAAATTGTTCTTATACTTTGAGTTATTTAGATGGGTTTCTTTAAACATATTTATAGTAGCCAATTTTAAAGTCTTTGCCCAGTAAATCTGGGCTTTCTTAGAAATATTTTCGATTGCCTATATAAGGACATGCTGACCTGTTCCTTTGCATCTCATAATTTTTTGTGGAAAATGGAACATGTTAAACAACATGGCAGCTCTGGAAATCAGATTCCCCATGGGCGCCCCCCAGGGTTTCACACTGCTGTTGGCAATCATTTAAATGACTTTCCCAGACTAAAGGTGTAACACCTGTATTCTTTGTTGTGTGCAGCTACTGAAGTCTATGCCCACTAACAACTGGACAGGTTTCCTTCAACGCATTAAACCTTTGGGGCAGTGCTGTGTGCTGGGGCCACGCTTTCAGTGCTTCTGCAGGCGGAGTACAGCTCTGACTACCTCTCCCTTCATGCCTGCACAGACCTGCAAGTTCGGCCAGGAGTGAGAGATGAGGGCCTTGGCTCCCATCCCTCTTGGGTACATACAGCACAACCCCTCTCATGGAAATCATTCTAGATTCTCAGTAAACATTCAGAGCTTTTCAAAGCCTCCTATGGACCTTCCTCAGTGTCTCCTTGTGAAGTTTGCATCAGGCTCTTGTTACTGCCAACTGTCAATGCTGTGTCCTATCACTATGATATTAAGCAATCACCACAGACTGTCTTAACAGAAACCTTGGGGATAAGATGATTCACATAAAGCAAACTCTAAGCCAGGTCAAATAAAGACAACCTTGAGAAAAAGTTTTTCAGAGACCTGCCAGATAAGTCAATTGGTGAAAACTCTCTGGATTGGGGCTTCCTGTGGGACTGCAAACCTGTCCTGCCCCCTCCATCACCGCCTGGCGGCAGTGGCTCACAGCCCCGACAGCTGCAAGGCTGTTGATTTCCGAGGCTATCACACAGCTGGAGAATGGGGCACGGAAGTCGGGAAAGCTAAAATGCCATCAAGCTTTCTGTTCTTCCTGAGTTCCAGCCACTTTCCTAGAACAAACCTTCCTAGGGCTGTTGTTAAGTCTTTACTTTCTAGAGTTCTAAAAAAGCTGAGTTTGACAATTTTGTATTTTGTTGCTTTGACAAAAAGCAGATTTTCAGATGTTCTTACTCTGCTATTCTAGAAGTCACCATCTCCTTCTTTTTTATAGCACACGCCTACCTTTTCTTCCCCATAAAACATTTGGTTTCAGATGTGTTTCGGAATTCAGAGTTTCTAGATTTTTCAAAGATCAAAACATCTCTCTGCTAGTAAAAACAAATATTTGTTTAGAAATGAATATTCACACTGAATGGATACACACTGGAAACACACTGGAAATATATTATAGTCCATTTGTGTGGTAATAATTTATGTAGTAATAAACTAATAAAAAGTAGAATTCGTAGACTAAAATAGTGTGCCATTACTTCTATTTTTAAAGGAAAGTATTCAGTAAACTTTCAAATACATACCAAAGTTAAATGCCTGTGATGTATGTGCGCTTATGTGTGTAATACATTTTCATGAAAGCTGGCAGTCTGAGTACCTTAGAAAGAAGGCTCATGAGGGTGGCATCAGGCACTGATAATGGACCAGGGTCAGGGTACTCAAGTGGTAAAGCAGCATCACCCGAGATAGCCTTTTGAGAAGATTTCTACCAATGTCATCTGTCTAACCAACTGCTGTTTAATTGCTTACCATAGTCCCTTCAGCAATTCTCCCATTTGTGTCCACAATGTAGCCACTGTTACCACCATCATTAACGTAGTCATGACTATCTTCATGCTCAAGTGGTTTTAACAATCTTTCCGAAGTTTCCCCATCACCCAAGAAATGCATAATAGAAACATCACGATCATTGTCCAGCATATCTTCATGCCAGATTCTCATGACTTATTTATGGTTTTGGCTGTTAAAATATACAGTGTAATTAATGAAATCAGGTAAATCTTCTTATTGACAAAACAACGACAGAAAAATTCCTTAACTTAGTGAAGAAAATAGAAAGCAAGTCCAGGAAGCATAGAGTCCCAACCAAGATGAACCCAAAGAGGCCCTCTCCATAATCATAATTAAAGTGCCAGAGAGAGAATCTTAAAAGCAGCAAGAGAAAAGCAGTTTTTTACCTACAGTGAGTTCCCCTATGACTGTCGGCTGATTTCTCAAAAGAAACTTTGTAAGCTAAAAGGAACTGGCAAGAAATATTCAAAGTTATGAAAAGCAGGGACCTACAGCCAAGATTGCTCTACCCAGCAAAGCTGTCATTTAGAATAAAAGGGCAGGTAAAGAGCTTCACAGACAACAAAAACCAAAAACCAAAACAAAACAAAAAACTAAAGGAGTTCATCTTCACCAAAACATTATTATATGAAATATTAAAGAGACTTATTTAAGAAAAGAAGACCAAAACTATGAACAATAAAATGGCAATAAACACATACCTATCAACAACTGAATCTAAAACACAAGCTAAGCAAACAAGAACAGTTGCCAGATGGAAGGCGGGGCTTGGAATGGGTGAAGAAGTGAGGGGATTGAGAAATATAAATAGGTAGTTACAGAATAGCCACGGGGATGTAAAGTACAGTATAGGAAATGGAGCAGCCAAAGGACTTATATGCATGACCCATGGACATGAACAATGGTGTAGGAATCACCTGAGGGAGTGGGGGCTGCTGGGTAGAGGGATGGCAAAGAGGAAAAAATCAGGACAACTGTAATAACAATCAATAAAATATAATTTAAAAAAGACATCATCTAAACCCATCTTAATGGTAAGGCAAGTACAAAAACAAATAATTACATTATCATTATCATTACAAGTGCTTTAATAAAGGTACATAAGCAAATTCTATGAAATCAGAAAAGACAACACAACCACCTCAGCTTACAGTGGAAGGTGTGTGATGAAAACATTTGATTTGGGCTTTAAAGAACATTACCATAAAGAAAAGGTTACGGACAGCCATTTCAAATAGCAACAACCGCAAAGGCATGGAGGGTCACAGGACATTCATGGCTCACTGTGTATGGCTGGTGGGTGCCAAACAGGGCAATGGGATAAAGGAGGGGGGGGAAATGCCCAAGGATGAACCTGGTAAAAGAAACTGGTGTTAAGACTGTGAAAGGATCTGATGTCCTGCTGAGGAATTTGGACTTGCATACACGACTGGGAGAAACTAAAGATATTTGAGTAGAAAACAGGTGTAATCATACCCTTACTTCACAAAAACCACGTCAGTAGGAATATGGAGAATTGATAAGAAGCAGGAAGACTAATTTGGTTGCTCCTGTGGTAGACTAACCCAATGAAGATGAGAGAACAGACATATTCATCATCAGAGATTTAGCAAGTAAAAAACCCACTAGGCTTGATAACTGGTTAGATACTGGAATGTGAGAGAGAGAAAAATCTAAGATGACTATGGTATTCTTAGCTTGCCTGAGTGGATGGTGGTGTCATTACGTTTTCATGTGTAGATGTAAACAGAGCTGACTCCCTATCTGTGTGGCCCTGATGTCTTTCTACTTTACATGCTCTGAACCCTGACCTAACTAGTCTCAGCCAGCACCAAAGCCTCATAGTTAATAATTAGCTGTGAGCCGTAAGCTTACACAATGTAGCCATAAAGATTCCTGTCAGTAAAGGCCAGAATGGCATAGCAATGAGATCTTTATCAGCCTAGGCGCTAGTGTCATAAGACCGCAAGGAGGTATATGGTTCCTGGCTCCTACTGTTACAGAAACAGGGGAGTCCAAAAACAAACCCCAGAGTTTGCGGCTGGGAGATAGGGAGCAGGAAGCAGCTTTCAGGATGCCCTTGCATGCCTGGAGCTAGTGGCTGAAAACATTGTTGCAAAGACCGGCTTACTTCCAAGACTCAGGAAGATGGGAGGGATCTTGGACTGTGGGCTGGTAGGGAAGAAGCAGACAGAGCCTAGGGAAGAAGCAGACAGAGCCTACTAGGGTTCTGTGAATGGTCAGGACGGTTTGCAACACCCACTGTGAGAGGACGCGGGGAGAGAGAGGAGGCAGGGAGGGAGAGAGGAGCTGCAGACATTTTGGGCTGGCTCTGGCTCTAGGAGGCTCACTCTAAGGCTCTCTCTGGCCCTCACACCCTCACTCTCTGGCTCTTGTGGGCTCCCTCCATCTGGCTTGGAGGGGCAGGGGTCTCCATGCGGCTTTAAGAAGAGGCTCTTGCCAGGCTGCTTGGAGAAGGAGAGGAGATCCATGCGGTTTGCAGGAAGAAGGCAGTTTGCAAGGAGGCTGAGAATCCAGGCCGTTCTGCATTGAGAGCTGGAGGGCACCACAGCACAGAAAGGACCTCCCCAATCAGAACTGAGTGATTGGCAGCTACTGGTAAAGCTGAACTGTGCCTAGGAAGTAGAGAAATGGTGTTTCTGACCTTCCTAAGACTGGCCAGGTCTGGGAGGGGGAGGCAGGACTATGTGCAAATAAACAATTCTTTTTCTTTTCACCAAACTCTGGTATTCAGAGTTATAATTCTGGCGGCGGGCAATCGGGCCCCTAACTGAACAGCCCGTGGGTTCTGTTTCAATCGGAGCAGCCCAAGGGTTCCGTTACACTACTACATTCTTTGTTCCTTTGGCTTGTCAGTCACTAGTAGTTTAGCTATACTAAAAAACTTTTACTGTAACAACTCTCTAGCAATAGAGAATAATTTGCAGAGTGCTGGGTTGTCTGTCCACTCCAAACAAATCTTCCTATACATAAATTACCATATAATTACCATATTTTTCTCACTATAAGATACACCTGACCATAAGTTGCACCTAGGTTTAGAGGAGGAAAACAAGAAAAAAATATTCTGAACCAAATGGTGCACTAAAATATTTAATATAACAGAATAATATTTCCACCATGTTAAGTGAACAGCTGTCAACAGCGGTATTAAGAACCACCATCACTGTCATTAACCAAGGAGGAGAGACTCTAAGGTTCAAGTACTCTTCTAGTTTTCTGGTAACCCCAAGAACCCATCATTGCTAGTGTCAGAATTTATGGGGGCGTTTGATAACAGGCATTGAGGGAGTTAAGAGGTATCACTAGTTGTAACAGTCACTGAGAGTATCACTATCCTAGTTATGGGTTCTGGCAGACTATCCCCAGGGCCTGTTACGGTTAGTGATCCCCCTTAATCCCCTCAGTGCCTGTGTTATCATTAGAACAGTGACCTCACTATAACTCCCTTTATATACTACAAACTTCAGCATTATGGCTGCTCACCAGTTACTGCTGGCCTCCTCACACAGAAATCTGGTGTGCACAGGAAACAGTATGGAGGTAGGCGAGACAGCTGTAGCATCTAACAGAGCCAGTAGCCAACCAAGAACTTATTACTTCAGCTCCATCCATCTGCCTCTCATGATTGGCAGAGCTTAAGACATTGGTGATTGGAGGCGGTTCTACTGACACAGACCCCACCCAGTGTCAAAGACAATCAGCAGTTGGCACTGTGCCGCATACCTGTTATTAGCCTCAGCTGATTTGACAGGTCAGCCGTTGTAGTTGGGAGTGACAGGCGGCTCCCTGCACTGTCGGTCCCGGGTGATGGGCAGAGGCAGCCGGCAACTGACCAGACGCCTTGAGATTCAGCAGTAAAGTGGGACATTGAAGCGTTCCCAGGGGTTTTGTGTGGGCCCACCACTTCCTCTCCTAATAGCTGTCACCACCGCTGACAGGTAATACACATCACAGTCTGTGATGCAATATTTGCTCCATAAGACACACAGACATTTCCCACAAACATTGCATCTTATGGAGCAAAAAATACGGTAATTCTGTTATAATCAATAGAGTTGTCTGCTTCATCCTTCAGTCTTAATATGCTTTCTGCGTTGGGTGGACTGTACCTTCACTCTATCATCAGACAGACAGAAATGGGGATATTGGGAGAATTAATAGATTGGGTTCGACAGCGACGGGGTGGGTGAGGAACAACGGGTTCAACTTGGGTCTTAAATCTAATTGTCTGTGGCTCATCTGGACAACTAGACATAAGCAGGAGACCACATGCAAATATAAATCTGAAATTCAACAGTGATCCCAGTAGTTGAAGTTGAAGCTACAGGGGAGGCAGTGTAGCAGGGGAAGTGCACTAAGTGAGTAATACCAGGAAACACAAACATTAAAGAAGAACCTATCAATTGAAAAGGATATTGCTACCCCACCCACTACAGGCTGATGAACTAATCTGCATGTTACGTACAGTGCCTCATAGCCCTAAGTCAATATAGTACCTGAGATAATACAATGCAGCCAAGAAAAACTAACATTAACCAAGAATCTTCTTTACTCAATCTTTAATATCAGATGTAAATAAAAATCTTTATAAGATCGCAATCCTTAACTTTAAAAAATCTTTAATATTGCCTTTTCCTGAAGATCATGCTAATTGCATTAATTTGTATATTCTCTGTATGTAATTGCTATTACAGTATACCAGTGTCTGGAAGGGAGGAAATGTCCCTCAGCCATTCTACAAGCATATAAGATTCTGTGAAGTTAAACCTGATTTAAGTGTTTTTAGAACTCTGGTTTCAATTTATTCTGTTCGTTGAATGTAGTAAGTAGGCATTCATGAATACATTACTGCAACTTCTGACATCTAACATACAATCTTCTGAAATCAATAGCAATGATTTCAAAACTGCAATTCAATTTTTAAGTTTAAATTCAAATCCACACCTATAAATTGGAAACAACATAGAATGTAAGATTTAGAAACTAAGTACATAATTTTGGGGCATCATCTGACACAGAAAAAGTAGTCAATAAATAGGAGCTATTATTATTACTGTAATGGAAGGCAAAGCTGAGTCCAACCTACCTTAACCTAAAAGTGCCATTTGATTTTTCTTTAAAAAATAATTAGTAGCTATAATTGATCATTGGTAATAACATAAGTATCGATATTTGTTATACACTAGGTAATGTAAATGTTAGTTCATTTAACCCTTTCAAGAAACTCAAAGAGTTAGATACTAATATTATTCTTATTTTACAGATGAAGCTGGGCACAGAAAAATCAAGTAACTTGCCCAAGGCCATTGAGTAATAAATGCTAAAGCTGGGATTAAATCACATGAAGTCTGTTAGCAATATCCACTGACTTTAACCAAGCTCTACTGCTTCTTTGTCACTCTCAACTCTTCAGCTCTTCAATTTTTAAAATTCTCAAGTGATTGCACAACCTCATATAGTTTTGCATATAATTGCAAGGGGCTGAACTCAGGGGCTCCACAAACCCTAAGTTAAGGATCCTGCCTGAAATAGAACCTTGTAGGAAATATTATTTTACCTTTGCCAAAAAACAAAAAAACAAAAAACAGTAACACTTTTCTTAAAACATAGTTATCAATAAAACAAAATTAGGCTTAGAATGACTGAGTCTACAGTTACCTTTTTGCTTTACCTTAGAAGTATAGTTAATCGCTAACATTTATTAAGAACCAAGTGTTATTTAAAGCACTTCCTATGTATTCCATTGTTTAATTCTGGTAACCTTATGAGGTAGGTGCTTCTATAACCTCCATTTTATAGATGGGGAAACTGAGGTCAGGAGTATGTAAATATCTTGGGCAGTAACAAGTAACAACTGATATGTATATTGAGTCTATTCACTTAGCTATTACATTATTTCTCAACATATTATTATAGATGCAATATGTTATTACATATACTGCACTGAGTATCCAATGTTCATTACAATACATAATGAATGGAAAAGCACTCTTTAAAGATCAAGGGTCACGTACTTATTACCGGTAGATGTTTATCATTACAAAGTTAAGGGGGGGGAGAAAAGGCTGCGTTGCAGACAAGCTACTAAGTTTGGGCTAAAATTACCCAGCTACCACAAACTCTCCAGTTTGGAAACTCTATCTAAGTAATTTTTTCTCCTATATTACCTCCAAATTTTCTCTATTACAGAGGAACGCTCGTAGACACGACTTTTCCTTTTACAGATGCTACCGTAATAGATTATTTCCCTTCTCTTCTAATCTCAAACGGCGGATTATTGTCCTCCGCCCCCACCCAAGTTACGTAGCAGGAACAGGCTCGCATTGCAACGGTCAACAAGTCACAGGTGATGGCCAGGTCCTCAGCCTAATTCCTCTGCCCCTCACCAAACAAACGGAAAGACACCCCTCCAGGAACAGAGGGAAACCCGTCTCAGAGTAAAGCGCTAGTGTTCTGGGGACAGGCTTCTCTCGGACAAGAGCTCCGCAAGGGCCGCCACAAGTATTTCACGTTCTTCAAGCCCATCCGTGTGCGAGTTTCCTTCACGCCCAGGCCTCCTCCGCGCCCCGAAATACCGCCTCTCGCCCGGAAGCGGAGCCGGGGCCAGGCGCGCCCCCTGCGCCCCGCACGCGCCGCATCACGGCCCTGGGAGCCCGCGGTGCCGGGCTGACCTGCCCGCTTCCCCTCCCCCCGCGCCTGGCAAGCAACAGGCGCGCAGCAAACGCCTGCGGCCCGCTGGAGAGCGAGGGGCCGGGGCACCTCCGCGGCCCCACCTGGGCCTCGTCGGGCCGCTCCTCTCCCGGCCCGCCCCGGTGGTCCGCCTCCTTCCCCGCCCCCCCGCCATCCTTACCCACCGGAAGGTCCGCGACGGAGCGGGCAGCTGCGGAGTCACAGCAGGCACTCGGCCTGCGGACCACCGAGGCCGGATAGCGGGTGCCGCCTGCAGGGGCGGCACCAGCACCCAAGCTCAGAGGGGCAGGAGCCGCCAGCCAATCAGGGGCCGGAGTCATAAGCCGATATGACGGCGGATCGCGCGACCTGGCAGCGCGGGGCTCCCCGCGAGGCCCGCTGAGGTCACGTGAGCGCCGCGCGCTTGGCCACATCCCCCTTTCCCCTGACGGAAGGATCGGCGTTTTCGGGTTGCTGCTGCCTTGGTTTTCCCTCGCAGTGACGCCTGCCGCTCAGAGGCTAGTAGGCAGCGGGCGTGCAGTGTTTATGGGAAGTACGTTCCTGAAACCGCCGCTCCGCCCTGAGGGGAACAGCCGTTTCCTTCGAGGAGCCGGCTGGCGGCATTTCCGCTCTCAAGGGAGGGAGGGGGCTCAAGTGTCTGTCTGCCGGGCGGAGCTGGCAGGCACGCGTGGTTCCCGGGGGTTCGCTTCCGTGCGCGACCGTGCGTGGGGGCTCTGCCGAACGTGCAGGCGGCGGGCACACGGGCGGGGGAGCGCCCGGGGCCTCCGCGCGGGATTCTCGCCGCCGGCAGCGGGTCGGCGGCCCCTGAGCGGCGCCCGGCACCCCCCGCGGTTCTGAAGTTGGTCGGGGTTAGGAACCGCTGCCCCAGTGAGGCTGACCCACCAGGAGAAAACCTGAGCAGTTTAGTTTTGCTCCCTCTCGGGTGACGAATAGGAGAAAATCCGTGCAGATGGGCGGTAACTAAGTTTGCGAGAAGTCGTCGTCGTCGGCAGCCGTCCGTCTCGAGAGACGATGGTGTAGCTTCTTAAGTGTCTATCTGCACCGCCGAGAATGGCTGTGCAGTCCGACACGGGAGTGACACGGCATCTGTCTCCTCCCGTGTTGAATTGACATCTTGCGATGACGCTGGAGTGTCCTCTCCAGTGGAGCTGAAGCTACAGAGCCTGGGCAGGGTGATATGGAGGGTCTGCTGTTGCCCATGCAGCAGACCCCCCCTCTCTTCGCAGCTGAAGGATCCAAGGGAAAGACGGAGTCGATACAGCTTGGCTTCAGGTGCGCCGCAGGAGTTGCCGGTGTTGACTACAACGTCAAACCGCCTTAGGGACTCCGGCTCCGGATTTTCTGTCGGGGTTTACTCCCTTAGCCTTTCCCCAGAAGAGGTATGCCGCAAGGCAGCGGAGGTTTTTTGGAGTCAGAGTTTTCCTTCTCTGAAGTTTGCGAGAAGTAATCTCTCCTTATAGGGTGATAGGAAGTGGTACAACATAAGGGGAGGGATTATTAGACTCCATCAGAACCTTACATATCCAACCAGAAACAGTTATTGTTTTCAGTGTCTGTAGCTTGTCTCTTACTTTTTGAAAGATTGCCGTGTAACACAGTGCAAGGTGAACAAAGCTTTGCATTTGTATGTATTATAGAATTGCCTCCTACTTTCTGAATCACATTTCTGCTTTCTTTCCTGTTATTGGTCTTATTTCACCCTTTAATTTTTTTGATTAAGATTTTTTTATATTCATATCTGAGAAAAATAAAAATATGATTTAAAAGGTATTTACGTAGTACAAAGGTTCCAGATTTGTGGCTGCTGTAGGATAAATCTTGCCTATGCGGTTTGTTTAGTTCACACATACATATTTTTTAAAGTAACAGACTTCAAAGATTGGGAAATCTGACATTGAAATTATAAGCAAACTTCAAATATATTCTGAATCGAGAGAATTTTTATCATTAAATATGTATTGGTCATCTTTAATTTTGAAATTAGAAGTTCCCATGGTTTGAAAATATGCATCCTGCTCTTGCCACGCCAAAGTAGTAAGAAATTAACCCCAAGAGAATATTCTTTGTTTAAAAAGATTAATTTTAACACTTTTTAGAGCATTCTAGGATGCAGCTGTCCATGTGCTTTCTCTTTCCAGGAACAATGTTAAGAATTACTTATTCATTATTTGTAAAGTTACGTCATAGCTAGCTGGTGCTAAGGAATTCAGAGATAAGCTATTGCAATGTCTGCCTACATGTCTGGTTGCGGCATAAACGCGAGAACAAGCCATTCAGTCGTGTGTTCAGTAACTAGTTATAGAATGGCTGATACGTGCCAGCCACTGTTCTGTGCACAGGAGATATGTTGGTGATCAAGAGAAGTAAAACCCTGCCTCATGAAGTTTATATACTAGTGAAGAGACAGTAAACAAACAAGTAAGTATATAAGACAATGTCAGATAGTGATGAATGCTATAAAGAGAACAGAACCAAAAGATAAAAGGTAAAGGGGTCAAAATTGGTGAGGCCTGTTCCTTCACACAGCAAGGTCAGAGTCAGCATCGTAAGGGGGAACATTTGACCGGAATGGAGAAGATTCATTCATTTGGAAGATTCTACACTGAGATACAGGGTCAGAATATTTTTGGTGAACTGCTGGGGCCACTGGCTCACAATATTTATTTGCGTGAATTTATTTTTTTGGGGGGAAAGTAGTATTCAAGAAAAGGTAGGTAATAAGTGCCCAAAAGCAGATCATAGAAAGAAAAGGTGTTTATTCCTCTACCTGGCCCCAAGGATTGGGTTCTTACTTACAGTATTGTACGTAACATTTTCAGGATCAGAGGTCCCTGTTAAAATTAAATGAAAGCTATAATCCCTGTTGCCAGAAAAGTCACATGTGCAAATGTTAGAAGGTCTTCCAAATCACTGTCCACTTAACTGATATTCTCATTTCCCTTTCTGAAATTTGCCAACTGATCCCTATAAAATACTGAAGAGTCACAGCTTGTAGCCTGCACTTTCGTTCACTCCTGTGTATCTGCTTTCACGAGTTGAGTGGAATGCTTACCAAGAGTCAGTTGTATTTGTTTCCAGTATACTGATTTTCATTGTGCTTCTTGGAATTATATAATTAAATTACATAAATTGATAAAATTTGAGTCTGCAAAGAGAAAGAATTGTTTCTATGAAAACTAAGAAGATTGCTTTGGAAAGACCAGATGAAGATGATTGCTAATAAAGCCCTGGCTGCTGTGGCTCAGTGGATTGAGCGTCGGCCTGCGAACCAAGTGTCGCTGGTTCGATTCCCAGTCAGGGTACATGACTAGGTTGCACGTCAGGTCCCCAGTTGGGGGCGCATGAGAGGCAACCACAGTGATGTTTCCCTCTCTCCTTTCCCCTCTCTCTATAAATAAGTAAGTAAATAAATAAAATAATTTAAAAAAAAGATGATTGCTAATAAAAATAGCCATTGAATTAGGTGTCATTTTTTTTTTTAAGTCCCAAATCCAGTAGGAGCCTATGTTCAGTTTGCTTTGCAAGAGTCTTTAACTTGTTTCCACTTCGAACAAAATAAAATTGAAAATCCAGTGCAAAACACTAGGGGTATAGTTTAAGCAAGAAAGGCTACCCAGAACTCCATTCAGAGAAACTATATTTTAAAAAGGCCTTAATGACTATGGAATAAGTATTTAGGTAAAAAATAAAATTCTTAAGATATATGTATTAAGGATGTATATATTAATATATATATAAATAAGGATGTATTAGGCTTCATATGATAGAGATTCAAGATAATAGTGATTTACTCCAGAGAGTTTAGTTTTCTTTCACAGAATGTTAATTATCATAGTTGTCTATGGTAACAAATAAACTCCCAAATTGTAATGACTCAGACGCAATAGAAATTTATTTCTCACTCAGATAGTAGGTGAACTGAATGAACTTGGTCACTGGGCAGTCCTCCTCCATACGGTGATTCAGGATTTTCTCTCTTGTAGTTCCACCATTATTATAATTTTCTGTGTCTTAATTAGAAAGCTAGGAGCATGCATAGCTATTTCTTAAACGCCTTGATTTGAAAACGCCACGCATTACCTGTCACATTCTGTTGGCTACATCTCAGCCACAGAGCCACATCTGTTACGGAGGCTAAAAATTTAGTCTTTATTCTGTAGTCTATTTGTTCAGCTATCAGTTTCTAATTACTGATATAACAGTCTATCATTAACATTTAGTGTAAGCATTATAGCATATCTATAATGCATAGTTATCTATAAACCTGTACTTCATGATTTTGAGGGTTATCTATTGCTTTGTAACAAATTACCCCCGAATTAGTGGCATAACACAAGAAACACTTCATGGTTTCTGTGCAGCAGGAATCTGGTTGCAGTGTCGCTGGGTCCTTGGGCTCTGGATCTCTCAGAAAGCTACAGCCAAGGTACTGGCTGGGGCTGCAGTCATCTCAAGGGTTTACTTGGGGAGGATCACTTGCAAGCTCTGTGCAGGGCCATTGGCACCTACTGAGTCTTCACGGGCTATTGCTGGAGAAATCGGTTCCTTGCCATGTAGGCCTCTCTGTAGGGCAGCTCACAGTATGGCATCTGGCTTTCCTCACAGCAGATTAGGAGAGAGCAAGAGAATGACTTAAGACAGAAGCCAGAATCTGCATGTAACTTAGTGGCAGATATTCTATTACTTCTGCTGTATTCTGTTTGTGAGAAGCAAGCCGCTAGGTCTCAAGGGGAGGGAATGACACAAATGCATGAGTGCCAGGAAGCAGGAGGCAGGGATTGTTAGTATGTTAGAGGCTATCACAAGTGTAAGAGAACGGGGAAAAGGTATTGGGAAACAAAAAGAACCTCTTCCAATATGTTTACTTTTTTTTTTCTTTTGATGATTCCCCACTTTAATAAAGTTTTTCAGTTAACCAGCCAATCCCAAATATATTAGATAAAAATAATAGCTAATGCTTAACAGGTGTCAAGCACTATTCTAAGTCATTTGTGTCTAACTTCTTAAATGCTTACACAAAACTGAGGTAAGTGCATTTCCTAAGCTCATTTTAAAAACAAAGAAATTGAAGCACAGATAACTTAAATACTAGCCAAAGGGCGCACAATATATGAGGTAGAGTAAGAACTATGAGTTTTTAAAAAAATCTTTCTGGTAGGTAGATTGGCCCGAAGTGTTATACCCTGATCCCTCTAATCCTCTGGTGGTTTTACCCCCAGGTATTGGATAGTCTCTTGAATGCATGTACTTAATGTGACCAGTGCCATCATAGGAAGCAAGCTGAACACCAATACACCAGGGGAGGGTGGGCCCATATCATTTGAAGGAAATACACTTACGTAGATAAATGGGCCCATTAAATTGCTTACTGCCTTTGATTATATAGCTTTTAGAAAGCACCTGCTATATGGCTATGAGCCACCTGTATTAACTTGGCTGTATATAACAAGCCCCGTCCTTTTTGAGTGTGGAGTTCTACATTCTTGCTGCCATCTAGGACCTGTTTCTGTCCATAAGGTCCCTAAATAAACTTGGGATGTAATTGTGGAGTTGTCAGCCTCTTTCTTTGGTCTCTTGGCCCCTGGAAGTTTTCTCAACAGAGTACCCTGTCCAGATCTTTGGGATTCTCTCTGTGCAGCTCACTGTTCTTTGTACTCCGTTCATGAACTCACAATGTCATAGTCTCTCAATACTCAGCTCACTTGTTCAGGGAATCAACTGGGCTCTTCCTTAGTTTTCTGGCCCTCCCCTGCAGCCCATAAGCTCTCTCAGGGCAGGAAACCGGGCAATCTTTGGGTTCATTCATTTTTTTCTCATTTCTCAAGCAACACTGTCCTTTATTGCCTGATGTTCAGTGTCATGAAAGCCATTCTTTGATGTGTGTGTGTGTGTGTGTGTGTGTGTTTCAAGGCAGGAGCATAAATCTGATCCCTCTTATTCCATCTTAAAAAAGCAAAAGTCAGAACTCGTATTTGAAGCACTTTCCTATATGTATCATTTTCCACAAGCATGTAAAAAAAGCCCATACTTTTTTTTTTTTTTTTTTTTTTTTTTTTGAGCAGCAAAGCAAGGCGTTTATTCACAAGTCTGCAGAGTCCAGCGCACCCGCAGCCAGGAGAAGTGCGCACCAAGTAGACAAAGAAAACTGGTTTTATAGTAATGCGTTTAGCTCCCCCTCCCTAAGGTGATTAGCTCGCCCACCCCTCTCCGTCTCCCCCGTTTCTCCATTACTGGTTACTCCGGAGTTACAATCTAATGCGATTATCTAAATGCCCCTATTGTGATTTGTAAATATGCTAATACTGTCAACTCCCTTTTCAGAGATCCTCTAATTACATTTGCCCTTTGTTATTACTGATTTTCTACTGGTTTGGGAGTCACTATGTCCTTGTTTCCTACAATTCCCCTTTTTTGGAAAATTGACTACTCAAACCATTCTATTTATTCCTTCAAATCTAAGGAGGATTTCTGGACTTTCTTGCTCATAGCAAAAATTCTTGGAGGAGGAGATTATGAAAAGTTGCTGGCATCTGTTTAGTTAGTGCAGTCTCAATTAGTCTTTGAACTAAACCTCTGACCCATGGAATAATACAGCGGCCTAAAGCTGTGAGGACGCCTGCCACCACTACGAGGGATACGGGAGCTGATGAGATCATTCCTTTCCAGTTGCCAAACTAATTTCCTAACCATCCTGTTATGGGATTTTCAATGCCTGAGTTTTCTGCTAGTTCATTTGCTAAGATAGTTAGTCCCTGCAGGGCCTTAGTGATAGATCCATCAGGGACTGTATTATTAGGGATAAAGGTGCAACACTACTCCCCCCCCAGCATTACACAAAGACCTCCCTTTTCTGCCAACGTCATATCCAGTGCCATCCCGTTCTCCCAAGCCGCTCAACTGGTGCCATCTAATTGTTGAGCAATTCCTTCTATAGCATTCCTAGTATAATTGATAAACCTCTGCTGGTTATAATAAATATAATTTACCCAATCAACAGTTTTATTAATGGTAGACCACCAGAAAAGCACTGACTCAAACCCTGCTGCTATCTGATTTCTGGCTTTAAACTCATCTGGAACTCCTCTAGGGATCCCAATTGTAACAGAACCTCTGGGCTGTTCCGATTGCAACGGAACCGACAGGCTGTTTAGGGGCCTGATTGCCCGCCGCCAGAATTACAACTCTCAGTACTAGAGTTTAGTGAAAAGAAAAGGAACTGTTTATTTAACAGTTAAGTAGATTTAGATTATTTGCAGATTTCTGCTGTTGAGTCTTATGTTCTTTAAAATACCCACAAACACATAGTTCTGCCTCCCCCTACTAAACCAGGCCAGTCTTAGGAAAGTCAGGAACACCGTTTCTCTACTTCCTAGGCACAGTTGAGCTTTACCAGCAGCTGCCAATCACTCAGTTCTGATTGGGGAGGTCCTTTCTGTGCTGTGGTGCCCTCCAGCTCTCAATGCAGAACGGCCTGGATTCTCAGCCTCCTTGTAAACTGCCTTCTTCCTGAAAACCTCATGGATCTCCTCTCCTTCTCAAAACCGCATGGCGAGAGCCTCTTAAAGCAGCCTGGAGAGCCCTCTCAAAACCTCATGGAGAACTCAGCTTCTTTAATCAGCATGGAGAACCTAGCTTCTCAAAACGGCATGGAGAAGGCCCCTTCACCAAGCCACATTGCATGGAGGGAGAGCGCAGGAGCGTGGGAGCACGGGAGAGGGGAGAGGGGAGAGGAGAGAGGGGAGAGGAGGAGAGAGGAGAGCAAAAAAAAAAAAAAAAAAGCCCATACTTTTAAGAAACTTGTGGCCATCCTGATTACCGTACATGGGACCACGATCCCGTATTATGGGTTTAAAGACAGAAACTGAAGAGTTTTATGAAGATCTCCATGAACTACAGAGGACAGAAGCAATGCTGCTTCAGGAGCTGGTGACAGAGTTGTTATCGTCAGAGTTTTGCTAGATATTGAGAAGGAAAGAGAGCAAAGCAGACTAGACTTTGAGCATAATAAATTGGGAAGCAGAAGCCTGTGTGCTTGCTCAACCCAAAAGTTACATGTTCACACTCCAGGGGACCACGGCACTGTGCTCTGCTAAAAGGATTAACACTCCCTCCCTCCATCTGCTACCTGATTACCAGGTGGGAGCAGAGGCAGGCAGGCACATGCAAAATAGAAGTGAAAGTGGCACAGGGGGAGGTGCTGGACCTTAGAGGCCTGTCAGTCTAGCCTGAGGAAAGAAAGGATTGGCTGAAAGGTAAACCCATCAAAAGCCTGAGGAAGCCTGGTAAGTTGATAGTTCTTTTGAAAGGGCACCTGATCTGTCCCAAGCCCAAACTAAAATAATGCCAGGGAAACAAAGTTCTCTCTTTCCCTCCCACCCCCACACCCCCAGCTGGTAATGCACTTGCTGATGTGCTCTCTCGCCTGGGAGCACACAACCATGTGGGCCTGCAGCAGATGGTGTTGGCTCCAAAGGACTAAACTCTCTGGCAACCACATGGACTCTGCCAACAGAGCAGCCAGGAACAAGCTAAGCTACCTGGATGGGGATTTAGCAGCCGCCTGTGGGTTCTGAAGGACTGTACTTTAACATGAAGCAGAAAATCTGGACACTGGCTTTTGTCTTGGCCTTGCTGAGGACACTGTTGGACTTTTTCCACCGTGGGATGGAGGGAAATGGGACATTGGAAACACAGGGAGCAGCTACTATGTGCCTCTTTTATGGTGAAATCAGTCTATTTACATTTAGGGTAATTATTGATGTTATGAGGATTAAAAAAAAATTTATTACCATTTATCCCCTTATATCTCCCTTCACCCCTGCAATCACCAACTGTTGTCCATGTCCATGAGTCCTTCTTCCTTTTTGCTCAATCTCTCCATCCCCTAACTGCTCCCCGCCTCATGAGCTGTCAGCCTGCTCTCTATGAGTCTGTCTCTATATTGCTTGTTAGTTCAGTTTGTTCATTAGATTCCACATATGAGTGAAATCATATGGTGCTTTTCTTTCACTGACTGACTTATTTCACTTAGCATAATATTCTCCATGTCCATCCATGCTGTCACAAAGGGTAAAATTTTCTTTCTTACAGCCAAGTAGTATTCCATTGTGTAAATGTCTCATAGTTGTTTTACTGATGGACACTTGGGCTGCTTCCAAATCTTGGTGATTGTAAATAATGCTGCAATGAACATAGGTGGGCTTATGTTCTTTCGAATTAGTGTTTTGGGTTTCTTTAGATAAATTTCCAGAAGTGAGATTGCTTGGGTCATAAGGCAGTTCCATTTTTAATATTTTGAGGCATCTCTACACTGTTTTCCACAGTGGTGGCGCCGGTCTGCATTCCCACCAACAGTGCAAAAGGGCTCCCCTTCCTCTACATCTTAACCAGCACTTGTTTGTTGATTTATTGATGTAGCCATTCTGACAGGTGTGAGGTGATATCTCATTGTGGTTTTAACTTGCATTTCTCTGATGATTCATGACATTGAGCATCCTTTCATACATCTATTGGCCATCTGTATGTCCTCTTTGGAGAAATGTCTGTTCAGGTCCTTTGCCCATTTTTTAATTGGATTTTTTATGTTGTTTTATAAGTTCTTTTTTAAAAAACCAACCCAGGCAGTTTTATTTATGAACTTTCTACTTCTACATTAGGTTTGTTTACAGAAATTGTTATGGATTGTTCAGAATCAGATTCTAGAGACCCCCTGCTGGAAGTTACATTTATTCATTTTTGTTTCATTTTTCCCCTAATTACAATAAAATTTAATTGTTACCAGCCTTTGTATGCAAGTACCTCTCCCATCCTTCCTAATTTTCATACGGGTTGTGATATATTTCCAGTGATACCCTTTGACTCATGTTCATTTGGTCATTTTTTTTGCTACAGCTGTTCTTGGAGGTAGACATTCCTATTTTTCATTATAAAAGACCTATAAAATTCATACTTAATTTGGGGTGAAGTTTCAAGTCTTTCTACTGGTGAGTATCTTCATTATCTCCCTGATTGGTCAGGAGATCTTCCTGACTGGTCGTGAGATCTTCTTGATTAGTCATGAGATCATCCTGATTGGCCATGAGTGAGTGACCACGAAAGCTCTCAGAGTGACCACGAGATCTCTCTGGATGACCATGAGATCTTTCTAAGGGGCCAAGAAATCTCTCTGAGTGACCATAAGTTCTCTCTAATTGCCTCGAGATTTCTCTGGTTGATGATGAGATCTCTCTAAACAGCCTCTAGATGTCTGACTAGTATCATCTTCTTCTGATTGGCCTTGAGATCCTTTCTGCTTGGGCCTTAGAATTATCACTGCATTTTGACTGCTTAGTTAAAGACTGCCTGTTTAAAGGGCTTTGTTGAGATTTGAATCCAGAAGGTCTTTAGTGTGCGTGTGTGTGTGTGTGTGTGTGTGTGTGTGTGTGTGTTTAAATCATTTCTTTCCTAAATGTTGTTCCTTGATATTGAGGACCCTCTCAGCAGTGATGCTCACCAGTATTAGATTGCTGTATTGAAACTGAGTACTTTTCTCTCTCATTCTGTGTACCATTCTTATTTTCTTCGAAGTTTGGATATTCTATCTTTCTAAGGATTATAATGGCACCATTTATTAATATGATCATGTGATTTTTCTTATTTCACCTGTTGTTGAGGTGGACTATATTAATTGTTTTTTTTAAGCACCTGCTTTAATAGAACACAATTCAAACAGCTTGCTTCCTTGGGATAATTTCTTCAAAAACAGTTGCTAAATTCTGTATGGGAGCCCCATAAAGATATGAAGGCTACAGAGTTTTATAAGTTCTTTATAAATTAAGGATATTAACCCCTTATCAGATGTCTTGGCAAATATGTTCTCTCATTCAATGGGTTGTCTTTTATTTTGTTGATGGTCTCCTTTGCTGTGCAAAACTTTTAGGTTTAATACAGTCCCATTTGTTTAGTTTTTCTTTTGCTTGCCTTGCCTGAGGAGATGTATCAGATAAAATATTGCTGTGAGCAATGTCTGAGATTTTACTGACTATTTTCTTCTAGTATTTTTATGGTTTCGAGCTTAACATTTAAGTCCTTAATCCATTTTGAATTTATTCTTCTGTGTGGCATAAGAAGGTGGTCTACTTTCAGTTTTCAGCAATATCTGTCCAATCTTCTCAATGCCATTATTGAATAAACTATCTTTAGCCCATTGTATGTACTTGCTCCCTCTGTTGGATATTAATTGACTATAAAGGTGTGGGTTTATTTCTGGATTGTCTATCCTGTTCCATTGATCTATGTGTCTGATTTTATGCCAGTACCATGCTCTTTTGATTACTATGGCCTTGTAGTATAGTTTGATTTTAGGTAGCATGATTCCTGCAACTTTGTTCTTCTTTATCAGGATTGCTGTTGCTAAGCAGGGCCTTTTATGGTTCCATATAAATTTTTGAAATCTTTATTCTAGTTCTGTGAAATACGTCATTAGTATCTTGATAGGAATTGTGTTGAATCTATAGATTATTTTGGGTACTATGGACATTTTAATGACGTCAAATCTTCCTATCAATGAACACAGTATGTGCTTCTACTTATTTGTATCTTCTTCCATTTCTTTCTTCAGTGTCTCAGAATTTTCCAAGTACAGCTCTTTCAATCCTTGGTTAGAATTATTCCTAGACATTTTATTCTTTTTGAAGCAATTGTGACTAAGATTGTTTTCTTAATTTCCCTTTTTGGTACAGTAGTCCCTCTCTATATTGCGGTTCACTTATCGTGACCTTACTGTATCACGGCATTTAAAAAAATATTATATTTAATTATTTATCGCGGATTTTTCACTATATCGCAGGATTTTGTGGTACTGTATATGTATGTTGTTAAACTTAGTAGGTTTAAGAGTGTGGAATATGTTTAAGAACATAAGTAGTGTTTATAATAGTGTGGAAAAGGTTAATGAGTGGGAAAGGTTAATAACGGACTGGGAATGCTTTATAAGTGTGTGGGGAGGGTTTATAAAGCCTTAAAATATATAGAAATACTAAAATAAATGTAAGGTTCCTACTTCGCGGGCTTTCACCTATTGCGGGGGGCGGTCTAGAATGTAATACCTGCGATAAGTGAGGGAATATTGTATTCCATTGTGCAAATTTTATCCTCATCTACTGATGATCTGTCATGGAAACCAAGACAAGTTCTTTTTGTCCAGCAATCAGAAGAGTATGTGAGGTAAAGTTGGAACCTCTGACATCTCTTTATTGTAGATATTATTACAGCATCCACACATGCACCCTGCCATGGGCAAACACTGGACCACCAGTCAGCTGCCAACCGTGCTCTCACTGCTCGCTGCACAACCCTCGCTGCTCACTGCCACACTCCCATGGGGGTTCCTGCCCCTTATATACTAAGTGTAGACAAAGACAGCTGCCAGCCAAAATATGACATCAATGCTTATGTAACTGTGAGTGCACCGTGCATGCAAACCTAATTATTATCTCTAAGCAGCCCACACCTGGGCATCCACGGTGAGGGAGCCTGAGAGACTCTATTGTCCTCACATGATCACTTTGGTTGTTTCCAGATCATGGCTATTGTAAATAACATGGCAATAAACATAGGGGTGCATTTTTTTTTTTTTTTTTTGAATTGGTGTTTCAGGTTTCTTCAAATATTTCCAGAAGTGGAATCACTGGGTAATTTTTTGAGGATATTCCACATTATTTTTCACAGTGAATACATCAATCTACATTCCCACCAACAGTGCATGAGGGTTCCCTTTTCTCCACATCCTTGCCAGCACTTGTTTGTTAATTTATTGATAATAGCCATTCTGACAGGTGTGAGGTGATAGCTCATTGTGGTTTTAATTTGCATCTCTCTAATGATTAGTGACTTTGAGCATCTTTTCATGTCCATTGGCCATTTGTAAGTTTTTTTGGAAATGTGTTTACTCAGGCCCTTTGCCCATTTTTAATTGGATTGGGTTTTGGGGGGGAGTTGAGTTGTTTAAGTTTCATATAAATTTTGTATAGTAACCCCTTATCAGATGTATTTGTGGCAAACAAGTTCTCTCATTCAGTGAATTGTCTTTTCATTTTGTTGATGGTTTTCTTTGCTATAAAAAAAGTTTAGTTTTGATGTAGTCCCATTTTAAAATTTTTAAAATTTTGTTTTACTTTCCCAAGGAGATAAAAAAGAAAAAATATTGCTAAAACGAGAAATGTTCGAGATTTTACTGCCTATGTTTGCTTCTAGGACTTTTATGGTTTTGAGTTTTACATTTATATCTTTAATCAATTTTGAGTTTATTATTGCATATGGTGCGAGAAGGTGGTCTACTTTTATACTGTTGCACAATCTGCCCAATTTTCCCATCACCATTTACTAAATAGACTGTCTTTTCCTCATTGTTTGGTCTGACCTCCTTTGTCAAATGCTAATTGACCATAGGGCGTGGGCTGATACATGGGTTCTCCATTCAGTTTCATTGATCTTTATGTCTGTTTTTATACCAGTAACATGCTATTTTGATTACTATGGCCTTGTAATTGATATCAGTTAGCATGATTCCTCCAATTCTGTTCTTCTTCCTCAAGACTGCTATGGCTATTTGGAGTCTTTTGTGGTTCCATATAAAATTTTAAAATATTTGTTCTCATTCTATGAAATAAACCATTGGTATCTTGATAGGAATTGTGTTAAATGTATAGATTGCTCTAGATAATAGGGACATTTTAATGATGATACCTCTTCCTATCCATGAACAGTTTATGCTTCCAATGATTTGTATCTTCTTCAATTTTTTTCTTTAGTGTACTATAATTTTCTAAGTACCCCTAGGAATTTTACTGTCTTTCATACAATTGTAAATAATTTTTTTTAGATTCCTTTTCTCATAGTTCATTATTGGCGTATAAAAATGCAACTGATTTCTGGATATTTGTTTTGTATCCTGCTATTGTACTGAATTCACTTAGCAATGCTAGTAGTTTTCTGGTGGAATCTTTAAGGTTCTTTAGATACAGTATCATGTCATCTGAAAATAATAGCAGTTTTACTTCTTTCTTTCCAATTTAGATTCCTTTTATTTCTTTTTCTTGTCTGATTGCTGTGGCTAGAACTTCCAGTACAGTGTTAAATAAGAGAGGTAAAAGCAAATACCTGTCTTGGTCCTGAACTTAAGAAAAATGCCTTTAGTTTTTGCTTGTTCAGCATGATGTTGACTGTGGATTTGTCATATATGACCTTTATTATGTTCAGGTATGTTCCTCTTATTCCCACTTTGCTGAAAGTTTTTATTATAAGTGAATGCTGAATTTTGTTAAATGCTTCTTTTTACATTTATTGATATGATCATGTGATTTTTATTCTTAATGTTGTTTATGTGATGTGTCTTGTTTATTGATTTGTGGATATTGTACCAAACTTGCATCCCCAAAATGAATCTCGCTTGATCATGGTGTATGATCTTTCTAATGTATTGCTGTATTTGGCTTGCTAATATTTTGTTGAGAATCTTTTTTTTATTTTTATTTTATTTTTTTTACTTTCAGTGGTAAGCACACAATAAAATATACAGGTAATCTGTTTTTTTTCTGTTTAAACACTTTAATTTCTGATCTCTGCTCAATATTTGTTTCTTCTGAAAGGCTCTGTTCTTAACAAATAAAACCAAATTATTCCCCCTGTTATATACTTATATACACTTTAGTACTTCTTTTTTTAATTTTATTTTTATTGTTTTTCTATTACAATTGTCCCAATTTTTCCCTCATTGCTACCCCACACCAACCCCAGCTCCCACAGTCAATCCCTACCCTGTTGTCCGTGTCCATGGGTTATTTATACACGTTCCTTTACTAAACCGTTTCCCTACTTAGCCTCTCCCCTCCCTCCCCTCTCCCCCCTGATAACTGTTACTCTGTTCCTTGTTCAATTTTGTTTATTTGTTTGTGTTGCTCATTAGTCTCCTGTATCAGGTGATATCATAAGGTATTTTTCTTTCATTGCCTGGCTTATTTCGCTAAGCATAATTCTCTCTAGTTCCATCCATGTTGTCTCAAATGGCAGGAGTTCCTTCTTTCTTTCTGCTGCTTAGTATTCCATTGTGTAAATGTACCACAGTTTTTTAACCCACTCATCTACAGATGGGCACTTAGGCTGTTTCCAGCACTTGGCTATTGTAAACAGTGCTGCTATGGACATAGGGGTGCATAGGTTCTTTCGAATTGGGGTTTCAGGATTCTTCAGGTATAATCCTAGCAGTGGAATCGCTGGTTCGAAAGGCAGTTCCATTTTTAGTTTTTTGATAAAATTCAATACTGTTTTCCATAGTGGCTGCACCAGTCTGCATTCCCACCAACACTGCACTGGGGTTCCCGTTCCTCCACATCCTCACCAACACTTGTTGTTTGTTGATTTGTTGATGATGGCCATTCTGACTGGTGTAAAGTGGTATCTCATTGTGGTTTTTATTTGCATCTGTCTGATGGCTAGTGATGTTGAGCATTCTTTCATATGTCTATGGACTCTCTGTGTATCCTCCTTGGAGAAGTGTTTGTTCAGGTCCTTTGTCCATTTTTTAATTGGGCTGTCTGTCTTCTTTGTGTTGAGACATGTAAGTTCTTTATATATTTTGGAGATCAATCCCTTCTCTGAGGTATCATTGGCAAATATGTTTTCCCATATGGTTGGTTCCCTTTTCATCTTGCTGAAGTTTTCTTTTGCTGAGCAGAAACTCTTTAGTTTGATGTAGTCTCATTTATTTTTTCTTTTATTTCCCTTGCCTTAGGAGATGTATCAGTGAAAATATTGTTACGTGGGATATCTGAAATTTTCCTGCCTATGTTTTCCTCTAGGATTTTCATGGTGTCACATCTTACATTTAAGTCTTTGATCCATCTTGAGTTTATTCTAGTGTATGGTGTAAGTTGGTGGTCTAGTTTCTTTTTTTTGCATGTCCCTATCCAGTTCTCCCAATACCATTTGTTAAAGAAGCTCTTTTCACTCCATTTTATATTCCTTCCCCCTTTGTCAAATATTTGGTGACCATATAGACCTGGATTTATTTCTGGGCTCTCTATTCTGTTCCATTGATCTATATGTCTGTTCTTATGCTAGTACCAAGCTGTTTTGATTACCGTGGCCTTGTAGTATAATTTGATATCGGGTATTGTGATTCCTCCTACTGTGTTCTTCTTCCTCAAGATTGCTGTGGCTATTCGGGTTCTATTTTGTTTCCACATAAGTTTTTGAAGTATTTGTTCTAGGTCTATGGAATATGTCATTGGTATTTTAATAGGGATTGCATTGAATCTATAAATTGCTTTGGATAGTATGGACATTTTAATGATGTTGATTCTTCCCATCCATGAACATGGTATTTGCTTCCATTTATTTGTATCTTCCTTAGTTTCTTTCTTCAGTGTTATGTAGTTTTCTGAGTACAGGTCTTTGACCTCTTTGGTTAAATTTGTTCCTAGGTACTTTATTTTTCTTGTTGCTATAGTAAATGGGATTTTTTTTTCTAGTTTCTATCTCTGATATTTTATTGTTGGTGTACAGAAATGCCTTCAATTTCTGAATATTGACTTCGTACCCTGCTATTTTGCGAAAATCACATATTAGGTTGAGTAGTTTTTTCATGGAGTCTATAGGGTTTTCTATGTACACTATCATGTCATCTGCAAATAATGACAGTTTTACTTCTTCTTTTCCAATTTGGATGCCTTTTATTTCTTTTTATTGTCTGATTGTTGTGGCTACATCTTCCAACACTATGCTGAATAGGAGTGGAGAGAATGGACATCCTTATCTTGTTCCTGACCTCAGGGGGAATGCTTTCAGTTTTTGTCCATTGAGTATGATGTTGACTTCAGGTTTCTCATATATGGCCTTTATTATGTTGAGGTATGCTCCCTCTATTCCCATTTTACTGAGTGTTTTTATCATAAGTGGGTGTCATACTTTATCAAATGCCTTTTCAGCATCTATTGATATGATCATGTGGTTTTTGTCTTTCATTTTGTTTATATGGTGTATTACATGTATTGATTTGTGAATATTAAACCATCCTTGCATCCATGGGATGAATTCCACTTGATCATGATGTATGATCTTTTTAATGTGTTGCTGGATCCAGTTTGCTAATATTTTGTTGAGTAGTTTAGCATCTATGTTTATCAGTGATATTGGCCTGTAGTTTTCTTTCCTTGTTGTGTCTTGACCTAATTTTGGAATTACGGTAATACTGGCTTCATAGAAAGAGTTTGGGAATCTTCCCTCTTCTTGAACTTTTTGGAATAATTTGAGAAGGGTAGGTGTTAGTTCTTCTCTAAATGTTTGGTAAAATTTGCCTGTGAAGCCATCCAGTCCAGAGCTTTTCTGTGCTGGGAGTTTTTTGTTTACTGTTTCATTTCACTCTTTGTTATTAGTCTGTTCAGGCTTTCTATTTCTTCTTGATTCAGTTTTGGAAGATTATATGTTTCTAGAAATTTTTTCATTTCATCCATGTTGTCAAGTTTCTTGCCATATAGTTGTTTGTAGTAATTTCTTACAATCCTTTGTATTTCTGTGATATCAGTTGTGATTTCTTCTCTTTTGTTTCTGATTTTGTTTATTTGGGCCCTCTCCGCCCCTTTTTTTTTTTTAATGAGCCTGGCTAAAGACTTGTCGATTTTGTTTATCTTTTCAAAAAACCAGCTCCTACTTTTGTTGATCTTTTGAATTGTTTGTTTAGTCTTTATGTCATTTAATTCTGCTCTGATCTTGATCATTTCCTTCCTTCTACTCGCTCTGGGCTTTGTTTATTGTTGTTGTTGTTATAGTTCTTGTAGCTGTAGGGTTAGATTTTTTTATTTGAGATTCTTCTATCCTTTTTAAGTAGGCCTGTATTGCTATGAACTTTCCTCTCAGGACTGCTTTTGCTGTGTCCCATAGGTTTTAGGCTGTTGTGTGATCATCATCATTTGTTTCCAGAATCTTCTTGATTTCTTCTTTGATGTCAATGTTAACCCATTCATTATTTAATAGCATGTTATTCATTCTCCACGAGTTTAAATGTCTTTGACTTTTTTCCTTGATGTTGACTTCTAGTTTCAAGGCATTGTGATCTGAGAAGATGCTTGATATAATTTCAATTTTCTTAAATTTGTTGAGGCTTGTTCTGTGTCCTATCATGTGGTCTATCTTCCAAAATGTTTCATGTGCATTTGAAAAAAATGTGTATTTTGCTTCTTTGGGGTGATAAGTTCTATATAACTGTATATCAATTAAGTCCATTTGATCTAGAGTGTTTTTCAATGCCTCAATACCCTTAGTGTTTCTCTGCTTCGAAGATCTGTACATTATTGACAGTGGGGTGTTAAAGTCCCCTACTATGAGTGTGTTGCTGTTGATATCCTTTTTGTAGTCTTCCAATATTTTCTTTATATATTTCGGTGCACCTATGTTGGGTGCATATATGTTTATCAGGGTTATATCTTCTTGATGGGTTGTTCCCTTAAGTATTATGAAATGTCCTTCTTTGTCTCTTTTTATGGCCTTTGCTGTGAAATCTGTTTTGTCTGATATAAGAATTGATATCCAGCTTTTTTTCGATGTCCATTTGTTTGGAATACTTTTTTCCATCCCTCCACTTTCAGTCTGTGTAAATCTTTTGTTTTGAGGTGTGTCTCTTGTGGACAGCATATATGTGGGTCATGTTTTTGTATCCATTCCACTACCCTATGTCTTTTGATTGGAGCATTTAATCCATTTACATTTAAGGTTATTATTGACAGGTATTTATTCATTTCCTTTTGTACCTGTGTTCCTCTCCCTCTCTCTTTTTCTTCTTTTACTTAAAGCATTCCATTTAGCATGTCTTGCAATGCTGGTTTGGTGGAGATGTATTCTTTTAGTCTTCCTTTGTCTGGGAAACTCCTTATTTCACCTTTCATTTTGAAAGAGAGCCTTGCTGCATAGAGCGGTCTTGGTTGTAGGCCTTTGTTTTTTATCGTTTGAAATATTTTTGACCATTCCCTTCTGGCTTGTAGTGTTTCTGTTGAGAAATCAATTGATAGTCTTTTTTTTTTTTTTTTTAATTTCAAGTTTTTAATGAAAGTTGTATAGAAGATTACATTATTCCTGCATCTTCTCAATTGTTTCTTCCTTGTATTTGCCCTTTTCCTTTCCTACTTGGCGAGATTTGGCTTTACGTTCAAGGATCTTTTTGCGGTCTTTGTCCAGTTTTAGTCTGGTAATAACCACCTTGCTGGGGTGATTGCCCAAGTGAACAGTTGTACCATTAGCTTTTTCCCGTTGTACTCGTTCAATGTAGATGACATATTTCTTTCTGTAAACCTGGACTACTTTGCCAATCTGCTGCCCTTTGTAATGTCCTTGTACAACCTGAACTTCATTATCCTTTCGGATGGGCATGGATCGAACATTGTACTTCTGTCTCAGCTCTTTGGAAAGAGGAGAAGACATAATCTTCCTGCGAATGTGGGAAGGTGCATTGAAATGCCTTTTACGGTTCTTGCTCCGGTCGGAAGTCACAAAGGGATTGAACTTCATTTTGACCGCTGGTGCCTCAGCGATGGCCGCCTCAATTGATAGTCTTATAGGAGCTCCCTTGTATGTTATTTGTTGTTTTTCTCTTGCTGCTTTTAGGATTCTCTCTTTGTCTTTGAATGTTGCCATTTTAATTATGATGTGCCTTGGAGTAGGCCTTTTTGGGTTCATCTTCATTGGGACCCTCTGTTCTTTCTGGACTTGCATGACTCTCTCATCAAGTTAAGAAAGTTTTCTGTCATTACTTTTTCAATCAGGTTTTCTATCCCTTGCTCCTCCTCTTCTTCTTCTTGTATCACTATGATATGGATATTGTTTTGTTTCATGTTGTCCTGCAGTTCTCTTAAACCCTCTTCATTCTTTTTAAGTCTTTTTTCATTTTGTTGCATTGTTTGGGAATTTTTTTCTATGTCGTCCTCTAACTAACTGATCTGATCCTCTGCTTCGTTTAGCCCGCTTTTTATTTCTTCTACCGTGTTCTTCAGTTCAGAAATTGTATTCTTCATTTCTTCCTCATTCTTACTGATAGTTTCTATGTCCTTTTTTATGCTGGTGTAGTTCTCAGTAAGTTCCTTGTAGCTTCCCTGGAGTTCTTTGTAGTTCCCCTGGAGTTCATTGTAGTTTTCTTTGAGTTTGTCGAGTTTATTGAGCTTCCTCATTACTATTGTTTTTAATTCCATGTCTGATAGTTTGCTTGCTTCTATTTCATCTGTCCCTCCTTCTGGGAATTTCTCCTTTCCTTTTGGTGGGGTGTTGTTTCTGTTTGGTGGGGTGTTATTCCGCCTCCCCATTGGGCTCTGGTCTTGTTTCTGCTTCTTAGATTGATGTGCTTTTATTTTCTGCCTTTATGGTGTGACCTCCTTGTATACAGTTATTGAATTGCTGCCTCCAGATGATGCCACTTGGAGGGGAGCAGTCTGCTTAAGTAATTTCTCCTGTAGCACTGGGGATGATTCTGTACTGGGACCTAGTCCGCCACTCTCCAGCTCTTTCTCGTGAGCCAGCACCCAAAACTTATTACAAAGTACCTCTAGTTCACTCCACCATCTTTTGGCCTCAGCCAGCTGCGAGTGCACTCCCCCGTGCAGGCCAGGAGCAGGTTGACCAGTTGCACACTGGGGTGGGCGGGTCCAAGGAAGACCGGTTGCTCGCGGGTTCTGGCGGATGGGGAGGCCTCTGCACGCCAGTAGGCAAGTTGGTTTGGTGCCTGTTGAGGCGGGCCCGGGTGGCACCTGGGCGTGGCAGCTGGCGTGTTGGTTTAGGGCCTGTGCGCGGTGGCCGGCATGTTGGTTTTGCACCTGTGCACGGCAACTGGCGCATTGGTTTCCTTGTTGAGGATCTTAACGTGTATATTCATTAGCAATACAGTATTCTCTCACTTATCACAGGTATTACGTTCTAGACCCCTCTGCGAAGTAGAAACCTTACATTTATTCTACACTCTTAAACCTACATAACTTTAACAACATACGTATACACTACTGCAAAATCCTGCGATATAGTGAAAAACCCGCGATAAATAATTAAATATAATATTTTTTTTAATTCCACGATACAGTAAGACTGTGAAAACTGAACTGCGATATAGAGAGGGACTACTGTATTAGGCTATTTTTTTTTTCTTAGTAGTGTCTTTATCTGGTTTTTGAATTAGTAAAATACTTAAATATTTTTGGAATAGTTTGAGAAAGATAGATGTTAGTTCTTTTTTGAATGTTTGAATGTTTGGTAAAAATCACCTGTTAAGTCATGTGGTCCAGGAATTGTGCTTGTTGGGAATTTTTTTATTCCACCTTCAGTTTCATTAGTTGTAATCAATCTATTCAGATTTTCTGATTCCTCCTGATTCAGGTTGGAAGATTGTGTATTTCTAGAAATTTATCCCTTTCATCCTGATTATCCAATTAGTTTACATATAAATTTGTTCATAATATTTCTGTTTTAATATTTATTTTGATTTATTACACTATTATACTTGTCCCCATTTTTCTCACCTTTTCTATCTCCACCCAATCCTTGTACCTCCTTCCCCCAGAACACCACCACATTGTTGTCTATGTCTATGGTTTATGCACATTGAATGTATGTTATTTGATTAATCCCTTCACCTTCTTTCATGCATTTCTCCCTTCCACCTTCCCATAGGCAGCTATCAGTCTCTTTCATGTATCCATGTTTCTGTTTTTATTTTGTTGACTTACCTCGTTGATTAGATTCCACATATAAGTGAGATCATACGGTATTTGCCTTTCCCTGACTGACATATTTCACTTAGCATAATTGCCTTCAGGTCCATTCATGCTGTTGCAAAAGGTAAGAATTCCTTTATTCTTACTGCCATGTCATATTCTATTGTGTAAATAAACCACAGTTTCTTTATCTATTCATTTACTGATGGGCACTTGGGCTGTTTTCATATCTCGGCTATTGTAAATAATGCTGCTATGAACAAAGGGGTGCTTATATTCTTTCAAACTGATGTTTTGGGATCCTTCGGATATATTCCCAGAAGTGGAATCACTGAGTGAAAAGGTTGTTCCATTTTTAATTTTTTGAGGTAACTCCATATTGTTTTCCACCGTGCCTGCACCATTCTGCATTCCCACCAACAATGTACTAGAGTTCCCTTTTCTCCACATCTTTATCAGTAGTTGTTGTTTGTTGATTTATTAATTGTAGCCATTCTAGAAGGTATGAGATGATATTTTATTGTAGTTTTAATTTGCACCTCTCTGATGATTACTAACATTGAGAATTTTTTATGTGTCTATTGGACATTTGTATATTCCCTTGAAAAGTGTCTATTCAGGTTCTTAGCCCATTTTAAAATTTTTTTTTTCATGTTTAGTCGTATAAATTCTTTACATTGTTTGGAGATTAATCCCTAATCAGATGTATCTTTGGCACATATGTTCTCCCATACAGTAGATTCTCTTTCATTTCATTGATGGGTTCTTTGGCTTTGCAGAAGTCTTTTAATTTATGTAGTCCCATTTGTTTAATTTTCCTTTTTTTTTTTAAATGAGAAGATATATCAGCAAAGATATTGAGATGTCTGAAATTGTACTGCCTGTGTATTCTTCTAGGAGTTTCCTTGTTTCTTAACTTACATTTAAGTCTTTCGTCAATTTCAAATTTATTCTTGTTTATGATGTACATTGCTGGTTTAGTTTCATTTTTTTACACATATCTATCCAATTTTCCCAAAATCATTAATTGAAGAAAATGTCTTTATTCTAAGCTCTTTCCTCATGGTCAAATATTAATTGACCATAAAGAAGTGGGTTGTTGTTGGGTTTTTTTTGGTTTTTTTTTTGGCTCTCTCTTCTGTTCCATTGATCTATATGTCTATTCTTATGCCAGTATTGGGCTGTTTTGATTACAGTGGTCTTAGAGTATAGTTTGATATAAGATATTGTGATACCTCCAATTTTGTTCTTCTTTCTCAAGATAGCTGAGTCTATTGGGGGTCAGTTTTGGTTCCACTTAAATTTTTGGAGTATTCGTTCTAGGTCGGTGAAATATGCCATTGGTATTTTAATAGGAATTGCATCGAATCTATAGATTGCTTTGGGTAATATGGACACTTTAATGACATTAATTCTTCCAATCCATGAACATAGCATATGCTTCCACTTGTTAGTATCTTCCTCTATTTCTTCCTTTAATGTCCTATAGTTTTTTTTAGTACATTTCTTTACCTTCTTGGTTAAACTTATTCCTAGGTACTTTATTTCTTTTTGTTACAATAGTAAGTGAAATTTTTTTATTGCTTTTTCTGAGAGCTATTATTGGTGCATAAATGCCACCATCTGGCTTCTGGCCAAGATGGAGGCATAGGTAGACATGCTTCACCTCCTCCCACAATTGTAAAGATTAAAACTACCTCAAAAAAACCCCACAAAAACCTGCCAGAAAACCAAATTGTATGTAAGTCCAACAACCAATGATTTAAAGAAAAAATATTCATCCAAAGCAGTAAGAGGGGCAGAGATGGGGAGCTGGGGTGGAGAGGATGTGGTGCGGCTGTGGTAGCAATGGCAAGACAGTGGGTGTGGATGATAGAACAAGCAGACCCATGTTATAAAAGCTGGGAGGGACACCAGGGGAGTGATCCCAGCCCCAGGCCAGGCCACACAGCTCACAGTTCCAGAGCCAGGAAAATAAAGCCTCATAGTTTCTGGCTGTGAAAACAAGTTGGGGTTGGGGCAGTGGAAGAAACTTCCCATCTCTCATAGGAGTCTGTTTAGAGGATCCTCAAGCTCCTAGAATGTTCACAAACCCACCCACTCTGGGAACCATCAACAGGGCAAAAGCTATAGGGGTGCCAGTCACATACGGGAAACAGGTGAAGTGACTAGAAAAGGGGCAAGTGCCAAGCAAGCAACATTGTTCCCTCTCTGATCCCTCTCCCACAGACAGTGCCATAAGGTGGTGAAATAGGTCGCCACACACTGATGAATACCTAAGGCTCCGCCCTTTACAACATAACAGGTGTGGCAGCCCTGCCTAATACACAAAGGCAAACACAGGGAAACTGTCAAATTGAGGACATTGAGAAGTATGGTTGAAAAGAGGGATCAGATTAAGTCTCCAGAGGGAGGACTAAGGGAAGAGTTGCAGAGTTCAAAACACTGCTGATAACAATGCTCAGAGAAATGCTTGAGTACAGCAAACACATAAGGGAAGAAATGAAGGCTACACTAAATGAAATGAAGAAAAATCCACATGAAACCAATAGTGAAGGGTAGGAAGCCAGGGTTCAAATCAACACATTGGTAATAAGGGAGAAAATAAACAATCAACCAGTAGAGAATGAAGAAACAAGAATTTTAAAAGTATGAGGAGAGGCTTAGGAACCTCTGGAAAAACTTTACATATATCAACATCTTAATCATAGGGGTGCCAGAAGAGAAGAGGAAGAGCAAGATGTTGAAAACCTCTTTGAAAAAATAATGAAAGGAAACTTCCCCAATTCGGTGAAGGAAATAGACATACAAGTCCAGGAAGCACAGATAGTCCCAAACAAGTTAGACTCAAAGAGGACCACACCAAGACATATCATAATTAAAATGCCAAAAGCTAAAGGTAAAGAGAGAATATTTAAAGCAGCAAGAGAAGGGAATTGTCTATAAAGGAGTTCCCATAAGACTGTCAGCTGATTTCTTGAAAGAAACTTTGCAGGCAAGAAGGGACTGGCAAGAAGTACTCAAGGTGATGAAAAGCAAGGACCTACAACCAAGATTACTCTATCCAGCAAAGCTATCATTTAGAATGGAAGGGCAGATAAAGTGCTTCCCAGACAAGGTAAAGCTAAAGGAGTTCATCATCACCAAGCCTTTATTATATGAAATGTTAAAGGAACTTATTTAAGAAAAAAAAAATCAAAAGTATGAATGGTAAAATGACAACAAACTCACAACTACAAAACACAAAAACAAACAAAGCAAACAACTAGGACAAGAACATAACCATCAATATGGAGATCATATGGATGGTTATCAGAGGGGAGGGGAAAGGGGGAGAATAAAGGAAGAGGTGCAGGGATTAAGAAGCATACCTGGTAGGCACAAAATAGACAGGGGGACATTAAGAATAATAAAAGTAATGGAAAGCAAGCCAAGGAACCTATATACACAACCCGTGGACATGAAATAAGGGGGAGTACTGCTGGAGGGAAGGGGTAACAGGTAGAGGGGCACAAAAGGGAAAAATTTTGACAACAGTAATAGCGTAATCAGTAAAATATACTTTAAAAATGCCACCTTCTATCCTGCTACTTTGCTGAATTCATTTATTAGGTCTAGTAGTTTTTTGGTGAGTCTTTAGTGTTTTCTACGTACAATATTATATCATCTGCAAATAATGACAGTTTTACTTCCTCCTTTTCCATTTGGGTGCCTTCTATTTCTTCTTCTTGTTTGATTACCATGGCTAGTACTTCAGTACTATGTTGAATAACAGTGGTGAAAGCAGACATCCCTGTCTTGTTCTTGGTCTTAAAGGAAATGTTTTCCATTTTTGCGTATTGAGTATGATGTTAGCACAAGGTTTTTTATAAATGGTGATATAATCCTTCTATTCTTTGCTGAGAATTTTTATCATAAATGGGTGCTGGATTTTATTTTTTAAATGTTTGATTCTATTGATAAGATCATTTAATTTTTACCTTACATTTTATTTAAGGAATATATCACATTTATTGGTTTGCAAATATTTTACCAACTTTGAATCCCCAGGATAAATATCACTTGTTCATTGTGCATGATCATTTTAATGTATTGCTGCATCTGGTTTGCTAATATTTTGTTGAGAATCTTAGCACCTATGTTTAGCAGAGATATTGGCCCATAATTTTCTTCTTTGTAGTATCTTTATCTGTTTTTTAAATTAGTATAATGTTGGCCTTGTAAAAAGAGTTTGTAAGTCTTCTCTTCAATTTTTTGGAATAGTTTGAGAAGAACAGGTTTGTTTTTTGTTTTTTTTAAAGTATATTTTATTAATTATGCTGTTACAGTAGTCCCAATTTTTTCCCCTTTGCTCCCCTCTGCCCAGTACTCCCCTTTCCCCAGCAATCCCAGTCCCCTTATTCATGTCCATGGGTTGTGCATATAAAGTCTTTGGCTTCACCCTTTCCAATATTATTCTTAACTTTCCCCTGTCTATTTTGTACCAGTTATGTTTCTTAATCCCTGCACCATTTCCCCATTTTTCCCCCTTCCCTCTCCCAGTTGATAACCCTCCAAATGATCCCTGTACCTATGATTCTGTTTCTATCCTGGTTTGCTTAGTTGGATTTTGTTTTTATTTTTTAGATTCAGTTGTTGATAGTTGTGAGTTTGTTGTCATTTTAGTGTTCATAGTTTTGATCTTCTTTTTCTTAAGTACGTACCTTTGACATTTCATATAATAATGGCTTGGTGATAATGAACTCCTTTAGCTTTACCTTCACCGGGAAGCACTTCATTTTCCCTTCCATTCTAAATGATAGCTTTGCTGGATAGAGTAATCTTGGTTGTAAGTCCTTGCTTTTCATCACATTGAGTACTTCTTGCCAGTCCCTTCTTGCCTGCAAAGTTTCTTTTGAGAAATCAGCTGAGAGGCTGTAGGTAACTCTTTGCTTTTCTCTTGCTGCTTTAAGATTCTCTCTTTATCTTTCACCTTTGGTATTTTAATTATGATGTGTCTTAGTGGGGTCCTCCTTGGGTCTAGCTTGTTTGGAACTTTCTGTGCTTCCTGGATTTATATGTCTATTTCCTTCACCAAACTGGGGAAGTTTTCCTTCATTATGTTTTCACATAGGCTTTCAATTTCTTGCTCTTCCTCTTCTTCTTCTGACACCCCTATGATTCAAATGTTGGCACATTTAAAGTTGTCCCAGAGGTTCCTAAGCCTCTCCTCATTTTTTTCAATTCTTGTTTCCTCATTCTGTACTGATTGACTGTTTTTTTCTTCCTTATGTTCCAAATAATTGATTTGAACCCCGGTTCCCTTCCTTTCACCATTGGTTTTGTGTGGGTTTTCCTTCACTTCACTTACATAGCCTTCACTTCTTCCCTTATGCATTTGCCATACTCAGGCATATCTGTCAAGCCTGTGAGCATATTTTTCACCAGTGTTTTGAATTCTGCGTCTGTGAGATTGGCTATCTCCTCTTCTGTTAGGTTGGCTATGTCCTCATTGCTTAGCTCTCCCACTGGAACCTTGATCCGTTCCCCCTTTTGGGCCATACTTCTCTGTCTCCTCATCTTGACAGGCTCCTGTATTTGTTTGCCTCTGTGTCTTAGGTACAGCTGTCTTGCCTGTTACATTGTAAGGGGCAGAGCCTTATGTACAGGGCGACTAGTTTCAGCACTTTGTTGCGCTGTATATAGGGGAGGGGTCTGAGAGGGAAAAATGCCGCTTGTTCAGCACTCATCCCTTTTCCAGGCACCTCTCCCACTTCTGCACTGGACTGGCACCTCTCTAGCTGTTGCCCTGGCCATCGTTCCCAGAGTGGGAGGGTGTGCAGGTGTTCTTGTTAAAGGGTATTTCTTCGATGTCCAGCCAGTAGGGTAATCAGCTGAACTTGGGTCCTGAACTCAGGACCCCCGCGGTTGCATGCTTCAACCAAGCAGAACAAGGAACTTAACCTGTTATTCCTTTGAGCAATGACTTAGGGAATAGCAGTGACCTATTCCTTTGAGCAATGACCTGGGGAATAGTGGAAAATTTTTGTCTATACAAGCTGTATTTCTGTCCAAGTTCCTGAGCCTGCAGGAACAAGAATGCATCTGAAATGCTTTATAAACCCCCCAATCCCTAAGGTCGGGGCTGTCCACCTAAGTCCAGCTTGTGGACAGGTGGGCAGTTGCTGGCCAGCTAATAAAGGCTCTTTAAATTCTAATTTGGTTGTCTCGGACCACTTGGTTCTTGCACTTGCCCCACAACATTTGGAGGCCCCAGCGAGATCCTCAGCCTTGGCTGAGCACGGGTCCACCTCAGGGGGAGGTCTCTGAGAGACGTTCCTCAGCCCTGAGTGGGACACTGGCTGGTGGGTGCCCTCCCTATGCTGATTGACTGCATAGAGCTGTTCGGATTGTTACCGGTAAGGACTGGGGTAGGGCCATATACACTGAGGGAAAGGTGTGTGTGGACAGGCCCAGGGCAGGTGCCCCAGGGAAACCCACGGGAAGGCTGGACGCAGCATTACTTCCAGGGCTCGGGCAAAGTACACGATGGTGGGTTTGGCCCATAGGTTTTGTGTTCTGTGGTTCTGTGTCTTGTTCAGTGTCTGTCTTGTTGTACATCTTTTCCTAAGTGACACGGGGCAGTTGTCATCGTCGTGTTCATCATGTTCGTCCCTTCAATGTTTTCTTAAGAATTTCCAGGATTTCCGGAGACTGGCTTCCTTCTATGGGACACCTGTCACCCCCGGACAATTGCGGACATTTTGTGAATTGGAATGGCCCACCTTCCCAGGGGTCTTTTGGCCCTCTGATGGGTCTTTTGATCTTTGGATGGCCTACGCGGTCCGCCGGGTTTGTACCAGGAGGCCCGGGCACCCCGACCAAATTCCATACGTTCAAATTTGGATTGATATTTTGGAAGACCAACCTAAGTGGTTACAAAGCTGTCAGAAGAAGGCCGCTGTTTTAGTGGCCTCCGAACTGAAGGATGGCCCCACTTTGGCCCCCCTCCGGTTCTCCCGGACTCACAGGAAAGTCCCCCTCCTGTGAGACCCCCACCATATCCTCGTGCCTCCCCAGATTCGTCTGGGGCTGGCAGAGATCCGCCTTTCAGTCCCCTCCCCCCCATACCTGCTCGGGTCAGGACTACCATCCCCCTCCTGACTCAGGGGATGCGCCTGCACCTCTTTTGCCCTTGTGGGAGGCTTCAGCCCCTGCCGAAGAAACTGGGCGCCCCTTCATGGTGTATATCCCTTTCTCCACCAGTGATTTATATAATTGGAAGCATCAGAATCCCTCCTTTTCCCAGAACCCCACTGGCCTCACTTCTCTTTTGGAGTCTGTTTCCTTTACCCATCAGCCTACCTGGGATGATTGTCAGCAGTCGCTGCAGACTCTTTACTTCCGAAGAGAGAGAGAGGGTGAGGGGAGAGGGACGGAAGTTTGTCCTGGGGCCGGATGGTCAACCATCTGCTGACCCGGCGAGACTAGAGCTCGTCTTCCCTCTAGCCTGGCGGACCTGGGATCTGAACAGCGACCAAGGTAGGGAGGCCCTAGGCCGGACCGCCAGATTCTCCTTCACGCACTTCGTGCAGCAGCCTGAAAGCCTACCAATCTTTCAAAAGTTACTGAGGTAAGCCAGGGTCCTGATGAGTCACCAGCTGCTTTTCTTGAGCGCCTTCAGGAGGCATATCGCCTTTATGCTCCCATTGATTGTGAGGCACCTGAGAATAGGCAGGCCCTGAATATTGCTTTCGCTTCCCAGTCAGCCCCTTATATTCAAAAGAAATTACAGAAATTGGAGGGGTTTGAGGGAAAGCCCCTGACCGAGTTGGTGGAAATCGCCCAGCACGTCTTTAACAACCGAGAGGATCCTAGGGAATTGAATAAAAGGATGGCCCAAGTCCTCCTAACCATGGCCAGAGAGCCTACAAAGAAAAGCGGCGAACCCATGAAAGGCTCCCGTGCCAAAGGTCAAGGCAGACAACCCTTGGGTTGGAACCAGTGTGCCCTCTGTAAAGAGGAAGGCCATTGGAAGAACAAGTGCCCCAAATGGAAGACTTCGGCCCCCTGCACATCAGTCCTAGTTCATGGGACTCAGGACTGACAGGGCCAGGGCTCTGCACTCATTGGCCCCCAGGAGCCCAGGGTACGAATGCAAGTAGGGGGCCGACCTGTAGACTTTCTTGTGGACACTGGTGCAACCTTCTCAGTACTTCAAGAGGTGCATGGTCCTGTATCTCAGGAAAAGACTCCCATACAGGGGGCCACAGGCAAGACTAAATTATACCCATGGAGCCAGGCTAGAATAACGCACCTTGGAGGCCACTCAGTCACCCAGTCCTTTCTTGTTATGCCCAACTGCCCATTTCCTCTCCTGGGACAAGATCTTCTGCACAAACTGAGGGCCACAATTTCATTCCGTCAGGTGGAGCCGGAGGTGACCCTAGGGCTTGCCCCTGCCTCAGTTATGGTCACTTGCCCACTTGGGGAAGAATACCTCCTCTTAGTAGACCAGGCACACTCCCAGCCGTCGGACCTCCTGGCTCGGTGGCAACAAGATATACTAACAGTATGGGCTGAGAGCAACCCCCCAGCCTGGCAGCTCATGTCCCGGCAGTTGTGACTCTTAGGGAATGCTGTGCCGTGCAGGCAGAGGCAATGTCCTATGCCAATAAAGGCCTGGCGGGGAGTTGCGGTTCATATTCGGGGCCTGTGGGAAGCCAGTATCCTAAAGGCCTGCAAGTTGGCATGGAACACCCCGCTCCTCCCAGTTCAGAAGCCAGGCACTGAGGACTACCGCCCAGTACAAGATCTGAGGGAAGTCAATAAACGGGTTGAGACTGTCCATCCTACGGTGCCCAACCCTTATACTCTTCTCAGCCTTTTGCCTCCCGATCAGACGGTATATTCGGTTTTAGACTTAAAGGATGCCTCTTTTCTCCATACCCCTGGCTCCAGTCAGTCAGCCCCTCTTTGCATTTGAATGGACTGACCCTGGGGAATCAGGTCAATTAATATGGACTCATTTGCCGCAGGGTTTTAAAAACTCCCCAACCCTCTTTGATGAAGCGCTCAGCAGGGATCTTGCCCCCTTCTGAGAGGACAATCCACACGTCACAGTCCTTCAATATGTAGATGACATCTTATTGGCTGCTGAGTACCTAGCCAGTTGTTGGGAAGCAACAGAAGCATTACTAAAATTACTAGCCCATCTAGGGTACAGGGTATTGGCCAAAAAGGCCCAGTTATGCCAGAATGAAGTTGCTTACCTAGGGTATACATTAAAGGAAGGTAGCCTGACCCTGTCCCCCAGAAGAATCCAGGCCATTTTACAGATCCTGGCCCCCACTACCAAGTGCCAAGTTCGTGAGTTCCTTGGGGCCATCAGCTATTGCTGCCTATGGATTTTAGGATTTGCAGAACTAGCTAAGCATCTTTATGCATGCACAGGGGGAACGAAAGAGGCCTTAGTATGGACTGAGGCAGAGGAAGGGGCGTTTCAGGCGCTAAATGCTTGACAGGCCCTTCCAGTTACATGTGGCAGAAAATAAGAGTATAGCGAAGGAGGTTCTCACGCAGTGCCTAGGGCCTTGGAAGCGACCCGTAGCTTATCTTTCTAAGCGGCTAGACCCAACAGCCGCTGGGTGGCCCAATTGTCTACGGGCTATAGCTGCCACAGCACAGCTAGTAAAAGAGGCTACGAAGCTAACGTTTGGACAGGAGCTACAGGTCATCACATCACGTGCCGTAGAGACTTTATTAAGAAGTGCCCCTGACAGATGGCTCTCCAATATGCGCATTGTACAATATCAAGTTCTGCTCCTCGATCCAGACTGTGTCAAGTTCCTTCAGTCAACGGCCCTAAACCCTTCTTTCCTCCTCCCGGATGACAAGCCACACCAACCTCTCCGTGACTGTGTTGATGTACTCACTGCCCTCACCAACTACCGAGAGGACCTCACAGACCTCCCTCTGACTAATCCTGATGCGGGCCTGTACATTGATGGTAGCAGCTTCATCCAGGAAGGAGTCTGATATGCCGGAACAGCTGTTATAATGAGCGACACTGTCATCTGGGCCCAAGCTCTGGGGCCTGGCTCGTCTGCCCAGAGAGCTGAACTCATTGTGTTAACACAAGCGCTTCGCTGGGCAAAGGGAAAGCAGGTAAATATCTACACAGACAGCCGGTATGCCTTTGCTACAGTACACGTCCATGGGCGCATATATCAGGAAAGAGGGCTCCTGACATCAGAGGGAAAACGTATAAGGAACACCCAAGAAATCCTTGAGCTCCTCGTGGCCATTGGCTCCCAAAGCAGGTTGCTATAATCCACTGCAAGGCGCACCAGGCAGCGCAGACACCGGAAGCCCAAGGAAATGCCTTTGCATACCAAGAGGCCAGAAGGGCGTCCCTACAACCAGTGGGGCCCCTAAAGCTCTTGCCCCTGGTTCCACTGTGGGTGCTCGGCGGGCCCCTGGTGTATTCAGCCAGGGATCAAGAAATTGCTGTCAGAATGCAGACCCAGGACACTCAAGGTAGTTGGAAACACCTCCCAGACATTCACATTCTAGTCCCAGAGGCCCTTGGGCGAGAACTAATCCAGTAAATTCCCCAGAGCACTCACCTGGGGGGGGGGGGGGTGACGAAGCTTGCTGAACTCCTCCAATCAGCTTACTTCATTCCCAGGTTGTTTCAGGAAACAAAGGAGGCGAGCCGGCGGTGTCCCCAGTGCGCTGCAGTCAATCCAGCCCCCACGGACCCCCAACCTCCTCACCACCGCCTGCGTGGGGATGCTCCGGGAGAGAAATGGGAGATTGACTTCATCAAAATGGCGGCATGGGGAGGGTATAAATACCTTCTAGTCCTAATAGATACTTTCTTGGGCTGGATAGAGGCTTACCCCACTCGGTCAGAGTCAGCTTTAGTAGTAACTAAAAATTAATACAGGAAATAATTCTTCAATTCAGCCTCCCTCTAGCCATGGGATCCGATAATGGCCCGGCTTTCATAAGCCAAATCACCCAACAACTCAGCAAAGCACTAAGTATTGAATGGAAGTTACATTGTATTTACAGGCCCCAGAGTTCAGGACAGGTAGAAAGAATGAACAGGACCCTTAAGGAAGCATTAACCAAGTTGAAATTAGAAACTGGCAGAGACTGGCTAGGACTCCTTCCGTTTGCCCTCTTAAGGGCTCGCTGTACACCTTATTTCCAGAAGTTCACGCCCTATGAAATTATGTTCGGTCGTCTACCGCCACTCTTGCCTAAATTAGGACTAGACATTTCTGCTTCTATCACTAACCAGGAGCTTCTTAAGTCCCTACAGGCTTTTTCAGAGAGCACTCAAGACCTGCACTCCCTCCTTCGGGTGAATCGCCCCGTTCCAATTGCAGGGACTCCAGAAGGACCACTGGCTGAGCAAGGGGATCTCGTGTGGGTCAAGCGACGGGACCCTGGAACGTTAGAGCCACGGTGGACTGGACCATACCAGGTGGTGCTGAGCACCCCAACGGGAGGAAAAGGAGCAGGGAAGGAGTATTGGATTCACCGTTCGCAGGTCAAGCCGGCCAGTGATGCGGGCGGAATTTCAGAAGAATGGACTGTAGAGCGCTCCGACCACCCCCGGCGGGTGCGGCTGCGGCTGCGCCGGCGCTCCCCTTAATCCTCCTCCTCCTCTCCCTTGACTCTGCCATAGGAAACCCTTACTGTTTAACCAACTACACCTGGCAAGTGTCTAGGACCACTGATGGGGCGCTAGTAAGCCAAATCAGTACCCCGGGGACCCCAGTGTTTTCCTTTGACCTCTGCACTCTCCTCGGGAGCAAGTTCTACCCCGGTAGTTGGGGGCAAGGATGGGCCGAAAGACCCCCAAGTCCTATGGGCGCCCACCTCGGCACTGGAGTCCTTAACAGGGTAACTGGGCCAGGGTGCGGGGCCCTGCAGGGGGAAAGGAGACTACAATCAGTCCAGGTCTATATGCGCCCCTTATCAGAGTCCCCCCAGTGCCAGAGCCAAGGGGAATTTTTTCTGCCCTAAGTGGGACTGTGTAACCTTAGCACCCTGGAAAAAGACGCACCCCTCCCTTGCTTTCGATCGTGCCGTAGTCCGAGGGAGTGCTCTGTGGGGGCTTGCAACCATTTCAAACTATGGCCCCACAGCCCCAGGCAAGATGACGGGGAAGGGGAAAGACCTGGGGCCTGCGGCTCTATGTATCGGGCCGAGATCCAGGAGTGTTGTTCACTATTCAAAAGCGTCGTCTCCCCCGACTAAGCCACCCTGTGGGGCCCGTAGCTGAACTGGGTCTTCCCCCATGCCCAAAAGTGCCCTCGCCCCCACCAATTCCTAATGCCGCGACGGAGGGTAGAGAAGGTGGGGGTTCTACCCCGACCAAGGAAACCATGACCCCTCCTACCCCGTCAAATGAAAGACGACAGAAGCAAATCTACAGAACACCACACACTGTTTTCCAGTTCCTGAACCAATCCCACCCTAATATGACAAGAGACCGCTGGCTGTGTTTAAACCCTGAGCCCCCTTACTATGTCGGGTTGGGAGCGAACTGCAGTCTAGGGACAGGAGAGAAAGACATCAAAAACCTTACTCTTCCTCAATTAAGCCAGCAGCCTGGCCACTGCTCATGGGGCCGGTCCCCCAGACTTACTTTAGGACCTTTTGAAGGTCAGGGGCGTGTTTTCTATCCTCAGACTATAAGTTATCCGCTTCCCCTCATCGGGACTCCGGTGCTCAGAGAACTATACTGCCCCCTAGCGACGCAGCAGGGCAGTCCCAGTGGCTCCCCCAGGCACCTGGTTTGCTTGCCCGAGTGGTTTAACGCCCTGTGTTTCTTCCTTCCACTTCCTGCTTGAGACCTCCTCTGGCTCCCCAGAACTTTGTATTTTGGCACATCTCTTGCCACAGGTCTATTACTATTCTGGAAGCCAGGGAAGGAAACATTTAGGACTTGAGGGGCTCAGCCGGTACAAGCGCGCTCCCGTCCTAGTCCCAGTACTCCTAGGCTTAGGGGTAGCCGGGTTGGCTGTCGCAGGAATATCAGCCCTCATGACAGGAAATAAAAACTTCAAAGACTTTAACGCCCAAATAGACCAAGATTTAGTCACTGTAGAAAATAGTGTAAGTAAACTAGAGGATTCCTTAAGCTCGCTTGCTGAAGTAGTCCTACAGAATAGGCGGGGCCTAGATTTGTTGTTCCTTAAACAAGGAGGCCTTTGCTTAGCCTCAGGGGAAATCTGTTGTTTTTATACTAACCATTCCGGAGCAATAAGAGACATCCTCAGTCAGCTTCCGAAGTGGTTACAAGATAGGGAGGAAGACAGAAAACGAGGAGAAAATTGGTATGAACGGCTTTTCTCCATGTCCCCTTGGGTCACTACACTCCTAACTGCGCTCGCAGGTCCTCTCCTTCTTTTACTTCTAGCCCTAGCTATTAGTCCCTGTATAATTAACTGCCTCGCTAATTATATCAGGCGAAGTATCCAAGCTGTCAAGCTATTTGTTTTCAGAAGTCATTATGTCCCCCTCGAAGCTCAGGATTCAAGGGTTTGAACCATCCATTACAATCTGTGGGGAATGTTAAAGAGTATTTCTTATATGTCCAGCCAGTAGGGTAACCAGCTGAACTTGGGTCCCGGACTCAGGACCCCCGCGGTTATATGCTTCAACCAAGCAGAACAAGGAACTTGACCTAACTGTTATTTCTTTGAGCAGTGACCTATTCCTTTGAGCAATGACTTAGGGAATAGCAGTGACCTATTCCTTTGAGCAATGACCTGGGGAATAGTGGAAATTTTTGTCGATACAAGCTGTATTTCTGTCCAAGTTCCTGAGCCTGCAGGAACAAGAATGCACCTGAAATGCTTTATAAACCCCCCAATCCCTAAGGTCGGGGCTGTCCACCTAAGTCCGGCTTGTGGACGGGTGAGCAGTCGCTGGCCAGCTAATAAAGGCTCTTTAAATTCTAATTTGGTTGTCTCTGACCGTTTGGTTCTCGCACTTGCTCCACAATAGTTCTAGGATGGTGGGGACCCTTTAAACCAGTGGGCTCTACTGAGAGACTGGTAGTTTCTTCCTCTGCCCCAACCTCCACTGGTTTGCACAGTCAGAAGCAATGAGGCTTTATTTTTTCCTGGTGCTGGAACCGTGAACTGCACAGTCTGGTCTGGTGCTGGGAACGATTCCCAGGTGTCCCTCCTGATCGCTTAAAATGTGTGACTGCACTTTCCACCGACCTGCCACTACCTCCACCACTGCTGCCACCACACCGCATCCTCTCTGCCCCGGCTCCACCCCTCCAACCTGTCTGGATGAGTATTTCTTCTTTATATCTTTGTTTGTTGGACTTCCATGCAGCTCAGTTTTCTGGAACTTCTAGTTGTCTCTAGTTTTGAGGTAGTTGTGTTCCTTCTTAGTTGTGGAGGGAGACACAGTGTGTCTGTCTAGGCCTCTATCTTGATCTTGCCTGGAAGTCAGCCATGGCAAGCACTTCTTCCTCCTTGATCTTATTGATAACACCATTCATTGTTTAATAACATACTATGTAGCCTTTTTGCATTTGAACAAATACATGTTTTTGTGTTTTTTATTGATGTTTATTTTTAGTGTGATTTGAAAAAATGCTTGATACAATTTTAATCTTGTTGAATTTTTAAAAACTTATTTTGTGCCCTGACATGTGGTTTATCTTTCAGAGTGTTCATGCGCACTTGAGAAGAATGTGTATTTTGCCTCTTTTTGATGAAATGCTTTGTAAATATCAATTAAATTTATCTAATCTAGTGTATCATTTACAGTTGCTCTTTCCTTGGTGATTTTTTGTCTGGAAGATCTATCCTTTTTTTAAGTGGGGTGTTTCAATCCCCTATTGTGACTTCATTGCTATTGATCTCTTGTTAAAGTCCAGCAAGATTTTCTTTATATATTTAAGTGCTCCTATATTGGGTGCATATGTTTATAAACATTATATCTTCTTGTTAGATCCATCCCTTTAGTATTATTTGGTGACCTTCTTTGTCTCGTTTGGCCTTTGTTTTGAAGTCTATTTTCTCAGATATAAATATTGACACCCCAGTTTTGTTTTGTTTTATTTTGTTTCCGTTTGCATAGCATATTTTCCTTCATCCCTTCACTTTCAGCCTGTGTGAATCTACTGTTCTTAGATGGGTCTCTTGTAGACAGCACATCTAAGGGTCATGCTTCTTTCTATCCAGTCAGCTACCCTATGTCTTTTGGTTGGAGAATGTAATCCACTTACATTTAAGATTAGTATTGACAGGTACTCATTGCCATTTTTATGCCTATGTTCCTCTCTATATAAACTATTTTCTTTTAAAAGCAGTCTCTTCTACATTTCTTGCAATGCTGGTTTGGTGGTAATGAACTTCTTTAGTTTAGTTTAGTTTTGTTTTGTTTTTGTCTGGGGAGCTCTTAATTTCACCTTTAATTTTAAATGATAGCATTGCTAGATGGAATAGTCCCATTTACATGTCCTTGTTTTTCATCACTTTGAATACTTTATGCCAATCTTTTCTGGCCTGAAGTGTTTCTGTTGAGAAATCAGCTGACAGCCTTGTGGGAACTCTTTTGTACGTAACTGTTTCTCTCTTGCTGCCTTTAAGATTCTCTCTTTGAGAGTAGCCAAAGAATATCTATGCATATATGCAAAGCCCATGGACACAGGCAACAATTTGAAAACCAGGTGGAGATTGGGGGATTGGTGGATAAAGGGGAAAGGGAAACAATGAAAGACATCTATAATAATGTCAACAATAATTTTTTATCTCAATTGGGACTTTCTGTGCTTCCTGATCTCCTTTGACATTTCCTTCACCATGTTAAGGAAGTTCTTGTCACTTTGAATACTTCCTGTCAGTCCCTTTTTGCCTGCAAAGTTTCTTTTGAGAAATCAGCTCACAGTCTTATGAGAACTCCTTTGTAGGTGACCCTTTTTTTCTCTTGATGCTTTTAAGATTCTCTCTTTACCTTTAGCCTCTAGCATTTAAATTATGGTGTGGCTTGTTGTGGTCCTCTTTGGGTCCAACTTGTTTGAGACTCTGTGCTTCCTGGACTTGTATGTCTATTTTCTTCACCAAATTAGGGATGTTTTCCTTCATTATTTTTTCAACTAAGTTTTCAATGTCTTGCTCTTCCTCTTCTCCTTCTGGTACCCCATGATTCAGATGTTGGTACATTTAAAGTTTTCCCAGAGGTTCCTAGGCTTCTCCCTGTATTTTTTCAATACTTGTTTCTTCATTCGGTACTGGTTGACTGTTATTTCTCCTTTATGTTCCAAATCATTGATTGAACCCTGGTTTTCTTCCCTTCACCATTGGTTTTGTGTGCATTTTTCTTCATTTCAGTTAGTATAGCCTTCACTTCTTCCCCTATGTGTTTGCTGTACTCAATCATTTCTGTGAGCATCGTTATCACCAGTGTTTTGAACTCTTCCTCTGTTAAGTTGGCTATCTCCTTGTCACTTAGCTCTCCCTCAGGACCTTGATTTGCTCCCTCTTTTGGGCCATACTTCTCAATCTCCTCAAGTTTGCAGCCTCCTGTGTTTGCCTCTGTGTATTAGGTATAAGAGGTGAAGCCTTAGGTATTGGTTAGTGCTGGGCAATTTGTTTCACCACCTTGTAGCACTGTATGTGGGGGAGGGATCAGAGAGGGAACAATGCTGCTTGCTTCACACTTGCCCCTTTTCCAATTACTTAACCCACTTCCCATATGTGACTGGCTCCCCTCTAGCTGTTGCTCTGTTCATGGTTCCCAGAGTGAGTGGGTTTGGGTACACTTTAGGACCATGGAGGCCCTCTAAATGGCCTCTCCTGAGAGATGGGAAGTTCCTTCTGCCACCCAACTTTTATTGGTTTTCACTGCCAGAAGCTATGAGGCTTTATTTTCCCAGCACTGGAGCTGTGAGCTGGACAGTCTGGTCTGGGACAGGAATCACTCCCCAGGTGTCCCTCCCAGCTTTTATAATGTGTGACTGTTCTTTCTGCCAGCTGGCCACAGCCAGTACCTTGCCGCTGCCATCACCACACCATGTCCTCTCTGCCCTGGCTCCCCATCTCTGCCTCTCTTACCTGTCTGGATGAGTATTAATTCTTTATATCTTTGTTTGTTGGACTTACGTGCAGTTTGATTTTCTAGTAATTCTGTTTTTTTATTTTATTTTATTTTTTTATTTTGAGGTAGATGTAATCCTTCTTATGGTTGTGGAAGGAGGTGAAGTGTGTATACCTATGCCTCCTTCTTGGTTGGAAGTCTGCTTTCTATTTTTTTTAATGCTTACTATCTGTTTATGTTCTTGGTTGCAGTTCCTTGCTTTTCATCACTTTGAATATTTCTTGCCAATCCCTTATAGCCTTCAAAGTTTCTGTTGAGAACTCAACTGACAACATTATAGGAGCTCCCTTGTGAGTAGCTCACCGCTTTTCTCTTGCTTCTTTTAAGATTCTCTCTTTGTCTTTAACCTTTGCCGTTTTAATTATACTTTCTTGGTATGGGCCTCTTTTGGTTCATCTTGTTTGGGAATCTCAGCACTTTCTGGACTTGTGTATCTTTTATCTTTACCGGGTTAGGAAAGTTTTTTGTTTGTTTGTTTTTGTTATTGTTTTTTAATCCTCTCCTAAGGACATACTTAGAGAAAGGAAGTGGGTGGAGAGACACCAAAAAAATGTATTGGTTACTTACCATATTTTCCCTGACAGGGGATTGAACCTGCAACCAAGATATGTGCTCTGATTAGTAATTGAACCCACAGACTTTATGGTGTATAAGACAACACTCCAGCTAACTAAGCCACCCAGTAATGGCCAGGTTAGGGAAGATATTAGTCATTATTTCTTCCAATAGGTCTGGATCCATTGCTCTTTCTTTTCTCCTTCTGGTATCCCTACGATGCAGATTTTGTTATGCTTCATGTTGTCCCCAAAATCTCTTAAATTATCCTCATTTTTAAAGATCCTTTCTCTTTTTGCTTCTCTAATTGGGTATTTTCTGCTATCTTGTCTTCCAAATCACTGATTTGATCTTTTGCTTCACCCAACCAATTGTTTATTTCTTCTAGTGTATTCATTTTGGATATTATATTCTTCATTTATGCTTCTTTTTTATGGTTTTCAAGTCCATTTTAATGCTTACCATCTCTGTTTAATTCCTCAATAATTTTATTCTGTCTTGCCCTGAGTTTTTTGAGCATCCTTATAACCATTGTTTTGAACTCTATCTGGTATAGTGCTTGCCTGAACTTCATTTAGCTGCTTCTTCTTTTTTTTTGAGATGTTTCCTGTTGTTTCATTTGGGGCATGTTTCTGTGTCTTCCTATTTTGGTGCCCCTTTGTGTTTGTTTTTATGAATTAGGTAGATCTGCTATGACTCCCAGTCTTGGCAGTGTGGCCTTATGTTGTGGGTGTCCTGTGGGACTCAGTGGCACGATCTCCTTGATAACCTTACCTGGGTGCTCCAGGAATGTCCCTTGTGCATGTTATGTGGGCCCTCTGTTTTAATTTAGCCTTGATTGCTATTGGCCTGTTTGTGTGTGGGGTCAACCCTCAAGCTGGTTGACTGTGAGGATCAACCTTGACCACAATGTATGCTTATACACATGACTTCACACAAAGTGAAATTTGTCTCAGCAGGATCTGGTATCTGCCGAAGTTCTCCTTTTGGATATGTCACTTGTGAAGCTACTTGGATGCTGTTCTGATGTTTTCAGAAGCTGGTCACTTGGGTGCATTTGCTTTGAGGCCTCCTGGGAGGCACTCTGGTGCTGGACCAAGGTCAGACACTACCTTTGACTGATCCTGGGCAACCTGTTTGGAGCTACAAAGTGATCCACGGTTTGTGGCCTGGGTGAGTATGGAGAGATCCAAGCAGCTCGCCAAGGCTGGCTTCTGCCAGTATCAGGATGAGGGGCAGGTCAGTAAAGGTCCCAAGGCACCATGAGAACCCGCACCACCTGCCAGATGTCTGTTAGGCTCAGTCACTGAAAGAGCCTCTAGTGGTACTTGAGTTATATGAGGTAGGTTCTCTGTGAGTTACTAGATGGGGCGAGTGGTGCTCACCAGACTAATATAGGTTAAAACTTGGTGTCGGTGCTGGGGCTGAGGCCACTCAGCCAGTATCCCAGGGTTCACCAAGTCTACTTACCACCAGATGGGTGCTTGTACATCTTTGTGGTGTGGTGGAGTCTCAAGGAGTTTCCAGGGTAAAGCCAGAAGAGTTTATCAGACTGAAACAGACCAAGATTTGGCTACATGAAAGGAGGGTCCTGCACTGGTCAGGTGTGGGAGGGAAAAATGATCCTTGTCCTAGAGCTACACAACTCAGTCTGTCCAAGATTCTGCTGGGAGGTAGAGCTCAGAAGGGCAGGGCAGCCAGGACTGAGGAAGGTGGGGCAGTGGATCTCCTGTGAGGGGAGATGCCAGTTAGATGGGGGGGGGGGCAGGGAGGAGGAAAGATATTGCTTTTCCCTAAGGGCCATGTAAGTCAGTCTGTCCCTTTGTACATCTCCACCCTTCCTACCCATCTCAGTATAGTTTCCTCTGCAAACCCCTGGTTATGAGACTTCTCTTCATCTAGTTTTCAGTTGGTTATTCGGGTTGCTTGCTCTGTATTTTAATTGTAATTCCAATTTGGTTCTGGGAGAAGGCAAGTGTAACATCTACCTACTCTGCCATCATCTGGATCTCTCACAATGTCCTTCCCTCGGATGAGGAATCTTATTCCACTTTATGGATCAACTACATTGGGTTTACCCATTAGCCCATCGGTGGAACACCTGAGTTGCTTCTCCATTTTCGCTATTGTGAATAATGCTGCTGTGAACATGGGTGTACACATATCTCTTCCAGACCCTGCCTCAGATCTTTGAGTAAACACCCAGAAGTGGGATTGCTGGAACACACAGCAGTTCTGTTTTTCTTTTTGTTTGTTTGTTTTCCCAAGGAACTTTCACACTGTTTCCCACAGCAGCTGCAGCAGTGGTGTGCAAGGGACCCAGACCCGGCTTTCTTTGTAAAAGTGGAACTTAAATGTCAAAATAGGCCACATCCCAGCACTTAAGGTGTCCAGGATCCATAGTCTGAGATCAGCCAGGTGAGCTCAAGGGCTCTGCAGAGGGCCCGTGGGTTCTCAGAGGGCAGGGAACTGCTTCCTGCTGTGGGCGATTCATGGGTTCCCTGGGGTGCAGTGACAGAGCGAGAACCTAGTGGGGTCATCAGTGGTGATCCTGTCACCCTGCCATGAAAAGTTCAGTCCCGTCGTGTGTGGCTTATCCTAGCTTATGCCTCCCTCTATTTCCTTCCTAAGCGAACTGCAGGTATGTTCGGATGTCCTACCAGATGCATGTTTACTGGCTGCTAGGGCAGCACTGTCTCAGCTTTCTGCCCCCAGGGCTGGGTGAGCCAGGCTGACTGGGGTGCTGCAAAAAGGTTTCTGGGGTGGGTTGAAAATGCTACCAGAACCATTAGGCTTTTAAAGAAAATTGTGTGTGTGCCTGTGTGTGTGTGTGTGTCTTCTCCCACATGAGAACTAAGCAGCCAAAATGAATGCGGAGCACATTCCCAAGGAAGCACAGTTCTGCCTTGAAACACTGCCAGAGAGCAGTGACGGAGGCACCTGGAGGAAGAGACAGGTCACGCCTCTCCCGGCAGTGTGACTCCTTCCCCGCCGTGAATGTCTGCACAGTTGACTACTGCTGGGGCCAGGAAGGCTTTTAGACATGAAAACAGCATGATCTGATTTGTATGTTTTAAAGATCACTCTGATTTACATTTTTATTTATATTTTTTAAGTTTTATTTATTTTATTTCATTTATTTTTATTTTTTTAAATTTTAAATCAGAGTTGACATTCAATATTAGTTTCAGGTATAGAGCATAGTGGTTAGACATTTATAAAATTTACAAAGTGATCCACCCAATAAGTCTAGTATGGGGTCTCTTTTGAATAGGTGTTCATCTACTTCATGAGGGCTCTACCCTCAAGATTTAATCACTCTCAAAGATCCACACCCTTTATCTTTTTTTAATTGAATTTATTGGGGTGATATTGGTTAATAAAATTATATAGGCTTCAGGTGTACAATTCTATATTTCATCTTCTGTATAGTATATGTCCACCACCCAAGCCTCCTTCCATCATCATTTATTTGGCCTATTCCCTCTTCTACCTCCCTCCCCCAACCCCCAACCCCTCTGAGACCACTCTGTGATTTGACATTTGAAATTATAACTGAGATGTGTCTCTAGAGCAGGTAGGATTTAGACCTGCAATTTTCACCCGGTGTGCCTCACTGGCTGCAAGAATTTTTAACACATGTGATACCTGACTATTTAGTCAGGGGTGTTGGCCGCTTTTCTAGGCTTTTACCATTCTTTTCTTTTTTTCTCATTTCTCTTCATCTCTCTCTTTTTTCTATTTTCTAAATGTTTTTAATGAATTGACCATAGAAAGACATTTCTTTAGGCTCCTGCTTGAAACCATGTTATAATTTTTCAAGTTTCACAATCTAAGGAAAAGATTCAGTGTCTCTGACTAAATAGTCAGGTATTTCATGTTTTAAAAATCCGCGTGGCACCCCGGGTGAAAATCGCCCCTTGGGTCAGATGAAGAGGGTGAGGTGTGTGCTTCAGGCACAGAGGGCGGACTCACAGCCAGGAGGCAGGAGAGATGAAGACAGCAGACCAGGGCCGCTGCCCCTCAGAGGCCTGTGAGTAAGGGGACAGGGCAGGGGGACAGAAGACCCTCTATGAAGAAGGGGCAGGGCAGGGGGACAGGGGACAGCGGACCCAGGCAAGAGATAGGGAAGAGGAAACAGGGGCCCCTTAATGGAGGGGCTGTATATCCTGTCACCTGGCACACATCCCCAGGCTCTCCTGGGTGTCCCCATCTATAATGGGTCCCCTGTCATCCTGATTCTACCCCAAACATGCTGGGTCTTCTATCCCCTTGCCCTGCCCCATCAATGGAGGGGTCCCCTATACCCAACCTTGCCCCCTCCATGGAGGATCCATGTTTCCCCTTCCCTGCTTCTTCCCAAGGTATACCGTCCCCCCATCCCCACTGCTCCTCCTGCCCTGCCCCTCCCAGGGTCCCCTGTACCCACTTCTCTGCCCCTCCCCTTGTCCCGTCCCCTCTTCTCTGCTCCATTTGTGTCTTCTGCTCCCCGTCCTTCTCCCTCTATGGAGGGTCCCCTAGTCCCCTGCCCTGTCCCCATGGAGGGTCTTCTGTCGTCCTGCCCCATCCCATCATTCACAGTCTCTTCCTGGCGTGCACTCCAGTCTCTGGTCTTCATGTCTCCTGCCTCTGGGCCACATTTCCAGGTCTCTGTACCTGAAGTACATGTCTCACCCTCTTTTTCTGTCTAAATCCTACCTGTGCTCTCAAGGTACCTCTCAAATATGATTTCAAATGTCAAATCGCGGCGATAATAAAAAATATGAATCAGATCATGCCATTCTCATGCCCACCCGAGGGCCCTTTATCTGCCCACCTGCCCTGCGTTGCCCTGCCCCCCAGCCAGCCCGGCTGTCTCTGCCCTGGGGAAACTTGATGTCCTTTGGGGGTGGTTTCCCCAGTTCTCCATGGGGCTAATTCTGTCTCAACAGTCAAGTCTGTGTTTGGTTAGGACATGATCTTGGGGAGCCCTTCCTGAGCCTCCTGGGGAGTACATGCAGAGGTCCCAACCCAGCGCTGCAGGATATCATGTAGCAACAGGTCCCAGAACTAAGACAGGTCACAACAGGTCACAATATTAAGACAGGTCATAGAGGTATCATGACGGGGCAAAGATAACTAGTTGAGACTGGATGAAGGGACCACCAGCCAAAGTTTTGGGGGGTCCTGGCAGGCAGGAGTGGCTTTGGCAGGGACATGGGCAGCACCCCATGAGCAGGGAACGAGGTCTCTGGAGCCTCCGGGGCGGAGCGCACCCGATGAACCCGCCTCGGCTCTCTGACCCACGGCCCCTGCGATCCAGCGCACGCTCTGCGGTGTGGCCCCTGCGTCTGAGGCCCCGTGTTGGGGCCGCAGTAGGAAACCAATATGGTTCCTATCACTCCCTAGTCACATCACCTACGTCTGTTTTCTTCACAGCTCTTAGTATTTTCTTTTCTTTTCTTTTTTAAAATAATTTTTAAAGTATATTTTATTATGTTGTTACAATAGTTGGCTCTTAGTATTTTACAAAACGCAGCGCTGTTCTTGTTCACCCGTCTCCCAGACCCTGTCAGCACCTCAAAGGTGGGCTGTGCAGACCCTACCCCCAACCCAGACACAGTCAGGGTCACCGAGAAACAGACAGCACACATTTCTGATTACATAAAATTTTAATTTTGTAATAAAACTGATTCATGATCATATGATTGCTCAAACCTCTTTAGGACATCTCAGATAAATGAATTCACAAATGAAAAAATCTTTTTACTTTTTTGTCAAACCTGCCTGTCAATTTTTGGCTCAGAGGTGCAGTTGCCACTCTGTGAGCTGCCTCATGGAGGGGAGAGGGTCCTGACTGCAGACAGATACACACCGGGATGTGCCGTCTATCCCACGTCCCCATGCACCAGCCCTTCGGCCTCTGGTGGCCAGTGGATCCTGCTGTTGCTTCTGTTGGGCCAGGGGTACTCCCATCCCGGGAATGTGATGGCCCTGGTGATCTTAGCTCCTTGAGTTTGAATTTTCATTCATTTCTTACTTGGGGACCAGGAATTGTGATCATTGGTAGCAGGAGCAGCTTGGATGCTGTGTGGCTGCCAGCCTGCAGGGGGCAGGTGATGTGGGGGGCCCCTCCTGGACGCCCCCACTAGCTGGCCCGCTGTCCAGCTGCCACCCCAACAGCAACTCCCCTCGAATTCAGTTTGGGGTTCCCAGGAACAGTTTCAGGGACACAGTGATGTGAGGTCATCACAGGACAGCAAGTGCCTCTGGCTACAGGGGTTACTGAAGTGGAACCTGATCTGAGATGACCTTCCTCAGCGGTGGTCCTGGTGGTGAGGGCTGAGCGGGGGTCTGAGGACCTCCGAGCAGCCGAGTTCAGGGGGCTGCAGATGGACTGAGGCGCAGAGTCTTTGGGCACGAGGGGTGGTTCCAACAGGGGGGCCATGTGCCCTGGCCCAGTGAGTGGCCTGAGAGCTGCTTCTCCAGTGCCTGGTCTGCCCCAGGCTGTGCAGGCTCAGCTCCGTGGCTTGACAAGTAAAATGTTCCAGACACAGGCAATCAGACATAAAACATTGCATGAGACAAATGATTATAGGAAGATTATTTGTTGTTTATGTGAAATTCAAATTTAATGGGCACCCTATTGGCACGGCCAACAAGTCCAGGGTACCAGAAACCCAGCCTCAGACTCTGGAGCCTAGGTGGCTCATGAAAAATTAGGTGCTTCTGCAGGCCTCAGTCTCTCAGTCTGTCGGGTGGGATGGGACAGACAGCTCCTATACAATTCAGGCCCAAGCAGCTCAGAAACTAGCTCTGGGAGGCTTTGGGGATCCAGACATCCCAGTCCGGGAGAGCCCCCAAGGCCACAGCCACCAGGGGGCAGCAGCACCCAGTGCTTGAGGCTTCTCTGCAGGACAGGGACCCTGACCCAGTTGTCAGGTCACTGGGTCACTCAGCAAACACTGACTGAGCCCATTGGGACAGGAGGACCGTGGGGATAAGAATGCGGCCTGACTCAGGGAGATCTGTGTCTGCCACATCAGGGTACACAGAGCTTTGAGGAAGGGGCTCCGACACCCTTGTTCCCAAACCAGGCTGCTCCCCCTGAACCCCTCCTGAGCCCCGACAGGGAAAGCCTGCTTCCAGCTCAGCCCTGACCTCCTGCCTCAGGCCCAGCGGACAGCTGGTGTGTCTCTGCAGTCTGAGTTCTTGCTGCCCCCTGCTGTCGGCAGTGGGTAATGCCAACCCCCGGTCCCCTGCTGAAGCACCCTCATGGCCCCTTGCAGCCCTGGGCGGGCTGTGAGCAGAGTCCTGGCAGGTGAGGGCTGCGGGGAGCAGAGGGTGCTGCCCTCGGCCATCCCCCACTCCCTGAGCCGGCCCTGAAGCCAGGGTCCAGGTCCTTGCCTCCACCCACCAGTCCCAGTGCTGCCTGCTCCCCACCTCTGCACGGGTCCCTCTGAGCTCTTCCACCCTGGGGCCGCCTCACAGGGGTGCCTGGTTCTAGCCCAGCTCCGGCCCCACATCTAAAGGGGCAGGGCCCACGCCGAGAGCTCTCTCTGAGGCAGAGTTGGGGCAGACCCTGTCCCGTGGTCGGGCTTCGCACACCCCAGGGTTTTTGCACATCCTTCCCTCCCTCCACTAGACAGCGTGGCCGTGACTGTGCGGAGGCCTGGCTGACTGCGGGAGCCAGGAGTCTCTGGCCTCGGCCAGCACCCCCAGAATTCCCAGGCCCCAGCACAGGGAGGGCCGGTGAGCACGTGCACCCCTGCCATTCATTTGCGACCTTAGTCCCATTGCTGAAGTCACTCTTGCCTCTCAGACTGTGATGCCCACCAATCAGCTGGGCTCCTGTTGGGGGCAGGATCTCATGCTGTGGGTCTGGGGTGGGGCTGAGGGTCTGCACTGCCCACCAGCCCCCTGGAGAGACCCCTGCTGCTGGGTCACAGACCACACTCTGAGCGGTGGGGCTTGAGAGCTCGTCATCTCCCAGGGACGAGTTCCATACAGGTGTTGCCCGTGCGATGCTTTAGGGAAAAACTGGGTGATGAAGCTCTGCAATCAGACTGCAGCTGCCCCGAGGGCTATGTGGGAGGGTCCTGAGCAAAGTCCTTACTGAGGAGAATAGTTCAGGGACTTGGGGACACACATGGGGGTGGGGGTGGGGGGAATCCAGGCTGCAGCTGTCTCTGGAGGGCCCTGGCCTTTGTCTGTTCTCAGTTTCCAATTCTGCACAGCCACGGCTTCCCTAGTGTCCTCAGGTGACAAGGCACTTTGTCTCTGAGCCTCCATCCTTATGGGGACTCTGCCATGAGGTTGAGAGGAGTCACTCCAAAAGAAAGAAAGGCCAACGTAAATAGCTTGTGACTGTGCTCAGCAGGCCATGGTGGCAAGCTGCAGGCCAGGGGAGGCCTCTCTGAGCAAAGGCCGGGCTGCAGGGACGGGGCTGCCCAAGGCCGGGGTTAGGGGTATGTGGGGGTCTCTGCTTCCCTCCTCTGTCACATACTCATCTCTCCTTCTATGCTTACTGCATGTTGGGTGGCAGGCAGTTCCAAAACCCTCTGTGTTTCCCTGTCAATGACCAGACAGGGGTCTGAGCAGCGCCCAGTGCTGGCTTTATGGGAGGCCTGGCCTGCGTGGGCAGGTGGAGGCACTGTACCCAGGAGTAGGGCCAGAGGGAACACTGCCCTGGCTGTCCCTCCTGAAACACGGCATCAGCTCCATCCCTGACACCTTAATGTCTTAGGAGGAGAGGAGGAAAAGGGACTCAGGAGCTGCGGAAACCGCGCAGGAGGGAGGCCAACTGCAGGGCCTCTCGGAGCCCCGTCAGTGTAGACGTCCAGGCTGCAGGTGCCGAGAGCTCCCCGGGCCCAAACGCGCCACATAAAGGAGAGCGGGCCCACGCCCAGGGCGCACCTGCCGGGCTTCAGGGACACCTGGGCTTCCTCGGAGGCTCAGAGTCCACATCTGCGGAACCTCTCTGAGAATTAGGCGTGAAACCAATGCACACAGGTCCAGGTAGAGATGCAGCAACCACTTAAAGCAGAGGGCTGGTCACACTGGCCTCCATTTCCTTCATAACCACTTCCCATGGTGCAAACTGGGCCCACCCCTCCCCACACGATGCAGCTCCGTGGAACCGCAGCCTGGACCCTTCTTACCTCCCCGCTGCCCCCTGCCACCCTCGCAGGCGAAGGGACAGGCCGTGGCTCCACCTGGGCCGTTACTGCTCCCTCTGGAATGGGAATGTTGAAGACAGGACCAGAGCACCTGGACATGGTGTGCTGTCCTCTCGAGAGGATGCAGGGGGTGCCAGCCTTGACCGCATGGGCTTGGTCAGATCTCGGCCCCAAACCCCAAGTCCAGTGCCGCCTCAGACCCTGCGCTGGACATCCACACCGGGCAGGCCAGTGACAGAGCTGGCTCCCATTGCCATGGCTGATTGGTCCACGCGTCTATCACCTGTGGTTCCCCATGTGCCTACAGAATGACAGGGACACAAAGGCAAGGGAGACAGCAGCGAGTGAGAGTTCATGGACTGTACGGAGACATAGAACGGACTCCAAGGGTCCACATTAGCAGCACTGACGTGACACCTATGGGCCGACAGAGCAGGACAGCGGCAGGAAGGGTCAGGGCGGCCCTGAAGAACTGCTGAGGACTCTTGAAGCACTTGCAGTCAGCAGAGCCATGGAAAGCAGGGCACTGAAAAGAGGGGTGTGGTGGGAAGTCTCTGTTTGGAACGCTGGGCCTCCCGGGGGCACTCTCTCCATGTGGCCAGGAGACTGGCTTCTCTGTCCACCGCTGCCATGTGCCCACCGCCCTCGGAGGCGCCTGGGCACAGCCGTGCTTGTTACTACTGCTGTGCTCCTCCGGCCATGAAGCGGTGCCATGCTCCTGTAGGTGGCATCTTCCTGGAATTTGCCCCACACCACCAGCCTCAGGGGTGGTGTGCCCAGGGCCCCTCATTTCAGACCTCACCCAGTCCTCTATCTTTACCCCAAGTCCTCTCCAAACATCGACTGGGGTAGCAGGCAGTCCCACTCCACCACTTCCTGTCCGGGAGATGTTGCGCAAGTTACCTAACCTCTCTGTGAAATAAACCAAGTAATTCCTGCCTTGTAATTCCTGTCAAGAGGCTCAGCAATAGTGTCTGTAAGGGTCCTCAAAAATTGTAAGGGTCCTTGCCCAGCAGACAGCATAACTAAGAACTGAAAGCCTCCCAAGCCAGCCTCAGACTTACCCTGACCCACCCCAAATGGGTGCTGCCTTAATTATCTCCAGCCTCCAGTAAATGCTGCTTTGAGGACCCTTGGTTTCTGTGGGTAAAATCCAGGGGCTGCTCTGGGAGCAGACAGGAACAGAAGCTGCCTAGGCACGGCTGGCAGTGCTGAGGGGGACAGGACAAGGCTGCCCAACCCTGGGGCAGCAGAGGATGTTCAATGTGCCAGCCAGGATTGCCCTGGTGGCTGGCTCTCTGATAAATGTTGCAGGAACAAAAGAAACCATCAACAAAGTGAAAAGACAACCCAGTAAATGGGAACTCATATTCGCCTGCAATACGTCTGGCTCAGGACCCTTTCTGGCTCCTCAGCTGGCACACCAAGATTCAGGGGGCCACCAGGAGTATAGCTGAGTACTCTTACTGTGCCTCTCGCAAGGTGCAGTTAGGAGAAGCCACCACCACCCACTTGTTCTTGCTTGTCTCTGATTGCCCTTTCCCTTTGCTCAGATGGGACTCCTCCAAAAGCTTGGAGCTCACATCTCCTTCTCTCCAGAGGACGCTGAGCCACAGGTGTGCCCTCGGGTGGTTTTAGCAGTCACCCTCCCCATCGAGGAAGAATATCGTCTCCTCGAATCATCCAAGTCACTGTGAGAACCTGTTCCAGGGGACCTGGTACAAGCCTCTCCCGGGATGGGGGTAGAGAACAACCCTCCCAGTCTAGCCGCCCAGGCACCGCCTGTCATGGCCCAGTTGCTGAGCAACGCCGTGCCTGTTCGTCTCTGGCAACACCCAATCTCCCGGGGAGCTTGGCTAGGGACTAAGCCCCATATAGACCTACTGCTCCGGGAAGGAATCCTCAGGGAGTGCCAGTCGGCTTGGAACACTCCACTCCTGCCCGTCCGGAAGCCGGGAACTAATGATTACAGGCCAGTATGGGACCTGAGGGGGGTCAGTGAAGTTGTTGAAACCATCCACCTGACAGTGCCAAACCCCTACCCCTTCTTGAGCCTGCTTCCACCTGACAGAACGTGGTATACTACCCTAGATCTAAAAGATGCTTCCTTCTGCATCCTATTGCACCCCCAGTCCCAAGACATCTTTGCCTTCAAATGGGAAAATCCAGAGACTAATCATAAGCAACAGCTTATGTGGACTTGACTGCCCCAGGGGTTCAAGAACTCCCCTACACTGTTTGGGGAGGCCCTGGGACAAGACCTCAGTCTCTTTTCAGAGGCTAGTCCTCATCTAACACTCCTCCAATATGTAGATGATCTGTTACTGGCTGCACAGACTAAGGAAAAATGCAGAGAGGGAACGGCCAGTCTATTGGCCTTACTCCAAGAAAAAGGCTATAGGGTCGCACAACGCAAGGCCCAGATATGTCAGCAAAAGGTGAAGTTCCTCGGATTCATTCTTTCCAAGGGAACCAGAAGGCTATGGGCAGAGCGGAAGAGGGTCATTACGCGGATCCCAACTCCGAGGACAAAGAAAGAAGTCCGCGAATTTCTGGGAACAGCCGGATTCTGTTGCTTCTGGATCCCCAACTTTGCAGCTATTGCTAAGCCCCTCTATGAGGCAACTCAAAATCCCAGCTCCCTGCTGGAATGGGGAGAAAAGGGGGATACAGCCTTCCAGAAACTGAAGGAAGAATTGACCCAGGCTCCAGCCTTAGCCCTGCCAGACGTAACTAAACCCTTTAACCTCTATGTCCACGAAAAAAAGGGAGTGGCAAGAGGGGTTCTTACCCAGACTTTCGGTCCTTGGAGGAGGCTGGTTGCACAGCTTTCTAAAAGGTTGGATGCAGTCTCTCAAAGGTGGCCTTCGTGTCTCCGAGCAATAGCGGTGACCGCTCTACTAGTCAAAGAGGCTGACAAGCTCACCTTAGGACAGGACCTTATGGTGAGTGTCCCTCATGTGGTAGAAACTCTTCTTCAGGGGATGGGGGGCAAGTGGCTCACAGGCAGTCGCCTCACACATTACCAGGCCACCTTGCCTGAAGGCCCTCAGCTCTGCCTGCAGGCTGTACGAGCTCTAAACCCGGCCTGTCTGCTCCCGGTGGAGGAAGGGGCTCCAGAACATGACTGTGAGGAAACAATAGACCAGGTATGTGCCTCTCGGCCTGGCCTGGAAGATGTCCCACTGCAGGACCCCGATAAAGTCCCGTTCACGGACAGAAGCAGCTTCTTCAAGGATGGCATTTGCTATGCAGGAGCAGCAGTAGTGACCCTGGACAGAATAGTTGGGGCAGAGCCTTTGCCTCAAGGATGGTTGGCCCAGTGTGCTGAACTGGTTGCCCTCACGTGGGCCCTGGAGGAGGCAACGGACAAAAGAGTCACAATCTACACAGACTCCCATTACGCCTTTGCAACGTTGCATGTCCACGGAGCCATCTATAAAGAAAGAGGCCTGCTGACCTCAGAAGGAAAAGCTATTAACAATGCTTGGAAAGATTCTAGCCTTATTACAAGCTGTGTGAAACCCAGCACAGGTAGCAGTAGTCCACTGCAAGGGCCACCAGAAGGGAAACAGTGACACAGAAGTTGGAAACCGGCTGGCAGACCAAGCTGCCAAGGAGGCAGCCTTGAAAGGAGAAGGACAGGCTCCTGAAGGCCCCGTCGCCCCCATGCTAGTTATTGCCTCCGAGCCACCGCACTGCTCCCACGCAGAAAAGGCTTTGGCCCAGGCCGAAGGGGCCCAGGAAAAGAATGACTGGCTAGTCCTCCCAGACAGAAAGATCTTTGTTCCAAATTCTGTAGGCCTTCAGTTAGCTATCGAACTGCACCAAACTTCCCACTTTGGCAAAGGGGCCCTGGCTGCTTCCCTGGGAAAGGAATACTATATCCCAAACCTATGGGCTGTCTGTGCCTCCACTGCTAAGCGCTGTAAAGCATGCCCGAAAAATAACCCCAAGGAAGGCAGGTCCCCGCTGCTGGTGATCCACCGGCAAGGCACATCCCCATTTAAAGATGTAGAGGTAGACTTCACTGAAGTCAGCCCAGCACTGGGAGGCTACAAGTATCTTCTAGTCTTAGTTTGCACTTACTCGGGGTGGACAGAAGCAGTCCCGACCCATACTAAGAAGGCCCGAGAAGTAGCAAAGACTCTTTTAAACCTGGTCATCCCTCGCTATGGCATGCCCCTCAGCATCGGATCTGAAAATGGCCCTGCCTTCATAGCAGAGAATGTACAGGCAGTGGCCCATGCGCTCCACATCAGATGGAACCTCCACGCAGCCTTCCGACCTCAAAGCGCAAGCCAAGTAGAGCACATGAATCGAACTCTTAAACAAACCCTCCGTAAATTTCATCAAGAAGCTGGGGCCCCATGGACAGAACTTCTGCCCCTTGCTTTGTTCTGTGCCAGATGCACTCCGTACTCAGACGGGCTAACTCCACTTGAAATTGTATATGGAAGACCACCCCCACTCACGCCTCAAGTTGGGGATTTACAAGTTAAAGGGGAATTGGCATTAGTTAGGCAATTACAGGCACTGCAGAGAACCCTAGCAGCCCGTTCAGAAACAGGTCCTGGACCGCTACGCTATCTCCATAGTTACACCCATGCATCCCTATAAGCCAGGGGGTCAGGTTTTAGTCAAAGGATGGAAAAGATAGCCTTTAGGGCCTATGTGGGAGGGACCATTCACTATTGTCCTCACTACCCCCACAGCTTTGAAGGTGTCAGGTGTAGCAGCCTGGATACAACACTCTTGAGTAAAAGCCTGTTCCCTTCCAGACCCAGAACACTGGCCAGAGGGCCCTGAGTCGGACCCTGCAGACAAACCCAGCCTGGAGCAGCCTTGCCGCTCACAGCAACTTAAATCACACTGACTCAGCAATGCCCCACAGGCTACCTGGTCATAGGCAATCTCGCTATCATCCTTTTTGCTATAATACTAGGTGTCATGACCCTGACAATTGGAATCTCTCTGGAAAAGAATAGCTTTTGGCTTTCTTTACATTTGCATATGTGTACTCCTTGAATTAATTCACTGTCTCCTGTAAAAGGGTAGGCAGCCGCCATGGCAAGCAGAGGTTTGCAGCCTCCTCCTCTTCATCCTTCCCACGGTCATCGGGGGCCAGCTGCTGCTGTTCAGCCTAACCCCAACCATGATGGGTGAGACGCTCGGCACAGCTTGGTGGGACCGTACTCAGGACATTTTTAGACTCCCTCTCGGCATCCCCAGCCTGTTCCCTTCTTGGGGCGAGTTATCTGGTCTTTACCTGTGCACGGCAAAGGAGCCCAGTGCCAACTGCTGGAACCCAGGACACTTTTGTTGTTCCCACTGGGGCTGTGAGGATATAGGCCTTTACGTCTCGGGATACTACTGGAAAAATAACAAACGCTTTCTCCAGTTAAGCCAAGACTCATCTTCCCCTACGCCTTCCACCAATTACATCTTCACTGTTACCGATCCGGGGGATCGAAGGTGGCAAGGGGCAGGACACATTTGGGGTCTGTGCATATATAGTGGCCAAGGTTCAGATCTCGGGATCTTCCTAACCATCCGTGCCCAAGCCCTGGCCCTACGTTTTCGCCTTCTTCAAATCCCCAGCCTAAAAACCTGTGGACTTGAGGCACCAGAAACAAGGTCCGGAACACAACTATGGGAAACCACCCCGAGGCCATCTCCATGGTCACCAACCCAGGCCTCCCACCAGAGAAACCAGCCCCCGCCTAAGACTGAGCCCCCCAGATTTTGCAGGATAGTTGTGGCAACCCACAAAGCCCTTAATATAAGCCAAGCCAGGATGGCTGCAGACTGCTTTGTTGTGCTTCCAGCCAAGACCGCCCTTCTACAAGGCAATGGGATCCCCAGCTGTCCCAACCATCACCCAGTGTAAAGGAGTTGACACTATCCCACTCATCCTGATCGAGGAGATCTTTGGAAATGGGACATGTGTTAAGGGCTCGACCACAAAAACTGCCCAAGGGACTTTCACTGTCGCAGCTCCTTCCCAAATGATCCAGTTCTCTGGTGGCCATCTACAGGCCCCAAATGGGACAAGGTTTGTCTGCCCGACCAGCATCACCTCCTGCCTGTTCAAGAGTGACCTGACTGAGGGACCCTGCATATTAGCCCAGATTGTTCCCCGGGTTATTACTGTTTATAATGGAGAGGAAGGCAGCCAGCTCCTTCTCCCCTTCGAGATGTCTCGAGTGCAGAGAGCTGTGCCCATCCTCCCCACTCCGACTGGCCTTGCCTTAGCAGGGTCCCTGCCCACTGGGGCAGTAAGTCTCATAGGCAGGCAGACCGGTCTTGCAGCCCTCTCCACCGCGGCCCATCAGGACCTGTTAGCTTTGTATGAGACTATTGAAGAACTTGTGGACCAAATAGAGTCCCTCGCAGAAGTAGTTCTTCAAAATAGGAGAAGTTTAAACCTCCTCCTGATGAAGCAAGGGGGGGTTGTGCAGCATTAGGGGAAGATTGTTGCTTTTATGCTAATCGCACTGGAGTCATCAAAAGTACTTTACAGACTGTAAAGTATCGCATAGAACAGAGGGAACGAGACCGCCAAGAGGACTCTTTCTGGTACCAGAACATGTTCAACTGGAGCCCCTGGCTGACTACCCGGGTAACAAGTCTCGCTGGACCCCTAATTCTTCTCCTCCTCGCAGTCACCATCCTTCCCTGCATCCTGCGTACCATCACCCAGCGCTTGAGAGCTAGCGTAACAGACACCTAGTTCCTTATCTTAGCAACAAGGGCCGGGGGTGAGGGGGACTATGCTACTTTAATTTAGTCCCTTAGTCTGCCCAACAAGCTAGACTAGAGCCTAGAGGGGAGAATATGTAGTGGCCAGCAAACCCCCCAGCCCCGCCCCCTTAACCAGCTCTGCCTCTGTGTTTCCTGCAGTTAATCGCACCCGCACACTACCGGGCGCCTTCAGCCTCCCTGCTCTCCTGCACCGCTCAGGCAGAGTTTACAAGAAACCACGTCGTGCTCAGGTCAGAGACAACTGTCCGTCGGCCATGGCTGGCACTGCAGGAGCGCCCGACACTGACAATGTCCTCCACTCAGATCTGACCTTCACCTGGCTTCTCTGTCCTCCCCACCTCCTGCTTCTCCGGCCCTCCTACGCTCTTTCCTTCCTGACCACCCCTCTCATTTGAGGGTGTTTTGGTGCTCCTCAAAATCTAAGCCAGGGACCACACTCTGTCCTCTCTGCACATACAGTCTCAACTCCCAAATTGTTCTAAATTTCACCTTTATGATGATGACCTCCTATGTGTGTCTTCACTTGGTCACATCACCAAACAGGAGACCTGTATTTTACCAGCGACCCTAGAATGCCAGCCCTTTACACGTCCAAAAAGGATTACCACGCACTCACCTGGCTGACTCTGACAGATCCTGGGGATGCCAGTTTAGCAGCTGCTTGCTCTGCAAGATTTACCTGACCCTACAAGACTTACATGCTCCCAGAACCCCCTGCTAATGTCATATATGCATTAGCATGACTTGGACTGAATGCTCACTTACTAATCCCCACCAGCCAGGAAGAAGCTCTGTGGCAGCGGGCAATGGGTCTACTTTTAGCCTTGTATCTGGCACCCACCATATAACCAACAAAAAGAAGGTACATTCACTGCTTACATGTTGAAACTGTAATCCCATGATTCTGTATTTCATTTTAGTTTCCAGTTCATGCTACTGCTGAAATCGAATCCACAACCATCAGACATGATTTCTTCAAAAAAGCATGAGTAACACAGAATAGCTATAATTTGTCACAGTGTCTTAGACATGTCCTTCGTTAATTACTCTTCATTACTCACTCCTCTGCGCTGAGTGCCTTCCTGGAAATGAGATTCTTAAACAGGCCGCAGTGATCATTGCTGTACTTACATGCCTGGCACTGTGGATTCAGGGATGTCAGACAGCGACGGTGACTACCCTCTGGGAGGAGGCACTAAGGCCTGGTTAGGATCAGGGAAGCAGCTGCATCCTCAGCACACAGCACATCCTCAGGACTGATGAAGGGAGGATCAGGAAAGCAGCAGGAAGCTTCCCTTTCTGACAGAATCTGTCTGTGGCTCCTGCATCTAAATGATCACAGATTTTCAATTCTTCTTCCAGAAAACAGAGACCATTTTTGTAGTGGTCACACAAGAAACTGTAAAGTTTAAATAAAGCTTACAAATTGCAGGTTGAGAGTCTGAACATAGTGAACGATAGCTGCCACTAGTACTAACGTGACACATAGCCACCTGTATGACCCAGGCCGGGCCAAGCCAAGAGATGCTTTGATTGCAACTTCTTTAACACTCTCGGGGGAACCTGTTGAGTCTCTAGCAGATGGAAACTCTAGGAGAGGGGCTTGCCTGTAGCCCTATGAAGAAACAGAGCCCCAGTTTCCACCTGTAGTTCAGTGCCTGAACCATGAATGAGAGGAATCTTACAGCACACTTTGTAGAGAACCAGCATGGAGGAAAGTGTCCTGACCAAACACAGCTGTTCCGTGAATTATAAATGAACTAAACAATCTCTTATTTCATCCTCAGTTTCAGACTACTTCTGGTGACATTATTTTAAGGCAAAGAATAAATTTAAAAAGTTGTAAAGACCAGGATAAAGGTTAAAAAAAAAAGGGAAGTGGTGAGAGAGTCTGATGAGAAATGAGGCAGTCATAGACTCTCGGCCATTGATGGCTGAACACTAATTGCAAAGCCATTTCCTGGGTTAGCAGTGGAGTGCTTCCTTCAAGCAGGGACCTTAAGAGGGCATCATATCTAAGTATTCAAGAGAAATAATACTTTTATGCAGTGCAAAAAAAATGAAAATTCATATAAAAACATGCATAATGAACAAAAGGTCAAAATTCTAAAGACATGAAATCTTCCACTTTTAAGAAGTCCCTGAGAGACTTACGAAGGAAGAGGGCTTGGTGCAAGTATAATTTTGGCAAATTCCATCCTGTCTACTGAATGCTAATCAAAGAAAATGAAAGGATGTGACCTGCTAAATATTCTCAACTGCTTGTACAATACACTTATTATTATTTTTAAAAATATAGTCAAGGTGGAGTCATGTGAAGCATTTCAGTAATGTGAAGTTAAAGAAAAATTATTCACGGAATATTGAGAAAGTGTCCAACATGGCAATACTGTCACTTAAAAGCAAGTAATCTTAAAATTACTAAAGTGTTTCTTTCTATTAAAGCCAAGAAAGAAACATTACATTAAATTCCTGTTTTGGAATAAATTAAATACAGTTTAAAGAAAGTTGAATACATGCTTTTTAAAAAGTCTGAATGTTAAAAATTAATAATTTAAAAAATTTTAAATTCATATTAAAATGATGTTTTAATGTTAAAACATTTTAAATTTTATATTTGATATTTATATTTAATATTAAAATATTTTAATATTTTAAAGTTTAAGGAAATGTTTTTGTAAAAAGGTTTTATTTATTTATTTTAGAGAGAGAGGGAGGGAGGGAGGGAGGGAGAGAAGGAGAGAAACATCAAGGACGTAAGAAAAACATCAGTTGGTTGCCTCTTGCTTATCCCCAACTGAGGACCTGACCCACAATCCAGGCATGTGCCCTGACCGGGAATCGAACCCAGGACCTTTAGGGTTCACAGACCGGCTGTCCAATCCATGGAGACACACAAGCAGGTTAGGAAATACTACTTTAATGTTCCCACTTTTGAGTTTTTCTTTACTCCATGTTGTAATATTGAAAAAAACACCACAAAAGTCCAAAAACCTGTGCAGAGGTCTTTTCCTGAGCTTGGGGTCCCCTGATGGCCACACCCCAACTCACATCCAAAGCGTCTCCAACATGGTCCAGTGCGCCCCATCTTTTCCGCCCTCCCGTCTCTGAATCTGTGGGCACGTGACACAGAAACTATCTTCAATCTGTAAAAATGACCAAATATGCTCTGATTCCCAGCTTCAAAGCCTTCAGTAAGTGGCTTCTTCGGAAAAATGACTTCGCTAGAGTTTTTGTGCGAAAGCAAAGCAGAAAACTCATGGGAAAGTGCGGAAGAAGCGAAGCTCCCTGCTCTCTACCTAAGGCAAGTGCCCCAGCAAGGCCCAGGCAGAGCTGCGTGCTCAGCAGACAGGGCCACCAGAGGAAGGTGTTCTGCTCACTGTTAAAGCAGCACGAAGGTGCTGGGTGGGGCCTGGGCGCGACAGCGTTTCTGCCCTGAGCCCAACACACTGAAAAGCGGGGATCCCAAGTGTGAGTTTCCCAAACCTGAGCATCAGAAAAAGCCACCGGCGCGTCCTCTTGCGGCCAGCCCCAGCATCGCGCTTTCAGGGACCCAGCGAAGGAAACAGCGCTAATTGTGCCCGCTGCGCTCTCTGGTGGCCATCTTCTGAATTACCGGAAGTCTGAATGGTCCAGGGTACTGCTAGTCCCGGCTGGAGGCAGGGATGATGATGCCCTGCTCCATCACTGCCTGCTGTCTGCATGGGGACAACCGGACAATCTTTCATCTTTGGAGACAGCTGAACACGATCCCCCCTCAGTCATGCCTACATGACAGAAACGACTTGAAATTTCCTCGGAAAAGAGGGACTACCACCCAAATGCAGAAGACACCGCGCACTTGTTTCCACCATCTCCGAACTCTCCGCAGCAGAACACCGCCATGCTGCGCGGAGCCCCGCCCTCTGTCAGCTGCACTGGAGCCTGATCACAGGCTAGAACACCTGGGTCAGGCAGAAGAAGAAAATCTGGCTTGTCCCTGCTTGGGAATTCTTGTCTGAAAGTACCCCCAAAGGATCCAGAACTACCCAAAAGAACAGAAATACAGCCCCTGGGCCTGGGAGGTTGTCAGAGTAGAAACTGAAGTGCACCTTCCCCCCAGGTAACAACTTTCAAAGCAAAGTCAACAAATGAAGAAAGTTACTCTATTTAGTGACTCTCTGTTCAGTTCATTGATCACTAAGCCCCAAACAATGTGAGAGCTCTTGGATTCCCAGGTGGAGCCACCTGTTCTTTCCAAAAAACAAAGTAAACTAGACATTGAGCATAATAAATACTGTCTTTCCTTCTCACTATCTAGCTAAACTCTGAATATAACAATTCTGTCACCTGCTCCTAAAGCAGCATCGCTTCTGTCCTCTGTAGTTCACGCCCACCTTCCTGTCCCCAGGCCCGTGCAGCCAATTCTGTCCACCTTCTCCAGGAGGAGTAACCAAAGAGAAGAATAAAAGTATACACATCACACAAACCAACACAGACCGTGTGTAAAGGCCCGTGAGTAAAGGCAACACCATTCACTCATATCCGGAGACGGTCGGCTCGCTGTCCAGACTCACTTTCTTCCCCCCTTTTCTTCTTCTTAATGACAGAGAACACGTCATTCTGGAGCCACCAACGTGGAGCGGGTCCACGGCCAGCCGTCCCTCCACCAATGAGCACCACAAGCTCGGGATAGAACACAGAAGCGGTTTCCCCGGATTTGGAAAGGAAGCAGCAGCGGGGAGACTGGGGACGGAAGTCAGAACTGGATGGGTGAACCAGCACGGCGGTGAGCAGGTAGGTTTCCTGCGTGCACCTCGGCTCTGTTCTGATGGCGGTGAGTCTCAGCACGGCTCCCTGCAGGACAGGACGGGCTCAGAGAGTTGGATGGGAGAGGGGCTGTCGCAGTCAGAGGGGTGGCTCCTGGGGACCCTCCTCTCTCGTCTCCCCTCCCTGCTCCTCTCTGGACCCTGCTCCTACCCTGACACTGTAGCCATGGCCGCCGGGTCAGCTCCTGAACTGCGGAGGAAACACCCGTCTCCGGCTGGCGAGGACCTGGGAGACATGACCCCCGTGCTCCACCACGTGGGGGAAGCCGGCTCAGTTTCTCTCTTTGCCTCTCACCAGTTTGCCCTGAAAACCACCCCTTTCTGGGAAGCTTGCACACAGCACACGGGGGAGAGGAACCTAAGATTTCAGAGAAACCAGAGCTTGCAGCTGCAGGACTGGGGAAGGTGGCGGAGAGTCCAGGAGAAGACGCGCTGAGGGTGAGCGGGCCCCCCGCGGGGTGCACCCCAGAGGCCACCGTCAGCTCTCCGCCATGCTGGTGCTGAGGTCACCCCCACAGATGCTGATACAGACCTGCGCTCCTGTCATCACAGACTTAACTGGCAGTCTCCCGGCCTCTGCCGCCCGGTGGTGAGAAGACAGACCTTGGAACCCTGTATAATAAGGGAGTCGGGGCGGCACGTCCATGGGTGGCATCGTCCGAAGTCTGGAGGGAGAAAGTCCTGGGACTGGAACGGGCACAGAGCTCCGTGGGAGGAGGCCGGAGCTCCGGGAGCACCAGCCTGCAGACCCGCCGCGCCCTCGATTCTATTTCCGAGAACAGGTTCATTTTTACAAATAAATCTATTTCCCGTTCACCTTTGTAGTGGTTCCCTGTGTTTCCTGTGTGAAAGACTCAATTTCTGGCCTGAAAGGTAAACCTAAGCAACAAACAGAAGCTTTCAGCCCTCGCGTGGCTGGGGGAGGGAGGTGCTGGTTCAGCATGAGTTTCTTGGATTCCTTCGTCCATCCACCCACGCACCCACCCACTCAGCCACGCCGTCCTGCCCTCCTGTGCAAAATGAGAAACCGTTTAGACCTCACTTTACCATCCAGTTGACTTGCTGCTCTGCTTTCCAATTCAACCCTCTCTCACTCTGCAGTTTTTGAAACATGGGTAAAAAATAAATAGTGTTCATGTCATTAAAGAAAATGTGTAAAGTAATGATATTGTGAATTGAATAGTCACTCTGTTTTATGTGGGCAGGCCTAGATCTCTTCCTCCTAAAAAGTATCATCTCTGACGAAATACTCATACTGGAATCTTTCACAGGATGTTTAAGGCTCTAGAGAAACCTCTTCCCATGACGCTATCCTGCCTGCCTGTTGGCATCACTCAGTTATTCATTGTCCTCAGCTCTTAAGTATCTTAGACCTAGAGCTGAAGGAATTACCCGAAGTCACCACATTGATAGTTAGGGTAGAAAATGTTCTAAGAATTCTGAGTCCATGGGGTGAAAACAGATTAGTAAGGCCTTGACTATGTTTTAACACTGAAACACCCATCAACATTGTTCTCAATGAATGTCTGAGACTTGCTAAATGCATGGCCTTATTCTAAGGTCTTTTCCATACTTTGGAAGGTAAGCCGAAGTATACATATCTTCCCTTCCCAGTTGATCTTTTAAAATGAACGTTGGTGCAGATAGACAGCAATAGACAGATATACATTGATAGGACGTGATTTTCCCAGGATATTAACACAGAACAGGTAGGACATCCTAAAGGAAAATAATGTTTACCATAATTTGAGGGTCCACATGTGTTCATTATTATTTTAATGTGGATTTATGAAGAGAAAGAGATAAAGAAGAGTATTGAAAGAATAACTAGGAGGTAAGTAAAGTCAGCCAATCCACTTGGGAGTAACGGAAGAAGGGAAAGGTGAAACTGGGTTGGCCAAAAAGTTCGTTTAGTTTTTTTCTGTACAATGGCTCTACTCTAGGAGTGCTTACTTGTCTTTAACTTCATTCAAAACAATTTTGTTAGATTGAATTGTGACAGCTGTCATGTCAGTGTGCATTTTTAAAAAGTATCAAAATTGGTGAATTTCTGTGCAACCATTTTAATATTGAAGATGAAAGAAAATACGCAACATTTTTGGCGTATTATGCTTTTTTATTTCAAGAGAGGTAAAAATGCAACTGAAACCCAAAAAGATTTGTTCAGTGTATGGAGAAGGTGCTGTGACTGATCAAATGTGTCAAAAGTGGTTTGCGAAGTTTCTTGGTACTGTTGACATTTTGGCCAAATAATCCTTTTCTGTGGGGCTGTCTTATGCGTTGGAAGATATTTAGCAGCACCCCTGGCCTCTACCCACTAGAAGCCAATAGTGGGAGAGAGCCAACATATTCAAAATATCCAAATCAATAAAGTTATTGGTGAAAATGAAGTATTTGTCTTTTATTTTACAGAAAAAAATGCCATGTACTTTTTGGCCAACCCAATATATGAAAGAAACTGAAGAAGGGGGTGATGTCGTTCTTTGGGTGGTAAAGGCAGTGCCGGGTATGGGAAATGCTCTAGCAAGCTCACTGTCGGAGTTTCGTGGTGCTTCTTGTTTGCGGTGCTCTTCCTGGACCCCTGCTCTGGAACTGAGTCTGTGCGATCTCGCCCACAGCTTCCATGGGCCTAAATGAAGAACAGAAAGGGTTTCAGAAAGTGGCCTTTGACTTTGCAGCCCGGGAGATGGCTCCACATACGGCAGAGTGGGACCAGAAGGTAGAAGCTTTTCTGTGGCTAGATGTTCCAACAAATGCCTCTCTTTCACCTTGTAACCCTGACTGTTCATTGTTTGTTCTCCACTTACAAGTGAGAGCACTGGTAATGGAGTGATTCCTTTCCTAGAAGGCACTCTCATCATCTCGAAGATACCTGTTTTGTTTTGTGTTTTGTTTTTTTATTGTACAAGGATTTGGACCGCTTCTAAAACCAAGGTAGTTGTATTGATGACGAAAAGGAACTTTAATGCCAGAAAGCCAGTCCTTATAGAATGCATTTTAATAGATGACAGGTAGGCATATTAAGGTAAAAGAATCTCTATACTCCCAAATGCAAACATGTTAATCCCTCATTGTGCCCTCTAAAGAAAAGTCCATCTGTGACTCACTTACTAATGACTCTGCTCTCTTTTGTACATAGGAACTGTTCCCAGTGGACGTGATGCGGAAGGCAGCCCAGCTAGACTTTGGTGGGGTCTATGTACACCCAGATGTAGGAGGGTCTTGGCGGTCCCGGCTCGATGCCTCTGTCATCTTTGAAGCCTTGGCTACAGGCTGCACCAGTACCACGGCCTATATCAGCATCCACAAGTGAGTGCCTGAGCTGGAAAAGCATAAGGAAGTGCTCACATGGGTCGACTAGGACATTTCAGATAAATGGGAAACAGATTTATCTTTTCAGGTTGGTTGCCTTTGAAGAACCAGACTGTTAAATGTTCATACTAGGTCTGCTGCTGCCTGTTGGACTTGAATTTGTCATTGTGTATGTGGCTCAGGATCGGGTCTGCCGGCTTTCCCCCAAAGCCTAGATTGGGTGGTGCCCCACAGACTTCTCCAGTAGTGGTCAGCGCCCTCTTTTCCTTTTCCTCGACCCAAGGATGAAACCTGCAGAAATCTGGGAAAGTGCATAAAAGTCTTAGAGTCTTAGGGAGCTCAGTTAACCTAACTAGAAGTAGTGTGAGCACCCAAGTGAGAAAGACCTTGGCCCTGGCTATCTCTGGGTGGAACACATTCCAGGAATGTGTTTGAATCCAGGCCTTTCCTTTAAAGTTGAACTTTCTCAATTGCAACTTTTCCCTTGCCACTGTCTCTTCTGCTTCTGTCTGCCTTTCTGCCTTTGCTTTCTTTCCCCCTCCCTTCCCTCTCAAATTCCCTTCTCCATCTTGACTTCTGTGCATGTCTCTGCTTCTTGCTGTGCCTGTCAGCATGTGTGTCTGGATGGTCGATGCCTTTGGGAATGAGGAACAGAGGCACAGATTTTGTCCGCCGCTCTGTGCCATGGAGAAGTTTGCCTCCTGCTGCCTCACTGAGCCAGGTGGGTCTGCCATACTGCAGGTGAGCCGTTGCCCAAGTGAAGTGACTGAGCACTCCTTAGCCCATTGGTACACATAACCATTGTTTGCCAGGAAGCTCGGTGGTACAGGAACAGTTTCTCATGACTTGATGTTCCAAGACTAGGGGGCCTCAAGGGCAAAGTTCCTCCAGGCTCCTTGTAGGAGGCTCACTGCAAGATAATGTAATGAAAATGGAAAATGGTCTGACAGCCATATGCAATGTTTACCAAGTACAGAGAGTTCTCTTGGCAGTCAGGATTTTAAAATCAAGCTCTGAGCAGTTTGTTCTAAGGGAGAGTTTCCTAGGAGATGGAACCATGCTGGAGCTCCCCTAAGCTCACTGACTTTCTCCCCATCCTCTCTGCTTTCTCTCTGATCCCTGCCTTAGGAAGTGGGAGCGATGCCGCCTCCCTTTTGACCTCAGCTAAACAACAGGGAGATCAGCACACCCTCAATGGCTCCGAGGTACCAGTGTGCTCCCCCAGGACAGCGGGGGACTCGTTTCCATCTTTTTTTTTTTAGTATATTTTATTGATTATGCTGTTACGGTAGTCCCAATTTTTTTCCCTTTGCCCCCCTCTGCCCAGTACCCCCCTTCCCTCCAGCAATTCCACCTCCCTTAGTTCATGCCCACGGGTCGTGCATATAAGTTCTTTGGCTTCACCTTTCCTATATTATTCTTAACTTCCCCGTCTATTTTGTACCAACCGATTATGCTTCTTAGTCCCTGCACCATTTCCCTGTTTCTCCCCCTTCCCCCTCCCAGCTGATAACCCTCCAGATGATCCCCATACCTATGATTCTGTTCCTATTCTGGTTTGCTTAGTTGGATTTTTTTATTTTTTATATTCAGTTATTGATAGCTGTGAGTTTGTTGTCATTTTAATGTTCATAATTTTGATCTTCTTTTTCTTATGTAAGTCCCTTTGACATTTCATATAATAATGGCTTGGTGATGATGAACTCCTTTAGCTTTACCCTGTCTGGGAAGCACTTCATCTGCCCTTCCATTCTGAATGATAGCTTTGCTGGATAGAGTAATCTTGGTTGTAGGTCCTTGCTTTTCATCACCTTGAGTACTTCTTGCCAGTCCCTTCTTGCCTGCAAAGTTTCTTCTGAGAAATCAGCTGAAAGTCTTATAGGCACCCCCTTGTAGGTAACTCTCTGCTTTTCTCTTGCTGCTTTTAAGATTCTCCCTTTATATCAAACCTTTGGCATTTTAATTATGAAGTGTCTTGGTATGGTCCTCCTTGAGTCTGGCTTTTTTGGGATTCTTTGTGCTTCCTAGAATTGTATGTCTAGCCCGCCTCTCCTGCTCCTTCCTCAGCACCCGGACACCAGTCCAATTGTTGAGCCTCCCATGCCCATAATTTCCCATCTGTCACCTGAGGATAATAGCTCCTGTGTCACAGGATTGGGAGGATTAGGCAAGTTAATAACTGCGAAGCAGTCAGAACAATGTCTGACAGATAGTAAGTATTTACTCTGCAAGTGCCGGCTACTTTTAAATCAATGGTTTCTCAACCCTGACACCATCGACATTCTGGCCTGTCTCATTCTTCGTTGCAGGGCTGTCCTGTGCATGGCAGGATGTTCAGCAGCATCGCAGCTTCTACTGCGATGCTAACAAAACTCTCTCTCCACTCGTGGCGACCAAAAATGTCTCCTGACATTGCCAAATGTGCCCTGGGGGATAAAACTGCCCATAGGTGAGAATCACTGTTTTCACCAGAAGGAAACTGTGTGGTGTTTCTAAACAGACCCTAGGGTAGGGTCCTGGTCAAATACCACCTGGTTACGTCCTTTTCTCTGTTTCTAGTAACATCTGCTACAGCTGTTACCATGACTTTAATATTTATACACAGGTGGGAAAAAGTAGGTTTACAGTTTATTCTTGTATTATTTATTAATTATTGCATTATTTATTTGTAGTATCTGTCCTTTTCCACACGAACAACTGTAAAGCTTCAACAAAGATATCAAGGGCAGGAAAGGAAAATGGTGTTTAAAACCCCTCCCTGACGCCCTGACTGTAGACCCAGACAGGCTCACCCGGCGAAACCAGAGGAGGAGCCTGCGGGCGCGTCTCACACTCCGGCAAACTCTCACGCTCACTCACACTCCTTGAGACCAACCAAGAACCACCAACCTATACTTGCATATTTGGTTTGAGGACGTCATGGATTTTAATCTGCCTTTCACAGGTGAGTGAAAAGCACTGACATATCTGACATCAGTCACAAGTGTGAGGTATGACAGGCAAGCCGGAACTAGTCCTCGTGCCCTGAAGTCCGCGCTCTTTCGACGCCGCCCAGGGGAGATGTCCTCGGGCTCTACACCAAGCACGGGACTTGTGACGATCAGAGTCTCCTAGTCCATCAGCTCCGGAAGCCAGCACGGCGCAAACACAATGGGACCCGGGCTGACATGCGACTCTCCTCTCACGGCTGTGCAGTCTGGCTCTCAGAGTCTCAGTTTCCTCATCTGCTAAAGTGTGGCCGTGACCTCTGCCCCACAGAGGTGTTGTTAACAATAAACAACACACGTCGTCTGGCCCACTGGAGATGCTAAATGAATATCCCCTCACACCCCGGAATCTCTCTACTGGACCCTGGAAGGGAGGCAGCAGCAGCAGTTACTCTGACTTCTCACTCCCACCACTCTAACGGCACAGGGTCACAGGTCAGAGGTCAAGCACACCAACACCTCAAGAGGCAGGAGATGGCCTGAAATCAGTCAAACGGCACTGCTGTGGCCCCAGCAGTGGGCTTTAGCTGCATCTCACGCTGCCTGCAGTGCTGCCTGGTGGAGGAAACAGATTCTGGCAGCAACCAGCTTGGGTTCAAACCCTAACTCCGCACTCAGTAGCTCTGTAACCTTGGGCTATGTGGGGAGTCAATGAGCAGGAGACGGGAAGCATTCAGAAAGCGCCCCCACCTCCAACAGGCAGGTCTCCTCCAACCAGGCCTCATTCTTGGGCTTGCTGTTGTTCTGGTTCCCTGGCCGTGGGGAGAAAAGCTGTGAGCAAGGGAGCCCCCTTCGGTGGGGGAGACAGGCGGGGATGGAGGCAGAACTCATGCCGGAAAGCAGCCCAGCCCTCTTGGCAAGGGCCACCCCACGTGTGCTCAGTCTGGGGCTCCCTGGCTGCTCCACATCGGAATGCTGCTGGGCCTCCAAGCACACCCTCATCTGCCAAGGCTTGTCAAAAAACGGCCGTAGCCACCCAGGGCGCTGGGGAGGCAGGCACCTCACTGGGCCAGCCCCCTCCTGCCTTTCCCTCAGTGGGAGGGAAAAAATCAAGACATTTTCCAAACACTCACTTCCTGCTGTCCCTTCTTTCCTGGGGGCACAAACCTCCTGGGGGGCCAGCCTCTGGCAGACCACCCCGGCAGCCAGGACTCTCACATGCTGGCATTAGGGGTGGGGCTGGCTGAGTTCCTTGTTGTCCTGAGGGGCCGGCCCCTCCCACGTGGACTGTCCACTGCTCCCCGTCATGGCCACCGCAGCCCTGCATCGCCGTGTCCGGCCTCTCCCCGAACTCGATGACCCCCTGATACCTCTGCTCTGGCCAAACCCACCTCCTTATGCGGCCACAGAATCACATCACGCACGTGCCCACTCCTAGGCCTGGCAGCAGCTGCTCCCACTGCCGGGCAGGCCTCCAGCCCAAGTCCCGGCTGCTCCTTGCGTCAGCCAGGTCTCTGCCCAGAGGCCAGCTCCTCAGAGCTCTTGGACAGCCCCAGCGACAGAAGCACCCTGACCTCGTCCCTGTCGCCCTCACTCACCGCACCTGGCAAGGGATGCAGACGGGCCGTCTGATTCCTCCATTAGTGTGCACCTTCCAGGAGGACGAAGATTTCACTTTGTCTAACTTCTTACATTTTTTACATCATTTTAGCCCCAGCACCTGGAATAGCACTTGGCCGACAGTAAGCGCTCAACAAATACTTACTGAATGAACAAATGAAGAAATGAACCCGGCCTTTCAGACTTTAAACCCAGGAAAAGCGTTTTTATCCCAGACGGAATAAAACCTCTCTGATAATAACCAATGTAGGTTCCTCAACGGCAGCCAAAAGCAAGCGCTGGCGTCTCCCTAAACGCCAGTCAAGGCGCTGACCTGCAGCTGAACTTCACAAGGAGTTTGGTCAAGAGTCAGTGCCCAATAAATGTCAAACCACTGGGCGGAAATACACTGAGAATAGGATACCCACGCACCGTCTCCAAATATCTCCCCACGGATTACTGACTAAACACAAAGGAGAGACAGCAAGTGACCAGAGCGGATATCACTCCTGACGGGAAAGCTAACACCATGTGCCTGAGGAGGGATGTACCCAGTGTTCCGGCCAAAACACACAGCCTGAATCTAATCACAAGGAAGTATCAGCAAACCCGAATCCAGGGACATTCTACAAACGAGGAGCTTTACAAGCCTTCACAAGTGTCAGCGTTAGGAGAGACAGAGGCAGGTGCAGGGAGGGTGCCCGATTAAGGACATCAGAGACTGGCCTGGGTCTTGGATGGGGCAGAGGAGTTTTGCTCCTAAGAAGGTATTGAAACAACTGGTAGAATTTAATAATGGTCTCTATGTGACATAATATTTTGTAGATAAATGTCCTAAAGTGGGTCATTTTACTCCAGTTCCTAGGAGACACACACTGAAATGCTTAGCAATGAAAGGTTGTCTGCAACTTACTTTTCAGTAAATAATAATAGTAATGAAATTATTATTATATGCATATGTGGAGCGAAAAAAGCAAATGTGGTAAAATGTTAACGAAAGGAGAAGGGAGCATGGTACTGGCATAAAAGCAGACACATCGATCAACAGAACAGAATAGAGAGCCCAGAAATAGCTCACTCCTATATGGTCAATTCACATTTGACAAGGAAGGGAAGAACATACAATGGGATAAAGAAAGTCTGTTTAATAAATCGTACTGGAAAAATTGGACAGATACAGGCAAAAAATTAAACCAGACCACTTCTTATACCATACACAAAAATAAACTCAAAATGGATTAAAGACTTAAATGTAAGACCTGAAACCATAAAACTCTGTGAAAAAAACATGTAGTAAAATCTCAGACATTTCTCTTCACAATGTTTTTGCTGATATGTATCCTCGGCAAGGGAAACAAAAGGAAAAAGTAAATAAATGGGACTACATCAAACTAAAAGGTTTTTGCACAGCAAAGGAAATCATCAACAAAATGCAAAGACAACTCACTGTACTTAACGTCCCCGTGACTCTTTTGTAACTGCCAATCAGTACTTCTTAATCCTCCCCTCTTCATCTTTTTCACCCAATCCCCTAACCTCCCTCCCCTCTTACAACCATCTGTATGTATGACTCTGTTTCTGTTTGTATGTAATTGTCTAACCACTATGCTGTACACCTGAAACTAATACAAAATAATATTGGATATAAAGTTGTCTGCATCCATTTGGCAGGATTCCTTGCATGCATGCTACTAAATAAATCTGAACTCTAAGGAAGGGGCTGGAGCATTCTCCTCTATGAGGTGCTCACCCTTCTCTCCTCAGAACAGGCACACAGTTTCTGGGTCATTTACATCTGTGCTGTGGGTCCTGCTGGTCAAGGGACCCCTCAGAGTGCCAGCCCCATACGTCAGCAGCTGAGACCCCATGACCTGCCTGGTGCCCTCTCTGCCAATCCCTGGTTAGCAAGTTGACTTCAGGGGGCCATCTGCCCAGGATGAGCAGTACTGGCACCTCTCCACCCAGAAGCTTTTCCCAGTGCCTAGAGTGTTACGGCTACATAGGCGAGACTGAACACTCTGAAGCCGTGTATAAAGTAACTAGCAAAAGGTTTAATAATGGCCAGGAGTTGGACAGAACCTGAGCTGGTCTCTAACATGCTCCAACCTGCAATGGAGTCTAAATGCTGGGTTTTTATACTGATGAGGCCCCCTTTGTTTCTTCTTTGGCAGGAAACAATCTTAGGAAGAGGGGGCTGGGCAAGACTGCAGGAATGTCTTGGCAGTAACAGGAACAGAAATTCGCAAGGCTGTAAGGTTATCTCCAGCGGCAGCATAGCTCTTCAGCCAGGGACAAACTCCCTGCGAAGCAACCTATCTTCAAAGGGCTAGACATTTTGCAAAGCACAACCTTCACAAGTGTTATAAACCAGACACAAGCAAATGGAAGGTGATAAAGGCTGAGGTCCTTTTAGCTTGTAAATCATCAATTGCTACACTCCTTTTTACATTTCTTTTTCCAAGGCCTTTTAGCAAGTCCTTGCTACTTCTTACAAAGAACATTTAAAGCCCTTACATACTTATATATTTAGCAGACCTTTGAAACTTTTTTACAGGGAATATTTGGTGCCTCTACAAGAGAAGTAACACCCCTCTCCCCCTGCCCCTCTGCTGGCCATCTTTAAACAACAGCTTGGAACAATCTCAACCCCCTCCAAAACCCATCCCTCAAAAATGTTCACAATACAGTAGTCCCCCCTTCTCCTCAGGGGGATACATTCCAGAACCCCCAGTGGATGCTTGAAACCACGGATAGCACCAAACCATATATATGCTATGTTTTTTCCTAAATGTATGTACCTAGGATAAAGTTTAATGTATAAATCAGGCACAGGAAGAGATTAGCAACAATAATCATAAGATAGAACAATTATAATATACGATAATAATAATACGCTATAACAATGTGGTCAGTCTTTCTCATCTCATTATACTGTCTGTAGTGTGGACTCAATGCACAAAGGGAAATTCACAGCCTGGTGGCACAGAGCCAGAAGGCATGAGAGTCCATCACATTTCTCAGAATGGTGGGCAATTTAACACTTATGAAGTGTTTATTTCTATAATTATCCATTGAATATTTGACTGCGGGTAACTGAAACCAAGGAAAACAAAATCACGGATAAGAGGGACTGCTGTATATTCAGAGGATTTTCCTGACGCTCCTTAAAAAGCCTCACTACCTGTCATGCCTTTTCAAACTTTGTTTTTATTTTTAATTCAGGGTGCATTTGCACATCAATTAAAGAGTCAAACGAAGCTTGTTTTGAAGTTTGCTGCTCCTCTCTGTACACCACTTTCAGCTCTTATACCCATTTCTTTGGTTATGGACATGCATAGTTCTAAATTACACACAGTTTTATATCTTGTTCCTCCTTGACTTTTCAATTTTACTTATTAATCTCCCATTATAGAAGATAAAGATGTAGCTTTTTCTTTTTTTTTTTTATCAGCTCTCCATCAAAAGTGCACATGCACACACATAGATACACACACACAGTCTCTCTTTAACCTCCATCCTCGCAATTTGGGACTAATCAGTACTGAGGGTTAACACTATTAATGATGACGTAAATGCTGTTCATTACTGAATAGTATTTTTTACTATTTTTCATGTTCAGCACAATTTTTTGGTTATATACTTTTTACTTTTGTATAGAATTATCACTAATTCATCCCCACATCTACATCCCTGTTTATATATCCCCTCTTGATGTTAAAATTCATTAGGCACGAGCAGTGTGCCTTCCTGGCCTCTGATCCGCTCTAGCAGGTGGCTGGCAGAGCTGTGTCCTGGGCGCTTGTGCACTATCACCCTGGGGGCCCCTCCCTACCTCTCCTGTACTGGTTTCCTGCACCTACCATCTTCCTCTTTCACATTTATGTCCTTACTTTGCTAAAGCAGTGGTTCTCAGGGGGGCCCGAGAATCTGTATTCCTAACAAGTTCCCGAGTGCGGTTGCTGCTGCTGATCCGGGAACCAAACTAAAGAACCACAGCACTAAAGCACAAACTCAAGCTGCTTGCAGAGAAATCGTGAGGGAGACAAATTTAGAGACTTGGGACATCGGAGGATGTCTTCACTATCACACTGAATTCAGAGTCTGCCTGAAGAACACTGGCACAGGAAGCAGTGACCCCCCAAACCTGAAAGCACTGCTCTATGCCCTTCTAGACTGAAAAACTGCTGTTGGGAAGTCCAAGGTCATTCCAATGCCCAGTCCTGTGAACTGACCTTTTTTCTTACTGTCCTCAAGTCCCGATGGTGCTGATGGGTCTTGGATGGGGTTTATTTTCATCCATTGAGCTGGGTAATTATTGGGCCCTTTCAATATCAAAAATCATGTTCTGTCCCAAGAAACTGTCTTACTTCTTCGGTCATTTTCTTCCCTGTTTTCTCTGCCCTTTCTTTCTGGAACACCTCCTTGGACATAGAACGTCTTCGATTCATCTTTCAGTTTTGTTCTCTCCCTATTTTCCACCTCTATGTCTTTTTGCTCTACTTTCAAGGAAGGTTTCTTCAACTTCATCTACCCTGTTATTAAAATGTTCATTTCTGCTATATTTTTAGTTTCTAAGAGCTTTTTAAAAAAATTCCTTCCTGATAGGATCTTGTTCTTACACAGTCAATGTACCATAATTCTCTGAGATTACTGGCAGTTTCTGATTTTTTTTTCTCCTTGTACAGTTGGTTTCCCCCATGTTTCTTTTCCTTCCTTTCTTTTTCTTGCCATTTTTCAGTTGAGTCTTTACTCAGAGCACTGGTTGTCCTGGCCCGTTCGCTTCTTCTGAAGAGGAGAGCACTAAGGAGCTCAGGAGCGGCCCTGCAGACCCAGGCGAGTTCACCTGGAGCTTTCTTTTAGGGTGATCAGGCTAGTCCTTTGCACGACAGAACCTCCAAGAATCTGTCTTCTCTCTCAGGCTGTCAAGATGCACCACAGACCACGCTTCCAATTTCATACATGGGGGCACAGAAGCCTGGCTGACAGCATTCCAAATGATGAGGAAGAGAAGTAGCTGCGGAGAGGAGGGCATGGGGTCATCTGAACAACTAATATCTAATTTTTATTTTTTTATTTCATCAATTTTAGAGAGAGGGAGGAAGGAAGAGGGAACGAGGGAGAGAGAAACACTGATTTGTTGTTCCACTTATTCTTACATTCACTGGTTGCTTTATGTATGTGCCCTGGACCAGGGATCAAACCCTCAGCCTTGAGATATCGGGATGATGCTCTAACCAACTGAGCTACCCAGCTAGGCAGGGCCTCAGCATTCAGTATCTCAACCTCCACTTAACCGCCTGACCTTTCGGTGCCATGACCCCACCTCAACTGCACCTGGGACCTGTAGACCCTCTGTTTTAACCTCCTCAGAGCTTAACCTCTGGAAGGAGTGGTAATCAGTCCCGCGAAGTGGGTCAGGGATTTCAGGGACTGCTGCCCGGATCTCCCCTTGGCCAGCCTGGGTCGCAGGCCCTCAGCTCTGCTAGCTCAGTTACTCCTTCACCCTTCGCTTTCTAGGTTCATCTCCTCTCTCTCCTCCTAGTATTTATGGATTAATTATTTTAAGGTAACTCCTTTAATATCATCTCTAGTGAGGGTTTTAAAGGAAGCAGGGGGCATTCAAACTGCGCCTTTTAACCGGAAGCCCCCATCCCCATCCTTCTGGTTTCCATACTGCTGTGCATCTCTCCCTAGCTGTTTGCTGCCACTCGACCTTTGTTACTCATGGCCCGTCTCCTCCAGCTGAGACTGCTTTGTCCACTGTGTGTGCAGTGCCTAAAGCAGCTCCTGACACACCCGAGGCCCTCACAATGCAGTCTACAGAATGGAGTACACATGACGCCACTGGAGTTTTAAATGTGTACACGCACAACTGCACACACATAAGCACACAGAAAAAAACTGAAGTTCAGGACACACTCCAAGATGCTGAGAGTTATCTCTGGGCAGTGGAATTAGTGTACGTACTATAATTTCATTTAAGTTTTTGGGGGGCTATTTATTATATTTTCTAAAGCAAATATGTACCACTTATGTAACAAACATATTACAAACATAAAAATAAGCCACCCCTTAAAACTGAGCCACAGATTGAGTAATTTGCCCAAGGTCAGCGCGGGCGAGCTGAGATGTGAACCCAGCAGGCCGGCTGCTCTGCCCGAGGCCACTGGGCCACCCTCTTTCAGGCCTTTCCTGAGATGCCAGTGCTGCAGCCACGCTCTCCAAAGAACGGCCCTGCCAGATTCGAGAAACACTAGTCCCAACCCCTCTGGAGACACGTAAACCCCTGCCAGCAAAACCAAAGGGCCTAACGAGGTGCCAGAGTGGCGCAGCCCCAGGCTGGGAGGTGGGGGAGCACTGAGAGCGTGCAGAGACCCCCAGCGGCACCGCCCTGTGTCCTGGGGAGTGCGGGCACAGGGAGGCCACTCCCTCAGCTCTAGGGGGCTGTCTGAGGGGCAGTGTCATCGTCACCGTCACTGAGGTACACTGCTGCCAGGCGCTGGGCTAGAACAGGCTCTGAGGGGAGCACAGAGGGACTAAAGAGGACCCTGCTCACAACAGGGAACAATGGCTGTCTCGGCTTGTGTATGTGGTACAAACCTCCCATCCCCCACCGAATATGACTGCAGGATGGTGAGAAAGGAGGCCTGGGGCGGGGTCCCCCAGGAGAGGGGCCTTGTGGTGGCCTGGCGCCTCTGGGGCTTAGGGCCGCAGCTCTGTACGTACAGGGACGTTCTGGCAGCGGGAACAGTCCCACAATGCATCCCAGATGAACAGCGGCCCTGCACACATAGGCTCCTTCCTCTGCAGCACAGTGGAGCGGGTTGACATGTCCCCCGGGTAGGATAGCTCTGTCCTGCCCGCCGAGACCCTTAGGGTCTCCCAAAAGCCTTCCCCAATCAATAACACCCCCCCACCCTGCTCCCTACCCAGATGGGAAAGGACTACTGCTTTCAGAGGTGGGGGGCAGGGCTGTGCAGGGAAAAGAGCAGCTGCCTCCCTGCGCTCTGCCAAAGCTGGCTCAGCCAAGTCCCCAGGAAAATGCTGCTGCACATGAAACATGAAAACGCAAACCACAGACAGTCTGCTCTCCTTCCCATACACATGTTCAAACAAGACTGCTTTCCAGTCCTCACTGATGGCTCCCACATGCTGAGGTCACTGCCGTGGCTCCGTCTGTGCCTTTGCTCTCCCTTCACTGTGATGAGCCAGCTTCAGCTTATCTGACCCACACATGCAGGCCCAGGGAAGCAGGGTAGAGGCAACAGCAAAGCATGAGGTGAGTGTGAAGCCCACCCCCCATCTCCCCTCCACAAGAGCCAAGCAGAGCCACCCAGGGGACAGGCTAGATGACCCAGGTCGGCAAAGCACCCCATCAAAGAACTCGTACAGGGGGCTGCAAGGGAGACACTTGTGGGGTCTCCAGGAACTGCCTTTCCGTCCCTCTCTTGTGGCTCTCCCCTGGCTAGGTGACACTCCTTGCCCTGGCGCCTGGTGACCAGAGAGAACAGGCCAGGGGCTGGAGAGGAGGTGGGCATGCTCCAGTCGAAGGCTGGGGAGGAGAGCTCCCTCTCCCCTCCTGCAGGAGAAGCCCAGACCTGAGGGCAGGGCCACGGGGTGAGGTCAGGGCCCTGCTGGAAGCTTTCCAGCCCCCACTGCGAACCCCAAGCTGCTGATTACTGGTCTCACTGAAAACACAGAGATGCTCTCAGAGCCAGAGAAGAGGCACATGCTGGTTTAGCAAGACCCTGGATCAGACAGCCCCCTTCCCCGCCCCGTTCTCTGTGGCCCAAGAGTGGGAGCAGGGGTATGCCAGGGCTTGACGGCCCCCGAGCACCGCCACAGTCTTGGGACCTTGCCCCATCTGGGTGTGTCAGAGAGAGGGAGGGAGAGGGAACACTAGTTTTGAGTGGCGGCACAATGCAGTAACGCAGGAGTTATTCGCTCCTCAACAGGCTCTGAACGCAAGGGCTTCCCCTGGCCTCGTGGAATCATGAGTCTAAGCCGAGAACTGAACAGAGGGCCCCGCTCTCAGGTGGCAAGGAGGAGGCAGCACTCAGGGGCTCTGCGCTGGGGTGGCAGCAAAGGAGTGGGCGGGCCAATCAGAGCCGGAGAAAGGCAGAGTCCAGAGTCTGAGTCAGGATTTTACTCAGGTGGCAGGAACCTCTCTACCGTGAAACTGCTGCTTGTTCTCATCCCACTGTCCTTCCAAGCCTCCAGGGAGCCCTGGCTCACTGGCATCAGGAGCTTTGAAGCACCCAGGGGGCAAAGAAGACAGAAACCTGCTGTCTTTAGGTGGCATCAACTGGTGAAACCAAAGCAGTAAAGAGACTCTCCTGGGGGCTTACTCCCCTTTCCCCTGTCCCACTAATAAAGCCCAGCCAATGCTAGATGCCTACTCTACAGCCCCATCCACATTGTGCCCTCACTGGGCACCCCTCCCCACCCCTCCCCCTCCCATCACCAAGCCCAGCCCATCACAGGCGGCCACCATGTCTCCAGGAGTGAGAGCAGTCACCTCTGAACTCCAACCCACCAGCTTCTGTGTGTACCCTTGATGACCAAATGTGCTTCTTTAGCACGGCACCGGTGTGTCTCCGCAGGTAGGTGCGAATCACCAGACTCTGGGGTCCACGTGTCTTGGGGGTATGCAGTACTTGTCGATGAATTGACAAGCCCTGAATGATGAGGGTCATGCAGGCTGTGAAGTAAGGAAGCAGCCAGGGGCCCTAATCCAGGCTAATCTTTTGATCTGCTTCTTTTATTTGTTTGTTGAGGAGGTTAAGATCCTAAAAAATATCCATCTATCCAAGTGTCACATGAATGTATTCTTAAATAAGTCCAACCCTTTTCTTTGAGGTAAACACATACAATAGCTAGGTGTTCATTATTCCATTCTTTTCTTAAGTGAGTTTGCGTAAGAGCTCTCCCATAACATCCACACAGATCTTCTTCCTCCTTCGTAACAACCGTGTAGTAGCCCACACCCTGCGGGCACCGTGCCTTGTTAACCAGCCCCCCGCCCCCTGCCACCGACAGGGGTCACTGAGCGTTGTTTTTTTTCTATCACAAATGATGCTGCAATGAATATTCTTGCACCTCTTTGTGCATGTGTGTGAGCAACTGTTTCAGTCAGATTCGTGGAAGTACAAATGCTAGGTCAACGGGACACAAGTTTTACAATCTTATGGGTCATGCATGAGCACCTGGGGGAAACTGAGGTGTCTGTCTCAGCTCACCAACACCGGCTCTGTCTGGGGGTGGCCTCGGTGGGGTAACTTCTCTATGGTCTAAGCTGCCTACACCTACAGAGACCCCACCCAGCATATCTAGATATATATGGAAGGCCACCAAGTAACTCCTACTTAACAGTGGCTCTCAGATCGTTTCCAAAACCCAGAGCAATAGCAGTAATGAAATATGAACGTGAACAAACCCATAATGGTAACGGGAATAGAATGGGGAGGCCGCAGAAAACGAGAGAATGCAATTCATTGTGCAAAGAAAAGAAGTGGAAGGCAGCATGTGAACAGAGGACACAGCCCTGAAGGAGCTGCAGCCCAGAGCATGTGACGGGCTGCGTGGAGGTGACTTCCAGCCATGGGAACCCAGCAGAGGATTTGGGCTCTAAATACACAGGTACAGAGAACAGGCAGGGAAATGCAGCCAGCTCACTGGACTTATCAGACTGCTTATCCTAAATACAAGCAAGCAAATACTCACCAGACGTTCAGGGAAAACCAGCAGCCTGAAAAAGAATGACCAAAATAAACAACCAAAACCAGAGGCCAGAGGAAATGAGATCACATAAGGGTCAGGAGATAATTTTTAAAACAATTCTAATCAGTGTGTCAGAGAAAGTAAACCCAATTTGGCCTCTGCAAAGCAAGAGCAAGACGCTATGAAAATGTAATTATCAAAAAACAAGAGGGAAGAAAAATTAAAAATAAAATTGCCAAATTAAAACCTTCACAACAAGAGCTAGAAGACAAAGCTAAGACAATGCACCAGACCACAGAAAGAGTGAGAAGAGAAGCAGCACACAGGCTCAACCTAGTAAGTTCCACAACTAATAGGGTTTCCAGTAAGCAAAAAAAAAGAAATAATGAAAGGAAATACAGAAAAAGCGTATAGAGTGGAAGAATTACAAAGACTTTAAATCAAAAGGGTCCAAAAGTACCCAGCACGATGAAAAAAATAATCCAACCTACATGCCTTACAAAATTTCAGTACATCAAAGCTAAAGTAATATACTATAAGCTTCTAGAAAAGGAAACTAATAGAGCAATAAAAAAAAGAAAAACAGAAACCAAGCCAGCTATAAAGAAATGAGAATCAAATTGGCATCAAATATCTTATTAGCAATAATGAATGCCTGAAGTCAATAGATCAGTGGCCTTAAATGTTTTGAAGGAAAATAAAATTTAAATTTTATACTCAGTCAAACCATCAATCAAAAGTGAGGGCAAAAATAAAGGATTTAAAGTTTACCCCTCATGCACTCTTTCTGAAGAAGTGCTTACAAATGTACTTCAGCTAAACAAGAGAGGAAAACAAGAAAGACAGTGACCCTGAGTCCAGAGAGTGGTGGGTCTCATCTGGGAAGGAAGGAAGGAAGGAAGGAAGGAAGGAAGGAAGGAAGGAAGGAAGGAGGGAGGGAGGGAGGGAGGGAGGGAGGAAGGAAGGAAGGAAGGAAGGAAGGAGGGAGGGAGGGAGGGAGGGAGGGAGGAAGGAGGGAGGGAAGGAAGGAGGGAGGGAGGGAGGAAGGAAGGAGGGAGGGAGGGAGGGAGGAAGGAGGGAGGGAAGGAAGGAAGGAGGGAGGGAGGGAGGGAGAGAGGAAGGAAGGAAGGAAGGAAGGAAGGAGGGAGGGAAGGAAGGAGGGAGGGAAGGAAGGAGGGAGGGAAGGAAGGAGGGACGGAGGGAGGAAGGAAGGAAGGAAGGAGGGAGGGAAGGAAGGAGGGAGGGAAGGAAGGAGGGAGGAAGGAAGGAGGGAGGGAGGAAGGAAGGAAGGGAGGAAGGAAGGAGGGAGGGAAGGAAGGAGGGAGGGAAGGAAGGAGGGAGGAAGGAAGGAAGGAGGGAAGGAGGGAGGAAGGAAGGAAGGAGGGAGGGAGGGAGGAAGGAAGGAAGGAAGGAGGGAGGGAGGGAGGAAGGAAGGAAGGAAGGAGGGAGGGAGGGAGGAAGGAAGGAAGGAGGTAGGGAAGGAAGGAAGGAAGGAGGGAGGGAGGGAGGGAGGGAAGGAAGGAAGGAGGGAGGGAAGGAAGGAAGGAAGGAAGGAGGGAGGGAGGGAGGGAAGGAAGGAAGGAAGGAAGGAAGGAAGGAAGGAAGGAAGGAAGGAGGTAGGGAAGGAAGGAAGGAAGGAGCCTCAGGTGGAGAGAAAGCCTCAAGACCCCTCTGTCCAGACTGGGGCAGCAGGTTGTGGAAATGTTTCCGGGAAGGAAGCAGATATCATGCAATGAATGATTCAACTGAGTGTCCTCTGGATAATTTCAAAAACATAGTAAAGGCACAGAATTCTTTTAACCGCAGTTTTTTGAAAAAAGGCAACGGGAAACTTTGTGAAAAAGTAAAATCAGATAAAATAACGGCTCCGGTATGAAAACTAAGCAGCAGCATGACGTGGGGGAACTGTTGGGGCGTGGGGAGAGCGGAGCCACGCGACCCGGGCGTCAGACCTCCCCAAGAGGCACAGCTCCCGAAGGACCCGATGCTCGCACCCCGCCTGCCGGCGCAGCGCACGCCGACGCGGCCACAACAACGCACGCGCCGCTCGCTGTTGTCAACCCAGAGTCAACCTGCAGACGCAGCACACAGGCTTCATTAGCCACGCACCAGAACGGACCGTGACAGTGAGGTGCCGGTGCTGCTGGGGGGGGGGGGGGCGGGGGAGACGGCGAAGGACAGACTCCGGAATGGTTGGTATAGAAACAACAGGCTTCCCCTAAGGCTAAGCAAAGGCCTCCTTGTTTAAGGAACAATAAATCTAGGCCCCGCCTATTCTGTAGGACTACTTCAGCAAGCGAGCTTAAGGAATCCTCTAGTTTACTTACACTATTTTCTACAGTGGCTAAATCTTGGTCTATTTGGGCGCTAAGGTCTTTGAAGTTTTTATTTCCTGTCGTGAGGGCTGATGTTCCTATGGCAGCCGACCCGGCTACCCCTAAGCCTAGGAGTACTGGGACTAGGACGGGGGCGCGCTTGTACCGGCTGAGCGCCTCAAGTCCTAAATGTTTCCTTCCCTGGCTTCCAGAATAGTAATAGACCTGTGGCAAGAGATGTGCCAAAATACAAAGTTCCGGGGAGCCAGAGGAGGTCTCAAGCAGGAAGTGGAAGGAAGAAACACAGGGCGTTAAACCACTCGGCAAGCAAACCAGGTGCCTGGGGGAGCCACTAGGACTGCCCTGCTGCGTCGCTAGGGGGCAGTATAGTTGGTTAAAAGCCGGAGGCTGTCAGAGAAATTCCAGAAGACATTGCAGCATATAGTTGCTTAAGTTGAATAAACCTATTCTTTGACCACTTGAAATTTTAAACAATAAGTTATAATGTGGATTGCTACGTTTTAATTGTTAACGACTGCAACATGCTGTGTTGGCTTTAATGACACTTAATTTAATGACATTAACTTCCAGTAGCTGTCAGTAGCTGTCACGAGACTGAAATGTTAACTGATTTGGAAAACCAGATCCACACTGAGATTACTGATCCCAGTATTGACTAAGACTCTACTGTGATACCAAGCATACTCTTTTAATTCTTCAAATTTTTCTTAGGATGTTTCAACAAGGAAAATCTAAAAGTTTCTTCCCCAGAAGAAAGTGACCAGTGTTTTTCTTCTTAGACACTACAGTGTGTATCCTGGGTTAACCTGTTAAGTCAACATTTCCTCAGCTTGCTTGGTGATAAGAGTCAACAGAGATGCTTTAAATTTACATATCATTCTAGAAATGTTGAATCAGTAAATCCAAGTTAGGGCCCAGGAATCAGTTTGCCTTGCTCTTTCCTGCCCAACAAGCCCTCTAGGGCCCTGGGCTAAAAGTTCTTCTGTTTATGAATACATCACACAAAAGCGGAGGTTACTTAAAAAGCGTAGAAAGAAAAATGGCAAATTTTAAATGTTGGTATTTTCCCTTCTTAATTTTTTTTGAAAGATTTTATTTATTTTTAGAGAGAGGGGAAGGGAGGGGAAAGAGAGAGAGAGAAACATCAGTTGGCACCTGCTTGCATGGCTGCAACCGGGAACCTGTACTGCAACCCAGGGATGTGCCCTGACTGGGAATTGAACCTGCGAACTTTTGGTTCACAGGCCGGCGTTCAGTCCACTGAACCACACCAGCCAGGGCTCACTTCCACTTTTATTGGAGCCTTGTGTCTTCCTCCCCCTCTTCTCTTTCCTCTTTTCTATCAAGAACATACCCCAAATACAACAGGGGAACTTGCCTTTGCTATCCTCCTGGGCTGCACCCTGTTGTCCCACTCTTGGCCTATGTCCTTAGGTATTTGAATGACTTCATTTTGCCCACAGACTTGCTGACCCTTTGGAAATGTTACAGAATTCGAGGTTGAAAATAATTTTCCCTCAGGATTTTGAAGGCATTGTTGTACTATCTGGTTTCTGTGGTTGCTCTGGATCCATAGTGAGTCAGATCCTTTTGATGCGACCTCTTTTGTTGCTGTTGTTCTTTTCTCCTTCACAGGAAGCTTTGAGGGTATTGTCTGTCCCTGGTGGTGTGGAATATCATGATGATGGACAGTAAGTGTGAGTCTGTCCTCACTTTCTGTTCTGGGTACTCCATGGGTCCTGTCACTCTAGAAATTTATGTCCTTCAGTTCTGGGACATTTTCTTCTATGACTTCTCTGATTTTTCTACCCATGTTTTCTTTTTCTTTGATCCTTTTTCCTAGTATCTGTTCTTGTTATATGGATGTGATACCTTCAGAGAAAGCCCATTACAGTTTTTTGGTTTTCTGCTCTGCACTGGAGCAGGTTTGAGTGTCATCCCTAAAGTAATAGGCAGGCCCTGCATGTGGTGAGAAGTTAGAGCTTCATCACAGTTTTATAGACCCCATTGGGTCATGTCCACGGGGACTTAATGCTCACTGCCTCCAACTTCCCTCTCACCCCAGGTTCCTCACTGCCCTCCATCACTAGAAATGTACCATTGCTTCCTTTATTCTGCTGTAGAAATGTGCTGAGTATTTTTTAAAGTTAATACTACTGAGACACTAGGGTAAGTGAGGGAAGAGAAGTTTTTTTTTTTTAAACCAAGAAGAGGGACTTACATATAAGAAAATTCATGGTGTAAAAGCAGTGGCACACTCTTAAGAGTACGGGTGTTTTCAGTTGATAGGACCATGAAACTGGGGCGCTCGCACTGCTTCCAGCTGCCTTTCCCCACAGACACCGAAACCTCAGAGGTGACTGGTTCCCTCCCGGGGAGAGTACAGGGCGGCACGATTGCGTGTGCCCGCTCTCCCTGAGTGACTGTCCTGTGCGGGTGGCCTGCACGGCCTCCATCGGGCCTGTTCTTTTCCCACCGGGGAGGCGAGGTGCTCCTTGTGATTTCTCCCTGGGTCTCGCACTGACCTCCTTCGTTCTTTAAGAAAGTAGGTGTGTTACAGGGTCTCTCTCACCTGTTTTTCTCTGAACCTATTGTTTTTCCTCAATTATTTTTACTGGCCACTTTTTAAGGCTGATGCTACCTGTTCAGCAAAGCAATGATTTTAAAGCATTTTCTTCTAAGTTAGTCTCACCTTTGTAGTGGTTCTGGTGACCGATGTGGCAGATAATACCAGCTTGTTTATTTTTTAGCTTTCAGATTCTTGTTTTAGGTCTAAACAATGCTTTCATCCCTCAGTTCATTTACAGATCAAAGAGATTATCTTTCAGTTAGGTTTTATCTTTAAAATATCCTGAAAAGAATATCACGCTAGCTAAAGGTTGCAAGCTTAACCACTTTCCTAAATTTGCTTTGGTCCATCGTTCCCTTTTTATTCAGGGGTTATTGGAACTGATACAAGGAATGTGCCTTCCAGTACATTGCTAAGGTACCTGACAGTCTTTCCAAATCAATTAATACTTGTGTTGGTGCTTGAAACAGAAAGAAGGAAGTAACCGCCTATAATTCTCTCACCCAGAGATTGTTTCTGCCCTTCAGACTACAGCACAGGATAAGGAACTGGTTGTTGGGCTGTTTTGACCTTTAGGTTGAAGTATTGTACTATCTTAAAGTACCTTTGCCTGCGAGGCTCGGAGGAACTGAAACTTTTGAGTAGGAGTCTCCTGGGTCTGAAACACAGCTGGGATCTGAGCTGAAGATACAGATTTGAGAGTTATTAGCATTTAGTTGGTATTTTAATCATCTGGTAGGTAAGGTGGGGAGGGGAGGGAGTATGTAACGTGAAGAAACTGGAGAGCCTAAAGGAGACTCTGGGTGCAGCATTTAAGAGATGGGCAGAGGACGAAGCGCTTCCACTAGAAGAGGGATGGGAGGAAAACCAGGGAAACACAGTATCCCGAGGAGATGAGGAATGGAATGTCAGCTGCTTCCAACAGGTAAAGGAAGACAAGCACTAACGATTTCATTGAATTTTCTGTAAAGGTATCTGTCTCCCATAAAGCTTTCTTTGATCTTCCTCAAGCGTAATTGTTAATCTCCTGTACCTCCTAGCTGCATATTAAGCTTAGCCTAAGTGTGTAATAAATATTTGGTGACAGTCTATTTCCCCTAAAAGGGGATGGCCCTCAAGGGTACGGTTTATGGTCTTGGTCATGTCTGAGGAGGTAGGATTACATTGTGTCCTCACAACACGCACCTGAGTCAGCATCCTCCGTCTGCTGTGTAGTAGCCGTGTGATCTTTCGCCGGGCGCTTAGCGCCTCTGAGCTTCGGTTCCGGTATCTGTGGTACCTGTGATGTGCGATGGTAGTAGTATCTACTTCCGAGGGAAGTGCACATTTGTGGGGTATAGAAAACAGAGCCTGACGTTTAACATATTTGAACATGGAAACTGCACAACTTGTGACGCAGACAGTTCCTCTCATTTGACTCTGCAAGCAAATATGGAATATAATCATGGCCAGGCCATAGGAAGACGACACAGTGGAAGCGGACTGAGCTAGACGAAATGCATGTCGCTCTGTTTTAGACGCCAACTCGGTGGACTTCTCTGCAAAGTGTTTTGTGGTCTTCGTTCCTTTTTATGTAGTTGGGAAGGAGAAAATGAAAAGGTGAAGACTGCTCCAAAGCATACCCAACTTACCGGCGGGTTCCTGTCAAACTCCTTCTGTGTATAACTGTGTCTGCAAAATACGTGCTCCATTTTACCGTTTAACAAGAGTAGCAGTTAGTGACAAGTGCCCGGACCTTGAGACCCTTGTCCTAACGCTTGTGTTGGGCTAGGGGTGACGTAGCAGGAGGTACAGGGCACGCTGAGGCCAGCTGCTGCTTGTTTGGGGTCTGTGGACCTTGGAGAGATTTTCAGAAAGTCCACCCAACGAGCCAAGGCTGGTTGCCTGTGGGAAAGCTGCTGGAGGAGGTTTGGGCCAGGCGTGTGAATGGTGTGGGGTGGGTCCTGGAAGCACCAGGGCAGGGCGAACAGGTGTTGGCTTAATGGGGCCTCGGGTGGAGGGCCTGCCACCTGGGTGGGAGGAGCACACAGCAAAGGGACGGTGGGGTCTGTCAGCAGTTCCACCTCTGGAGAGAGTGGCCCTGACCCTGAAACTCGTGGGTTCCTCCCCGTGTTCCTGGCACTTTTTCAGCTGCTGCCTCTGCACTGGAGCCCAGAGCGAGTGAGTCCACCCCGAGTGAGTCCACCCCGAGCCTCTCGAGAGCAGTGCCTGGGTCCCTAACAGCCCCGTCTCCCTTGGATGCACTCCTCGCTGGTTTCCACAGCCAGGTCCTATGGGGACTCCTCTTCCCAGCCCTGGTGTCCTGGACCGGGGAGCCCATTGTGGCTGTAGGACCCCTCCCTTCAGGTAGGACCTCCACAGCCTAGATACCCCTCCTGATTCTTCACCCCACGTGGGGGTGTGGGGCCTTCTGGTTTCACACCCCTGCCCCTCCTACCAGTCTGCACGCGGCTCCTCGTGCGTGTCCTTAGTCTCAGGGACTGCTCAACTGGCCTTTAGGCAGCTCTCAGCAACCAACTTAGTGTGCTCGCAGGGAGGGGCACGCGCAGCGTTAACGTCCTCCCCCATCCTGACCCTAAGGCCTCATCCTGTATTTTTAAGCTCATAAAATTTCAAGTATCCGTTGATCTCCTAGACTTTAAGTGATGGTAGGTGACACTCATGCAGTCAGCGAGTATTTGAACCTGTACTCACTGTGTAAAGTGTGCTCGGGACTGTGGACCTGATGTGGCAAATAAGACGGATGCTGTACTTGTCCTGAAGAGGTTTTATTCTTGCGAGAGGCGCCGTTAATCGCAAGTGTTAAGAAACGCAGATGAGGAGCTGAAGTGTGAAGGCAGCCCTCGGGGTGAAGAGGTGGATGGCCGCACTAGGAGGTAACACTGAAGCTGAGGCCCAGGATGAGACGGGGCGGAGGCCCTGGTAGAATGTGCCCCTCGAAGCCACGTTCTGTGTGTGAGCCAGGAAAGGGGACACGTGCCCTGTGCGGCTCTGAAGCCTGGGCGTGCGAGAGGGCTGGTGGGTGCTGTGGGGTGGACTGCAGACGCCAGATCACGCCTGGTCTTGGACCCGAGATGAGAAGTCATTGCATGGTTTTAACCATGATTTAATCCAATTGTGTTTTGAAATCCCTTTTGCTGCTACGAGCTTCTAGTCATAGAATAGATTTAATATATAAAATCTAAGAAACTGATTTCTTAGCCCTAAATGCTGATGCCCTTGAGTCGTTTGCCGCACAGAGTTCTTGCCTTAAGAATCCACCTTTAAAAATCAGTTTACACCTTAGCCCTGGCCCAGTGACTCAGTTGGAGCGTTGTCCAGTGCACCAAAAGGTTGCGGGTTCAGTTCCCAGTCAGGGCACATACCTAGGTTGCAGGTTCAACCCCTGGTCAGGGCGTGTGCAGGAGACAACCCATTGATGTCTCTCTGTCTCTAAATCTCTTTCTCTCTCTCTCTCTCTCTCTCTCTCTCTCTCTCTCTCTTTTCCCCTTCCTTCCTCTAAGATCAACAAACATAGCCTTGGGTGAAAAAAAAATTCAGTTTACATCTTAGATCTCAGAAACTTGAGTTATAAAAATAAAATAATTTCTATATAAAAATATTCAATTAATGTCAGAGGATAGACTTGAACTCTTAAGTCTGAAATCCTTTTGCCTGCTGGAATCAGATTACCTTTACTCACTGACACATCTGGGAAATGATAGCCTAAATATCGATTTACTGTGCACACATTTTTCACAGGAATTTGTTTTCTCTAATTTTTTTTCCATTTTTTACAAATGGCCTTTTATGGTTCTTGCTACATTAAAAGCAGTAGTAGGGTGTTTCTTTTAACAGGAAATGCTTTCTCTGTGGCACAGTAAATTTCTTTCTTGTAATCATGAGCAACAAACATCTTACATTTGAGTTAATTCATTCAATAAGTGTTTGCATACCTACTATGTACCAAGCACTGGCTGTTCTAGGGCCTTGGGATACATTGTGAACTAAACAAAGAGCCCTCCCTGCCTTGGAGAAGTTTGTATTCCAGTGGGAGGAGGTGGGTGGCAAATAATACACACTGTTAGCATCCTTATCGTACCACTGATACAGTCTGTTAGAGGGTGGTGACGTGAAATTAAAAGAAGAACAAGGAATGCAGTGTCGGGAGGTTGCAGTTTTAAATCGGTCAGGGTAGGGTTGCTGATAAGGTAAGGTTTGAGCAAAGGCAGGGAGCCTGGTGCAGAGCTCTGGGGGAAGCGCGGACAGCTAGAAGGAACAGCCCGTACAGAGGAGGGCCGCGAGGCCAGTGTGTTCAGGGGAGGGGAATGGAGTTCCCCAGCTTTCTAGGAGTGGGTTTGTCCTCAGTCAGTTTTAAGGAGTTCACCAACCAAGACAAATGAACAATTAGGCAAAGAATTTCCATCCCGTGAATGTTCTGCAGGTGGTAATCTATAAATACTCAGGCTCCTGTCTTCACTTGAATTAGGTAATTTCAAGTAACATAGAAGTTTCTTAAATCCGTGCCATGAGGCAGCTAAACAAAAATAATAAAAATTTCTGTAAAGAAAACTGATATTGGATCACATGCATAGAAGACCTAGCATTTTGTAAAAACTGAAGGTTTTACCATTCTAATTTATAAATCTCCCAGTTAAAAGCTGAAGGTTGTTGGTTTTTTAAAAAATATTTTAAATGTTTATTTTTAGGGAGAAGGGAAGGAAAGGAGAAAGAAGCATCAATGTGTGGTTGCCTCTCACAGCGCCAACCGGGGACTTGGCTCTCAACCCAGGCACGTGCCCTGAGTAGGAACCGAACCAGCGACCCTTCAGTTCGCAGGCGGACTCTGGACCCACTGAGCCGCACCAGCCAGGGCTGAAGGTTTTGTTGTATAGTGGGGGGTGGCCACGGTGTCAAATGCACTTGTTTCTAAGGGGAGCAGTGACAGGGTAAAGGTTGTGCTTAGGGGAAAAGGCTCTTCACGAGCAGGTCTCTTGTTGTCTCCCTTATCTCTTTCATGCTTCATGGCTCGAAACTCTTTTAACCTTTTTATTTGGTGGTCTGCATTGCGTGTTGTATGAGATTTTGCATGTGCTTCTTAACTCTCCAGTCTAAGTCAGGCATGCTGCTTTCCTAAGGTCCTGGCCAGTGACTGACACAGAATTGCCCAAAGTCGGGGGCACGTCAAGGGGACCGTGTTGGTATGTCTCTTCGGTACCTCCTCCATTTGAGATGCGCGGTCCTCGTTATAAAGCACCAGGCTCCGTGTGTCCACTGAGGTCACGGGAGCTGTTCCAGCCATGCTTGCCCGTAGCTAATCTTTTCCCCCTGCTGTTTCTGAATTTCATTTAATTGTTTTTTGTAGCGCATACTTTTATAGTTTCTTAAACTTTTCTTCTCAATTTTTTTCCTAATTTGTCATGGTTATTTCATATTGGAGTCCTGTCTGTGAATTGCTGTTCACTGCTTCTCGTGTGTTTTCCCACAAGGTTGAAGCTGAGGTAAGATCACTCAAGAAAATGCTTAGAAGCCATGGGTTTTTGGCTTTGTTCTCCCAGGAAAAAGGGAAAATGCTATGAGTGTTCACATAACTGTGTGTTAGAAGGGCCCTTGGAAAATCTGCCAGGTCTTTTCGCTTCTTCCTCTAGATAGGACTGGACATGAACCACCTCGAAATGACATCGTCTGCCCTCTTTCTTTGAAAGGAAATCCAATGCCACTGCCCTTCTCAGTGGGAAGGTCAAGGGCCTAGCAGTTAGTTGACATTTAGTAGCTGTTGAATGACAAAATTAAAAAAGTTTGAACGCATTAAATAAAAGCAAGCTTATTTTTAAATCCCTGTTTAGTGGGCACTCTGATAACTGAGTTTGAAAACATAGTTAAGAACCCAAGATGGATGTCTATTCACTTATTTTGGGTTACATCTGAGATACTGTGTACTTGAACATGAACTAGAAAGTGATGAATAAACTGTACTTGAGTGAATTTTTTGTTTATCTTGATGTTGAAGAACATTTTCTTTTCTTTTCAGTTAACTCTTAAGAATAATTGTGAAACAGGTTTGTTTTGTAGTTTACATTCTGTCCTTGATTTTGCTGTTAAGGGGGTTTGGATTACAGGGCCCACAATGCAGAGACCTCTGAGATGTTGCACCTGGTACTGACACTTAATCACTGTTATTCAGCTGTACTTGGGGGTTTTTAGTCTTAACATTTGCCACGGATCATGTTATCAAAATACACCTTTATTCCTAATTTTCAAACTCAGTACTGTTTAAGTCAGAAATCTTCAAGAAAGTGAAAGGGGTGAAAATTAGGTGGGGTATTCTTACTGAACATTTGTATTATTATCATGACAGCGTTTGTACACAGCGTACTTGGTGTGTATTCTGTTAGCATGAAAAGCAAGCAGTTGAGGGCATTGCTGTACATAACTCACACTGTATTAATAGAAGGGATTTAGTTTTTAAGGACTCATCAGGGCACACAGTCGTGGCCTCAAAGATTTCTTCTCGTTTTTAATGAATAGCTTATGTCATTTGTGGTGAAATTGTATGATCATACTGCTAGAGACCTGGAAAACATATGTATATTTTAGTGTTTCTGTTAGCACCTCGTGTCGTCGTTTCAGGACATGCCTTCTCCGCAGTCCACAGGGGGCAAAGCAGGGCCAAGGACGTTCTCATTCTTTGCTTGGGAAGATCAGCTTCCATCACCAACTTCTAATTCAAATCAGACTTTAATTCAGGTGCTCCATGATTCCTTGTTGAAGCAGTTTTGTTTTGTTATACATGATGTGTTAGTTGGTTTTGTAATTAAAAATAATTAGTTAAGCAACACGTGAGCCCTTGAGCCTGGAATAAGAAATGGAAAATTTGTTCTCTGCACTGCTAGAAAATGCTGCAATCCACGGAATAGAACTGAATTCACCAGCTCCCCGAGTAACATAGTTTACTTGTTACTTGTCAGTGCCCTTGTTGGGTGCTCTTTTGTGGTACCTTACACTGGGGTTTTCCTTTCTTCCTACACCCGTAGCTGCTAAAAACCAGAGGTGCTGGAATTAGTCCAAAAGCCACGATTAGAGGGACTTGATTTCTTCCAAGGCCGAGAATGGCTGTCTTTTTCCCTTAGAAAATGCAGTTAACCCTTTTCTATGTTTAGGTTAGAGAAATAAGCCAGTCTTTATTCTTGTCACTTTTTTTTTTTTAATTATTTTAAAATAGATGTGTGGGGGAAGGCTTTTAAAGCAAGAAATGTCTTAAGCTAGTCATTGTTGCCCTTCACTTCCAGGCAAAAATGCCCTTCTTAGAACTTTTTCGCCTGCCTGTTTCTCTCCTCTCCCCATATACCAACATGAATTATTCCAGGTTCCTGTGGCCAGTTGTCTGAGCTGAAGCCTGCACACTGGGCACAGGGGAAGCAGAGTGCATAGGTCAGCAGGAGGAGCTTGGACTTGGGAACCTCACTGACTCGATTTTACCATCTTGGCTGGCACCGAGATACCGCGAAAGCAAGAGCTGCTGGCCTGGCCGCCTTTGATTTGTCAAATCCGCTCGTCCTCTAGTTTGTACAGATGGCATTTTACTCATTTGCAAGTCTGTTTTCTCTTGTCCTCCTTTAGTGTTTCTTAGTGGATTTTTCCTAGAACACTTGCCTTGATTTTCCCCTTTTCCATCCACCGGATACAGACACTCTTATTTCCTGCCACACTGACAGGTTTCAGCGTGTGTGTCCTGTCTTCCATGAAGTCTTGTAGGTCTTACCATTTTTGTTGCTGAGGTTGCAGTTACTGTATTTTTTGCTCCATACGATGCACTTCAGTCCCCAAAAAAAGAGGGGGTGGAAATGTCCGTGCGTCTTATGGAGCGAATATCACGTCACAGACCATGATGTGTATTACCTGACCTGTCAGCAGTGGCGGCAGCTGTTAGAAGAGGAAGCGGTGGGCCCACGCGAAACCCCTGGGGATGCTTAAATGCCCCACTTTATTGCTGAATCTCGGCATCTGGTCAGTATGAAGATAGCGAAGAAAGTGATATCAGTGATTGTGAGCACCTGAGCTTCATAGATTCTGACGCTAGCGATGATGCGTTCTTGGGGTTCCCAGAAAACTAGAAGAGTACTTGAACCTTAAAGTCTCTCCTCATTTGTTAATGACAGTGATGGTGGTTCTTAATACCGCTGTTGAGTGCTATTCCCTTTACATGGTTGAAATACTATTCTGTTATATTTTATTAAATATTTTAGTACACCATTTGGTTCAGAATTTTTGTTTTCTTGTTTTCCTCTAAACCTAGGTGTGTCTTATGGTCAGGTGCATCTTACAGTGCAAAAAATATGGTACTTTTCTCAGCATGTACAAGTATCTGACTTATTTACTGAACTCTATTGACCTTGAAGGATTTCTCAGTGCTTAGCGGTAATTGGAGTAATGAAGACATTGCCGTAGATAATCGTCTTTGTTTTCTTGTGGCAGAAAAGCTTTTTCCACCTCTGCTATTCATAAATACTAAAATGAAAATTCAAATAGGGATCACATAAAAAAATTAATGTGTGAACTAATTGATGCATGTTAGGAATTCACAATCAGCTTGGAAGCTCTTTAGCAGTAATGGCATATTGTTTAGGATAAAATGCTAAAACATTTTTTTTTCTGAGACAAAACTTGAGAATCAGTAAGCTATGGTTTATGCTTAGATGCCACTGGGGTGTAAGTGTGAGATTGTATCATATGAGACATCCTTTATTTAAACTGAAGATGTGATGATTTCCTGTTAGAAAAGAAAATGGCTATATGAACAGATAGAAGGTGGGCAATTTGAATTATTTCTCATTTAGTTCCTGAATAAGATGACCCAAGACATTTTAGTAACAACTTGTCAGGAGCTGTTAGCCACATTTAATTCTTTTAAATTATGCAGTTGCAGTGGACTTTCAGAACAGTTGACTCTATAGAGAAAAAAAATCAGTAAGCCTGGTATTGAGGTGTAGACACGAATAATTGATCATCTGTCAGAAATAGAATCCAGCATCAATTTGGGGAGATTTTCTACAAATACACAATGAAAAGTGTATGTGCTTATGCTCTTTCCTTAAATATCATTCTGTACACCCATATCTGAACAAATTATACCCATGTCAAAAATACCGTATATTGAGAAAGATGAAAATAAAGTATAAAGGAAAGTAATTTAATGTTTATTAAGTTTTGAAGACAGACATCTTCTGAATTAAATGCTCAATTGAGCTACTAAGCTATTTTATTTGCGGTCCTATAGTACTTACAATGTACCATGCGCTATTTATAAATACTAACTCATGTAATCTCCATAAACATATGAAGTACTATTATTCCCCTTTTTATTTTTTTAAATCCTCATTCAAGGATGTGTTTATTGATTTTGGAGAGAGAGGAAGGGGTGGGAGAGAAAAGAGAAACATAATGTGAGAGAAGGATCGATCTGCTACTCTCTCTCATGCTCACTGACCAGGATTGAATCCGCAGCCTGGCCATGTGTCCTAGCCAGGAATCGAACCTGTGGCCTTCCGGTCTACGGGACCATGCTCCAACCAACAGGCACACCAGCCAGGGCAATTTATCACAGGGTGTTCAGCTAGAGAAACATGTCTCACTGCCTGTGAGGACACAACTGTCCAGCAACAAGGAATGTCTGACAGCAAATGAGGTCTGATTGCTCTGCGTTTGACCCAGTGTTTTTATAATTGGAAGCTATTAGCACACTGATCTGTGGTTTGTTTTATTCCAAGTCTTCACCAAGACTGTTTTATGGGAAAATAAAAGATATTTCTTAGGCTCCAGAAAATGATGGCCAGTAATTGACATCAGTTGACATTGGTGTTGGGGTTTTTCAGAGGTTGGGGGGAGCTTTCAGGAACAGAAGTGAAATGGCAGTATGGACTACCCAAGTCATAATTTCAAGGTTACTTACAGATGAATTTAATTCTTTTAAGTTTTGGTTGCCCACGAATCAGTGGATTTCTGTTAAGCACAGTTTACCTTAGAACACCTTTAGGCTATACAGCTTATTAAAACTGTTTAATGTATATGCTGTTCTGAATGGTACATCTAATTATGGTCCATGGTGATTAATATATTTTAGAAACTTGATGGCTTCTGGAGGGAACCAGGCCTCTGATACAGACGGTGATGGCGCACCCCCCACCAAAAAGCCCGGTGAGGGGAGTCTGAGGAACCTCGTGCGTTACCAGCAATGGCAGTTAATGAGCAGTGACACACTTGCTCTACATCCCAGTACTTTTCACTGATTAATATTGACCTTCATGTAAAATTAAATTTGTTTTGGATCTAATTTTCACTTTTTATCAAGATGATAAATGTACAGAATTTTAGAAGTCAGTACTTCAAGGCCCATAATGCCTCACTCATTCCCCCTCAGAGACTATCACTTTCAGCTTTTTTATATGTTTTCTCTAATAGTTACATCCGTGTTTTTAAATACAGTGTGTACTGCCATATTTCAGTGTTTGGGTTTTATGACTGTCTCTCTCCAGTTATGGAAGATGAGAATTAGGCTTGCTTTCACACACTCACATCCCAGACACGCTCCCCACCCCCCCACCCCCCGTATGTTTTAGATCACGTTTTTGGTTAAATCAGTTTTTAATATTTACCTTACGTGGCTGTATAAATGTTCATAGAGGAGCCTAATAATATGTTATGATGACAGTTCTTGTCCATTTATGCCTCTAAGTTCTTAATAAATTGTCTTATTTATTTATTTATTGGTTCATTTTGTTTTCTGTGCTCCTGTCAATTTATTTTTAAACTCTATGACAAAAGAGTCAATCTCCTAGGCACACTGACACCTCAGTAACGTACTAGTTGCATTTGTTCCGTGGATTCTTCCTCTGGACTGTGCTCTGCTCTGAACAGCTGCTCCCTGCGCTGCCCTGTTGCCGATTTTGCCTCTGTCCTTCGCCATGACCCTGAGGATTCCTTGTTCATCTCCAATATCAGATCCTGTTTCCTGACTCTCGTGTGTGTGCGCACTTCATTTAGCTTCCTCAGTAAGAATACGTAGGAGAAGAGCTTTTGAAGATATTTGAAATGTCTTTACTATACACTTCGATGATTTGGCAGAGTGTAGAGTATTAGGTAGGAAATTGTTTTCCTTAGAGTTATGAAGTTACTGCTCATTCTCTGCTGACACCTACGTGTTTCTGCCAAAATAGGCACTCTGTTCTGATTCGTAGTCATTTGTATTGTATGACCTCTTTCTTTCTTTCTTTTCTTTTTTTTTATTAGAAGCTTGTAGGAATGGTTATTTTATTCTTGGTAACATCAATGAAATTTTCAGGGTGCTGAGAATAAAATTATCTAGGTAGCTGGTGTTTGCCCATCCCTTTTTATAGCATTCTATTCCTGTTTCATAGATGCTATATATTTTTTTAATCTCTATGAAGATGCCATTGTTTTCTTTTCAGTTTTTCTTCTTTTTCCTTTATTGTCTCGTTCCTCCAAATTTGTTTGTCTGCTAGTTTTGTCTTGGTGAAATGCTCGTGTTGGGGGCTTTGTCTAAATATAAGGTGACCCTTATTTGTCGGCTTATATTTAAAAAGCCACTTGGAGATTGTGGGTGTGCCTAAGGGGCTTGGTCGCTGGTGGGCTTCACTGTGGGTGTCAGGTGTGGGGCCGGCTCCCCCTGTCAGCAGCTGGGGGGTCTCTTCTCCGGTGCTGGCCATTTCTCCGGAGAAGGAATCCTCCCACCTCCAGACTGAATGGGGAATGGGCTACAGGTGTAAGGTTCACTGCCACTGTGTGGCGGTCTTCTTCTGGGAGAAGGGGGCACCCCTTTACTTGGCACAGTGTTCTCAAATCGAGAGTCCTCTGCTTCAGCCTTTCTGAAAGGCAGGCCTCCAGTCTCAGAATTCTGCCTGCTTGGTACAGCCTTGCCCTGAGTTTGCCTGTTCTGGCCCTGCCTGGCCCTCACCTTGAGATACACCTGAACGGCCCCGAAGTTCTGCAGAGGCGTCAGCTCTGACGCCACAGCTTCTAAAACCGTATTCATCTCTGTTGTCTGCTGTCAGTGGGTCCTGTTCTGCTTTTTATGAATTGATGTCTTTTAAAAGAATTACTGTTATTTAGTGGTTTTAGAAAGAACCAGATATCAAAAACAACTGTTAAATTTTTTCTTTCTTTTTTCTTTCTGAAAGTCTTAAATTAGGAACACTTCCACCTCAAACCTGTAATGTATGAAGTAAAAAATTCAAATAGTACAGCACAATCGAGTGAAAAGTAAACAAGTTCTTCTCCCCAGTCCCCAGAGTTAACCACTACTTACAGTTCTCGTGAATCATTCTAGGCATTTTCTGAGTTTATATTTGGGTATGCTTCACTGTCTTGATTCCCTTGAACTGAAAGTCATTTTTCATCATTTGCTTCTAATAGCTAGAATTCTCTTTTCCAGTGGACTAAACTTTTGAGGTGAGGGACTCCATTTTGTTCATAAACGCACCACTAGTGCCTACCGTGGTGTCTGGTGCTTTATAAGCGTTTCCTATTCATTGAACGACTGAGTGTAGGACTTAGGGACGCGGAAGGCGATTCTAGAGGTGGTTTTCCCAAAGCTGCAAGTGCTGCTCTCTCGTAGGTGATGCTGAAAGGCTGATCCTGTTTCTCTTTATTTTATTATTTGAACAAAAGGTTGAGAAAGACAATTTTGGGGGAAAAGAACACGCCTCAGCAAAAATGAAAGTAAACCAGTGTATCTCACACAGATTTCATGATAGTGTGCAGGACGAAGTGGGGGAAAGACCACACACGGAAGCCTGGGCCCACCTGTCTCGCACAGAACCCACTGGGCAGGTTCTGTCTGTGCTTTGCCTGGTGGGAAAGGGGCAGTTTTCACTTTATGTTGTATCCGCTCCATAGTCCTGTCTTTGTGGAGATTCTTGAGGTTCCTCCCGTGTTTTTGAATTCTCTCGGCCACTCTTTCTTCCTCTGGCCTGCAGAATCCTAGAAGAAACTGAAGGCAAACCTGTTCCCATCTCTGACTATCTCCTGCCCGATTTTAGTCACGCTCAGTGTTATCTTAATAATGTTCACAGAATGTGGGCTTAACTTTTTTAATTGGCTGCCTTTCATCTCCTGTTCTGTTTCTCAACAACAGCAGTTTGATCTGTATGGGGTTCTGTTCTCAGGAATCTACATCAAACACGTTCTTTGAAATTTAGTATTAGTTTAAAATATAACTTGGCCAGACTCAGCTGAACTGTAATGTCATTGGCATTTTCCCTGGGATCAGTGGGCTTCCTTAGACCGAGAGGCCTGTGACGGGGAAAACCGGCTGTGAGACTGCTCGTTGGGGTCCCTGAGACAGGCACATGGCTCCTTCAGCACGCCGCTTGGGGGAGGCGTCAGAAAGCGGCACTCGCCAGCTTTGCAGCTGTAAGAGGCGCCGCTGAAAGCGGTGGTTTTAGAGAGTCTCTCCGTGTGCCCGTATCTGTTGGATGTTCCCCATCCTCTCTTCTGTTAACTTCTGTAGGCAGCTGTTTCCGTGCCTGACAAGGAAGAAGCCCCAGGAGCTCATGCTGGTGATTGGAACAGGTGTCAGTGCTGCGGCGACACCTCGGGTCCCAGCCCTGAAATCCTGGAAGGGTTTAATCCAGGCCTTACTGGATGCTGCCATTGGATTTCGATTTCTACGTGAGAATGACAGCGGAAATTTTCAGGAACGTCTCAACGAAGACGAGCATCTTGTTTGTGTGGTCCATGACCTTATTCATAGGCTCTCTCCTGTGAGTACCCTGCCATTTGAAATTTCCCCAAACCGTCCTGTGCATGCTGAATGTGATCAGGATAGTCATTTCGAGCCTGTAGGTTTGCATAGCATTTGCCGCATCTGTAAATAGTGTTTATGGATCTTATTCGTGCTAGTTATCTTTTGACCCCATTTTAGTATGTGGTATGTGTGTGTGTGTGATGATGATGATGATGTTGAGGCTTTTATGTGTAAAAAATGACATCACTGTTCACTGTAGCTATATTTCGAATTTACTTTTCTGCACTCATTGCTATAAAAGCTGTGTTCACAGGCATTCGTGCCTTTTAGGGAACCTCAGGAAGATTAGAGAGAGTTCTCATTGTATGGATGAAGCAACGCAAGTTTTCAATGTCCTTTCAAAGGCAGTCACTCAGACTATTGATAAGGAATTTTGTCTTGCTTTATCACACTGAGTTGGATACCAATTTCCTGGTGGCTAAAGAGCCTCTTGGTTTTGTTTTATCTTATAGATGTCCTAAAAATGAGGATTTACTTAAGAAATATCTGGAAATATTAGAATAGCCAAAGCCTAAGTCAAGTGCACCTTAAATATGTACCTATAATTCATACTCCTTAAAAAGTTAATTATCAGTGTTGATCTACCCCCACCCCCTAAGTCCTAAGGCCTGTAGGAAAGAAATATTAAGAGTTAGCCTAAAAGACATGGATTTCAAAGTAATTTCCTTCTGGTCCATGACTCATTTTAGAACCTTAGGACCTTTTTTTATACTTCTTCTTTTCATTTCCTTATCCTTAATGGAATAAATTATTGCTAACCTAGAATAATGGAAAGAATTAACAGGTTTTAAAGCGCTCGTGGGACCTTCATCTTATATACAAAAAATTAACTCTAAATGGATTAAAGACTTAAATATAAGAGATAAAATTATAAAACTCTTAAAAGAAAACACAGGTTTAAAACTTCATGACCTTGGATTTGGAGGTAGTTTTTTTAAACATGACACCAAAAGCACACGCAGCAAAGGAGAAAATAAACTGCACTTCTCCAAAGTTAGAAACTGAGACTCAAAGAACACTACCAAGAAAGTGAAAATACAGCCCTAGAATGAGAGAAAATATTAGCAATTTATATATATCATAAGGGTGTAGTATCCAGAATATATAAAGAACTTATTAGACTTAACAATGAAAACACTAATAATTCCATTTAAAAATGGCAAATGATTTGAATAGACATTTCTTCAAGGAAGATACACAAATGGTCAGTCAGTACAGGAAAAGATGCTTGACCTCATTATTTGTTAGAAAAATGCACATTGACACCACATTCGCTACCACTAGGATGGCGGGAATGGAAAATCAGTAAGTACAGGCAAAGATGTGGAGGACCAGGGGCCTTCATGCCCTGCTGGGAATGTGAAATGTTGCAGACGAGGTGGAAAACAGCCTGGCAGTTCCTCAAGTAATCAAATATAGTTACCATATGACCCAGCAGTTCCACTTCTCGATACATACCCAAGAAGTGAAAACATGTGTTTATGCATAAACTTATAAGTGAATGTTTGTAGCGTTACTTATAGTGGCCAAAAGGCAGAAATAACCCACAGGTCCATCAGCTGTCGGATGGATAAACAAAATGTGACCTATTCATACAATAGAGTATTACTTGACAAAAAAAGGGAATTAGATACTAATAGATGCTACAACATGAATGAACTTTTAAAACATGATGCCACCTACATTCTGTCTAATACCTTTCCCTGTTCTGGACATTTGTCAAGACTCCAAAATTAAAAATTAAAACTGAGAACATTTTAAAATAATAATTCATTTTAAATAATAGTAAACCTATTATATGTTAACATGAATGTTTATGAAAAATAATTCTGTTTTTTAAAACAAAAATAATTGCAAAAAGAGTAGTTTCACATGTTTGCAAATCCCTTTAATGCCTGGCTTCATAGAAGACAGCTGGATTCTCATATCTGCTTTATGTAGTCGGTTTGTTATATTTATGTTAGTTTGGTTTAATACATGAAAAAAATATCAGGTCCCACAGATACATAGTTGGAAAAGAAAGATGTGTAGATATTCTTTGTTTATACTATACCAGAAACTCAGTAAGTGGTGGCTTCCCGAAGATTAACAACAGTGTGGAATCTGAAGTCAAACCATATCCATATTAATGGTAATCTGAATCTGAACTTTTTCCATTCCATTGCATCAAATAAATCCATTGATCTGTCTTGCACATAGAATGAATCTTTTACCTGTATGTGATCTTGTAACATCATGCATTAGTCATTTGGAAAATATTATTTCACTGAGTTATACATAGCTTCCAGATGACACATTTCACTACACAATTAAAAAAGTCCCTTCATTAATACTACCACCAGTCTCATCACAAAGATGTTTGGGAGCTGTCAAGCAATCATCGTGGCAGATAAAAGTTTTCTAAAATGCTGAGTTTTGCTTGAAAGATCAGATTTCATCATTGGCAGCAAAGGCAGCAATCAATAATTGTTTTCCTCAAAACGACAGGTTCCCTTCATTCATTTTAGAGAAAATATGCCTGAGAATACCCAAATCTGAATAACCGTGGTTTGTTAGTCACTGAAGTAAACATGATGTTTGATGGGAAAAAAGACAGGTGGTTAGTTTAGCTCACAGTTCAAACAGTCACACAGGTGCTTTGCCTGGAGACAGCCACGAGACTGCAGCGGGCAGAAGTGCTGTGTGTGTCCTGCTGCTTCGCGTAGAATGGTGAAAGGACGTGTACTCCATATTTAATGGAGTTCATTTTTACTGCTTCATCCTTAAGTGAGGCTGGCGTTTTTTTCTTGCTGAAAGCCTTTGGTGATGGAGAGCACAAGGAATGCTGGCCCAGCTGGGTTCTCTGTCTTGGTTCACGCTAATGTTGGTGTAACAAACATCCAAACCTGTGGAGAAGTTTTATGAGTTTATCTTAGCCAGACTGACATCACATGCTGAGGAGCAAATGTCATTAAATGCTCTGAGAATGGCAGTTTTGCTGCTTATTTAATAGATTAGAATCAAAGGAGGAGACATACAGGGGGAGGGCGGTCCATGAAATCCATTGGTGATGAGGGAGGCAGGAGAAAGCGAAATCTCTGGGGTTGGATAAAGAGGAAAACCGGTACAGACATACTGCTTTTACCTCGGTGGGCGCAGGACGGTTAAGGATGGCGTTTGCAGCACAGAGAAGTTGTGCAGGGGGCAAGGTCACAGCAGTGAGGGGTCTGTGGGTTCCTGCTCTTGTGGGGAGCGGTGCCCCAGGGGCCTGGGAAAGGGGGCGTGCTCTCACCTCTCAAAGGCCTGTTATCTTAGGCACAGAAAGAGGGCGGACAGGCTCCTTCAGGTCAGGATGGACCTTCGTCAGGGAATCTACAGACCTGACTACCCACTGTGACTCGCCTTCAGTTAGGAAATGGGATGATCAGACCGTCCGCTGTGCTTACTTCCTGTCTCTGAGCCTGTGAGCCTGTCCTGCTGAGCTGCCCTGAGCCTGTGAGGTTAGTGTGTGGCCCCTTCTTATGCACAGTAGGGATTAATAGGCTTGCTTTTTTTTTTTATTTAGATGTGATAGTGGTGTTGCAGTTACGTTTTATTTGATCTGTAGAGGGGAGGCCTTCTCTTTTAGAGAACCTGCTGAGGTGTCTGAATGAAATAATATGGTGCCTAGGAATTGCTTCAGAAAATTCAGTGAAGTGAGGAAGGAGTGAGAGGTGGGTGGGGAATTTATGTTAAATAACATTGGCTGTGGTGTGATTGTTGTTCAGACTGGATGATGGGCACATGGGTTGTTTTTTATATATGTACTCTTTTTACTTTTGTGTAAGCTTGAAAATGTCCATAATGAAAAACAAAAACAAACAAAAAGAGCCTTAACAACGGTAATACGGAGGGCTGACAGCCCCATCTACTGAGTCAATTTCTTCCAGTAGGAAGCGAACGTTCAGAACCAGAAGAAAACGCCATGTAAGGCGACCCGGGGCAAAGCACTGCACTTCTCAGAGTCTCTAGGCGCCTGCACACTGGGGCTTGTGGGGAAGAATGGATGTAGTGTCCGGCCCACAGCAAATGCACTGGAGATGTACCTTTGTTTTCACTCTGTCTGGGATCAGAAAGGGAAGTCACGGGGCAGAAGGGAACGGAGCAGCACTGGGTTCCGTTCAGTGTTGAAAGGGATGAGAAAATGCCCGGAAAAGTATGTGGGAGCTCGGCGTGTCCTTTTGACCCTGGGACTTATCTTTGTTTTCCTTCCTTTGTCCTGAGTCAGAGAGGCCACTGACGGGAGATTCAGTTGTCGAGTCACCTGCTGCAAGAGAGAAAAATGGTCATTTTTAAGTCCTAGGAAATCAATGCAGCAACGAAAAACCTCTTTTCTTTCTCTGTTGATACACAAAATGTAATAACTTACAGAAACAGAACTAAAAGAGAGCTAGCTAAAATAAGTGACTCATGACATTTATTTCCAGGCTGTAACCTTTTGTATTTCTTAGAAACAAGAAAATATATCCCACACTCATGATTAGCTGATTGTATACCCAGGCGTTTTTATCTGTGTGCATGACGATTAAACTGGTGCCTGAATGTTGTGTTATGTAACTGTGTGTACGTGTATTGGAGTCCAAAGTGAAGTTATAAAACACAAGAAAGTTCTTTAAATAGCCATATTTTTTATTTAATTTTAAACTTAATTCTCTTTTGAATAGGCACTGTTTATACACATTGCAGAGGTCAAAGTGATGTGAAAAGGTTTACGTGTGTCACCACCCATCCCTCCCACTCGTGTCCTTGCCTGCCTCCTCTCCCCCAGCGCACCCCCCGCTCCACTCTTGCTAGCCTTTGGAGTATCCTCTTACTGATCCTTTTGCAAAAAGAAGCAAATGGGATTATGTTTATTCTTGTCTCACTGCCTTCATCCCGTGTCAACAGGTAGCATTCTAGACACGTGTCCTGCACCTCGTCGTTTCTCTTAGCAGCATATCCTGGAGGTCTGTCTGTGCCAGCCTCCTGTGTACGTGTCCTGGGCTTGTCGCCCGTCTCCCACTGTTGCAGATACAGAGCAGCGAGAGCCTTGTGTGCGTCATTCCATTTGTTTGCAGTCACGTCCGTGGGACATATTCCTGGGAATGGAATTAAGAGTATAGGATAAATGTGATTTTGATAGACATTAAAGGGGCACTGTATTTTTCATAACAAATGTAAAAGTGCCTGGCATTCAATAGTAGTTGACTCTTGTGTGTAGTGAAATTCAATAACTGAGGTTATAAATTCTTCATTGTTTGTTTCTGATCAGAGTGCTCAATTTTTTTTTTTTTAATTTTATACCCAGGTATTTTTTATCTGTGCACACAATGATTAAACTGGTGCTTGAAGATATGTTATATAACCGTGTGTGCATGAACGAGAGTCCAAAATGAAGTTATAAAACATGAGGAAGGTCTTTAAATAATCATATTTATTTAATTTTAAAGTTGTTAGTTAGAGTCCTCTGTTGGTTGCCTGTGGGCTGCTACAGTATGTGATGGAATTATCTATGCCCTTAGATAGTGTGGTACCCTGGCTGGTTTGGCTCAGTGGATTGAGCGTCGGCCTGCGAGCTAAGTGTCGCTGGTTCGATCTTCCAGTCAGGGCACATCAGGGAAGGAAAACTCTGATTCCAAAAAACCTCCGCTGCCTTGCGGCATACCTCTTCAGGGAAAAGGCTAAGGGAGTAAACCCCGACAGAAAATCCGGAGCCGGAGTCCCCTAAGGCGGTTCAACGTTGTAGTCAACACCGGCAACTCCTGCGGCGCACCTGAAGCCAAGTTGTATTGACTCCGTCTTTCCCTTGGACCCTTCAGCTGCGAAGAGAGGGGGGGGTCTGCTGCATGGGCAACAGCAGACCCTCCATATCACCCTGCCCAGGCTCTGTAGCTTCAGCTTCACTGGAGAGGACACTCCAGCGTCATCACAAGATGTCGATTCAACACGGGAGGAGACAGATACCGTGTCACTCCCGAGTCGGACTGCACAGCCATTCTCGGCGGTGCAGATAGACTCTTAAGAAGCTACACCATCGTCTCTCCAGACGGACGGCTGCCGACGACGACGACGACGACCGGTTTCGTTACTGGTTCAAGGTTCGTGTGCCCTGTGCTTCAAAGGCCAATAATCAAAAGCGTCGAGAGTTTGGGTCAGGAAATGTTTATTGATTGAGAAGATGGGGGACGGAGGTCTTATAACTTCAGCAAATACATTTTAAGAGAGCCTAGAATTGAAGCATCTTACACCAAGGGAAGGAAGAAGGGGATGAGGCAAGAGCTGGGTGAGGAGCCTGGACCGCAAGGTACCCACAGGGCACCAAGGAGAAGCACGAAATCCCCGCATCTCTGTTCCTGGTGGGGCCCTTGAACAGCACCTCCCCCTCACCATCTGAGTCCAGTCTTGAGGCTCCTGTAAATCTTTGATCAAGTCATTATTTTGTACACGTTTCCCTGCGTCCTCGGATGGGTGCCTTCTGACAAGGGCCTGTTCTTGCAAAAGCTCAAGTGTCATGCACAGTTCCTCTAATTAGCATATGTATCCCCGGAGCTGGAACCCTGAAGGCCCTGGGGGAGATGCAGGCTAGACTTGGTCAGGAAAGTGAGCATTTCACTGTTAAATTTTCATAACCACTATTTTTAATGAGTGTTACAATCCAGTGTGCCCGTTAGTTTACCTAATTATTTCCCTGTTAGGCAATTTTAATGTCTTTCTAGGTTTTTTAATTGCAAGAACTATTGCGATGAATATTACTTTTACCCAGTTTTTCCTTTTGCTGGTAATTTCCTTAGGCATGAACATTTTAGAGGTTGATAAATACTGCTAACATGCTTTCCAAGAGGGAAACAACAATTTTGTGTTTGAGTGCTATCTTTTGTTTGTACTCGAATTGGCCAAATTCTCTTCTTCCATGTGTTGTTTTATACTTTTTCCTACATCATTATCTATCCCAGTGCTAGCCAATATAATTTTCTGCAGTGATAGAAGTATTCTATAACTTTTGCTGTCTAGTACCATAACCGTCACATGTGGCCACTGAATATTTGAAATGTGATGAGTGACAGAGGAGCACTTTGTTTTTTTAGAGAGCCAGAGGTGAGGACTGCAATTTTATTTTATTTTTAAGACTTTATTTTTTTTTAGAGAGAAAGGGAGAAACATTGTGTGATTGCCTCTCGCACACCCCCAACTGGGGACCTGGCCCACAACCCAGGCATGTGCCCTGACGGGGAATTGAATCAGCGCTCCTTTGGTTCACAGACCGGTGCTTAATCCAGAGCCACAGCAGCCAGGGTCAGATTTTTTAATGGCAGCTCCACCACACATGGCTAATGGCATGGTATTAAACGGCAGAGGTCTAACCCATTTTATATTGTGGGAGTATCTGCTACTTTACACTCTTGTTTGAATTTGCTCTTTGCCTGTTGCTCCTCTTCCCTAAACTTGGCCCCCGAGACTAGGTAGGGACAGCAGACACACTTTGCCCATGTAAACGTTTTGTTTACAAGCAATGCCAGCGCACTCAGGGACCTTACTGTTTCCATTACTTAATACAAGTGTTCGAAGACTAACTTACTGCCCCCGCCTCGTCCTCTCCTCTGTAACGCGTTCATCACCAAATAATGCCGTCCTTCCTAGTTAGAACACGTGCTTCCATCTCCCGTCGGTTGGTTGGCTGGTTTTCCTTCCACTCTAGCGTTGGCTCGTTCGTCCCACAACTGACACCAATGTCCTGTTTAGCAGGGGCAGCGAGAGGGCAGCTAAATGGTTCACCTGCAGCGCACAGGGAAGTGAGGGGTACACCGTCTCCTGGTCTGCTCTGCCCGTTTGTCAACAGAAAATGTGGTCCTCGGACCTAGTGAAGGCCTTGGAGAATAGCGACTTACCTCTGCTACTTGGAAAGGATTCTGTCAAGTCTGTTACGGATTCCTGTTATCTTGTTTTCTGAAGCTGGGTAGCTTTCGATGTGTAAACCCGTTTTGTGAAATTTTCTTTACCTTTTCTCTCTCCTCAGACCCTGGTACATGAGGGCCACAGAAGTTGCCACCGTTAGACCAAGCTCGAAGGCACTATCGTGGGCAGCGTTCCACAGTGAACTTACAAGAACCCAAGTGCGGCTCCTAGGAAGAACCAGAACCCAGAAGTTGAAGGCTGGGGCTTTGGACAGTGGGGGGGGGAGGGGACGTTCCAACTTAATCCTTCGTGCGGCCAGTTCTTGGCCTTTGTTTTTTCCCCCAGTTCTTGGCCTTATGCAGCCTGTTCGTTGGAGAATACCCGAGCACCAGCGGGACCCCGATGCAGCCCCCCTCCTCACCCCGAGGCTGGACACGGGTTGTGTCCACGCCGCTCATCAGTGCGATACCCACTCAGGGGGCTGCTGCTCAGCACGAAGGCCTTGGGGTGTAGCTGCCAGGGACTCACCGTTGCCCTGGTGACACTTTTGTACTTAGTTTTTCAGTGACCTTAATGGCTGTGTTTTAAAACAAGACTTGAAGCTCTAGTTTCTAGACCTTTTACAGTGTACAGTATTTTATTTACCTGAGCTGTATTAAAAATTTGTTCATGTACTTCCCAGGGTCGTGGTTCTACTCGTAGTCACCTTAGAAAACTGACAAGCCTAGTTTTTGTAACTCCATTGAAATTTTAAAGGCTCTGTTCCTTTCCCCGGCAGAGGGGTGACCTCCTTCTCAGGACCCCTTGTTCCGGGCTCCTCAGAGCCTTGCTGGTTCCTGCTGCTTCCCTTCTCACCATAAACCCAGTAATGTGATGTGGGGTTTTAATTTTGAATCCTGTATACAGTAACTCCAAGACTAAAAGGCCATTTATTTATGAAATTTATTTTCTCACATATAAATTACGCCCTTCTCCGGGCAGACAGCCCTCCCCTTATTGCACTAGAAGCTCGACAGTAACACCAAGCTAGAGGACAAGTCTCGGCAGAGGTTTGTATCCTTCAACGTAGCGCTTGTCTACCAGGCGCTGTGGGCAGGGGGCGGACACGCCGGGGTCCCTCAGGAAGGAGAACTGGGGGAGGACAGCTCGATACCCTTCTGACAGGTGGTTTTCTCCCAGGAAGGCGAACATGCAAAGCATACATCCGGGTTCTGGGCGTGGGGCAGAGCAGGAGGGTTGAGAAGCCCAGTGCAGCACCCCAGCTCAGCTCCCCTTCTCTGAGGGAAGAGGGGACTCATTTTTCTCTCATGTGTAACAGACCTTTCTGGCCTAGCTGATGCTTTGCAGAAGTAGGATGAGGTCATCGTCAGAATTGGCAGCATGAAGAACAGGCCATACACTGCCACAGTATGCTTATTATGCTCAGATGTCCCTATGACCACACTCGTTAGCGAAGTTCTGGCATTGATCTTCTGACCAGCGGTCAAAGCTGCAATGGGACCAAGTCTGCAGGCAGAGCGATGGGGACTCCTGCCTGCGTAGGGAGGGCAGGACTGTGGTGAGGGTGCGGGGGATGAGCAGTGACTGTAACATGACTTGGCCCTCCTTGCAGGTGGAAGCTGGACTGAACAGGGGTGGGGTTAGAAGGAGTCCCCTCGCTCTGCCTTTGTACTGCACTGAAGACAAGTTGCTCACACGCTCTAAAGCACAGCCTTGCTACGGGAACAGGGATTCTGGGGGAAGCGGCAATTTGGTATCGGGCAAGAGCATGTTAAGCCTTCATGAGGGCAGCCACCACAGCCTTGGCATTGAGACTATGTAGGTCACAGCAGGTCTGGCCAGTGCCCACAAACACAGTGGGTTTGCTTGTGATGAAGATCATAGAAATAGCAGCTCCCACTGACGTGGAAAAGGGGGCACCCAGTCAACCCAAGGAACCTTCTGCCCACTCGCCTAGTGACAGGCTTTGCAGCAAACAGCCTCAGCTCCCTTGGGAAGGATGGCCTGTCCCTGCCCTCCCAGCTAACACTCATGTTTACCTTGTCACCAGTGGTGTCAGACTTGGTGAGGACAATGCCATCAATGAGCCGAGGTGTTTGAGCCACAGAATGATCAGCCAGGGCTCTGCTGAACTTGGGCTGGAAAGGAGAAACAGGACATTCACAGTAAAAAGCACCTAACTGGCCAAAGCTGAGGTTGGGAAGAACCGCGCCGTAGCCCTCACCGGCTGACCCACGGCCCTGTTGCCCACTAAGGCTTCCCCCGCAAACAGCACCAAGTCGGGCGTGTTGACAGTAATGAGCTTGGCCAGGGCAGTCATGAGAGGGGCACTGTCTTGCATGCGGCCAGCTGTGTCCACGAGCACCACGTCAAAGCCTTGATTACATGCTAGAGAGAAACAAAGGGGTCAACTCCCAACTCACGGACTGTCACGCAGATTCCCAGCTTTCTCCCAAGGAGTCCTGGCCTGGCGACGTTTTTGTCTATCAGTTTACTTCTTGGACTCTGGACGTGGTTACAAGGTAGTGAGAGAAAAATATTTTATGGCTGACCCTCTAGGCATAGGAAAAGGATGGCAATTTGATTAAGGCGACTGAACAGAGGTTTCTTCAGTTGGGATGTCCTGGCTTTGCTTGCACCTACTCCTATTACCCAAAGCAGAGCCCCGCAAGCCCCCAGTCCTGACTTGGCACTGAGCCTAGGTGCTGGTAGGGTAACCCTGCTGCTCAGCATATTTTAAGGGAACCCAAGGAGGGAAGGGGCCCAGACAAGCTCCCGGGCTTTGTGTGCACTGAACCAAAGGCAGCAGCTTCCATGGCGAAGCCAGCAGCGTCTTTGCCGTAGCCCTTCTCAAACACCTGCACCATGGTGCAACCACCGTGACTCTCAGGGGGTTGTAGGGCGCTCAAACGTCGGGTGTGTGCACAACTGTTCCACAGCCCCGGCACGAAATGAGTCACAGGCGGCAATGAAGACACTGAAGCCATTTTCTAACAGCCAGAAAGGGATCTGCAGAAGAGGCAAAGGAAACTTGGCACCTAGAGCCAGAGTTGCTAAGACAGTGAAGAAATGTCGTCAGACAGATGGGGAACTGCACTGACCTTGGCAAGATTGATAGACTTCGCACGCCATTAACCCCACAGAAGGTGACAACATACAGACGCTGATGACGCTGGGCATCCATGATGTTCCGGAGCATGTCCACATGACGCTGCGGCTGCAGAATCGGTACCAGGGACTCTTGTAGAGCCTGCTTTACTGTGGAAGTCACTGCTGAAAGGGGGAGGAGGGGATGCAGCCAAGAATCCCAAAGAATGTACCCAAAGAACGCCCAATGGCTTTCTTCAAGCAACTTGAATCGGGATGATACTACACCAGGATCTTGCCCCGGGAACCCATACCATATCTGATACTGTCCTAATAAACACTTCACAAGCATTAAGTCACCTAATAAGAGGTTCAGAGCTTAAGAGATTTGTCGAAAGTCAGAAGGTCCATGCACTTCAACTCCTGGTTCGCACAGTGGCCCCCGCCCACACCGCACTTCTGCTACAGGGCGATACTCACTGCTGAATGTCCCCATCACTTTCCCTTCCAACGTGTTGGCCACGGATTCACAGAGCTGGACTGCAATGTCTGCTGCTACATTCTTAGCTGAGGGGAGAGGGGGACAGGTGTGGTGTGAGCACCGTGTCATCAGTCAGCAACCCCTACAGTACAGCTAAGAAACGTGTTTGTTCTCCTCTCCACCGTCCTACGCCATCCGCACGAGTCCACCTGTTCCTTAGAACTTACCAGTGAGGTGATCACTCATCTTGTCCAGCACAGATTCCATGTCTTCATGACTCAAGCTCTTGGAGCCCACAAGGCCCTTCAGCATCCCGAACATGCCACCCAGAGTCCCCCTTGGTAGCACTGCAGGCCAGGAGATTACGGATACGTGAATACATAGAAAGCCAGTGGGCGGGAGTCAAGTCTCATGTACTCTGGAGCTACACGCACCACCCACCGCCTGAGATTTCCTACCTGGGTTTGGTAGGGCTCTGAGCAGCCCCTTCGTCATCTGAGCTGCTGCAGTCCAGATCCTGAAGCTGCCCCCCAGGCCCAGTCCCTTGAATCTGCAGGGTATGGGGAAAGGCGATAGGATTAGGCATTCTAAAGGTTCTGAGAGGGGAAAAAGCCCAGGATTTACCCTGTCCACATTGCTCTGTCCCCCCACTCAAAGAAATCGAAGGTACTGCCCTCCTGTCTATTTCCTCCCCAATTCTCTTTAGTGGTAACCTTCACTCTGGCCCTGGCTGACTTACAAGTTGATGTCTCAGGCAGGGCAACCTCTGGGGCTCCGTTGGTGGTAGGGGAGCTGTAATCCAGGTCTTCCTTGATAACACAGCCACCCAGAGCCCACACCCGCGGTACTTTTCTGCCCCTTGAAGGATCTGACTTTGTGGACTTGCTGAAAGGGTTACAACACAGAAGGTTATGGTGAAGAAGCAGGAAACATCCACCCAAGAACCGGAGAAGGCCCTTGCCCCCAACATGGCTAGACTATGGCAAAGGTTACAATGCTCACCTGGGCTTTTCTATGCCCTTCCCATGTTTCTGAATGACCTCCTCCCGCTTCCTCTGTATCAGCCCCTCTTTGGAAAGCTCTACCCCATTCTCAGCCCCCACTGACTTCTGTGCAGGGACCGTTTTGCTGGTAGCCAAAGGGACATCAGAACCTGTTAGGAGAAAACTCAGTGGAGCAGAAGGACCCGATTCCCACAAAATAGACAATGGGAAAAACATCTTCCAAATCCGTTAAGGGAAATGAGCAAACTCCTTGGGGCTCCCAAGGACTGGGGATGCCAGTGCAGGTGGTGGGCACCTGCATGAGGGAGACGGGCAACGACAGAAGAAAAGGGAGCCCCTCAGTGTCCATGGAGTGCAAACTAATCTTCCTTCTTGGCCCCCTTGTTTTTTTTATTCTTTGCTTTTTCCTTGGGCTTTTCACCCTTTGTCTCAATCACGGGTCTTACAGGCTTCTTGGCCTTCTCAGAATCTTCATATTTCTTCGTGGTATTCGGAACCCGGACCTTGCTGCTCTCTGCTTCACTAAAGAGAAGGAGAATGGAATAATGTCCAGAGAAAGGACCCTCACACCAGGAAGATAACGTAGGACTGGGCAGCAATAAACAGCTTACTACCCTTGAATGGGCCTCAGGAAGGGAGGGAGCTCATCAAGTCACAGAAATTGATTTTGGAGCAGAAAAGCCTCTCACCGAAGGAGCTGCAGAAAGTCATTTTGGAAATCAAAAGTGCCATTCAATAGACTCAAAGCACTTTGCTGCTGGGTCTCTGTGCGGTACTTGTCCTGAAGCAGCCGGTGCACATCATCTGTCAATTTGTCGACATACGTCGGTGTTAAGATCTTCTGAAAACCAACCTGTGTAGGGAAAGAAACAGAGAGCGAACAGATCTGCTTACACGCCGTCCCAGAACAGAGGGAAGCCAGCTCAGCCCAGGCCTCCAGATTGGCTGAGCCGTCCGGCAGGTGTCCCTGAGCTGAGGGTGGCCCAGCTCTCTGGGCCCGAGTTTCTTCCCTTCACCCGCACCCTCCTTGTCTTCTCAGTTACTTCGTCGTATAACGCCTTCTTCAGTTAATCTGGGTTCTCTTAATAACCAGGACCGTGTTGAGAATGCACCTGTCCCTCTAAAATTCCCCCACTTGCCACAAACGCCAGCTCGAACTGGTTGTCCAGTTTATACTTGAGTGGGAGCGCTTCATGAGTGAAGGAGTTGTTGCCTCCCCTTTCCTGGGAAGACAATATGTCTCAGAGTTCACACTATTCCCCAGAAAACCCAGTCTTGGGCCCCTCAACGATTGCCTTTGGGAAGGAACCAATGGGTGTGCAGCCTGAATGCCGGGCGGCGCGGAGCGGTGACGACCTGCGAGCTGTGCCAGACTTAAAGGGTCGCGCTTGACGAGACCACGCTCAGAAGAGCCATGTTACATGGGGCTGTAGGGCCAGGCGCAGGCCGAGGCCACTTGGGTCGGGGGCTAAGCACGCTCAGAAGAGTCTTGACTCTGGGTGAAGTTGAGGGCACCGGAGGGTGTCATGGTTCTGGGGTACTCCCAGTTTCTAGCTATGTGACCTTCGGGACTTGGACCCCGACCCACGCCTCGAAGACAGTGGGTCATCTGGGAGAAGGGGGTAAGCTTGCCCACTGGAGCCTGTGAAGCCTGGGTAGGTGTATGGATCCCAAGGTTGCCCTTCTCAGGTGACGAGTCCTAGATGTCTCTACACCTCAGCTTACTACCAGAGTAAGACAACAGGCTGACTCACTGGCTGCACATACGTCTGAAGTCCTGCTCGCGTGCAGCATGCGGTGCTCAGTGTTGTGGCCGTGAAGGAGGGAAGAGAGGGTGATGGTTCAGTATATGCCCTAGAGGTGCCTGCATTGAACGTGGAGAGGGAAGACTTTCTAGACCAGTTCAAGACTGGATAGACCCCAAGTCAGTATTGTAGAAATATTGATACGTGGAGCAGATGGCAACTGAGATCAGCTTTGAAGGATGTTTACTGGCTTTGGGAAGGTGTGTGTTACAGTGTCTGGAAAACTGAGCAAAGGTTAGGAGGAGGAAAGTATTGTCCTTATGCAAGGAGCTAGCCAAAGCCATCTAAACAGTTTGAGCAGTAGTATGAAATGTATGGACAGGTAAAGGAAGCCCAGATCAAAGAAAGATTCTAATGCTGCTGAACTTTGTCTTGGAAACAGTGAGAAGACTTGGACATTTGTGAGTTAGGTGTTAATGACAAAGGGTTCGTTTATTCAAGATAGTTATTGAGCACCTAGAATGTGCCAGGTACTCTGCTAGGCCAGAGATTCAGTGGTGAAGAAGGCAGACAGGACAGTAGGAAGCAATCACAAGTAAACAAGTTGCAAATGTGTTGCATGTTGCAAAAGAGGCTCACAGAGCTGTGAGTGAATTTGACAGTCTAGTGGGGGCAGCATATCCTGGCTGGTTTGGCTCAGTGGATTGAGCGTCGGCCTGCGCGCTAAGTGTCGCTGGTTCGATCTTCCAGTCAGGGCACATCAGAGAAGGAAAACTCTGATTCCAAAAAACCTCCGCTGCCTTGCGGCATACCTCTTCAGGGGAAAGGCTAAGGGAGTAAACCCCGACGGAAAATCCGGAGCCAGAGTCCCTAAGGCGGTTTGACGTTGTAGTCAACACCGGCAACTCCTGCGGCGCACCTGAAGCCAAGCTGTATTGACTCTGTCTTTCCCTTGGATCCTTCAGCTGCGAAGAGAGGGGGGGGTCTGCTGCATGGGCAACAGCAGACCCTCCATATCACCCTGCCCAGGCTCTGTAGCTTCAGCTTCACTGGAGAGGACACTCCAGCGCCATCGCAAGATGTCGATTCAACACGGGAGGAGACAGATACCGTGTCACTCCCGAGTCGGACTGCACAACCATTCTCGGCGGTGCAGATAGACTCTCAAGAAGCTACACCATCGTCTCTCGAGACGGACGGCTGCCGAAACGAAAGTGGGGGCAGTCAGAAATGGTTTCCCTAAGAACATACCTGAGCTGATATCTAAAGGAAGCAGAGTTAACTAGGCAAAGGAGTGGACCCAAGCTTTCAAAGCAGAGAGCACACCTGTGTGGACTCCCTATGATGGGAGGGAATAAAACTCCATCAAGGAAATAAAGGAGCTGGAGTCGGGGGTGGGGAACCGCAAGATGAACTGAAGCCAGATCATGTCTCATGGCCATGTTTACAGACCTTGGACTTTAATCCTTAGAGTAATGGAAAGCCTCTGGAGGGTTTTTAGCAAGAGCGTATGATTAAATTAGTGTTTAGAAAAGATCAAGCTACGATGTAGAAACGAATTGCGGGTGGGGGTGGTTGGCAAGAGGGGAATTAGTGGGAATAGGAGGCTTTTGCATTAATCTGAGAGATCATGGCTGTTTGGACTAGGGAAATGGTGACAGAAAAGGGGACAGATTAGGGAGCTATTTTAGGAGTCAAAGCCATCAGGATTAATAAATAGGACATGGATGTTAGTTTGCTGGTGGTGACATCCAAGATAAGGTGCCACTCAGAGGTACCATGCTTCAGAGGTTACTGTGCTGGGACCTCTTGGTTCAGGAGCCTGGGACATCCAAGGGGAGATGACAATGCAGTCATGCAGTTGAGTGTATGAGCCTGGGGCTCACGAGAGAGAGAGATCTGCAGGGGAGGTAAGTATACTTAGGTCACCTGTCCTAGGCAGAGGGCATAGAGTATTAATTTTAGGGAGCTGAATCTTGTGCTGAGCATGATGCATGAAAAGGAGAAGAGCCTAGTAGCACGCAGGCCATACAGCGAAGCTGCGGAATACTGCTGGTGCAAGTCGACTTTATGAGAGCATGACAGCGGGGACTGCCAGCTCAGTGACAGTTCAGCTCACCTTTTTCTGTGCCGTCCCCTAAGTCCCTAGCGCCTGAAAGGGAAATGTAGGGCCCTTTCTGACCATAACTGCGTCCCACAGACTGGGCTGGAAAGGTGTCCGAAATTAAGAAGGAGATCCAGTCAGTTCTTCCTGGAGAGGACTGGAGTCCACTGTATGACACCAGCCACCTGCCCCCTGAACACTCGGACGTGGTGATTGCGGGGGTGGGGTGCTTGGCCTGTCGGTGGCCTATTGGCCAAAGAGGTTGGAGAAGCAATGAGGTGCGGTCCAGGTGCTGGTGGTGGAGCGGGACCACATGGTGAGGTCTGGGGTAGGACAGAGTTGTGAGTGGGGCTTGGACCTGGATTTTACTAAGGATTCTAGGTGCAAGCAAGTGGGAGAAAAGACCTCAATCTTTTGGCAGTCCAAAGGGCAGAGACTGAGCTTTGGACCTGATTGAGAAATAGTCCCAGGTTCTTCCTCCCTCAGACTCCAGACCTTGACAATACAGGTTTTGCTTTTGAAGGACATTGTACAGTTCTGGATCCATTGAGATGCCACAAGTCTGTCCAAGAGAGCCTGCATTCAAGTTATAATGAATAGAAACAGCGCCCTTTTAGGTTTCATTACTTCTGAAGTTTTGACCTTATCTGCTCCTGTTCCTGCTGCCAGCTAGCCACGAATCCTGCTACTCTGGCCATATCCCTCTAGTTTCCAATTAGTAGATTAAATGTTAACCCCTTGCCCTTGGCCTTCCGGGGCAAAATGGCCTTATCATTTTGTACGAGTGTGCCCAGCCCTTTCTTGATGACCGACTCTGCTCTGCAGAGCTGCTAGTGAGGACGTCAATAAGAATGGCCCTCTGGGCTGCTGGATGACTTACAGATGGGTTTGTCCATGTCAGCGCCTCTTAGATTGTAAACCTGGACTCCCCTTCAAGTTGAGGTGCATGGCTCACAGCTTCCATGACAGTATTCTGCTGCTGTGCGGCAGGGTGCTTTCTGGTCTACCTCAGCTTCCCTTGTCCTCCCGCAGTATTCCCGGGCCTCCACTGGCCTGTCGGTGGGCGGGATCCGTCAGGAGTTCTCCTTGCCTTGCCTGAGAACATCCAGCTCTCCCTCTTTTCAGTCGACTTTCTATGGAACATCAATGTACGTGCAATGCGATTTGGAGGTTGGGGTGGTGATCCCTCCTTTACCCCAGAGAGAGGAGCAGCCCAGCTGGCTCGGGGAAACTGGGAACAGGTGCAGGCAAGGAGGAAGCAAAGCCCCTCCTTGTTTCCCAGTGGGGTGCCTGGAGGAGGGCTTCCCTCTGGGCAGGGCCGAGTCCTGAGAGTTGTCAGTGGGGAAGCCGGGAACGCTCTCCATCCTTCTTTAAATCAGTTTCTCGGAGGAGCTATTTTTGCCCATAGGATTACCTGGCTATTGTCGACGACCCTCCCCTGGCCCCCAGTTCAACCCCTCGGGTTATCTTTTGCTGGCTTCAGAAAAGGATGCCGCACTCATGGAGAACAACGTGAAAGTGCAGAGGTGGGTGCCTGGCACGGCCTCTGAGTTGCTCAGGACTGGGATGATGGAGCTAAGAAGACGGGTCCCCATCTCTGGGAACTTAGTCAATCAGGAAAGGCAGGCGCATGCAGAACTGCAACACCCTGTGCTAAGCGCTGTGTATAGATAAGGACAAAGTGCTGCTGCGCCAGGTCCTCAATGGCCAGATGACGAGAACCACCTAGGACACATCCCAGACCTAATAAATGAGGACTTCTAGGGAGGGGCCCAGGTATAGCAGGCATTTCCTGTGAGAGCCAGAGAGGGAGTATTCTAGGCTTTCCAGGCCATGCAGTCTAGCAATCACTCAACTTGCACTTGAAGCACAAAAGCAGCGATAGACAAAAGACAACAAACAAGTGAGTATGGCTCGTGTACGAAGTAGGCTGCTGGCAGACGTGGCAGTCCTGCCCTAAGTGACAGTCCCTATCAGTCGAGGGCAGGCATCTTCAACAAACACTTCTCCACGTCTCACAAGTGACCTCAGGCAGTGTCCTAGATGCTTTACAAATATTAACTCCCGTAATCAGCAGAACATCCCCGTGTTCCGTGTGGGGAAATAGAGGCACAAACAGCCAGTGAGTGGTGGCGCTGGGATTCAGACCAGGCGGTCTGGCTTACAGGTGTGGCCTTCTAGCACCTGTGCTGCTGCCTTTGGACAATAGGGTCCCGGGGGTGGGGGGAGGGTGCTCCTGCATGTGATTGTATCAGGAGGAGGGCAGGAAGGCTGTCCCCAGCAGAGTAGGGTGGAATGGAGGCTCACCCCGTTGTGAAAGGACATGGAATAGTTTGGGGATGGCAAGGAATTCAGTGCGGCCAAAGGGACACCAGGGTGTTGGAAAGGAATAAGGGGCCAGGCGCTGAATCGCTTAGGAGGCTTGTCCTCCACCCATTCAGCACGGAGAGACGGTGGGGGAATCAGGCAGAGACAGGGCATCCATGAGGTAGACTCCCCGCTTGTGGACTTGGGTCCGTACCGCTTCCTTTCTGCACAGTCGTTTCTCTAACACACACTCGCGCACGCACACACGTATACAGACCCATGTGTTTCTTCCAGGCAGGAAGGAGCCAAAGTGTGTCTTGATGTCTCCTGAGCAGCTGCAGAACAAGTTTCCCTGGATAAACACAGAGGGAGTAGCCTTGGCGTCCTGTGGTGGGGCTTGCTTGCTTGCACCAGGGTCAGGGGCACAGGCTCCCCACTGGGAGTCTCAGCACCCTGCAGCCAAGTCAAGGAGAGGCGCGCCCCTCCTGGCCAACAGGGCCCTGGGCCGTGCCGGCTCTGTTCTTCCACAGGATTTGACTCAGTCCAGTCGGTCAACATGACCTTCCCCAGCTTATGAGCCCAAAAAAGAGCGGCGGGTTGGGAAATACATTAGGAGAGGAGGGCTCTAGTCCCTCTTCATGAGTCCTCTTTTCTTCGCAGGGTTGGAGGGTGAAGGTTGGTTTGACCCCTGGTGTCTGCTCCGGGGACTCCAGCAAAAGGCCCAGTCTATGGGGGTCCTTTTCTGCCACGGCGAGGTGACACGTGAGTCCGAGGCCCCACGCCCACTGCTTATATCCTCTGCCATCCAGGGCGCAGGCCTAGACTGCGTCTTATTGTCACTCACAGGCCAAGCAAGGGTTGGTGGGGAAGGGGCTTCTCCCCTGAGGGCCGGTCCTGGGCATCCTGTCTCCAGCCGCTGACTAGGCTTCCGCCTGCCTCGTGATCTGCTTGAAGGTTTCAGCACGCTCCGGTCCTGAGTGTGGCCAAGGTCGTTCCTGTGATCCTCTCTCTTTGCTTTAGTGTCTGTGGGAAAGCTCCCAGCTGCCCAGCTTTCTTTCCTTAGGACACCAATGGAATTCCCATCTCCTTCCTCTTCAAGACCTCAGGGGCTTGTTTAATTTTCTTTCTCCTGCAGGTTTCATGGCTTCCTCTGAGGAACAGATGGAGACCATGACTGGGGAAGAGGTGACTTTGAAAAGGATCCACGAAGTCCATGTAAGTCCCTAGCCTAAGTATCTTCCTCACCAAAGTGTAGGGACAAGAAAGGTATGACCATCATTCTGATCTTCTACCCCCTTGCTAGTGTGGGTAAACTGAGGCTCAGGAAGAACTCTGCCCCTCTCGGTGGCCAGTGTGTGAACCAGGCCCTCCCTCCCCTCCCCTCCTGGTGCCTGCAGGTGAAGAGGGACCACGGCCTGGAGTACCAGCCTGTGGAGTGCGCCATCGTGATCAATGCAGCTAGGGCCTGGTCTGGGCAGATAGCAGAGCTGGCTGGTATTGGGAAGGGGCCGCCTGGCACCCTGCAGGGCACCACGCTCCCTGTGGAACCAAGGAAAAGGTGACTTCCCCCAGGGCAGCTGAGGAGGTTGGGGGCGGGGGGCAGAAACAGCATAAAAGGTTATTAAGCCAGAAGAGGGGAGAGTTGCCGTTCCTGCCACGCCCTAACCCCACGCGTGTCGGCAGGGACGTGTTGCTGTGGCACTGCCCCCAGGGACCGGGCCTGGAGGCGCCACTCATTGCAGACACCTGTGGGGCCTCCTTCCGCCAGGAAGGGCTGGGCACCAACTACTTGGGTGGCTGCAGCCCCACCAAGGTGAGCGAAGCAGGGTCGGGGGCTCTGGGGGGGACAGGCTGACGATCATTAAAGGGGTGGGCTCTCCAGGAGGGCCCAGAGCCGCTCCTGGGGGTGCAGCCCCTCCAGGTGGAGTGGGGCTCTCTTGTCCCCATCCCCCACCTTCTGAGGGGGGTCAGTGAGATCTGGCTCTGTCCTGTGTCCCAGGTACCATACACCTTGTCCCCGCCTCTCACCCCAGGAGGAGGAACCAGACCCAGGGGACCTGGAAGTGGACCATGATTTCTTCCAGAACAAGGTGTGGCCCCATTTGGCCCAGAGGATACCAGCTTTTGAGAGTCTGAAGGTAACTAGGAGACATGACCTGGAGCACTCGGCCCCTTGGAGAGCCCGTCCCCAGCCTTCCTCCATCTGCCTCACAACTGCTGAAGGACTCTGTTGGTCTAAGGGCCCGTCCCACCAAGCCCCCAGCAGCAGCGGCAGCGGGCCCTGACCAGGAGTGGGGGCGGGGTGGACCGGCAGCCTTCCCGAGAACCCCAGCCTCTTGTGCCCCTGCAGGCCCAGACCGCTTGGGCTGGCCGCCATGACAACACCTTTGGCCAGAACGGCGTGGTGGGCCCCCACCCACTGGTTGTTTCAACATGTACTTTGCCACGGGCTTCAGTGGCCATGGGCTCCAGCAGGCGCCCGCTGTGGGGCGAGCGGTGGCGGAGATGGTGCTAGAGGGCCACTTCCAGACCATCGACCTGAACGCCCTCCTCTTCAGCCGCTTCTACTTGGGAGAGAAGGTCAAAGACCACAATATCTTCTGAGCCTGTAAGCTCTTCACTGGCCCCATTTCCCCATCTGTCATCCCCTGGCTCAGATCCTGGCCCATGTTCACATCGTCCTCCCCAGCACCACGCCAAGGTCTCCTCCCCCCTCCTCTTGTCCAGGTGATTCTGTCGCCATGTGGCTGGGCAGGTGGGCAGACTGCAGGTCTGAGGTCCTGCGCCTGAGGCCCAGGCTGACAGACAATGATGGGGCAGGACCCTAGGACTGATCCCTGGCCCAGGCTGATGCCACCCACGAAGGTAGTCCAGCTGGACAGGACACCTCAGTGGTCCTGTGCACTATGGCCCAGGACTGGCTCCTTCCTGGTACCAACCCAGAAAGAGCATCTCTGCCCTTTGTTGCATATCCCTGCAGAGCCGGGCAGGGAGCATTCCGGTGCAGCCTTGCCCAGGTTTATCATCAATCAATAAATGTGATTAACTCCATCTTGCCAGTTTTCTGTCCCTCTTTTCTCCCCATGGCAGTTGGTTTTGAAGTGCCTGCTGGCCTTTGAGACCAGGCTGGGAGGAGCGGTCTAAAATCCTTGTTGGCAAGCTAGTGCCTCCTTTCCCCCACTTCTGGGAGAGGTGTGCTTGTGGAGGGAAGGAAGGTGTGCATTCCTCTTCAGTATCTACTCAGCTCTAGCTGTCTGGTGTCCAGGTCCACGGCTGCACATTAGACACACAGCAGCAGCAAACCTGAAGGGTGAGCAGCTGAACAAAGTGAGTGCAAGGGGGAGGGAGGTGATTTCAGGCAGATGGAAAACCACATGCAAAGGCCTGGGACCAAGCAGCAGCAAGATTCAAGGGACTAGCTAGGTCATTTGTCCTAGCAAGATCATGGGGTAAGAGAAGAGGTACTTCAGGGCCAGGGGCTGAATTGCCATGCTGTGGAGCTCGGATTTCATTCTGTGGCAGGGGCCACTGAGGGGTTTTCAATGGGGAAGCAACATGATCAAATTTTCCTTTTAGAAAACTCACCCTGCCTGCCTTGTGGAGAACAGGTTATGAAGTCAGGGCAGGAGGAAGGCGGCTGCTGTGAAGCACACAGCAGGAACAATGGGGGGCGGGGGGTGCTGCACAGTCATGGCAAGGAGCACACCGATCCAAGAGGCTACAGTGGCCACAAGAAATTGGGTCAGGTAAGGCTCTCTGCACTGAACAGCTGGAGGCATGCCATGCCTTTCAGAGATGAGGACGGTGTTGTGAGGGACAGCGTGGCACTGTTCGGGACACGTTGAGCTAAGAGTGCCTGTAGGACACCTCTAGAGATGTCTGACGGGGTTGAATTACTTTTGAGGCGTCAGGATAGTCTGGGCTGAGATAGAGGTAGAGCTGTGGACACCGCTGCAGGAGGGTAGAAGAGGAGGGGACAAAGGGGGTAAGCTGGAAGGACTCCATCACTTTAAGGGAGGGGCCAAAGAAGAGGCCAGAGGCTGCTGACCAGGTGGCCAGGGGCAGCATAAGAGCCAGGCGAGTGAGAGGTCTGGCCTAGGAGGGGTTGTCAAAGGATTAAATACGCATGCCGGCTAGATGCCACCCAAGTGGGGGGGGGGCAGGGAGAGCCATTCCGGAAGGAAGTGCCTCTCTGTGGGGTCTGAGGTGTGGGCCGCTGTTCAGAAGGGAGAAGTGAATGGCAGTAGAGACAGCTAGTAAAATGCCCCACCCCAAAGTGGCTTTGGGGAGAAGAATGAAGCAAAAGATGGAGGCGGGCCTCGCTGATGATCAGCTGGTTTGGGGGGAGGGCAGGGAGTTTGTTGCCAGTGAAGTCACACTAGAAGGCCCTGGAGGATGGGGAGTAAAGAGCCAGGAAAAGAGGAGCCATTGGAATTTGGAGCCAAAAAAAGGAACTTGCCAGGGGCATAGGGGCAGGGATGGTCAGGTCAGACCTGACACCCCTGTTAACCCTGTTAGGGAGCCTCCTTAGGCGCCCAGTCCATGCACCCTTCAGTACCGACACCCCTGTTTATGGGTCGGAGGAAAAAGGCCTTCCTCTGGCTCCCAGTCCAAAAGCTACTTTCTTCGAGCCAACCAATGAACTTGTTAAGGCATTAGCGAATCCTCTGTCCTCCCACAGGCCTTATTCAGGCGCTAGGAGAGCGCTGTACTCGGGAGCGCACGTGTCCCTAGTGAACTGCGACGGGCAGGGACGAGGCCTTCCCCTCGGCGCAGCCCCGCGCTCAGGGTTCGCCTGGGCGCCTCTGCTCCGTGTGGGGCCGGAAGATGGCTCCCTGGCATCAGGGCTTCTTCAGTCTAATGCGAGGGCTAAGCCGTGGGAGCCCAAGCTCAGAGTCACACTCGCTGCTGCGGGAATCTGGGGAGAGAGGAGGGAAGGGAGGGGTGAGTAGGGCTTACCTGAGTAGGCTACAAAGACGGCTTTCCAGAAGCGGGGCGTGGAGGGCCGATGTGGGCAAAGGGAAGGCGTGTGGGCGGGGGGACCATGCGGCCCAGGCTCAGAGCCGGGAGAGCAGAGGGACCCTGCTCCCGGAGGCTGCGGCTGTCCTTGCGGGGCAAGGGCCGCTCTGCAACTTTCTGCCCAAGCGGCAACTCCGTCGGTGCCCGCGAGCCTACCGGTAGGCAAGGGCCCGTCTCCGCGGCCCCGGAGGCCCGGCTGGCCTGCGGGGCTGACCCCACCCGCACCCCGGAGCTGCGCGGCCGGCGCTGGGGGAGGCGGAGCGCAGCCCGGGCGCTTCGGGGAGGGGGCGGCTCCCCGGCCCGCACCTCCCTTCCGCCTGGGCGCACAGCGCCGCGCCCGAGTCTCACCGCAGCGCCTGCACCGCACCCCGGCCCCCCGCGCAGGTGAGGGCCTGGAGCGGGGGGGGGGGGGGGACGGTGGCCCCGCGTGGCGCTGGCGGGGTCCAGGGAGGGTGGGCAGCCTTGGGGTGGGCGGGACCCGTGCCCCACCCTCGGCCCAGCCTCGGGCGCACCTGCCGGTCCGCTGCCTTCCTCCTGCCGCTGTACCTGCCGCCTCGGCCACCCAGAGCACGGAAGCGCGATGAAAAGGGCCTCCGAGGCAGCTGTCACCATCCTGTGGCGAAGAAGCTGGTTCAGGGAGCAGTTCACGAGCCGGAGAGGAGGACCTGGCCCCGTGGGGTTTCCCCCACAGCCGCCCCTGCTGTGCTCACGGTCCCTCCCTCTGCGCTTCCGATGGTGACCGAGTTTCAGCAAGAACATGGCTTTACTCGGTAATGACCTGCAGGCATTCCTTCCGCAGTCATTTCACCAACACCTACGTGGGCTGGGCGACGCGAACAGCGCAGGAGCGCCACCACGGAACGGGACAGAGTCACTGCTCCTCCTGGAGACAGACGCGTGGATGAGAAGTCGCCACCCAGCCTGGTCAGTGCAGCCTGGAGAGGGGAAGCTCTGCAGCTCACCCAGGGGCACAGGCGGTCAGTGACTGTCACAAGAAGTCACATCTGTCGGTTTTTAAACCTTTCTTTTTAATTGCACAAATCGTAAGTGTACATCGTACCCAGTTTCCACAGTGAACCTTTCTTACCTGCGCTACCTGCACTCAGAATTTATAAAACATTGCTAGGCTGCAGAGGCCCTTTTCCGCCGTTTCCAATCACTGCATCCACCTAAGCTGAGCGGAACTACCCTCCTGGCTTCCAGCCTCATAAGATAGTTGTGCTTGGCTTTGAACTGTTGATCCATGCGTATGTTATGTACTTTTTGCACGTGGCGTTTTATTCTCGACGTGTGAGAGTCGCCCCTGTCGCATTGGGCAGTAATTCACTGGTTCGCCCCGATATGTGATGTTGCACTGTAGAGACAGACCACAGTTTATTTCCACTGGACGCTTGGATTGGTGGACATGGGTTGTTTCCGGCTTGGGGTGATTTTCAATAGTGCCGCGAAGGCCTCCTTATGTTTGTCCTTCAGTGGACACATGTCAGCACTTCTGCTGGGTTTGTTCCAGAGTGAACTTGCTGGGTGTGTCCATGGTCAGCTTTCAAAACTGTTTGTGCCAATTCACATGGCTCCCTGCAGTGTCGGTTCCTGTTCTCCTCATCCTTACGGGCACTTGGCATTGTCTCTGTCACAGCAGCCATTTCGCTCGGTGTTGCATGGAGGTTTTAATTTGCATCTTACTGATGACTGATGACTTGTGCTTATTTTCCTATGTCTGTTAGCCATTTGGATGTCCTTTTTGTAAAGTGTCGGTTCAGTCCTTCCACCCACTTTGTAATAGATTTTCTCCCTTTTTCGTGCTAGTTTGTAAGAGTTCTTAAATTCTCTGTATGTGGAATATTTATGGATATGTAACTTCAAAATATATCTTTTTTCTCTCAGAAGATTGCCTTTTCACTCTCATAATGTCTTTTGATGAACAGACGTTTTTCATTTCTGTATTTTTCAATTGTTTTTTACCTTGTTTGCATTATTTAAGTCCAGTTTGAAAAAATCTTTACTAGTCTTTTGATGAACAGGAGTTTTTCATTTTAATGTTGTCCAATTTATTGGGTTCCCCCCCCCCACATGGTTGTATTATTTAAGTCCAGTGAGAAAAAAAATCTTTGAGGGAGCACAAAAATAGGTGAAAGGGGTCAAAAGGTACGAGCTTTTGGCTTTAAAATAACTAAATCATGAGGATATAATGTACAACGTGGTGACTGTAGTTGATAATACTATATTGTATATTTGAAAGTTGCTAAGAGAGTAGATCTTAAAAGTTCTCAGAGCAAGAAAACGACATTGTAACTATGTACAGCGCAGTAAATAGACTTGTCGTGATGATCATTTCACAGTGTATATATACGTACAGGGTGGGGCGAAAGTAGCTTTACAGTTGTGAGCATGTGAAACAGTTTATTCTTGTATTTTTTATTAATTATTGCATTATTTTCCATATGAACAACTGTAAACCTACCCTGTATATTGAGTCATGTTGTACAGCTGAAATTAATGTAATGTGTCAATTATATCTCATTTTTTTAAGAATCAGGAAGATATTTTAAAAAGCAAAGAATCAGGAAGATAATCAAAGTCAGGAAGATAATCTCCTGTACTTTCCTCTAAAAGCTTTATTGTTATTCTCATGTATCTCTTCTATCCATTTGAAGTTAATTATTTGGATGGTATGAGATATGGACCCAGATTTTTTTTTTTTTTTTTTCAGATTTAATGTGTTTTATTGATTAAATTATTACATTTGTGCCAATTTCCCTTCCCTCTGCTCCCCTCCACCCGGTGGCCCCCCTCCCTCCAGTTGTCCCCCCCTTTTAGATTATGTCCATTAGTTGTGCATACAGTTCCTCCCAACCTCTCTCCGTCTATTCCATTCCCTCCTACCTTGATCCCCAATTCCTATATCATCTCCCTCCCTTTCCCCATTCCCCCTCCCTCTTGACCTCCCCCCAATATGCTTCCCGTACCCACAGTTCCTCTTCCCCTCTCGTTGCCTATTTAGTTTGCCTTTGTTTCATCTCCCTAGCTTCTGTTTTTTTTTAAACCAGTCCCTTTAACATCTCATATAACAGTGGTTTGGATCTAATGAACTCTTTCAGTTTTATTTTGTCCTGGAAACACTTTCTCTGTCCTTCTATTCTGAATGACAATTTCGCTGGATAGAGTATTCGTGGTTGTAGGTTTTGGATTTTCATTACTTTGAATATTTCTTGCCAGTTTCTTCTTGCCTGTAGGGTTTCCCTTGAGAAGTCAGCTGATAGTCTAATTGGGACCCCTTTGTACATAATTCTTTTCTTCTCTCTTGCTGCTTTTAAGATTCTCTCTTTATCTTTAATTTTTGACATTTTGATTATAATGTGTCTTGGAGTGGTTCTCCCTGGGTCCAGTTTCTTGGGAACTCTCCTTGCTTCCTGGACCTGCAGGTCTATTCCCTTTCCCAAGTCTGGGAAGTTCTCCTTTATTATATTTTCACTCAATTTTTCAAGTTCTAGTTCATCTTCCTCATTCTCTGGCAAACCAATGATTCTTATGTTGGGCCTTTTATAGCTGTCCCAGAGGTTTCTGATCCTTTCGTTGTTGCTTCCCATTACCTCTCGCTGCATTGGTTGACTGCTTTTTCCTTCTCCATATTCCAGTTTGTTGAAATGAACTCTGGATTTTATTTCCTTTCCTTCTGTCTCGTATATTGTTTTGTTCCTTTCGCTATGAAAGTTTTTCGCTTCTTTCATATCTTTTTCCTGCTCTTTTGTGAATTCTGTAAGCCACCTGATAACAATGGCCCAGAACTGAGCCTCTGACAGGTTTCTTATCTGTTCATCTGTCAGGTTCTCTATCTGCTGCCTGGTGAGTTGTGTTACCGGTATTTCTAAAGTTGCCTGCCTCATTTTGACAGATGCTTTTTGTTTTCTTGGGCTGGCTGTCGGGGGCAGTGCCTGTGTACGCGTCACAAATTAGCGACCGCGCCTGCTTGTCCGCGACCTATTTCGCAGCCCTGTGGTGCTTTCTTTGGGGGCGGGGGGTCCAAGATGGATTCACACAGTTATTCAGCTAGGAGACCAGGATCCGTCCTCCCGCCCCCCTGGGCCTCACTGTTCAAGGCGATGCAGTGGCCGCTCTCCCCAGCGCCGGAGTCGCGCACCGGCAAGGGCTTGGCCGCAGCTGGGACTCCTCGCCGGGGTCGCGCACCGCCAGGGGCCCGCCGGGACTCCTCGCCGCCGCGGCTCCGGGTGCCACCGCAAACAGCACTGCCCACTTTAACTCTTACCTGCCCAAATGGCACCGCTGGTTTATAACTTCATATGTTGGACTTCCGTGTAGTTTTATTTTCTGGAATTTCTAGTTATCCTTTGTTTTGAAGTAGTTGTATTCCTCTATAGATGTAGAGGGAGACCTAGCGTGTCCGTCTAAGCCTCCATCTTGGCCGGAAGTCCTGGACCCAGATTTTTTTTCCGCACAAGGCTGTCTATCTGAACTGATCCAGCACCATCTATTGAAAAGGCCGTCTTTCCCCACTGCCAGCTTTGTCATGAGCTAGACTGCACAGATGTGGGTCTGCTTCTGGACACCCTGTTCTTCCAGTCATCTGTCTGTCCTTCTGCAATATCACACTGCCTTAATTACTGGTTCTTTATAATGTCTTTATTATTCTGGTAGTGGAAGTCCTCAGCATTGTTCATCCTTAAGATCTTAAGTATTTTTAAGCCATTTTAAAAAATCTAAAAAAGGTAGTCATTTTGTAAATCAAGGGGACTGATGTATAAGGATATGTAATTGGCTTAATTTGTTAAGTGTATCCATCCATAAGTTCACTGCTGACACAATCTGTACTACACTCAGTGCTTGTGCATTTACATGAGACCTGCAGCAAAGTAACTACACAATAAATTCATATCGTTTTAGCTTAAAATGACCTTTAATATATATATGATATGGTTTCCAAATGAAGGGAATTTGTAAAAATAAGAAGACCAATTTGCTACTTTTTTGCAAAATATAGCACATTAATTATATTTTCCATTCATGTTTGGTCAATAAGAGATGTTCTTATGTGACTGAAATATACCCAAGGTTTTAGATTTGAATAAGTTTACAGGAGGATGAACGTAAGGGCGCATATGTTTTTCAAATTAGTGTTTTGGGTTTCTTTGAATATAACCCAGAAGTGCATTTGCTGGGTCATAAGGCAGTTATGGATCTTCCTACTGTTTTCCACAGTGGCTGCCCCAATCTGCATTCCCAACAGTACACGAGGGCTCCCCTTTCTCTACATCCTCGCAAGCACTTGTTGTTTTTTCATTTATTGATGATGGCCATTCTGATGGTTATGAGGTGATAATTCATCGTGGCTCTAATTGCATTTCTCTGATGAGGAGTGACATTGAGCATCTTTCCATGTGTGTATTGGCCATTTGTGTGTCCTCTTTGGAGAAGTGTCTATTCAGGTCTTCTGCCTACTTTTTTTTTTTTTAAACATTCATTAGATTTATTTATTTATGTATTTGTTTGTCTATTTATTTATTGATTTGTAGAGAGAAGGGAAAGGAGAAAGAGAGGGAGAGAAACATCACTGTGTGGTTGCCTCTCACTTGTGCCCCCAACTAGGGACCGATGTGCAACCTAGTCATGTGCCCTGACTGGGAATCGAACCAGCGACACGTGGCTCACAGGCTGACACTCAATCCACTGAGCCACAGCAGCCAGGGCTTTCCTGCCTACTTTTTAATTGGATTTTTTGTTGTTGTTTTTATGTTTTTTTTTGTTTGTTTGTTTGTTTGTTTTTTGGCTTGAGTTGTCTGAGTTCTTCATAAATTTTGAATATTAACTCCTTATCAGATATATCATTAATGAATATCTTCTCCCATTCAGTGGGCTGTCTTTTGTTTTGTTGACAGTTTCCTTTGCTGTAGTTTGATGTAGTCCTATTTGTTTATTTTTTCTATTGTTTCCCTTGCCTGAGGATATATGTCAGAAAAAATATTGCAAATAAAAATATGTGAGACTTTACTGCCCATGTTTTCTTCTGGGAGTTTTATATTTTCTTTTTTTTTAAATTTTATTTTAAATTACTTTATTTTAGAGAGGGAAAGGGAGAGAGAAAAAGAGGGAGAGAAACATTAATGTGCGAGAGATACATCAATTCATTGTATCTCTCATGCCCCTAACTGGGGACCTGGACCACAACCCAGGCATGTGCCCTGACTGGGAATCGAACTGGTGACCTTTCAGTTCGCAGGCTGGTGCTCAATCCACTGAGCCACACCAGCCAGGGCTCTTCTGGGAGTTTTATATTTTCAAGTCTTACATTTAAGTCTTTAATCCATTTTGACTTTATTCTTATGTATAATGTAAGAATGTGGTCTAGTTTCCTTTTTCTTTCTTTTTTGTTTTTTGCATGTATCTGTCCAGTTTTCCTGGCACCATTTATTGAATAGACTGTCTTTATCCCTTTGTATATTCTTGCTTCTCTTGTCATATATTAATTGATAATATAGGTGTGGGATTATTTCTGGGCTCTATTTTGTTCTATTTATTTATGTGTCTGTTTTTATGCCAGTACCATGCTGTTTTGATTACTGTAGCCTTGAAGTATAGTTTGATATCAGGTAGTGTAACACCTCCAACTTTGTTCTTTTTTCTCAAAATTGCTCTGGCAATTTGGGGTCTTTTGTGGTTCCATAGAAATTTTTGGATTTTTTTTCTAGTTCTGTGAAAAATGCCATGGGTATTCCTGTTGAAATTGCGTTGAATCTATTGATTGCTTTGGATAGTATGGATATTTTATTTCTTCCTACCCATGAGCGTAGTATATACCTCCTTTTATTTGTATCTTCTTTAATTTTTTCTTCACTGTCTTATCATGTTTTGGGTACAGATCTTTTACTGCCTTGGTTAGACCTATCCCTAAATATTTTATTTCATTTTTTTGATGCAATTGTAAATAGGATTTTTTCTTTGTTTCTCCTGCTGATATTTCATTATTGGTGTATAAAATACAACTGATTTCTGGATATTTTGTATCCTATTACTCTACTGAATTCATTTATCAGTTCTAGTAGTTTTTTTCATGGACTCTTTAGGGTTCTCTTTGTATATTATCATGTCATCTGCAAATAGGACAGTTTTACTTCTTTTCCAATTTGGATGTGTTTTATTTCTTTTTAATTAAATTATCTTATTTTTATATTTATTAACTGAGAGAGAGAGAGAGAGAGAGAGAGAGAGAGAGAGAGAGAGAGCGCTCAACTGATTTGCTATCTCACGTATACATGCATTCATTGGTTGACCTTTTATGTGTCCTGACTGGGGGTCAAACCTGCAACCTTGGCATATCAGTATGATGTTCTAATCAACTGAGCTACTTTGCTAGGGCCCTTTAGATGTGTTTTCTTTCTTTCTTTTTTTTTTTTTTTTTGTCTGATTGTTGTGGCCAGGGCTTCTGGTACTGTGTTGAATAAGTGGACATCCCTGTCTAGTTCCTGATTTTAAGGGAAACACTTTTAATTTTTCCCCATTGAGTATGATGTTAGCTGTGGGTTGGTCATATATGGCTGGACTTTATTATATTCAGATATGTTCCCTCTATTCCCACTTTGCTCAGAGTTTTTATCATAAATGACTGCTGGATTTTGTCAAATGCCTTTTTTGCATCTTTTTATCCTTCATTTTGTTTCTGTGGTTAATTATTTGCAGATATTGAACAATCTCTGAATCCCAGGAATAAATCCATTTGATCATGGTGTGGGATCTTTTTAATGTATTCCTGGATTCGATTTGCTAATATTTTGTTGAGAATTTTTGCATCTATGTTTATCACGGGTATTGGCCTATAGTTTTCCTTCTTTGTAGTGTCTTAATCTGGTTTTAGAATCAGAATAATGCTGGCCCTGTAAAATGAGACTGGGAATCCTCTCTTCTCTTGCATTTTTTGGAATAGTTTGAGAGAGATAAGTGTTATTCCTCCCTGAGTGTTTGGTAAAACTCATGTCTAAAGCCATCCAGTTCAGGATTTTGTTTGTTAATTTGTTTGAATACTGCTTCTTTTTTGGTAGAAATTGGTCAGTTCAGATTTTCTGTTTTTTCTTGATTCAGTCTTCAAAGATTGTGTGTTTCTAAGAATTTATCCATTTCTTCCAGATTTTCCAATTGTTGGCATATAATATAATCCTTTGTATTTCTGTGGTGTCAGTTGTTACTTCGCTTTCATTTCTGATTTTATTTATTTGGGTGCTTCTCTCTCTTTTTCCCTCCCTCTCTCTCTCAAGTACGGTTAAAGGTTTCTCAATCTTGTTTATCTTTAAAAGACCAGCTCTTGGTTTCACTGATCTTGTGTGTGTGTGTGTGTGTGTGTGTGTGTGTGTGTTAATCTATAGTATTTTTAAATTTAGACTCTATTTCATTTATTTCCACTCTGGTTTTATTATTTCCCTCCTTTTACCCACTTTGAACTGTGTTTGCTTGGTTTTTTAGTTCCTTTGGGTGTAAGGTTTGATTATTCATTTCAGATTTTTCTCGTTTCTTGAAGTAGGCTTGCATTGCTATGAATTTTCCTCTTAGGACTGCTTTTGCTGTGTCTCATAGATTTTAGATTGTTATGATTTTCATTCATCTCAAGGTATCTTTTGAGTTCTTCCTTTCTCTCATTTTAACCCATTCATTGTTTAGTAACATGTTATTTAGTCTCAGTGTATTTATGTTTTTCCGTTTTTTTTTTTCCTGTAATTGATTTGCAGTTTCATACTATTGTGGTTGGAAAAGATACTTCATATGATTTCAGTCTTTTTACCTTTATTGAGACTTGTTTTGTATATTAACGCGGTCTGTCCTGGAAAATGTCCTATGTGCACTTGCAAAGAATGTATATTCTGCTTCTTTGGGGGAAATGTGGGAAATGGGTATGTATAGCACAAGGGGCTGTGGTCGCTGTGTAGAGCCAGAACCAGAATATGGACCTATAAGACTTAAATGGCTGGCAAATGCACCCCACGTACCATACTGCAGGTCCCACACTCCAGGGGGACTTTAGAAGTACAATAGGAATGCAATGTACTCTTTAAAGCTGATAAAGCCTGCTTGCTCTGTGTAGCCCCACATTCTTATCAGTAGGATGTGAAAACAAAATGTTTAAGTGAAAAGAGGCTTCTGGAGTTCTATGATATGCCTTGGCGCCTCACTGTCTTGCTGCCTGTCTCCCTGTGCTGATTCATACCTTCCCTTTGTTGTTTCTCCCAACCATTTGGGGGAAGTCTGCATGCTTACCGCGTGCATTTTTGCATGTAGCAAATTCAATAAAACCCTGACTGAGATAAGCGTGACTGGTGATCTCCTGTGAGAGACACTCACCCTCCTCTCTCCTCAGACAATTCGTTTCTGAGTCAGTTCTTTCATCTGCACTGAGGGAGCTGCGTGCGGAATGGGGGACCTCCCAGGGAAATGTTCAGAAATACCAATTAAATTAATCTGTAGTGTGTCATTTCAGGCCTCTGTTTCCTTGTTGATTTTCTGAGCATTATATGCCATGTACCATTAGTACTTTACATAAATGATCTCATGTAATCTTCACAGTAATGCTGAGAAGCAGGTTCTGGTATGATTTATATTTCACAGGTGGAGTAGCTAAAACTTAGCAGCATTAAGTAGCTTGCTAAAGGCCATAGCTAATAGAAGGTGAGAGCCCAGGCCTTGGCCTGCACGGGCTGCAGTCTTTGCCACTATGTGGCACTGCTTCCTTGAGCTGATACCTGAGGGAGGAAGCGATAGAAGGAAGGAGGGAGGGAAGGAGGGAGGGAGGGAGGGAGGGAGGTAAGAAGGGAGGGAAGGAGGGAGGGAGGGAGGGAGGGAGGTAAGAAGGGAGGGAAGGAGGGAGGGAGTTATTCAGGGGAAGGCCAATTCAGAGGGAAAGTTTCCCGAGGTTTCTTGCATGTGTTTACTCTCTTTTGCTCAGCATCTCTACCTGGATACAAAATAATTTGTCCAAGCAACAACTGTCCTCCCATTTCAGCATTTACACAGGAAGCCCCTGTCAAGACCTGCCTGCTAGCTGCCCTTCCCCAGACCCCGAATGCACTCCAGGCCAGGTGGAGCAGAGAGCGGCCCCTCCTTGTCATGCTGAACTCATCCTCTGTAAGTCTGACCACAGCACACAGGCTTGGGTGCTTCTAGAAACCAGCCGCAGTCACAGTGGGGCCTCTCCCAGGAGCGCTGGGGGCCCATTCGGAGGCTGAGCTGCTGTCAGGCGTTAGGGGAGAAAGAACATGGGAGCCCGCCCCTGGGATTGAGAATAGGGTGAGTGCAGCTTTTGTAACCTCTCTCTCTCTCTCTCTCTCTGTGTCTTGTAGGATGGCCGTTCCATGAGGTCAAGACTGGGTCCCCTCCCTTCTCCCATGTCACCAATGCCTGGTCTCTGGGGGTCGGTTTTAAGCCTGACACTAGGGCATCACCCACCTCATTCCCAGCTTCTGGCTCCAAGTCTAAGAAGCCTTTGGGCAAGATGGCTGGTGCGTGGAAGCAGACTCCTGTCGCTGTTCTCGTTCCCCACTTCCTACTCCTCTTTATCCTTCCCCTTTCCTTCTCCTCACCCCCCACCCCCGTGCTCCTCTCCTTGTCTCTCCTCCCCCTCTCCCGCCTCCCCCTCCTTCTTCATAGTGTTGTTATAACGAGGAGTCTTTTTAGCTTTTTAAAATTGAAATGTCATTGACATGCAACATTATATTAGTTTCAGATGTACAACATGCATATATATATATTGCAAAATGATCAGCACAAATTTAGTTAACATCTGTTACCATACAGAATTTTTTTCTTGTGTACAGAACTTTAAAAATCTATTAGCAACTTTCAAATATTCAGTATGGTATTATTAACAGTCATTGGCTGTACTTGACGTCCCAGGACTTATAAAGCAGTCGGGGTTCTTATGTCTTCTGGAAAACTTTAAGGGGGCGGGGACTTTGGGCGAGGCCCGAGGGTGTGCGCATAGCCGGGCAGTGGGTCTGAGAGTCGGCGGGCGACCAGTGCAGGGAGGTGGGCTGGGTTCCTGGTGCCGGCTGCTCTCTGCCGCAGGGAGGCGGCGGCCCGGAGAGAATCAGGCCTGAGCGGAGTGTCCCCGCAGGCCGGCTCAGGCAGGCCCTGTCGAAGAAGCCCAAGGAGATGCCTGTGTCCCAGGAAAGCGCCCCCAGCGACGCTCCGCCTCGGTGCCCGCAGGACGACCGCCCACCCCCGGGCCTCAGCTCGGCCCCCTCGGCCGCATCTCCCACCCTGCGCCCTGCACACGAGGGCGCCGCCAGCAGCAGCAGCAGCAGCAGCAGCAGCAGCAGCAGTAGCAGTGGTGGCCGCTGGACAAAGGACTACGACGTGCGCGTGTGCCACAGCGACGAGGACCTGGCGGCCGCGCAGCAGTTGGTGGCCTTCCTGGAGGACAGCTCCGCCAGCCTCCGCTGCTTCCTGCAGCTGCGGGGCACGGCCCCGGCAGCGCCATCGTGTCTGAGCTGTGCCGCGCGCTGGACAGCAGCCACTGCCGAGTGCTGCTCATCGCTCCTGGCTTCCTGCGTGACCTGTGGTGCAGGTACCAGCTGCTGCAGGCCCTGAGCCAGGCCCCGGGCGCCGAGGACCGCACCATCCCCCTGCTCGCACCCTGGCCAGGGACGCCTACCCGCCGGAGCGCGCTTCACGTACTTTGTGGCTGGCCGGGGCCCGGACCGAGGCTTCCACCAAGTCAAGGAGGCCATCCTGCTCTGTAAGTTCTCGAGGAGGGGTCTAGGAGGGGGGCCAGCGCCTGATCTGCCTGGGCTTTCAGGAGACAGACCCTGGAGCCCAGTAGTTCAAAATGCAGGCTCTGAAGCATTGTGTGCTTCTTGGGCAGTGACTTAATGCTTCTGTGCCTGGGTTTCTTCATTGGGAAAATGAGACTGGTACCATATACCTCAATAAGTATATTTGCTAAGTAAGTGTTCAGAGCAGGGCCTGGCACAGAATGTACTCGTAACGGGCACACGTCAAGTCCTCAATAAGCTTAGTCATTATCATCATTATTAGTGTTCATAGCATGGGTGTCCCTTACGGAGGTCAGGTTGGGGATGGCCACCAAGAGCTGGGAAAATACCAGGAGGAACCCTGGTGTAGAAAGGCAAAATGGTACAAATAACAAGGAAGAGTTGCCTCCAGTAAGTGTACCTAGGGGAGGACATTATATGGCAGTGGCTTTGGAAGTAAATACATAAAAAGTTAGAGGAGGTGGAGACCTGTTGGGGGAAACAGATGCTGGATATGGGAAGGGTGACAAGCCCTGTGATTCTGTTTGGTCTCTTTCAGATCTGAAGACCCTCAGATGACACTTCTGATATCACCATGGGACCTGGAAATCTGGGACAAAGCTGGAACTCAAGTTAGAGAGCCCAGGGCCTTGGATCCAGCAGGTGTGACAAGGCCTAAGGAGCCAGAGTTGATCACACTTTGTATGTGATTGGGGGATCAGATTGCCCAGCAGGCTTCCATTATTGCTGGGGACTCCCCTAGGAAAGCCCTTGGGAATCTGAGGACTCCCCCAGAAGGCCATGAGGAAGCTGGGGACTCCCGAGGAAGGCCATGGGGAAGCTAGAAACTGGAGGCGGTAGGAAGAGGTGGCGATACCAAGATGACCACCAATGTGTTGCCTTCTCCTTGTTGGACATGAGTCTGGGACATTCCTAAGTCTTCTTCCCCCGAGGTCGGGCACCGGTATAGAGATGCATTCCTCTTGAGCAGGTGACTGACCTGACGAATCAGCCAGAAGCCTAGAGCGCATGTCTCGGCATGGATGGCTTTTCCCGTTGCCTGGGAAAGCCCTGGCACAGATGTCAGGAGGAAGGCAAAGGTGTCAAGTCTTTCACACTCACACTGCTGCCATTCTCTTGCCCTCCTTCACTTCAGAAAGCTACATGAAAAATACACTCAACGTGGTTCTGTATTTATTTTTACTGCATGCATGTCATTAAAGACTCAAACCTAGAAACCATCTGAATAGACAGGAGAGGACTGTAAGGAGGTGGGGTGAAGAGAAGGAAAGCTCAGACCTTTTACCTTGAATCAGAAGCCCACCCACTAGAGCTTTGACATATGGGGGCCTCATCAGGGGTCTGGCTAGAACTCATGCTTTTCTCTAGCTGCTTCACCTCTGCACCGAGAGAAGCCTGCATTTTTCTTCTGGCAGATGATTGTGTAGTTCGTAGGACAGGCACGGTTTTGTTCACCTGTTCTCAGTAAAAGTTGGTTGTTGAGTTTTTTGTTCCACCAATGCATACTTTTCTCACTTCCCCCTCCTTACACTGAAAAATATTTATACATATATCTTTTTGTAGTTGAGATACAATTGGCATATGACATGATACTGGTTTCAGTTGTATGACTTGATATTTGTATATATTGTGAAAATTTTTGACTATGAATTATTTTGTTACATACAAAAGGACTAAAGCATGCTATAATGTACACTCGTGTACCTTCCACCCAGCTTAAGAAGCAAAACGTTACAATCCCGAGTGTGCTCCCTTTGTGCCCTTAATTATTTTCCTCCCTTCTCCACCAGAAGTAACCGCTATTCTGAATTTTGAATTTATCATTCTCAGCCTTTGTCTACAAATTGATTACATATGTATGCATCTCTGACAACCTACTTACTTTTACATGGTTTTATACTTTAGATAAATAGCATTATGATGTTGTATTCTGCAAATTCCTTTTATCATGTTTGTAAGATTTCTCCATGTTGAGTCACGTAACTGCAGTAAATTCACTTTCAATCCACTATGTAAACATACCACTAAAGAGTCACACATTCTGTTACAAATGAGCATTTGCTTGTTCCTAGTTTCTTTTCTTTTGCTATTAAAAATAATGAGCTTATGAACATTTTTGTATGTTTCCACGAGCAAGATTTTTCTAGGATTTAGCCTAGATGGGGAACAGCTGGGTAGTAAAGAATACACATTTAGTTTTAGTAAAAGATACCAATTTTTCTTGGAAGTTAGTTTTGGCAATTTATATTCCTATCATTTGTATATGAGTTCCCACTATTTGATGTTCTTGCTAACACTTAGAATTAGCAGGTTTAAAAATATCTGCTGTCCTGGCTGGTGTGGCTCAGTGGATTGAGTGCTGGCCTGAGAACGGAAGGGTTGCCGATTTGATTCCTGGTCAGGGCACATGCCTGGGATGCAGGCCAGGTCCACATTTGGGGGTGTGCAAGAGGCAACCACACATTGATGTTTCTCTTCTTTTTTCTCCCTCCCTTCCTCTCTCTCTGAAAATAAAATCTTAAAAAAGAATTGCCCATCTGGTGGGTGAAAACTGGTATCCTATTATCATAATGTTCTTATTTTCCTTTTTACCTTTTTTAAAAGATTATTTATTTATTTTTTTTTTAGAGAGAGGGAAAGGGAGGGAGAAAGAGGGAGGGAAACCTTGATTTGCAAGAGTTGCACCAGTTGGTTGCCTCTCAAATGCTCCCAACCAGGGACCTGGCCCACAACCCAGGCATGTGTCCTGATCACGAATTGAACCGGCAACCTTTCGCTTCACAGGCCAGCACTCAATGCACTGAGCCACACCAGCCAGTGTCCTTTTTCCCTTTTTAATGAAAATCTGATGAATCCCTATATGATGAACCCTAACACCCGGCTTCAACGACTACCAACTGAGAGCTAAGCCTATATCAACATTTACCCTACTCATTCCCTCAACCCCCAATCTTCCGAAGTAAATCCCAGGCATTATTTTATTCCTCCATGTTTAAGTATTTTCCTCTAAATTATAAGAAGTTTTAAAAAAACATGATGATATGACAGTATCTTTTAAAGAATAGATGTTTTAATTTTTTTAATATAAAAACTTTTACCTATTACTTTGTAGTCTGTGTTTTTTTGTCTTCCTGAGGAAATGCTTCCCTACTCCTACATTTTCTTTCGGAAGTATTATACTTCACACATAGGTCTTTAGTGCGCCCAGGTGTTTTCTTTGGGTTTGTTTTTGTTGTTGTTAACTCTTGGCTTATAAGTCAGAGATCCCTTTTTTGTCCCCATTTGAACAGCTGTTATTTACTTATTAGCCCATCCTCACCCCCCACTGACTGTAATGTCACTGCTTGTCATATGTGGTCTAGTCATGGGTTCTCCGGTCACCTCCATTGGTGTTTGTGTCTCCTTGTATCAGTAGCACGTGGCTTCTTGCGGTTTTTAGTTATCCTTGATAACTTGCATGTCAGTCCTTCCTACCCTTCTTATTCATCAAAATCACTTTGACTTTTCCTTTACTCTTTCATAGAAATTGTTTTTTCAGTTTCTAGGAACATGCCTGTTCTTGTTAAGGTCCAGGAAAATGCTTTTTTTTTCTTTGTTTTTTTCTATTGGGCTGTCATAAAGTTGAGAGATTCATTTAGTAAAATAGATTTTTATGTTTTGTCTTCACAAAAATGGTATGTGTCCATTTTCTGATGTCTTTAAATGTATTTTGGTAAAGCTTTATATCTTTTTCAGGTTGGTCAGTCACATCTTTTATATTTATTCTTTAATACTTCATATTTTTTGTTACTACTATAAATATAATTTTATTGATTATTTTATTACAGTTGTCCTGATTTTTCCCTCTTTGCCACCCCTCCACCCAGCAGCCCCCATGGGTCATGCATATAAGTTCTTTGGCTGCTCCATTTCCTATACTGTATCTTACATCCCCACGGCTATTCTGTACCTACCTGTTTGTACTTCTTGATCCCTTCACCTTTCCACCCATTCCTGTCTGGAAACCATCAAAACGCTCTCTGTAGCCAGGATTTTGTCTCTGTTTTTCTTATTTGCTTAGTTTGTTTTTTAGATTCAATTGTTGATAGATATGTATTTTTTGCCATTTTATTGTTCATAGTTTTGATCTTTTTCTTAAATAAGTCCCTTTAACATTTCATATAATAATGGTTTGGTGATGATGAACTCCTTTAGCTTTACCTTGTCTGGGAAGCTCTTTATTTACCCTTCCATTCTAAGTGATAGCTTTGCTGGGTAGAGCAATCTTGGCTATAGGTCCCTGCTTCTCATGACTTTGAATATTTCTTGCCAATCCCTTCTAGCCTGTGAAGTTTCTTTTGAGAAACACACTGACAGCCTTGTAAGAACTCCCCTGTAGGTAACTCCTTTTCTTTTGCAGCTTTTAAGATTCTCTCTTCATCTTTTAACCTTTGGCATTTTAATTATGGTGTGTCTTGGAGTGGGCCTCTTTGCATCCATCGTGTATGGGACTCTCTGTGCTTCCTGGACTTGTGTGTCTATTTCCTTCACCAAATTACGGAAGTCTTCTTTCATTATTTTCTTCAAATACATTTCCAGTTTCTGCTCTTTCTCTTCACCTTCTGACACCCCTATGATGTGAATATTGGACTGCTTAAAGTTGTTCCAGAGGCTGCTTATACTACCCTCATCTTTTTGTTTTTTCTTCTTTTTGCTCTGATTAGTTGTTTTTTCTTCCTTATGTTCCAAATTATTGATTTGATTCTTGGTTTCATCCAGTCTACTGTTGTTTCCCTGCAAATTGTTCTTTATTTTAATTAGTGAATCCTTCACTTCTGACTGGATCTTTTTTATGCTCTTGAGGTCCTCACTCAATCCTTGAGCATCCTTATAACTAGTGTTTTGAACTCTGCATCTAATAGATTGCTTATCTCCATTTTGTTTAGCTCTTTTTCTAGTGTTTTGATCTTTTCTTTCATTTGGGCCATGTTTCTTCGTCTCCTTGTTTTGGCAGCCTCCCTATATTTGTTTCTATGTATTAGGTGGAGCTGTTTTGACTCTGCATCTTGGTAGTGTGGCCTAATGTAGTAAGTTCCATGTAGGGTTCAGTGGCACAACCTCCCCTACCACCCAAGCTGGGTACTCGAGGTGTGCCCTTTGTATGGGCTGAGTACACCCTCCTCTCGTAGTTGAGCCTTGGTTGCTGTTGGCAGATCAATGGGAGGGATTTACCCAGGGCAGTCAGCTGCAAGGATTGGCTCTGACCATTTACCACCAACCTCCGCCCTCCTTGGAGGATCAGCTGTGCAGTGGCAGGGTGGTGTTGTTCCGATGTGGTCTGTAGCTGTCCACTGAGTGCGCTAGTCTTGGGATTTCCCTGGTGGTGCAGGGCAAGGTCAGCCCCCACCTATGTTTTGCCCAGGGCCATCCTACATGAGCTATAAAGCAATCTGAGATGGTTGCTACATGTGCTGGGCTTGGAGATTGCCCGGGGAAGCCAAGCTGTGAATCTAGGCTGGCTGCTGCTAGTGCCAGGCCTGGGGCCCACGGAGGCCAGCTGTTGCCTGTTTGATGGGATTTAGGAAGTTGTGCAGCCTGAGCCAAGACCAGTCATTCATATAGAAAAGCATCTTGAGTGGGCCTGTAAGTTGGGTGGGGCAGGGTCTCCTGGGCTCTCCAGGGCAGGGCAAACAGAGCTAGCCAGGTTGATGGGAGTCTCAGATATGGCACGAGTTTGCCAGCTCTGTTGGGGGAGGCTTTAGAAAAGAGACAATGGCCTATGCTAGCCTTGATGCCAGACACTTCAGTTTCTCCCTGTGTGCCGCTGGTACCTTTCAAGCTACTACACTAGCACTGGAGCTCAGAGGGAGGGAGTCTGAGTAGGTGAGTCCATATGTGAGTTCTTTAAGAGGAACTGCTTAGGGTTCCTGCAGTTTCTTCCACTGACTCAATCCCTGCTGGTTTTGGCAGCCAGAACTTATGGGGACTTATCTTCCTGGCACTGGAACCCTGGGCTGGGGAGCCTGGTGTGGGGCTGGAATTCCTCCCTCCTGAGATATCCTTCTGAATCTTTATCTACCACATGTGGGTGAGGGGCCAGTCCTGGCTGTTTCCTTCTTATCATTCAAGTCTTAGCTCAATGTCACCTCCTGAGAGGCCACCCACGACCACCTTATCTAAAGTCCTTCCTGTGCCCAGCTCTTCCCCATTGCTGTTTATAAATAACACATTAATCATTACCTAAAAGTATCATATTTGTTTACTCATCTCTATTTGAATATGAATTCTATGAACATGGAAGTGTTCTGTCTTACTCAGGATGGAGAGCGTCTGGCAAATAGAAATGGAGGCCTAGAGAGGGTTAATGACTTCCCGGAAGTTGCACAGCTAGTCAGTGTTGGGGCCAGACTTCATGGCTCCCAAATCAGGACTCTTTTTGTTAAAACACAGCTACTCTGCTCAAATTATCTTTGCAGGTACAAGAAAGAAAATTAAAAAAACAAAAAACAAAAAACATGGATGGAGTGAGGGGACAGAAAGAAAAAGAAAAAACAAAGGAAGGGAGGAAGAGCAGCACATCTACAGATGTTAAGATCAAGGCCTCGTTTTGAGCAGGTTTTGCTATTGCCTTTTTGCTCCAGGACACTTTGTTCTAGTGTGGCAGAGTTTATAACCTCCTACCGTGTATTTCCAGAAGGTGAGGGATTACCCAGGGAACTTGTGGACACGCAGCACGTGCTTCTAGATAATTAGTCCGGGTCCTATGCTTCCCCTACTGATGCGCTTTGCTTCACAAAACAATTAGCACTTCACCCAACTCATAATATATATTTATGGTAGAAATAATGAACCCCAAAGCAGTCATTGACCTATAGCACACGTCATGATTTACCGACTGACTGAAAATTGCCCTCACCATTATTTTGTCTGAAAAAAACAAACTCAAAATAAGACCAACACTGGTGAAAACAGAATTTTTTACTCACACTTGCTGTACCAAGTCTTGACAAGATTTAGATCTGTCAAATAACACCAAGGAAAACGGGACTAGCCAGAAAGAATGGGCACAGAAGAAACTTCCAAAGCAGAAACTATACAGTTTTTATATCTCCCCCTTAAAAGAAGAGAATAAACTGATAGATGAATCACATGCGCGCTGCACGTCACCCCTCGGGATCGCACAGCAGCCACGTGAGCGAAGCCGGTGCGGACGAGGCCGAAGCCCCGCCCCGCAAGAAAAGCGGCCGGTGGCGGAAATGTGGTGCTGCCCCGTTCACTCGCCTTTTCAGCAAGGGCTGAATCTATAAAGAACCGAACGCAATGACGACTGTGTCAAATGGGTGAAAAACAGAAGTGGTTTAAGTGCTCTCTATTTCTAAAAAATCGACCAAGCAATAAGGCTCAATAGATTAGTTTCAGAAGCATTCCTTCCACGTTAACGAATCAGTATTCGTATAATTTTTGTTAAAATGTCGGTTTCCGAACAAGGTCTCAAAGACTTCAGAGCACGGCCCGGGCGGCCGGGGCGCCCTCCCCCGCGCAGCAGCGCTAGCCGCAGGTTTAAGGGTTCGCTGTCACTCTCTTCCCTCACCGCTCGCCCCAGTCGGGCGCGCCAGCCTTCGGGAACCAGGGCCGCAGCCTCGGAGAAACCGGTTCCTCCGGACAGCTCCCGGCGCGGGGGGCGGGGTGGAGTCAGCGCCCGGTGCACGTCGGGAGTTGTAGTCGCGGCCGGCCACGCAGGTGGGCGGGGCGCGCCCGGGGTCCGCGCAGGCGCACACTCCCGCGGGCAATAAGGCCGGCGGGGCATCTCCGCCAAGCGAGAGAGCGCGCGAGCTGACTGCTGCGGGGGCGGAAGGCCCTGGCACCGAAGACTAGGAAGCCAAGGTAGCCGGCGCTGGGAATGGCACCTCGGCCCCCGTCCACTTTCCTTTCTCCGGCTTTAGAGTGAATAAAGTGCCGAGGGAGTCCGCGCGGGACGAGATCCTGTTCTTACACGGCAGGGGACCACGGGCAGCGCTGTGCGGGAACGCGGGTGTTTGACCCGTCACGGCCCGGAAGGCGGGTCTTGTCGGCGCTCGGCCGGGCAGTACCGATCACATCGCTGGGCGGGGAGGGTGAGAAAGCCCAGTTCTAGAATGCTCTGGGGCGGAGGGCGTGGAGGGGACGTGGTAGCCCTGGGGTTCTGCAGACTTCACTCGCGGAGGGCTGATGTTCCTAACCCCTCGTTCGCTAACACTAACCACTAACACTTGCGGGGTGTGTTGCGGATTTTTAAAGAAAAGTGTTAAATTCTCCAAGTCATTCACCATTTAGTCATTCAACCTGTAAAGGTGGGAGGAACCCAGTAAACGTTGCCGGACCGTTTAGCTCATCCGTGCGCTTGGGAACGACAAGGCACTGTAGGAAATAAGATTCCTGCGGTACAGGACTCCGGCCCTAACAGAGGGAAGAGTGTATTAAGTGGGTAATTCAGTTCCACACACCGTGCACTGAGAGACCAGCGCTGAGCTAGGTCCTGGGGATGGAGAGATGCAAGTCGCCACCCCGGAGCTTCAGAAGTGCAGAGGGCCTTAGGGTAGACAGAGGCAAACGGCGGCTCTAGTACCACGTGCTCAGCTCCCTAGCAGGGGCTGGGGAGAGACTGGAGACCATCCCGTAGCCAGTGAGGAGGCCTAGCCAAGGGCAAGTATTAGGGTTCCCCAGAACTCCTAGAAGGAGCTCTCATTTTGGGAGGAGCAGGGGAACCACGGTTCTCTCCATGTCCCTTGTTTTTCACAAGGTTCTGCCTGGTTCTCTCAGCCCCATCTGTCTTCAGTCCGCAGCACCTGCTTAAGATTTTAACCATGAGAGCGTTCAAGCTAGAGGTTAGTTGGGATATCCAGATTCTGGTTTCATTTTCAGTATTGACTCATTCATGTGATATTGGGCAAATCACTTAATCTCTCTAGACCTTTGTTTCTATGTCTGCAAAATGGGGAGAATTTAAGAGGCCTTGTGAGGGTAAAATTGAAGACAGATGAGAAGCTTCGCATGTTTTAGAAGACGTGCGCACTGCTACAAGGATTTAGGTTAATGGTTTCTCTGGGAGGAGAAACATCTGTGCCATTGGTTAGACTTGCCCAGAAGGAAACTATAGGATAGGAAATCCCAAATGTTGGGAATTCTGATGCCCTTGGGAGTTTCTTCCTCTGTTCTCCAGGACTCACCTGTGTCTCTGCCCACAGGTGAATGAGGCCTCTGGGGATGGAGAGGATGCCGTTGTGATCCTGGAGAAGACACTATTTCAGGTGGATCAGGTGGCCCAGCTCCTGATGGGCAGCCCTGAGCTCCAGTTGCAGTTCTCCAATGATATTTACAGCACCTATCACATGTTTCCTCCAAGGCAGCTGAGTGGAATGGTGGGAAATTAGGGTGGGCTAGAGGCTCTCTATAACTTATTTGCATATTCTAGTTCAATAGGTCTCAATAGAAGGTGAAGAGGATCTCCCCCCGCCCCCGCCACCCTTGAGACATTTGACAATCTCAGACGAGAGTTTTTGTTTGTCAGAACAGGAGAGGTGGGGCTGCTGCTGGCACCTGGAGTGTAGAGGCCAGGGATGCTGCTAAATATCCTATAAAACACAAGAAGAGCCCACACAACAAGAAATGTCAATAGTGCCAAGGTTGAGAAACCCTGCTCTGGTGTAGTATGGTTTTTGTTTTGTTTTATTTTTTGAAGAAAATTATATGACTTTATTGAGGGATCTAAAAGAAGACAAAAGTAAGTGGAGAGATACCATGTTCATGATAGGAAGATAATCCTGTAAATATATCAACTCTTTCCCCAGTTACTTTGTAAATTACATGTCATTCCAGTTAAAGCCAAACATGGTTTTCCATAGAAACTGACACACTCATCCTAAAATCCAGATTAAAGAGTGAAAGGCCAAGAATAGCCAAGACAATACTGTGGGAGAAAAACAGGCATGTGCTGGGGCTGGGGAAGATGCTTAGCACACCAGCTTCTGATTCTAGCCCAGTCATTTATGGGAACTTGGTGTATGACTAATCTTTTTTTCAGATCAGTGGGTAAAGGATGACCTAATCAATGCATGGTGTTGGAACTATCAAAATGGAAAAAGAAAACCAGAACCTTATCCTATACCATGATCAAAAATAAATTTAGGCCCTGGCTGGTGTGGCTCAGTGGATTGAGCGCCGGCCTAGGAACCGAAAGGTCACCGATTTGATTCCCAGTCGGGACACAAGCCTGGGTTGCCGGCCAGGTCCTCAGTTGGGGGCGTGCAAGAGGCAACCACACATTGATGTTTCTCTCCCTCTCTTCCTCCCTCCCTTCCCCTGTCTCTAAAAATAAATAAATAAAACAAATAAGTAAATAAATAAATAACTTTAGATGAACCAAAGATTCTATGTGAAAAAATTTTAGAGGAAAATTAGGCTTATCTTTAAGATAGGAAATTATTTTTCAAAGACTGAAACATACAAAGTATGAGGGAAAAATTGATGAACATGACATTAAACAACTGCCATACTAGAAAATATGCTATAAGAAAGATTAAGAGATAGGTAGATGATACTTGCAAACCTATAAACATGACAAATACTAGTATATGGAATATTTAAAAACTCCCTATAAATCAGTAAAAAAAAAGACTAACAGAAAAAATGGGTTAAAAATTTATGAAAGCAATTCAAAAGATTTGTAAAAGCAAATCACTCAAATTTTGTATTTTTACGTTCAGGGTCACTCACTAGTCATGAGGGACGGTACACTGGAATAGTGAAATATCATTTGACACCCATCACAGGTGCTAAAATTTAAAAGTCTGTAGATAGGTACTTTTCAAAGAAAGAAGAAACGGAAATTGTGCAGCTCTAGTCATTTCTTCCAGTTGCAGGAGGCAGCACGCCCGGAAGGAGCACTTGCTCTTGGCTGCTCAGCCCAGGTTGTCCAGGAGGCAGCAGCAGCCGCAGAGGGCAGCCCTGCCCGCCACTAAGGCCGCCTGCCACCCGCTGCTGTCCTTCTTCCTTTCCCGTTCCAACACGTACACTGGTTTTAGGAGGCTCCTGAGATTCACCCCGCCAGGCATACTGTGGGTATCCGTGGTAGGAGTACCCCTGATAGGTGGCCCCATTGGTTGTTGCGGATAAGGTGGGTCCGAGGCTGCCGGACCGGGGCTCAGACATGGTGGAGGGTTCCCTTAGTTCATTAGGGCCCTGCAGCAAAGTGCTGGGCACTGTCCAGGTCAGGAGGGACGGGACTAGGTGAGACCTCACAAATAGCACCACGGCTGCCTGGGAACACCTGAGGAGCCGTGGCATCCCTGGTGTGGTGTGTTTTCAGGAAGGAGTGTGAGTCATGGGAGAGAACAGGTTCATCTGCTAACGGAATAGTAATGATTGTCAGCACTTCCTAAGTCCTCACTAATGTGCGTGGCCCCATTCTAAGTGTTCCACATGTATTACCATATTTTATCCTCAAAGTAGCCTTGTTGTGTTAAGACTTCACAGGTGAGGGAACTGCAGTTTTGAAAGGTTGCGTAAGTTGGCCACGATCACACAGCCAATAGGCGGCAGAAACCCTGACCTCTTCTAGTAGCTGAGAACCTGCTCCCCACACGACTGAGAAATGCCGTGTGCTGGGTGCTGCTCAGGCCGGTGACTTCCCTAAGGTGTTCACTTTCTGGTAGGGGAGACCGTGAGTGTGCCTGAGGGGCATGGACTGGAGAAGGGCAAGAACTCAAGGGTTAAAAGACAGATTGTTTTTTATTGCAAGTATTTTTAAAATTTATTAAAAAATGGAAGGAGACTATTCCGTGTGAAAGCCAGGCATGATGCGAGCTTTTCTCCTTTAGATGGTTAGATTGACTAGGCAGCTCCCAGTGTGAGGCAGACTGGGTGGCCTTGAAGGGTCCTTCTAACCAGGAAATTCTGGGGTTTGCTTTGCAGCACATATCCTTCTGTCTCTTTATTTGCCGTCTGTCATTTAAGGAGAGTTGGGCTTTACGGATATCCTGCCGCAGCCTTCTGATGGATTTAGTCTTTCCCACTCCCCCAAGAAAGGGCCATTGTTGTCCTTTGGAAATACATGTGAGCGCTTGGTGTGAGACAGTCAAAGCTTTGACAGCTGCAGCTAAGGCAGCCCAGTCCTTTGCTGAAAGGGAGCCAGCCTGATTGATGCAGGTTGACAGAAATGGACAGCTGTATTTACTTTCCCCAGCATTGACATTTAAGCTAATGTGTTCTTCAACATGGAGTGCAAAAGGGTGACAGAAGGCACTGGAGCCGAACAGCCCCGGGGCAGCCCCTGGCTTTAGGCTCTGGGGCTTTGAATCTGCTGCACAGCCCCCACCCCCACCCCCTTACTCCACACCTCCCAGCATCCTTCTGTCTACTCTCCCCACCCTCAGCCAGAATTAAGGTGCTCCACCCAGACCTCAGGATCAGAGTCCGCGTTTTAGCAGAAACCCCAGGCAAGTCATGCGCACTAAACTTTGAGGGCACTGGTCTTTAAACACCATCTGTGTGCAGGTGCTTTCCATGTTTACTTCTTTGTCCCTGACCTTCCTAAGAACTCCAGGCTCATATAATAAACACCTACTGGACACCTCCATTTGGGAGTCTCATAAGTACCACATAGGTGACATGTGAGGCCCAGGCGTGCTCATGTGTTTCAGAGCATTTAGCTCATACTGTATTAAGTGGTAGCTGCCACTGTTTCTCTGATGTGCTGGGCCCTCTGCTGGGTGCTGGGGCTTCAGAGATGACCCACAGATAAAGACACCATCTGTGTCCTCACAGTCCTGTTATAATGGAAAGGGGGAAGTAAAGTCAACAGGGTTTGGTCATTGCCTGGATGTAGGGAACAGAGGTCATTTAACGTTGGAGCAGGTCAGACCCATTTCCGGTACCCAGCAGCCAGACCTGGTTTAGGTGCTCAAGGGGTGGCTGCACCTCTTTGTTTTCTCCTGCGGGCCAAGCCTTCCTCAGCCACGAGGTGGCAGCATTGCAGCCGGCGCCCAGGACCTTGGTGCCAGGGCCCTTTCAGCCCCGCCTGTGCCATCTGGTTCTCGGAGTCGCCGGCGCTCAGCACTGCCCGGCGGGATCTGCAGCCTCGGCCCTCTGCGCTCCCTGCACAGTTGCCCCTTGATATTTTTGCTGTCTCCAGCTGTTTCTCCAGACCTTCCCAGAATACTTCCCTGGGGGAGCTCCTCCCACCCCATTTCTGAGCTGGTCACGCTCCTGTTTCTTCTGGTATTTCTCTGGTCATCGGCAGATTTCTGCTTCTAACCTGAAGGTTTTGCTGTCTTCTCGTTTATCCCCTCCAAATCTCAGCTGACCACGAGAGGCTACTCCCCGCGAGAGGCTACTCCCTGCTGCACTGACAGAATGGAGCGTGGGCGTCAGCGTTGGATGGGCTTGGGTCCTGTCCCAGCACTGGCACTGACCAGCGGTGTGACCTGAGGGCATTGTGCGGGCCGGGTGTCAGCGTAGTGCAGGGGCTAAGAGCAAGCCTCGGGTCAGGTGCAGCTGGGCTGGGATCCTGGCTTTGCCATTTACTAGATGTGAGGAGCGGGGAAGTTCGTGTTCATTTAACAAAGATGAAGTGTGTGCCACGTGCCAGGTGGCGTGCTAGGTGCCGTATGTATTGGCAGCACATCAGACAGCATCACTGTCTCTGGAGTTCTGGTGGGGGGCAGCCAGCCAGCCAGGAAACACAGGCCCCGGGGCCCTGACCAGGGGAGCGCTGCATGGACTGGATGTCTGGGAGGGCTCCTGTGGGGATGACGCCCAAGCTGAGACCTGAAGGATGGAAAGGAGCCAGCTGTGCGAGGGGCTGGTGAGGGGGGCGAGGAGAATGTTCTAAGCTGAGGCAGCAGCACGTGTCCTGGGTGGCCGGGAGAGCACTGGGAAGGAGGCCATTGTGTTGGGAGCTCGGAGGGGCAGTGGGTGGCTGTGGTGAGTGGCACGGATGAGTTTGGGGAAGTAACTGTTGCATTCGGTTAGCAACTGAACATTATTTCAGGACGGGTGTAGCACGAATAAGAAAGAACACAATTTTTTAGCCTCCGCCACAGTGAGAAATACATTTTACATTGTGACCCAGTACCTGTGAATAAATACCTGTAGATACACGGGAAACAAAAGGTTTGCAGAACTACCCGCCCTACTTGGTGGGGTACTCTATAGTTTTCTAACTTAATCCCAGTGTCTGTGTTTCCTTTTTTGTTTTAAATGCTGGTCTTAACCTTCTAAATTTCATCACCACTGTCATGAGTTATGACCCATTGAGAGAAGGTGTGTAAAGCACTTAGCGCAGCTGCTGGCACATGGTGTGTGTTCGATATGTGTTAAGACTTTTTCTGTTGTTTACCCCTTGAAAATTATATGGGCCTTAAGTGAAACAACGTATGTAACATACGGAAAAATGCCAGGCCCTGACGGAGGGAGGTTTCCTTTCTTCCCCCTGCGTCCATGTGGCAAATGTGAGGACTGGGTGGCCCAGACAGCTGGCCTCTGGGTGCTGCCTCTGGCCAGCGGGCAGGGCAGAGCCTGACTCACCTCCTCCTGCTGCTTCAGCTCTCACGCTGTTGCGCCTCTGGCCTATCAATGGGGCCCTTTCAGTGAGATCCCTGTTCCCTGTCACCTGGGAAGAAGGGGGCAGATACTGGGGAGAGGGGTGTGACTCAGAAACCCAGATGGGCTAAGAAGGCCAATTGCTTCCCATGCAGAGCAGGGATGTGGGATCTCAGGTCCAGAGGAGGAGAAGGCAGTTGTGTGAGTGAGGCCAGGGCAGGGAGAGGAGGAATCCTGGGAACCACGTCATTTCTGCGTCGCAGAGAACTGCTGGTACTCTTGCTACCGGCAGGGATTTCCTCCCTGGGCTCTGCAGAGGTGAAACCTGGACCTCTGAGTTTAGAGTGAGGGCTCGTTTGGGAGGAGCATCTTATTTTATTTTATTGTAGTTCTTTTTTAAATCCTCCCCTGAGGATATGTTTATTGATTTTAGAGAAAGAGACAGAGACAGAAACATTGATGTGAGAGAGAAACATCGATTGACTGCCTCCCATATGCGCCTTGACTGGGAATCGAACCAGCAACATTATGGTGCATGGGACTATGCTTCACCCAACTGAGCCACCTGGCCAGGTCTGGGAGGAGCATTTTAAAGGACTAACTGGTCCCATAGGAGTTCCCTGGCAGCCTTGTTCATGACAGAAGAAATGAGAAAAATCCTGGATATCAACTCACAATAGAGTAGATAAATAAATCGAGATGTTTTCCTCCACTGTGCCGCCCTGCTGAGGTGAAAGTGAACTACAACAAGCAACACACAGAATGCACTCGGTGTGATTCCAGGTAAAGAGGAAAAGCAGGCAGGAGCAAACAGTGCGGCGCTTAGGGTGCATACATGCACGGAGAAGCTAGGGAGACAAAAAAGACAAGAGTGGCCCCTTACTCAGCAACGTGGTGGTCTCTGGTGGGGCGGAGCTGAAAGGACCGAAGTCCTGAGAACATCCTGTTTCTTGGACCCTGTGCTCCATGCATGTGTACTTCTAAATTTTATTTTAGGTCTTTAAATGTACATATTGTATATTTGTATACACACGCATGTTTATATACAGATGTTATATGTATACAAATATGTACACACGTATACATGTTTTATGTATACAATACATTTTCCAATCACAGGTTAAGAAAAATTGGCAGGTCCTTAGAAGAACTGAGACTCTTCACCCACAAAATTGTAGGGTACTATCCTCATTCACAAGTTTGGTTTCTAGTCCCTATTGTTGAAAGTGGAAATGTTGGTTCAGGCCTCCTTCCTCTGTGGGGCATGAGGAGACCCGTTCCTGCACGCCGCCCTTTCTCTGGATGGAAGAGTGCTGGGGCCTGACCTTCGTCTCTCCAGGGAGTCTCCAGGGGACGAGGGAGCTGTGCCGTGGGGCGCGCACTCCAGGCTGGTGCCAGCCCTGGCAAGACAGCAGGGTGGGAGGTCCTCCGGCAACTGAACGAGGAGGCCCAGGCCCAGGCTCTGTGGCCCCCTCCAGCACACACTGGCACGGGCCTCTTACCCCTCCCTGTGCATGTCCTCGACGCCCGTCCCCTGGCCGCTGAGCCAAAGGACCAGAGCTCTCTGAACAGTGGCCAACAGGGAAGGCCTTGCCAAACGGGTCGCTGCCGAGTGGGTGTTGAAGAGCACCATCATCATCTAATGTGGGAAACGCCCCAGGCGTGACCGCTGTGGGTTGACTTTTCTCTGCCTGCACAGTGAGGGGTCAGACAGTGGGCTAGCCTGCCCCAGGGGCTTCCATGTCCTTGGGGATTTTAGTGTCTCAGGTTTGAGTGGAATCTAGATGTCCTTAGTGGTTTCTCCCTGGAACTGCTTGTTAGAATTGCCAAGGAGCTTTCTCAAATACAGAATCTGGACCTACTGAATGAGAGTCTGTGGGCTAGAGCATTTATCAAAGCCACACCATCACATGGTCAAATCATCCAGTAGCACCAGGCGGCTTATAGGGGCAGGAACAGGCTTTGGGACCCTCTGCCCCACCCTGGTCTGCTTTCCAGCTTACGCAGCCGTTTCTGAGTTTATGAGATTTTGACATATCAAGTCCCCTCAGTGGAAGCTAAAAAGTTTAGCTTCTTTAAATCTCATTTTATTGTGCTTTGCAGAGAACTGCATTTTTTACAGATTGTAGGTAAGACCCTCCACCAGCAAAAAAGATTACAACTCGCTCAAGGCTCAGATGATGGTTAGCATGTTTTAGCGATAAAATATTTTTAATTAGTGTGTACTGTTTTTGAGACATAATGTTGCACACTTAATAGACTATAATGTAGTGTCAACGTCACTTTTACATGTACTAGGGAACCAAAAATTCTGTGACTCACTTTGTTGTGATGGTTGCTTTATTGTGATCTAGAAGCAAATCTTGCAGTCCTAGGTATGCCTGTACTTTTCTTACCCTCCCCCTCTGCTCCTCCTAATTTTAGGTGTTTATATTATTATTTTTAGAATTCTAAAAAATTGCCTTTGGAGTCCTAAATACACTGAAATCCACTGTATCAGGTGAGAATCTCAGGGCCTGCAGCCTTTCCTTTCCCCCAGCTAGTAAGGGACAGTCTCAGTCAGCTACGGAAGCGTGTTTACAGGACAGGGAGGAACACAGAAAACAAGGAGAAAATTGGTATGAACGGCTTTTCTCCATGTCCCCTTGGGTCACTACACTTCCAACTGCGCTCGCAGGTCCTCTCCTTCTTTTACTTCTAGCCCTAGCTATTAGTCCCTGTATAATTAACTGCCTCGCTAATTATATCAGGCGAAGTATCCAAGCTGTCAAGCTATTTGTTTTCAGAAGTCATTATGTCCCCCTCGAAGCTCAGGATTCAAGGGTTTGAACCATCCATTACAATCTGTGGGGAATGTTAAAGGGTATTTCTTAGATGTCCAGCCAGTAGGGTAATCAGCTGAACTTGGGTCCCGGACTCAGGACCCCCACGGTTGCATGCTTCAACCAAGCAGAACAAGGAACTTAACCTAACTGTTATTCCTTTGAGCAGAGACCTGTTCCTTTGAACAATAACCTGGGGAATAGTAGGAAATAGTAGGGAATAGTAGAAAATTTTTGTCTATACAAGCTGTATTTCTATCCAAGTTCCTTCACTTGCAGGAACAGGAATGTACCTGAAATGCTTTATAAGCCCCCCAGTCCCCAAGGTAGGGGCTGTCCACCTAAGTCCGACTTGTGGATGGGTGAGCAATGGCTGGCCAGCTAATAAAGGCTCTTTAAAATTCTAATTTGGTTGTCTCAGACCGTTTGGTTCTCGCACTTGCTCCACAACAGTGGACACTCCACCCTACCCTCCTTCCAGCTCAGGGCCAAAGGGCTTTCTGCAGAAAGCCATCTGGAATCTCAGCCATTCCCCCCTTTGATGCCCTGCAGGAGGAATTAACGTTTCTGTTGGTCACCCACCCTGACTGTGGGCCTTTTCCTAGAATGCTTTTATAAATACGTAAAATACACAAAAGCATAAAACAAAGGAAACCAACTATATTGAAATAGTTAGCATTTTAAATCATGTTTTAGGGCACAACATGCACTCAACCGATACGGTAAACACTCAGCTGCTGACCCAATAGCTACTATTATCCATAATTTTGAAGTAATGAGCATGTATCTTCCACGACTGCAATGCTGGAATATGAAAACATACTGCTAATACTACTGGGTTATTTGGGGGGGGGGTGCTACATTCCTAAATGAAATACATCATTATCAAAAATACCCTTAAAAAAGGCCCTGTAATATCCCATAGTTACAATATATTTGGACTTTGGGTATACTGATCTACATGGAATTCTAAAGCACAATAAACCTGAAAATCCCTACCACAAAAATTTCTGGACATCTCCAGTACGTAGCGTGTAACATCCACAGCGATGAAGAGCATTTTAAAGCGTTACAGGATTTTACTTCCATTTTAGCCGACGATTGGACCTCCCCTTTAATACACGATAACGGATGCGTCCATTGTGACACTAAAGGGCCGTCTTCCACGGGCAGCCAGGTTCCACCGTCGGCCAAAAGCCTTGTCCATCAAAAGCCAATTAATAGTCCCTGAGGTTCCAAATCTGTTAATCCAGAGCTATCGCAACTAGTCCATCAATGGCGGCATTTAAACGACGGCACGAAGGCCACGGGACTTGTGAACGGAGGAGTCCTAACCCTGCACTCAAACGGCTTCACTCGTCTTTTTAGGAGCAGCCGCACCGCGAGCGCGCCCTGGGCTGCTCGAGCGCGGAGCGTGGTCCGCAGGCGGCACAAAGCGCTCCCCGCTTCCCCAGCGCCGCCATGGCGCCCGGCCCTCCCGCCACCGCTCCCTCGTCCACGCCGCCTCCGCCTCCCAACAACAGATGCCGAGGGAGGCCCGCCGCACCCGCGCCCGCGCGGCTTGGTCCCCGCCGCCGAGGGCCGTCGCCCCACAAAGCGGTCTCCCGGGCCGCGCCCAGGCCCGCGCCGCAAAGCGCCGCCCGCCCGCCTCGCCGCCGTTAGCTGCCTCGCCCAAGGCCCAGACTCACCCTCCTGGAACTTGGGCTTCGGGTCCTGCTTCGCCGCCGCCGCCGCCTCCTCCTCCACCTTCTCCCACCGCCCCGACTACCGCCCCCGACCCAGCGCAAACGCCGCACAGCGCACAGCACCGCGACTGCGCAGCCGCACCGCCTCCCGCCACCCCCGCCGCGCACGCGCGCTGCGCCGCTCTCCCCGGAGCATGCCGGGAGCAAGACAGTGGAGGCAGAAGGCAGAACAAGCAGTCCAGCTCCCACCTGTGGTGGATAAAAGCTGGGAGAGACACCCAGGGCATGAACCCAGCCCCAGGCTAGACGGCACAGCCGGGAAAACGAAACCTCATAGCTTCTGGCTGGGGAAAGCAGTGGGGTTAGGGTAGAGGAAGAAACTTACCTGTCTCGCAGGAGAGTCCGTTTAGGGGGCCCCTGTGGTACTAGAACTAGTACACAAATGCGCCCATTCTGGGAACCAACACCAGGACCACAGCAAGGAGGGCAACAGCCACATACGGGAAGTGGTGAAGTGATTGGAAAATGGGCGAGTGCTGAACAAGCAGCGTTGTTCCTTCTCTGACCACTTCCGCACATACAGCACATAAGGTGGTGAAACCCTCATGATACCTTTTCTTACTTCACGATACACGGAAGCTTCTGCTACAGTAGGAGTTTTTAACCTTTCTAGAGAAAACGACCTCATCAAAACGCGCCCAGGTGTCCTCTGCCCCGGCGGCGGCCGAGTCGGCCGAGCACTTGGGCGTGGTCCTCACAGACCCCTCGAGGCCCAGCGGAGGTGAGGAGGAGCGCCTTGGGCGCGTCTCTGTTCGTCTGTGAACGCAGTTGGCCTGTAGATTCTCCGAGGGTCCGAGGGGGGCGCGGAGCTTGTTCATCATTCAGATCATATCCTGCCATGTAGCTCTTCTAGGTCCTGTTTCAACCCTTTTCTTAAATGTCCTGTAGTGTTCAAGTCTTGGCAACCCCGAGTCATGACTGGTATTTAAGATAATACGCTCAGATTCAAAACATCTGGCACTAAGTTATTACCACTCACAAAAAGGATTTTTCTATCTCCTCTCTAGCAACTACATTTATAGTTTGAACTCAAAGTCTGCCTTTTTTTTTTATGACATCAAAATATATGGTGGTACCTTATAGTAAGATTGATTTAAGGTTTTTTTTTTTTGATAGAATGATTACAAGTCAACTCAGTTTCATTGCTCTATCTGGCCAATCTTATGGGTTTTAAATACTGTAGCAGTAAAATTCTCACAAGAAGTCTTTTTAGTATTTAAATTTTACAGTTACCAATTCTACGATTACAGTGGTAGACACTGTACTAAGTGCTGGAGCGGCTGAGATAAAGTAAAGTTTGCCGGCAAGAAGTTTACAAGATGGTGTCGACGGCTAAGCCAGTAACGATACAGTGGGTAACGGGAACGCGTGAACTCACAGCGATGACTTTGATTCGTCGTGTCTGAGATTCTACACTTGGTGTTTTAAGCTCACAGGAGACCTATCTGACCGCCCATCTGATAGAGAGGAGGCCATGTGTTGGAAGGAGAGCCTCCCTCAGCTACGCCACAAAGAGCGTGCTGTAGCTGGAGGAAGAGACAGAAGCAGTTTCTAGGCAAAGGCAGCTCTCCGTGCAAAGAGACATAGGAGTGACGTGTTCTGTCTCATTCAGGGGTTAGAGGTTAGAGCCTTTATCAGTGTGACTGGCTGCTGCGGGGCACGATGCTAGAGCGGGGCAGGCAGGTGGGTGCCCTGAATAATGTGCTTCAATTTCAATCTTTCCCCGAAAGCTCTGGAGAACCCTGAAGGATTTTAAAGAGGGAGAAAGGAGGCATGGCCGACAGTGAGGCTGGAGAAATACAGCAGTCCCTCTCTGTATCGGGGTTCACTTATCGCGGCCTCACTGTATTGTGGGATTTTAAAAATATTATATTTAATTATTTATCACGGATTTTTCACTCTATCACGGGATTTTGCGGTCCTGTATACGTATGTTGTTAAAGTTACGTAGGTTTAAGAGCGTAGAATATGTTTAAGAATGTAAGTAGTGTTTATAAAAGTGTGGAAAAGGTTAAGAGAGTGGGAAAGGTTAATAAGGGACTGGGAACGGTTTATAAGTGTGTGGGAAGGGTTTATAAAGCCTTAAAAAATATATAAATGCTAAAATAAATGTAAGGTTCCTACTTTGCAGATTTTCTCCTATCGTGGGGGGGTCTAGGACATAATACCCGCGACAAGTGAGGGAACACTGTAGTGAGGACAGTGACGGTGTGAACAGAGAAGGACATAGCCTGGGGCGACCAAGTCTACAGGGAACGAGAGGGAGAGACACTGCCTGGGCTGGGCAGCGAGGCCCCTTTTTGCTTTTCTTTTTCTTTTTTTAAATGCATTGTATTTTTATTTTATTTTATTTTTATTTTTTAATGTATTTTATTGATTATATTGTTACAATAGTTTCAGTTTTCTCCCCTTTACTCCCCTCCACCCAGCATCTCCCTCCCCCAGCAATGCCCCCACAAGTCCATACCCCTGGTTCGTAAAAAATAACTATCCCTCCCTCTCAGATATTAAGACCCTTTGTAATCTTGTAAAGGACGACGGGCGAAGGTCTCAAGCTCCTCTAGCTGCTTCAAGCTGGACATGGTCGTCGTCCTACCTATCCTTGGGTCCAGAAAACCCTAATAATAGTGGGGTTGTGGAGGGGAGGGTGGCCTTCCCACAAGGGGAAGGATCGTGCAGACTCCAGGTCAGTTGGCTGTCTCCGGACAACGGCGTGCTTGGTTTAACAGGCTGGCATCCTTGTTGTGTTCTGGGGGCAACAGATTTGGCGAAAAGGGTTAAAAGACATCATTCAATCCATAACTACTAGATGACAAAAGGCAGGGATTAATTTTTCAATGTTCCACATTAGGAGAAAGAAAAAAAGAAAAAAGAAAAAAGAAAAAAAGGGCTTCTTTGGAGGAAGGTGTGCTAGGCACATCTCTCCTGTCCAAAACCCTTTTGCCCACTATACTTAGTTTGGGCTGAGGGAAATAGTTTAGGTTTCCCCCCTCTCAGACCTCTGGGCCCTTTCTGTCCAAGCCATTAGGATAGAAAAGAGAGACCAGTTTTAAAGTGAAGCCCACAGACCACCCCGTTCTTCACCAACCCAGCCATTTAGTTCAGCCAAACCGTTGCGTCTCAGGAGGCAGCGCTGCAGACAGGATTAAGTGAGGCTTATGCGTACAGACAATCACTCAGGTAATGCGGTCATAGGCTTATGCCCTTTGAAAACAGAAAACACATGTTAATTTATGTAACATAACCCACAAACAAGTCTCTAAATCTGTAAGACTGTCTTATTGGGAAGACATCCAGTTGCAAGGCACTTGACATTCTACTTGCCTGCAGCTTGAATATCTTTGATGATATCACAGACATGGTTTAATTTTCAAGTGAAACCATATTTTAAATGAGAAGAAACTTTTAAGACTGTTAGTTGCCCTACTTTATAGTCTACTACTGATCATTGTGATTTTCCTTGAATAATGATTTTTCTCCCTAAGATTACCCTCCTTGTCATTAAAGGGACTGCATTAAGTCCATTTTTAATTTATCCTGTTCATTTGCATAAACACAACAAGAGCAGCAAATGATCACTTATGATCTTTAGTTCTGCTTTGCTGGAACTTACGCAAGGAACATTTAGGGTGACCCTCAGTCTGCTCTTCATGGCACAGAAGCTGAGCCACATACCTGGCATTCATCCTTGCCTGTACACACCTGTCCTTTCCAAGTCTTTCTGGTTTTTCATTGTGCCTTAAGGTCCCTTCTAGCCATCTTTCAGGAAAACAACCTTCGTTCATTCCCTGGAAAGATTGCTGTGGACCGCACAACCAACCATGGCACCAGGCCTTTTATCTTGCGGGCTTTTATTATCTTTGAAAGTCATTCCCCGTTCCTCAGGGCTTTTTGGTAACAACCTGAGCCCAAGTATGTCTCCTTTAGGCTTGACATTCCAGTCAAAGACTTGGTCAAAAAAAAAAAAGAAAAAAAAAGAAAAGAACCTCTATTAACAACTGGTCTTATTAGTTTTATGCAAAGAAACTTATGTCATTACTTACTTGTTTAGAATGCCAAACTCTGGAGGGATCAAATAGGGAGAAAAATATACAACGTGAAGGAAAATCTTTGTCCGAATATTCACTGAACTGGCATTTCCATTCTTCATATTTTCATTTTCCCCCCACTAAAAAAGAAATTTTGTTTGTTTTTCCATTACAGTTGTCTCACTTTTTTCCCCCTCTTGCTTCCCTGCACCCTGCCCCTCCCTTCCCCCACATTCAGTCCCCACTCAGTTGCCCATGTCCGTGGGTCATTTATACATGTTTTTTGACTTGACGCTTCCCCTTCTTACCCCCTTCTCTCCCACCCACCTCCCCCTCTGTTACTGTTAGTCTACTTCTTGTTTACATAGCTCTGGTTCAATTTTGCTCATTTGTTTGTATTGTTCATTAGTTTCCTGTAATAGGTGACAGCATAAGGTAGTTTTCTTTTGTTGCCTGGCTTCTTTAGCTAAGCATAATTCTCTCTAGTTCCATCTATGTTGTTGCAAATGGTAGAAGTTCCTTCTTTCTTTCTGCTACATAGTATTCCATTGTGTAGATGTACCACAGTTTTTTGATCCACTCATCTACAGATGGGCACTTAGGTTGTTTCCAGCACTTGGCTATTGTAAATAGTGCTGCTATGAACATTGGAGTGCATAGGTTCTTTTGAATTGTTGTTTCAGGATTTTTCGGATATAATCCTAGCAGTGGAATTGCTGGTTCAAAAGGCAGTTCCATTTTTAGTTTTTTGAGGAAATTCCAAACTGTTTTCCACAGTGGCTGCACCAGTCTGCATTCCCACCAACAGTGCACCAGGGTTCCCGTTTCTCCGCATCCTCGCCAGCACAAGTTGTTTGTTGATTTGTTGATGATGGCCATTCTGACTGGTGTGAGGTGGTGTCTCACTGTGGTTTTTACTTGCATCTCTCTGATGGCTAGTGATGTTGAGCATACTTTCATATGTCTATGGGCCCTCTGTATGTCTTCTTTGGAGAAGTGTTTGTTCGGGTCCTTTGCCCATTTTTTAATTGGGTTGTCTGTCTTCTTGGTGTTGAGTCATATGAGTTCTTTATATATTTTGGAGATCAATCCCTTGTCTGAGGTATCATTGGCGATTATATTTTCCCATATGGTTGGGAAAATATTTCATCTTGCTGATGTTTTCTTTAGCTGAGCAGAAACTTTTTAGTTTGATGTAGTCCCATTTGTTTATTCTTTCCTTTATTTTCCTTGCCTTAGGAGATATATCAGTGAAAATGTTGCTACGTGGGGTATCTGAAATTTTCCTGCCTATTTTTTCCTCTAGGACTTTTATGGTATCACGGCTTACATTTAAGTCTTTGATCCATTTTGAGTTTATTCTGGTGTATGGTGTAAGTTGGTGGTCTAGTTTCATTTTTTTTGCATGTCCCTGTCCAGTTCTCCCAACACTATTTGTTGAAGAGGCTCTTTTCACTCCATTTGATGTTCTTTCCCCCTTTGTCAAATATTAGTTGACCATATGAACCTGGGTTTATTTCTGGGCTCTCTATTCTGTTTCATTGATTTATATGTCTGTTTTTATGCCAGTACCAGACTGTTTTGATTACTGTGGCCTTGTAGTATAGTTTGATATCAGGTATTGTGATTCCTCCTACTGTGTTCTTCCTCAAAAATGTTGTGGCTATTCGGGCTCTTTTTTGGTTCCATATAAATTTTTGAAGTATTTGTTCTAGGTCTGTGAAATATGTTGCTGGTATTTTAATAGGGATTGCATTGAATCTATAAATTGCTTTGGGTAGTATGGCCATTTTAATGATGTTGATTCTTCCCATCCATGAGCATGGTATATGCTTCCATTTATTTGTATCTTCTTTAATTTCTTTCTTGAGTGTTATGTAGTTTTCTGAGTACAGGTCTTTCACCTCCTTGGTTAAGTTTATTCCTAGGTACTTTATTTTTCTTGTTGCTATGGTAAATGGGATTTTTCTTTCAGTTTCTATCTCTGAGTTTTTATTGTTGGTGTATAAAAATGCCTTCGATTTCTTAATATTGACTTTGTATCCTGCTATTTTGCCAAATTCACTTATTAGGTTGAGTAGTTTTTTTGTGGAGTCTATAGGGTTTTCTATGTACACTATCATGTCATCTGCAAATAATGACAGTTTTACTTCCTCTTTTCCAATTTGGATGCCTTTTATTTCTCTTTCTTGTCTGATTGCTGTGGCTAGAACTTCCAAGACTATGTTGAATAGGAGTGGAGAGAGCAGATATCCTTGTCTTGTTCCTGATCTCAGGGGGAATGCTCTTAGTTTTTGCCCATTGAGTATGATGTTGGCTTCAGGTTTCTCATATATGGCATTTATTATGTTGAGGTATGCTCCCTCTATTCCCATTTTGCTGAGAGTTTTTTATCATAAATGAGTGTTGTACTTTATCAAATGCTTTTTCTGCATCTATTGATATGATCATGTGGTTTTTGTCTTTCATTTTGTTTATGTGGTGTATTACGTTTATTGATTTGCGAATATTATACCATCCTTGCATCCCTGAAATGAATCCCACTTGATCGTGGTGTATGATCTTTCTAATGTGTTGCTGGATCCTGTTTGCCAATATTTTATTGAGGATTTTAGCATCAATGTTCCTCAGTGATCTTGGCCTGTAGTTTTCTTTCTTTGTTGTGTCTTGAGCTGGTTTTGGAATTAGGGTTATACTGGCTTCATAGAACGAGTTTGGGAGTCTTCCCTCTTCTTGTAGAGGCCCCTTTTTTCAAGATAGGTGGTACGAGTTTTTAGGCGAAGATGTTGGATTTGGTTGTGGAAATCATGAGTTTGGAGTCACCTGAGCAGAGATAACCATAAGAAGTGTTGTATTTCATCGTCACCACAGCCTTATGAAGAAGGCGGTGTGTCTGTTTTACAGAGGAGGAGACTGAGACTCCAGGCGGCTGTGCAGCTTGCCTGGGGTCACCCAGAGAATGGAAACTGCTCTCCCATTTAGACTTCTTAGCTCCAAGTGCAGTGTTCTTTCTTTTAACCTTTAACTGTCACGAGCTATTTCTTTTAGATATGGAAGATACACTTGTCTATAGAGATTGTTTTTTCGCCTAGTAACTTTCTTTTTCTCTTCAAACCGTGGTGTTCTTTGATGAGTTTTAACACCATATGACTCAACATAAGGAAGTTGTTTGGTTATGTATTTAAAAAGAGATTTGCTAACAGTTCTATTCATTCTGTTTCCATTGCTTTCTAACTTGAAAGGACTACAGTAAGTATCACTAAAAGTTTCCTGCTTTGAGTATATTCCTCTTTTTATCCATTAGGCAATTGGTTTTTAAAATGCCACAGTTTTCTCCATATGCAGCATTACTTTGTCCTCCTATATTTGTGTCTGGGTGGAAGCGGTGTTGAGACAGACGTTGTTGCTTGAGGAGCGTGAATCAGGTCAGACAGGGCTGCCTGCTGCCTTCGCCTAAGTAACGTGACCATGGCCAGAGCGGGTCCTTCCTGTTCCGGCTCCAGACGCATGCTGAAGAGAGTCGGTCTCTGGAGAACTAGCTCACTTTTATGAAATTCACTGCTGAATGACAATATACTAATTTGTAATGTGGCTGTCACATACCTAGCCTATTTCTACCAGCGCTCTTTCCCTGTAGGAATGAAGTGGGAAACCAGTTAGGACCCTGCAGCGGCTTGGTTGGCAAGAAGAGTTAGGTACATGGGTTAAGTGGCTGGTAGCTCCACGAGCCCCAGCATCCAGGCCGTCTAAACCGTGGGTTAGGAAGTCCCCTCCCCGTGGCAGTTAGAACTGAAAACTGCTAGACATTAGCTCTCTGGCCCCCTTTTCCTACATTTTCATGTGGATGATCATGTGGATCATCTGTTTTCTCATGCACTTTTCTTTGACTACACGTCCTGTCTTCCTGCTTTTATCCTGAGCAGCATTCTTTATTATCAGTATTGATTTTATTAGTCAAATTTTATTTCTGTTTCCTGTTCACAGCCTGTGTTTTGGAGTAGCAGTCCTACAGACTTGAGGGGTAGTAATAGCTAATAGAATAATCTGTAAATTGTTTGATGAATGTTTTATGTAGCTTAAGTGGATAAAGAAAACATTTAGATAAGATAACACATTATTTTGAAACTTTACTATAGATTATAACCACAATCAGACTTGAAGCACCCAATAATAATCATTTATACACTGTTTTAGCCACAAATCCAAAATAGCATGGTCACATCGATCATAGTCATTAATGTTGAGTATTTCAGAGACAGTCGTCAAGTTTGGAGGTTATTTTTCCTTTCCTTCCCTTTATTTCCTGTGTTTGTTTATTTCATTGCTTTTTAACAGAGGACATGAATGTAGTCATATTATTAACTCTGGCAAAGTTTGAAGAACTTTTAATTAAGTGATGTTTGGCACTTATCCCTTTTAGTTTATTGGAGTTATTCTTGTCTTTGACACCATGGGTTCTTTTTCTTTTTTTTTTTTTCAGATTTAATGTGTTTTATTGATTAAAATATTACATTTGTGCCAATTTCCCTTCCCTCTGCTCCCCTCCACCCGGTGGCCCCCCTCCCTCCAGTTGTCCCCCCCTTTTAGATTATGTCCATTAGTTGTGCATACAGTTCCTCCCAACCTCTCTCCGTCTATTCCATTCCCTCCTACCATGATCCCCAATTCCTATATCATCTCCCTCCCTCTCCCCACTCCCCCTCCCTGTTGACCTCCCCCCAATATGCTTCCCATACCCACAGTTCCTTTTCCACTCTCGTTGCCTGTTTAGTTTGCCTTTGTTTCTTCTCCCTAGCTTCTGTTTTTTAAACCAGTCCCTTTAACATCTCATATAACAGTGGTTTGGATCTAATGAACTCTTTCAGTTTTATTTTGTCCTGGAAACACTTTCTCTGTCCTTCTATTCTGAATGACAATTTCGCTGGATAGAGTATTCGTGGTTGTAGGTTTTGGATTTTCATTACTTTGAATATTTCTTGCCAGTCCCTTCTTGACTGTAGGGTCTCCCTTGAGAAGTCAGCTGATAGTCTAATTGGGACCCCTTTGTACATAATTCTTTTCTTCTCTCTTGCTGCTTTTAAGATTCTCTCTTTATCTTTAATTTTTGACATTTTGATTATAATGTGTCTTGGAGTGGTTCTCCCTGGGTCCAGTCTCTTGGGAACTCTCCTTGCTTCCTGGACCTGCAAGTCTATTCCCTTCCCCAAGTCTGGGAAGTTCTCCTTTATTATATTTTCACTCAATTTTTCAAGTTCTAGTTCATCTTCCTCCCTCTCTGGCAAACCAATGATTCTTATGTTGGGCCTTTTATAGCTGTCCCAGAGGTTTCTGATCCTCTGATTGTTGCTTCCCATTTCCTCTCTCTGCATTGGTTGACTGCTTGTTCCTTCTCCATATTCCAGTTTGTTGAAATGAACTCTGGATTTTTTTCCCTCACCATCTGTCTCGTATGTGGTTTTGTTCCTTTCGTTATGAATGTTTTTCGCTTCTTTCTTATCTTTTTCCTGCTCTTTTGTGAATTCTGTAAGTCACCTGATAACAATGGCCCAGAACTGAGCCTCTGACAGGTTTCTTATCTGTTCATCTGTCAGGTTCTCTATCTGCTGCCTGGTGAGCTGTGTCACCGGGATTTCTATAGTTGTCTGCCTCATTTTGATAGATGCGTTTTGTTTTCTTGGGCCGGCTGTCGGGGGCAGTGCCTGTGTACGCGTCACAAGTCAGCGACCGGCGCCTGTCTGCGACCTATTTCGCAGCCCTGTGGTGCTTTCTTTGGGGGCGGGGGTCCAAGATGGATTCACACAGTTATTCAGCTAGGAGACCGGGATCCGTCCTCCCGCCCCCCTGGGCCTCACTGTTCAAGGCGATGCGGCGGCCGCTCTCCCCAGCGCTGGGGTCGCGCACTGCCAGGGGCCCGACCGCAGCCGGGATTTCTTGCCGCCCCGCCGTGGTCTCAGGTGCGATCGCAAACAGCGCTGCCCTCTTTAACTCTTACCTGCCCAAATGGCACCGCTGGTTTATAACTTCATATGTTGGGCTTCCGTGTAGTTTTATTTTCTGGAATTTCTAGTTATCCTTTGTTTTGAAGTAGTTGTATTCCTCTCTAGTTGTAGAGGGAGACCTAGCGTGTCCGTCTAAGCCTCCATCTTGGCCGGAAGTCCTCTCACCATGGGTTCTTGAAGTGAATGTTTCCATTTTTAGTTCCAGAGGCTCCAGATTGACCTGCCATCTCCACCGCATCAGAGACGTCCATCTACGTCACTTGGATCCGTCGGGCCAATGGGGGTTCTCCAATCACTGCCTTCAAGGTCAAATGTAAATGGATGGGGACTAGTGACCAGCTGGCTGTTGGCAGCTGAAGATATCCCTCCTTCCAGACTCTCTGTGGAAGTTCATAGCTTAGAGCCAGGTAGTAATATTCAAACATTTCCTATTTTAAACATCAGTGCTGACTTTAGATGCATATTTTAAATAACCATATAGTTTTAATTGTTAAAAGAATGAGAGCTTATTGCATAAAAATACGAAAATAAAGAAAATATAAAGAAGAGAGCAAGTCACCTGAAACCCGCCTATCCAGATTTAACCATTGTTTACCTTGTGGTATATCTCTCTTTTCTCTTTTTAATGTGAACTGAGATCATGCCATCAACATTGCTTTGTAACTCCATTGTCCCCATATTATATCATATGCATCTTTCAATAACATTAAAAATTCTTGAAAAACTCAACGTTTAATAACTGTGTATCTGCCATATAAGAATACCGTAAATCACTTAACCCACTTTTTATTTCTGGGTTTTAGATTATTTGTGACTGCAAATGAGTAGAAACACTGTTGTGGTGACATCTTTGCATCTGTGTATGTAATTTGATGTCAGTGAATTATTTTAAGAGGAGAGTTGTTATTTGAGACAGTTGTTTGGTCCAAGGATGCATCTGAGCGTTAGTGACACTTAGGGCTTCTTCTTACGGAAGTGAGGCAGCACCAAACACGTTCTGTAAGTTTTGTCTCAGCAGAGGAATGCTCCCTGCCCCCAATGTCTGAGGCTGTATGGAAAAATTAAACCATAAAAGAGACGAATACTTTGTCTCTGATCTGTTTAGGTTTCGTGACCAGTTTTATTTATGGACTTTTAAGTGTACTTTGGTAGCAAATACCTGTGTCTGTCTAGACAGGCAACGTAAGAGCCCAGGAACATGATGTGGCTGTTGTTGGGAGAAGGTGGCAGGTTTTTCTCAAAAATACTTTTTTATTTTTCAATTACAGTTGACGTACAATATTACATTAATTTAAGTGTAAAACCCAGTGATTATATATCTATATAACTTACCAAGTGTTCATCTTGGTAAACCTAGTGCCAGTCTGACATACATGCAGTCATTACAATATTACTGACCGTGCTCCCGTGGCCGTGCTGTGACCGCCAGTCTGTGCTTCCTAATCCCCTTACCTTTCTCACCCGTCCCCCCGGTCCTCCTCCCATTGGGCAACTGCCAATGCTCTCTGTACAGTGAGTCTGCTTCTGTTCTTCTTGTCCGTTGGTTTTGTTTTTTAGATCCCGCATGTAAGTGAAATCAATGGTATTTGCCTTTCTCTCACTTAGTACACTCAGCACAATGCTCGGTAGGTCCATCCATGTTGTTTCAAATGGCAAGATTTCCTTCTTTTTTATGGCTGAGCCGTAGCCCATTGTATATATGCACCACTTCTTCTTTATCCATTTATGTCTTGGCAGACACTGAGGTTGCTTCCCTGTCTCGGCTGTTGTAAATATGCTGCAATGAACATATGGACACACATGTCCTTTTGACTTAGTGTTTTGGGTTTCTTTGGATAAATACCCAGAAATGGAACTGCTGGGTCCTTCTTTGTCTCTTGTTATAGCCTTTGTTTTAAACTTTGTTTTGTCTTGTGTAAGTATTGCTACTCTGCCTTTTTTTTGTTTCCATGTTCATGAAATCTCTTTCATTTCTTTACTTTTAGTCTGTGCCTGTCATTCAAACTGAAATTAGTCCCTTATAGGCCTCACATGTAAGGGTCTCGTTTTCTTACCTATTCAGCCTCCCTATGTCTTTTGATGGGAGTGGTTAAGCCATTTGCATTAAAAGTAATTGTTCATCAATACATATTTATTGCCATTTTATTATTTATCTTTTTCTTCTTCTTCTTGAAAAAGACCCTTTAACATTTCTTGTAATACTGCTTTTGTGGTGATGCACTCTTTTAATTTTTTTCTTATCTGGGAAGCTCTTCATCTGTCCTTCAATTCTAAATCATAGCTTTGCTGGGTAAAGCAGACTTGGTTGTAGGTCCTTGCTTTTCATCACTTTGAATATTTCATGCCAGTCCCTTCTGGCCTGCAGTTTCTGTTGAGATATCAGCTAATAGTCTTATGGAAGCTCCCTTGTCGGTAACTACCTGCTTTTCTGTTGCTGCTTTTAAGGTCCTTTTTGTCTTCAACCTTTAGCATTTTAATTTTGATTTGTCTTGGTGTGGGCCTCTTTGGATTCATCTTGTTTGGGACACTCTGTGCTTACTGGACTTGTGTGTCTTTTTTTCTTCACCAGGTTAGGGAAGTTTTGCGTCATTAATTTTCAACGAGGTTCTCAACCCCTTGCTCTCTCTGCTCTCCTGTGTCACCCCTATAATGCAGATGTTGGTTTGCTTCATGTCGCCTCTGCAGCTGAGACATCCCTCCTGATGTTTAACTGCCACATGTGGGTGTGGGACCTGCCCCTTCTATGTATCTGCCCCTCCTACTTGTCTCAGTGTGGCTTCTTCTGTATATCCTCAAATGGATGGCTTCTGTTCAGCCAGATTTTAGGCAGTTCTCGATGATGGTTGTTCTGTAGTTTAGTGGTAATTTTGATGTGATTGGGGAGTGGGGGCCACCAGTACTGTGTTTACCTGCTTCTTCATCTTGACTGGAAGCACATCAACAAGGTGATAGTTTTAAATGTGTGTAAAGCTAAATGGTATTTTGCAGGTGGGACACATTGTCTTCAGAAGCCCAATGTTTTGTTTTGTTTTTTGTTTTTTGTTTTTTGAGCTATTATGAAATTTGCTTTAGAGGTCTACTTTATTTTTCAGATTCCAGATTTTCAGAAACTCACAACCCTTAGTGTTTTGTTTTGTTTTTAATTCTTAAATCTAATACAAAGAAGTCTCTTCTGCTGTAGTTTAAATCCGCTCCCTCTCCCCTTGTTACTGGAGAAATCAGTGTGACTAATCCCACATAGTGCCTCTTCAAATGTGTTCACCATATTCAACTTCAGTTGTTTCTCTCAAAGGGAAAAGAACCTGGTTTTGAGCACAGATACCTCAACTAATACAGTATTAGATGGGTATGAGTTTAGAACTGGATGGTAAAAGGAATAAATGTGCTCTTTGTGTTCTCTGCCTGCCCTCTTCCCTGACAGACAGCATTGACCTCTCATGGTATTTAGATCTCGGAATTTTGAACACAATGTGTTGAGCAGCTACCACCGTTGGTAGAAGCTGGCAAGCGGGTTGAAATCTATTTACCACATGGGCTTTAGAGTCACTGCTGTTCTAGTCTAGTCGTCATGTTTTGAGTATGGTAGCTTCAGTTGTCTGATTACAGCTTTTTAAAAATTCTGGGCTTTTTCTCTCCTCCAAAGGTTCAACGTACAAATTTAGAGTCAGTGCCATCAACCAGTATGGTGAGAGTTTTCGGAGCTCAGCATCTCGCCCGTACCAGGTGGCCGGCTTCCCCAGTCGCTACTCTAACCGCCCCCTAGCCAGACCTCACATCGTGTGCACAGAGGCGGTCAGTGACATCAGATCATGCTCAAGTGGACGGTGAGTGACGCGTCTCCTCCCAGGAGTGGAGGTTCTGGTTTGGCCGTGCTAACATTTCATGCTCTCGTGACATGAGAGAGTGAACAGCAGATTTTTATACTTTTAAGTGAGGAAATCAAAGGGCACAGATATTTGTCTAAAAGCACATATTCTAAACGGGGCAGGTTTAAAATAAAATTACTGTACCTCAGCTCTCATCCAAGTGTTAAATTAATCGCCATTTCATAATTAATTCATTTTGAACCAAATGTGCTTTTATGTCTTTGACCCTTGTGAAGTATATTGCTTTATTTCTGATTAGCCCTGCAGTAAGGTAAATGCTCTTAGTACCTTTGAATACCCTTGAATTAAATTTAAAATGGCCATCAAGGATGTTTGCAAAATGAATCTAGAGGAATATTACCCCACAGATAAATTAACCTTAATGGCTTTGAAAGTCAAATTTATTTGATTCTTTGATACATTTTTGCTTCTATTTTTTTAGTACATTCCATCAATTAACAATGACACTCCCATTCAAGGATTTTATATTTATTACCAGCCGACAGATAGTGACAATCACAGTGATTACAAGAGGGATATGGTCGAAGGTAAGATCCACTGGCAAGCTGGGGTCCCTGTAAAGGAGTCTTGGCGGGAGAGGGTTTATAAATATCATGAAAAACATCATCTTAGGTTAAGATACAGTAAAAAGTGAAATGGTACATGTGCTCTTACTTTTAATTTTTCCCAAAGAAAGAGAACTTTTTCAGCTTCATATATAGTAGCTTACATTTTGGCTGTAAAAACTGTCAGCTACAAAAGTGTGGGGGGAAATATGATTTGTCGGTAGTTCATTGGAAAGTAATTTTTGGTTTCTGTTTTGTTTAAATGAATGGTAACCTGTGTATAAAAATGAACCGCAGCTTCTATCTATAGTTTAGAAAACAATATCTCGGTCTACAGCCTGTACTAGAAGGACCGCACCTTCAGCACGTTACCCTCTTTTAGAGACGCTGGGAAACTGGGACATGTGTGGAGAAAAAACCAGCCGTGTTGGCGAAGGTGTTGAAACCACCCTCCTGCTGCGCTTGGAATGTAACTCAGAACTTTGCACGTGGTGTGAGGGCGGCACGGGACCTGGCCGGCCGCCCCCTCCTTTCTCACGAAGTCTTCCGGCTTGCCCTGGCCCTCCTGCCGTCTCCTTGCCTTGCACCAAGAGCTTTCTGGCCTCAGGACCTTGGCGCATGGCCTCCCTGCCCCCCTCCCAAAGCTTTTTCTTAGCACTCTGCTTTTCTCTGTGTGTGCTCAAGTATTTCTTCCTGGATAACCTCCCTCCATGGAATTTCTAATCACATCCTTTATGTACATTTCATAGGGACTTATCATAGATGTATATGTGTGTGTGTGTATGAAATGATTTGCTTCAAGTTCCTCCTCCTACGAAATGTTAACCTCCTGTGGGTAAGAGGCCTTTTTTCCCAGAGCCGTATCCCCAATCTATACAATGGAAAGTGTTCAGTATTGAATGAATGAATGAATGAATGAATGAATGAGTCAGTCAATCAGTGGAGTCCTAAAAGAACAATGGAATGAATGTCTGGGATGATCAGGCTGGAGAAAAGATGACTAACAAGCAGCAGGATCGTTGTCTTCAGCTATGTAAGGACTGTTAGTGGAAGAAAAACTCAGTCATCGGGGGAGAGGCAGTTAAAAGGAAACAGTGTAAAGGAAGGACTGTCTAACACAGCATTTCTAACATAGGTTCTCTCATAAAATACCAAAGTCCCCAGTTTTGGGAGTGCTTTCAGTGATATCTTGGAAGGGATTCTCGCTTTGGGAGGAAGGCTTCTTTCAGGGGTTTCTTTCACTCTTAAGATTCTGATTCCTTGAAATATTAATGTCCTAATGGACCATGTCAAAAAATGGCCCTGGGCCAAGCTTATTTTCATGTGCCTTCTTGATATCTAATACGATGTACAGTTTTTTGTTATAAGTAGTCTTACAATAAATTACTTTAAATATGCTCTACACATCACACTTCTTTAAATATTATAGCATTCCTCTTAATGTTTATCCAGTGGAACTACTTTTGTAATACAGTGAAAAATATACCATCTGAGTTTTAATACCTGGCATGGAGTAGATGCTCAGTAAATATTTGTTGAATGAAATTGTTTCTCTTTTCTTAATCTGAAATAGTAGAAAAGAAATCAGTCCCTAAAATTTGCTTTAAACATGAAGAATTGGGGAAACATAGAAAGATTATTGTTAGGCGCAAAGTAATCTGTGAAGTAAAGATAGGAGCTGCCTTGAGGGAGAAATCCCCGGAGGAAGCAAGCGGAGGACCCCTGGGTGCTGGTAATCCTCTCCCTCTGGACCGAGGAACAGGTACCACGTTCAGTTCATGACCGTTCAGTGAGCTGTACAGTTATAGGTACTTCTCCTCATACATAGTTGACTTCATAGAAAGGCTATTTAAAAAAAAGAAATGGAAAGAATTGTTAATCCTACATTTTAGTCCTAGTGACGTCTTCATTTCAGTGCAGCTGGGTCAGGAGAGTGGGGCTGGCAGGTTTTTATTTTTTAAATCTTTTGACAGAGGTTAAACATTTGTGATAAAATAGTTTTAAACAGGCAAATGTAAATAAAATGAATATCCCTCTCTTTGTCTCTCTTTGTCTCTGTCTCCCTACCTTCCTAGCTCTCTCTAGAAATATCCACTGATGAACAGTTTTAAACTGTGTTCTGTAGTTAAGTCTCTGAACTTCTACGAGCTTGTGTGATGTCAATATTGAGTGTGGGACCGGGAATTTACTTTGAAAGCGCCTTTGCACCCAGTAGTGGTCTGGGAATGTGAGTTTAGCCCTTACGGTTCACAGAGAGCTTGTTCATAAACGTAATGGATGGAGCAGTTAGATGTTTAAGTGGACTTCACTGTCTGTATAACTTGCTTGTTTCTTATTTTCAAGTTTATGCATTTGAAATTCTTTTTGTGGCATTTAGCAACTATTGGCCTGTTCTCCTAAAGCAAGGAACAAAAGTGTTTATCCTTTGAATGTAAAGCTGTCTTTAAAGTCAGGTTTTAGATTACTTCTGTATATTGATTCAAAATTGTTGAAGCTTTTGAAAAAAAAATTGAAACTCACATTGTTAAAGAATACAGTAAGAGGACAATTATATTAAGTTAACCTATTTCTGAATTAAGTTCCACATTAGATAAACTGTAAATGTTTCTAGCATACCAATGCTTGCTTTCTGGATATTTTTATCTTATAAAGTGAAATTGAGTTCCAAATAAGTCAGAATAATCAGTCATTTGATCTCTAAGTCTGTGCTTTTGGCTTTTCACCTTTTGTAAAATATCATTTGAGGGGAAAAAATTGCCTGTTGATTTTCAACCTAATGATGCAATGGAATATTAATCTATTATTTTAGCTTTTCTCTTATTAGTAGATATCAGAAGCTTAGTTTAATTCCATTTTTACTGCTATGAAAGGAAAACTTTAAATCTAATGTAGTAAATCTTCAGGGGGATGTTTATAGTCAAGTGAGTGTAGGGCTGGGGCAGGCAAGACCTGGGGGTAGAGAAAAAAGTAGATGTTTTTAAGAAAGACTTTGGAATTTAGAAATTAGTTTGTTCTAGTTGCAACCAGATTTTGAGTCAAGTTTCTTTTAAGGTTCTCTTTTCATTTATAACTGAAGCATAGATTCCTCACTTACTGAGAGCTCTTCAGAGTCCCTTGATCCTAAACCAACAGGTTCTTCATCGTACAAAATATGGGTCTCCATGAAGGAGAGGTTTTGTGTCGGCGGCCTGGGGGAGGGGCTGCATTTCCAGGTTGAAATACTTTTGTCTGTGTTGAATTGGAAAGGAGCCTGGTGCTATCGGTCCCGTCAGCCAAACAGGCCTGACTTGTGTGTGTGGGTGCTTTGTCCCTACTCCTTTAATTAAGTCTGAAATCAGCTGGTGGTATAGTTTCTAAGAAAGGGTGGAAACAGTTTGAAGAAGTATTTTGTAAGAGGGATTAAAGGTGCTTGAAGAGTTCATTAAATTTGGCAGAAGTGTCCTGTTTATTAATGTTTGTCACAGACCCATAGAAGGGAAAATGGAGAGGGATTTTTATACTGAGTGTGGAGCTGAGGAGTGTTTCTAAATGAAGCGTTGGCCGTGCGCCATGAATAACAGAATCATTCTATTAGAGATGCTTGTGTGGTTGGAGACCCTGACCCAAAAGAAAAGACGTGGTGGGAGCAGTAGCCGAGAGTTTCCCAGGGTGGGTTTTGCTTTCTGATTATTCTTAATCATTTATTCGGGCATTTGTTTACATGTCAATTGGCGTCACATTCATTGCAATGGAGTGGAGACTTTGGCCAAGGCCTGTGCTGTCAGCGGCCCCATGTTCTGGGAAAGGCACCGTTTGCTGATGTCACACAGCCTGGCTTCCTGTGGGCGGGCAGTGGGCTGACGGGCTGAAACAGGATCGCAGTACTTGAGGGTTTTGTGTTTTTTAACCTGTGTAAAAAAAATTAATATGTATTTTACAAAACACTCACAAGTAATTATTTGTAATGAAACAAAGTTTTACTACCAACACACAGGTATAGCTTTAATTCACTTTATCTGTATCATTTTTTTCATGCCAGGTAATAGAAATGTGATTTTTCTGTGGTGCATCGCTAGAATACTTGCATTAAAACGTTTTTATTACACGAACTGACTCTGTGGTAATGGATGCTGCTCCCACCTCATTTTGAAATTATTAAATAATTATATTGACTGTATCATTTAGGTTGCATGATACAGGAGCCTTCTCTTTGGTTTCCCTTTGTAGGTTCCAAGCAGTGGCACATGATTGGGCACCTGCAGCCAGAAACCTCTTGTGATATTAAGATGCAGTGCTTCAATGAAGGGGGAGAGAGCGACTTCAGTGACGTGATGGTCTGTGAAACAAAAGGTCAGAGCGGTGGGAATCTGTGCTCTGCCCCGGGAGGAGCTAGAACTCCAGACTCTGCATGAGCCCTAAGCACCTGCTGCTTGGGACCTTTTCCTGGGTGCATACATTTAGACTGTCTGAGCAGAAAGTGTAGTGTGTTGGCTAGAACACTTGTCTAAAAAGTAGTTTACATAAGCATCACTCACATTTATTGATTTCTCTGTCATTCTGAGTAAGTCACTTCCCTACTCTTTTTCTCCATCAAGGGACCAGAAATATTTGCTGACTAATTTCTGAGGCTGCCATGAGAATTAGAATACTAAACGAGATACCTAAGAATTTTTAGGCTAAGTGCAACATATGTTTAAAGTGGTTTCTGGAATGGCAGATATGTATAACACTACTTGTTTAATTAAGTATAGTAGTTAAGTTCAGAATTAGCTATCGCTAATTCTAAACCGAAATTCTCAACCTGCCTGCATACGTAGATTAACTGAAATATTGCCATCTTTAAAAAAGGAAGATAGAATGGAAATAGCTAATGTGGGTATTTACAGATCAAAAGCTCTTGTGTTCAGTCTCCGTTAATCTGACCGAAAAAGAGTAATTTTTCCTTGTGTCTATTTTCAAGAACCAGGGTAAACCTCCCAGAGTCCTCTAGTAGGTCCCCCGACTCCCCCCATGTCTCACTGGCCAAAGCTCCGTCACATGCCTCCCACCCTATTCCCAGGACGGATATTGGGTCAGGATCTACTCCAGAGTTCTGGGGGGTCCCGTGGGCACCTAAACAAAATTGAGGGCCTGCTAGCGTGGGAGGACGAGGCTGTTGCATGGGCTGGGCAGCCTTTAGCATCTGCTCCAGGTGCTTTCATTGTTCTGATTTAAAGTGAGGAAACTGAGTCAAGGGGACCCTCGTTATTACATCAACATTTAAGCGTATACATACATAGACCTTTAGACTTACCTGGAATTTTATTTGGTTTAGCACATATTTAAGGGCCTTTTTGTATCACACAATTTGCTGTATTAATGGGCACTCCTTAGTTGCTCCTAGAATGCTGTCATACTCAGAGAAAAATTAAAAATGAAATTTATCATCTCTGTTGCCAAGACATTTAAGACTCTAGCCACACAAAACATAAAACACTGACAACAACAATGTAATTGTGTTGTTTAAATGGTATTTTAGCAGAGCTGTGTCTGCAATAGTGCACCTCATTAATTGACTTTGACTTTGCTGGGGAATCAAAGGTCCTTTCAGAGCAGTGTAAAATGAAAAACCTTCTTTAAATGTTAACTCTTCATGTGGAACGACTTTCTGATGTATTACACAGTTCCTGGCCTGTTTAGATAGAACATATTATATACAGCCCTGGCTGGTTGGCTCAGTGGATTGAGTGCTGGCTTGCAAACCAAAGGGTTGCTGGTTCGATTCCCAGTCAGAGCACCTGCCTGGGTTGCAGGCCAGGTCCCAAGTTGGGGGCGTGCGAGTGGCAACCACGCTGTTTCTCTCCCTCTCTTCCTTTCTATCTAAAAAAACAAACAAACAAACAAAAAAGCATTATGTACAAACTCACATCACTAAAGAAACGCCTCAAGGTTCTTATGATTGTCTTATCTTTAGTAGTTCAGGAAGGTTTTGGGGGTGCAGGAGGTGCTTAAGGCCCGTCATTGCCCCACCCTGAAGATCATAGACTGTCGGGATTTCTCTTTAGTTCTTCTATTCTCTTCATGTTTTTGTGTGTGTGAGTTTACGTGTGTGTGTGACTGTGTTACAATATCTTTGTTTTTAATGTCACCTTTCTTATTTCATGTTCTGGGCTGTGTCTTAATGTCTGTAGGTCTGCCTGGCTCACTCTTCACTGCAGAAGTTTTTAACTTTAGCAAGAGATCAGCAACCAGATCATCAAGTTTGGTAAAATTGTGAATAAATTAAGGGTAAAGAAAGTGAATCACCCTGAAGGACTTCCCTGTGAGCAATCATGATCTTTAATGTATAATCTGTAACATCCATTTTGCCTCAGAAACTTGTTTGTTTTCTTTAGAATGGGCAGGGCCCTGAGAATTGTTTAATCCAAAATACTGTGATTTCCTTTAGAGTCTCTGCCAAGTCTCTCTCTGGCTTTCAGTGACGGAGAGCTCTTTCCATTGAAAGGTGGCCTCTCCTTCGCAGTTCCCGGCTCTGCTCTGTATGGCTCCAGTGGCTAGAAAATGGAACTCCAGTATAATGCTGAAGTTGATTCTCTAAAAGACCACTCTGTTCAAACGGGTTGTTATGTGCCATAACATGAAATGTAGTGTAATAAGGAGTAATCATAACAAAACTGAACGCTGCCGTGTGCGAGGCTCTGTTCTAAGTGCTTTACGTGGGTTAATTTGTTTACTCTTCATTGCAACCTTGTGATGGAGCAGTTCTTTATCATCCCCATTCTCCACACGCGGAAGCTGGGTTGTGGCAGTTCAAATCAGACAGCTGAGGCCCCGTGGGGGAGCAGGGTACAGACCGAGGCAGTCTGCTCCGAGGACAGACTGGCCACCACTCTGCCCCACTGGCTCCCCATCGCACCTAAAGCATGAAGAGTGTGGTATTTGGGGACGGGAAAAGGAGGTTTGAGTTCAAGCTGTTGTTAGCTTTCGTCATCACTATTATATCAATGAACTAGGTCAGAGGAGTGCATTTACATGAACTCCAAACGTTTTTGGTTTTGGAATGCTTAATATTTATGTGTGAGGTTTTTGAGGATTGTACATAATAGTTCTAATAGTCCAAAGTCATATCTTCTAATATTAGTCACATGGTGGAGGCATAAAATATATTTTCTGAATCTTATTCAGCTCAAAGCACATCAGATGGAAAGGAGTTTCTGTCCCATGCATGAGCTGAAATGCTCTGTTTCAGCTCTTAGGGAGTCTTCGACAAGTACAGCCGAGCAGATAATCAGCAGTTTGGGTTAGACCAAGTGCATCTATTTCTCTCAAGTTATGTTTTCTTCAGAATTTGTCGACTAAAACTCTGGCACTTCAGATTTTGAAACTTTTGAGCCCTCTTTGTGACTCATTGGTGGTCGAATCATCTCAGTAACAAGTATAAACAGACTGGGTTACATTCCTAACCAGACCTCTTCTGGAGAGTAAACCATTTCATAGAGTCCGTGTTCACTCTGACATCATGTTTTCCTTTCTATTCCAACCAGTGAAACGTGTTCCTGGAGCTTCTGAGTATCCTGTCCAAGACTTGAGTACCCCTCCCAGTTCCCCTGGAGGTGGGGGGAACGTGGGGCCTGCGGCCAGCCCCACCAGGAGCAGTGACATGCTGTACCTGATAGTGGGCTGCGTGCTGGGCGTGATGGTCCTCATCCTCATGGTCTTCATTGCCATGTGCCTGTGCAAGAACCGCCAGCAGAGCACCACACAGAGTAAGGCACTCCTAAACCTTTCCTCCTCTCTTCAAAATGCCAGGAGACAAGTGTTGTCAGAGTAAATATTGATTTCTGATTGTTCTGTGTGTTAGTATCATGGCATAAAACACATTAGCTGCTGTTCATTCAGAGGAGGTGACTCTAAATCTGTTTCAGCTGTCAACCAAAGTAAGTGGAGCATCAGATTAAATTGTCCAGTGGAAATAAACAGCAAAGCCAAAGCTAAGCCCGTCTCTAGGTAAACAGTTGACTTTGGGCCGGAAGCTCTGGCTTCATCAGACCACCAAAGAGGATGAGTCCTTCAAGCTCGAGCTTTGTGGTTGCCGCAGGAACACCTCCATCCTGCACAGATCCTGTCAACAGGGAATAGAAAAGGCAGCGAATGACACACATGAAGATAACGTGGCCCTGGTTCGGGACCAGATGTGCCCACACTCCTCCAGGGGCACTCCCTCCCCCGACGCAGCTAGTAAGAGGGGTGCAGAGGCCAGTGACAGCGCTGTGTTAAAGCACACAGCTCAGAGCGCTTTCCCTTCTCTCTGCCCGGCTCCCTTCCTCTCACCGTCCCACTTGCCCTGTTCCCCCAGCTGTGAGAACGTGGGGTCATCACATCACACAGGGGCTCTCACCTTTGATGGGCGGAAGTTTCAGGTTTTCCCGTTGGCCCACAATAAGAGAATGAAGGAAAAGCAAAGGGCGACAGCAGCAGTGACAGGGACTTCCAGCTTCTGGGGGCCGGGTCCCGCACCCACGGGTCCCTTTGTAGTTTGTACACCGTGAGGCGAGAGGGAGTGATTTTACTGACTCGGTGCCTTCCAGGAGGAGACACACAGGGAGAGAGGTGGCGGCCGCGGTGGTGCCAGGCTGCAGGGACTGGAGGTCACTTCACTGGGTCTTTTTCTAAATGGTTTTAATGTCATTGACTTCCGTCGGGTGAGTGTGTGCTGGATTATTAAAAGGAAAGGAAGGATTTGGTTTTCTGAGCAAGACTAATCTGCTTAAAGTCATTTTTTTTGTGTGACTTGAGAATATGTTTAAAGATGGAAATTTATAATAATAATGTTCATTCAGTCATTCATCCAAAAGGAACCCATTGGCTGTCAGGAGTGTGCCTGGCTCAGGGGCCCACAGTGGTGCTGTAAAGGCCAAAAGGTGAACGCGGCCCCGGCCCGGGGAGGCTGAGCAGGCAGGCTGGCAGCGGGGGGGCAGCTCAGCGGTAGGGCTGGGGGCGCCCCGTCCCGTCTCGGTGCGCTCTGCTGCGCCTGAAGAACTTGTCAAAGCTCTGACAGCAAATTCTGTGCCATTTAGACACTGTGCTTTCTAAGGGATGTTTTACTTTTTCTAAATATACTTCTGGAAATCAAAATTCTGAGGCAGTTGTGTAAGTGGTTTTAATATAAGAAAATGGAATAGTTGCCTTTTGCCTTTAGTGCTTCCCAGCCCCCCAAGGGGCTATAATGACCAGGAGCTATGTGACCAGTGAGCGGGTACAGCGCCGGCCGTTTCCTTAGAAGCGTTACTTACCGCTGTTCGCAGCGCCCTGCCTGCAGTCAGCTGTTGGCCGTTTTATACAACTTCTGTCAGCACTTCCACGTGTGTGGCAGTGTAAACACTTAGTGTTGCCAGTGCTGTGATCGTTTCAGCTTGCAGGATTTATTAATGCTCTTTTGAGTGATGGCTCTCTGGTAAATTTCTCTTCTCCTCAACAGGGTCATCATTAACTCCTAGTTCCTAGATACACCCACACGATAAAGGCGACAACAGCGGGAACTTTATTAAAGTAGTTCTCACCAGTAGGCTTTCACTGAACACTTTTAGAATGTTTTATTGTGGTGTATTTGTAGTTTCTTAGTGGTTTTATCAACAAAACTTCCTACACAAGAACATCGTCCTTTTCAGTATCTCTTTGGTATTGTTCTCTCTTCACAGAGTACGACCCACCGGGATATCTCTGCCAAGGGTCAGAAATCAGTGGGCAGAGGATGCAGTACACTACTCCGCCCGCCACAAAGCGGAGGAATGGAAGTGTTCATGGAAGCTTCCTAAGCAACGGAGGCCTCAGCAACGGCTGCTCCCATCTTTACCATAAGGTCCCTAATGGAGTCAGTGGCATTGGGAAGGGGAGCTTGGATGGAGGGCTTTACTCTGGGCACACGAGCTCTCTCACCAGGACACGTGTGGATTTGGAACGTCCTCGTCATGTAGTGAACGTAAGAGACCCCATTATATGTGAGCCCAGCCCTGTGCCGAGGCATAGGAGCCGGGCGGGCATGCTGGCTTTTTTCAGTGTGGGCACCTCTCTGGTCCATGGGGATGGAGTTAGTATGTATCCCTGGCAACCCCTTGGTCCAGAGTCATCTTTGTAAGATTTCTGTTAGCTGGTAAGAGATGTATTCTTCAATTTGGTTTTTATTTTTAAATTATTTAGCACTGCAAATAGACCCTGTAGCAAGTAGACCAGAAGTTATTCTTGAGGTGCAAGGAAAGTACCATTGAGTGAAGACTGGACCAAATACTTTAAATTCGATTGATCTAGAGCAAAGTCTGAACGCTCCTGTCGCTAGAGGAGTGGGGCCGATCGTGGCACCGAGGGAGGCAAGCGGGAAGGAGGCGACAGATCCCGGGAGAGCAGGTGCGCCGCCGGAGAGCGGCGCTGTGGTTTGGCCCCTGCCGTGGGCGTGCGGGACCCAGTGTGGCCGGGCCGCCTCCCTCTGCAGGACATAAATGTGGGTGAAATGGCCAGGCTTTTTCCATCTTGGACACTCACTCTGCTTCTTGAAACCATTGCGCAGGCCATTTAGACCGCATGTGCAGGCCGTGTACACCACGTCTGCAGGCCCCCAGCCCGACTGCTGACCCATCGTGAGCTGCTTCTGTTAGTTGGTGTGGTTGCCTGTAAGATTTTTGCATTTTACAGCATTAACATCCTTAGCCACGAGAGGTGATGAGCCTTTAAAAACGCTTTAATTCACGAATCGCTAGCTGCTACATTTTAGTTTCTGAATGGGAAGAGAATAAGAAGCATATTTTAAATTTATTTTGGTTTAAGAGGTTCTCTGCACCAGGAAGTCTGACATTACATGGTTTGGATAGGCATCTGCATTCTTTTTCAACCCAGTAGATAATTTTAGTTGATCAAGTTTTATTTTGTGTCATTGTTCTGATTACAGATAAATTTGCCATAACCCACGGTGTGCTAAAAATTGAAGAAGTTTAGTTTTCTTTTTATCTTTGACTTTAACAAATTTATTACGTATTTGGAGAACAAAATGATAATATATATATTTGTATCTTAAAGCTAGAAATCTAATGGCTTTAGTGTGACCTAGCTTTAGTATGTTGCATAAAAGATACTTAATTTGCTCTAGTGCATTTCATTACCGAAAGAGAATAATGATTTCATTATTTTGTGTAGAAAGACATGGCTTATATTCAGGCTTCCTAAACCTCTTTTTGTCATCGTTCCTAGTCCAAACTACTAACATCATCCAAGAAGCTGAAGGGGAACATTAAAGTCTCAATAGCACATGCTGTTTCCATAAGAAGAAAAAATAAGTCTGATACTTGCTTTAGTGTTTGAGCATAGTAATTTTGTTTTGTGAACAATGACTTGCTGTTTAAATAATAGTTACCCTATTAGGTATAAAATTTTAGAGGTTATCACCTGTGATTTTAACTCATTAGTTTTCTTACTCTTATGGGTGGGAGGAAATATGGAAATTTAAAAAATGATGGTCATCATAAAAATCATTAATTCACTTTAATATGGTTAGTGATTCAAATAAGCACATTACCCTGAAGATTGTTAACTTGATTTTCTGAAGCTCTTGAGTTTACCCCCATGGGCTGGATATAGCCTAGGAATAGTCTCTCTCTCAATGTTTTCTTAAAAATTCCTGCTGCTAGCTAATCAAGAACGTTGAGAGAAATTTTCAGTATTTTTGGTTTGCTCAGGTTCTGGCTGTTGGTATGAGATGAATGGGAATGGAAAGCATTCTGGAAAAAACAATTGCCTGAACTTTTCCTAACCTTGAAGGCCTGCTCTGAGTGTGGGTGCTGTGTGATGGTCTCCCTCACCCTTCTCAAATTCACTTCTGTTGCTTGTCATCTGAGAGCAGAATTTTAACCCTGACCTTACGGCTGGGTCAGTTAACTTCAGTTTCTCAGACTCTTGCCATTGTATATGTCAAGTGAGCATTTTACCATGAGGTATGTGTTAATCTGGGCATTTTTCTTCATTGCTGGGCAGTTTCCGCCAAAAGCAACATCAAAACGTTAATACTCCCCTCCAAGTCATTGCTGGCTGAGAATCTACTCCATCTGGAAAAATATAACATGTTTTAAAACTCAGTGTAGTCAAGTAAACAGCCCTAACCGAAGTAATTACAGGAAAATGAAGATGCATTTATCTTATGACATCATTCAGACATTTCCACCCTGTTTCTCCAACTGGCATCGCATAAAATTCTTCCATGACTGCTAGGAAAGTAGAAATGAACAGGAGATTATAATGTAGAGTGTATGTTGGGCCCAATAGGTTTGAAACACTGGGGGGAAATGACTAACCTTCTCCATCTGTTTGTCTCCTTCCAGTACAAAACTACATGGGAAACATGGCAGGGAAGGGTTTGGAGTACGGCTTTAGTACTGTGCAGAACTCCTTTGTGAAGCCGGTGAATACTGTTAAGCACAACATTGCTCAGGGAGTAGGGGACAGTGTACCGTGTGTGCGTTTATTACTCCTGGCTGGCTTTTGTTCTGCGGGTGTTTGGTTAGTGGTCCTGGCACCTTCAGCCCCCTTTCCCGTGTGCTTCCTCCTGACCAGGGCGGTGGGAGGTACACAGCAGTCCCTCAGACGGACCCCACCAAGTGCCTCAGCTGTCGGAACTGTTGGAACAACAGTAGGTGTGTTGGTATGTATTCGCACAGGTTGTTGTAAACAAGCATGTGACTCCTATTATTTTGTTTTCCCTTTAGCAAAAAGAGCTCTTCACATTTTTCCGAAGATGTAAATAGAAATCTTTGAATAAGGGAGGCCGCCTCTTTACAATTTTTATCTTTCTGTGCTTTGGTTTCTTTAGCAATATTGACAAAATTAAAGCCTGTGTTTCTAAGATATAAAAGGTTTGATGTTTCTGAAGCCTTTCAATTAGAGTCATTTCCTGTGTGCAGACTTTGTCTTTCCTCACCCGTTATTTTCCACTCTATGTTATGGGATGTTTTCTGCTCTATGTTATGAATGAGAACAGGCTGGAATATTAGGGGAAAACCCCTGTGTGTATAGTAATGTTTTCTCTTGCCAGGTTATTAAATGCTTTTTTGAAAATTCTTGAAACCTTAAGGCAATTAAGCAGCAAAATCTTGCTCTATTTTACTTTTCTGTTTAAAAAAATATTAAAAGTGAAATGTATAACAATATTTCAAGCAAGACAAATAGGTAAAGTAACGTGTTTAAATTTTAACAGAATATTCACAGAGGTTTTGTACTATCTCTTAAATTCAAGGAATTTAAAATTATTGGTTGTATTAAAGTTGCATCTGTCAGAAATATTAGTTCTTTCTTCTACTTAATGATAGTATTGGTTCACAGGGTCTCAGAAGTTTTTCAACCTCTAAAACGCTATAATTTAAAAATTATCTCACTGGAGTTTGGGTATTTCATTATTGCATTGGGATTTGACCCATAATTTTAAAATGAATTATAAGATTACGTGTTGTGTCTGGGAGTTACCAAAACTGGAGCTTGAAGGAGGATCCTGGTGATCGTAGAATGAACAGTTTATTGTTTCAGCATGTGTTTTGAAAGTTGGAGGATAAAAGCAGTAGAGCTTCCTGGAGATTTTTCTTTACCTTTTACTTAATGCATCTTAGGGCTTATATGTTAGTAAGAGCCATCTTTCTATTTTGTGTACTAGGCTTTGCCTGTCACATTTTTAGATTCTCTATGCCCCCAGCTAAATGTTAACATGGCCATAATGTTTAAGGCATGGTTGCGTCCTGAGCTTTACATAGGCTTCCGCACAGCTCGTTAGTAACATGCTAAAGAGCCGGTAAAGAGATCTATGCACCTGGTAGATAAGCAGGAGGGTTAATGACAACAAGTGGTGTTGCCTAAACTCGTAATGTTTTCCTCTGTGGTTCTGGTGGCCGTCAGCAGATCTCGACGCTAAATGTCGATGTTAGAGTGATGTGACGAGAGGACCTCTAGTTTAAGAACAAATAGATGTAGGCTTTGCCAGCGCTTAAATCTGCGATCGTGGGGAAGGTATATAACCCATGGGAGGCTATTTCTTCTCTGCAAAATGGAAAATTGTCCTAGGTAATGTGCAGTTGCCCGCCATGTGCTCTGAGTATGGATTTGGGTGATTTGCTGCTAATCATGTCTTTATGATGAGATGTCATCCTAGTACTAACACCACGTCCCATTTCCTTAAAAGAAGTTAAATGACTTCTATTATCTTGCATTCATGGCCATTTCCATGTGGTTGTGAGTGTGTATGTATGTATAGTGTTTGGGGGTGTTACATGGCTTTTCCCTTTAGCATTGGTCAATTGTATTTCTATTTTCAAATTGATAACTTCTTGCATTTTGTGTTTGGGGGTTCTGCTTTTTTGTGGAAACAGGATGAATTGTCTTCAGCCTGAACACGCCAGCTTCTCTTTCTCCCTGGCTTAAATCCGCCTCCTCCGTGAGGGTGCACCCGGTTAGGGCACGTCTTCGCTCGCCTACATGGCCTCTCACGTTAGCCGGTGTCTCCTCTGGCTCCCAAAGCCACTGGGTGACTGGACATTAAGTAACTGGCCAGATAAATATTAATAAATACCTGCCTTCAGCTCTGGGACATTGAAATCATTAAATTCAAAGCTTCTAACTCTTTTAAATTTGAACTTGAGATTGGTATTTCCTCTCAGGAGCTCCCAAATGGAAAAATTTTTACTAAGCTTCAGATATGGAGAGGTCAACGACATGTGATTTACTCCCAAAATGTGCTCTGTTAATCAGTCTTCACTTTTAGAATACAGTGATCTCTCACTTATCGCGGGTATTACATTCTAGACCCCCCCCGCGATAGGTGAAAATCCGTGAAGTAGGAACCTTACATTTATTGTTAGTATTTACTGTATAGTATTGCAAAATCCTGCGATAGAGCAAAAAATCTGCGATAAATAATTAAATACAATATTTTTTAAAATCCTGCGATACAGTGAGGCCGCGATACGTGAACCGCGATACAGAGAGGGACGGCTGTATCAACACTATCACTAAGAATAAATTTGCATTTTCTAATGCCAGCTGCAATAGTGTGCACACAAGAAGAGCGTTTGACTGTTGGGTCATGAAAAACATTGAGCACTTGCTGGGCACTGCAGTAGGTTCCGAGGTGTTTCCCTGAGGAAGGGACTGTAAGTCATGGAAGTAGGAAGGGCCATGTTCACACAACAGTAACTAGTCTAAGTCCCTGGAATAATCGGGCTGGTGAAACGCAAGTAGAGAGGCAGGATATGAAACTGCTGAACCCGCTGAGTTTATGTCACGGACGACCTGGAATGTCAGGGTCTGTGCCTCTATTTAATGAACACTTACTGAGGGCCTGCCAGGTGCTCCAGAGAGCCCATGATCTCATAGTGAGCTGGAAATCTGCTGAGTCGAGTTTGAAGATGCTCATTGAATCTTACATGGTTTTATATTTAAATGGGAATAATCCCTGTTGTTTCTGTAACATAAAGTACAGAAGGGATCTGAGATTTTTACACCGATCAAAAGGGGTGGGGAATGTGGGTTAAATGCTGAGAAATGCTGGGCTAGTAGCCTCGTAACTCTTTGGAAGGCTTTTCAGAAGGGGGTGATCCATTCAGAGAGGTGTTGAGGCCTGACGAGTGGCAGCAGCACCCTGGCGGGGCAGGAGGAGGAGACCGGTATTTCCGTAACAAAGGCCTCAACCCCCACGCGAGGGGTGAAGAGAGAAGGGAGGAGACACGTGATTCTAGAGCTGAAATCTTTAGGTCTCGGCCACTGACTGACAGGGATCTAGAAAAGAAGGTTCAGAATGAACAGAAAGTCTCAAACATGGACGACCTGCTAATTGCTGTGGTGATAATCACAGAAACAAGAAACTTGGTATGGAGATGTACTGAGGAAAGGGGATGGGTTTGGTGTGGACATGTAGCGATCAGGTGCCAGTTGGATAGCTGAGGTCGGGGAGACAAGTGGGGATGCTGGTCACGGGTTCGGGGGGCAGACTGGGCCTGTGCTGTCCGTTTCAGGGTCATCTGTGGCCGAGGGACAGAGCTTAGAAATGGGTGGAATCTCCAAGGGAGGCAGTAGATGTGGCTGAATATACTGACATATTTTATTAGTTAAGGTATTTATTTGCCTTATTTCTTAAGTATTTGAAGTGGTTAGACATTTTCAAAATACATCCTGGTTTTTATTATTATTATTATTAGTAGTAGTAGTAGTAGTATTTTGCTTACTGCCTTGACACATCAGAGAGATGAGGAAAGACGTGTGATAAAATAGAGCGTGAAAAGGAAAACGGACTCGTTCCTTCGTTTACTCACTCAGCAAACGGGTATTGAAGCTCTGCAGTGGGACAGACGCCAGGGAAGGTCCAGAGGAGAGAGGCAGCGGGCACCACAGATGTTGCCCCTGCTTCACTGAGCTTGTTTGTTAGAGAGACATGTGTTTTAAAAAATGACATTACTAAGTCATAAAATGAATATATAGTAAAAACTGGATGCTTCAAAGGAAAAGTAAAGAATGTCTTAGAAAGGAAAGGATGCCTCCTAAGCAAGTAACATTTTGCTCTGAAGCTCTGAAGAATTTTGAACCTAAGTAAAAGAGGAGGAGACAGGTCCAAAGCTTTCCAGGCAAAGGGAAGGTACCGCCTGTGCAGCATCTCTGAGCTGAACGCTGGGATCCTCACAGAGCTCCAGGAAAGCTGATGTGACAGGAACCTGGTAAGCGAAGGGACCAGAGATAAAAGTGAAATCAGATAACACAGAACCATGGCGAGCCAGGGAAAGCTTTTAAGTAGGACAGCAGTGTGGTAAAACACTATGGATAGAGTGTGGAGCATAAATCAGACGGGGCGGGAGAGGACCCAGGGCGCCAGTCAGAACGCGGTTGCAGTAGTCCAGGCGAGAAACTGCGCTAGGACGGTTGCAGTAGGTATGGGGAGAGGTCGATGGGTTTGAGAGATTTAGAAGGTGCAATTAATAAAAAAATAAAACATGAGTCACTGGTTGATGAGGCAGGCTGAGAAGGAGGTGTCAGGGACGGTGTCCAGGTAATGACACAGCCACTGAGCCAGGAAAAGCTGCAGCAGGTGAAGGGAGACTGCTCACCCTTTAGTGTACCTTTGGGGATCATCCTTTTAGACCCCTGTTGTGCCTCGTCTCACTCACCCTACCCGGGGTAGCTCCCCAGTCCACAGAAGCCTGAGACCTGGCCACGTCCCGCTGCAGCCTCTCCCACGTGGGCTCTTACCTGCCCTGTACCAGCCCTCCACATTCTTCCTCCTCCGCCTTCTTCGGCTTAAACTTAAATGAATTTCTAGGGGTGGACTTATAAGAATTAAGCCATCGCTGACCTTAGACCCCCTTATCATCCCTCTGTTTTAATGAGCTATTTGGAGAGAAAACTTTGCTTTTATCGTCTAAATTGGAGTACTGACGTGAAACTTTCCGAACAGGTAAGAGGGCAATGCACTCTAGCCATCAGTGGAATTAGATTCTAGGGCTTTCCTGGCACGTTATGAATGACTGTCTCACTCTATTTAGTTAATTTGATCCCTTTCTGGATTTTAAGAGTAATATAGAATTGCTCACTCTGAACAGCTAGAAAGAAGCATACCTAATAAGCTTTTCATTGATCTAGTCCCCTACACTGAAGACGTAGTTGAGAAATCCTTGTGCAAGATGGGTATTTCAAGAGTTAAACAGATTTTAATAGAATAAATCAACCCTTTTCTACCCTTCTTTTCTCCTCCCCTCGATTCAGAAGGCAGGCGTGCAGTTCTTGATGCGTAATCAAATGGGGCTTGTTGGCTGCTCAGCGAGTTTAATGGGAAGGGATTGACATTAAATCTGGTCTGTTTACCATAAGTCTTGATCATTTGTGGAGTAGAGTGGACACTGATGAAATTCACAGACAAGTGAACTGAGAGGTCCCATCAGGAAGGAACAAGAAATTCACTTTAAGGGTCCAAGAGAGATGGGAAATGGGCGGGAAATAGCCAAGTAAAAATCAGCTTGGAGGAATGTATATAACTCCTCTGGGGAGAAAAGTACAAGCTGTACACAGCTGAGAGTCAGGAGACATGAACTGTTGGGAGCAGTGCTTTAGAAAACAAGCTATTGCAAATGATCTCCAAGTGTTTGCATAATGATGACATCAGGGTCTGTGTCGTTGGGTTTGGGGACGCACTTTCACCGGCGGAACCTCCCACTGATGTCAGATAGGCTCAGATAAAAACAGTGTGCAGAGATGAGTATGAAACATTTTATGATCGTAGGAGTTCTTTCAGGCCTTGGGTTTGCTCTTCCCAGTTGGTTTGTTGAGTGTGAAGACGATTCCTGGTCTAGGACACCTGAATTCTTTCCTCTGGCAAGCTGACTTGTTAAGCTTCAGCCCCTCCTACTCCTGGTCACCTAGCTCCTTCAGAACAAAGGAACAGGGCACACAAAACTGAAGAGTTGGTATCTCTTCCATCTATGGTCATCTGTCTTATTCTTTAGGAACAAAATTCAAAGCACTGTGCCTAGTTCTTTACATTGAGCAGGACCTTCCTTTGGGGACATCTCTGTCTCCTGCTTCTAATATGGAGAATGGGGGCGTGTTGTCAGGGAATCGGGGTTAGGGTAGTGCTTGTAGCCTTTTGTTTGTAAGACTTGTGTGTGTGTTGTGTGATCTTGCCATGCTCTGTAATGCACTTAGTCATTTCTTGTCACCAACAAACCAACTCCCCATAGGAAACTCCCACTCTGAAGTGGGGGTCACTGCAGGACCCAACAAAGAATGTACAAGCAGAGTGGTGGTCAGTGTGGCCCTGGGGAACATCCCCAGGGTCAGTTGCATAGTAACTGATGAGCTCCCCCAGAAAAGGGCTGCATCAGGCAAATGACAGACACGGTGGTAAGAGGAAGCAGCAAATGCGAGCTGAATATTAAAGCAAGCCACTGGCGACATGTGACTGCTTTAGAAGTCTCAAGAACATATGTGTGAAGCTAAGCCTCTGTCATCCAAGAGATTCATGGATAGTTAGTCCTTGTCCTCCAGGGATCATCAGAAGAGGAAATAATGCAAAATTCATCTAATCATCTAATTAGAGGAATTCCATCTGTAATTATGCTTAACAAATATTCAACTGGTTAATGGAATACTTCTCCAGAATATATTTCAGAAATGCTATATAATTGCACTGGAATGTCCAAAATATGTTTAGTCAAATACTAAACATATTCTTTCAAGCTTAATCCTATGCTACTATTCCAATCTATTTCCTAGTCTGCACTATTCAGATCATTGGTTAAAGAATATTTTAATATTTTTATGACACTATAATCATCATTTTCCTGTCTTACAGGTTGGTTGGACAGGTCTCTCTGATGTACTAAAAGATACCTTGGTAAACCGACAGGTCCCAGACACCCTGAATTCTTGCAAAACAGTCTGATTTTTGTCTGTGGCAAGATGCACAGAGTTCTACTTACTCAATGTTGTTTAAACTTAAAATTAAGAAAAGTAGTTTCTTAAGCTACACCTCAATGAATGCTTTCACTCCAGCTTAAATCAATAATAGCTGCACTTGAAACATTATTTGAAAAGCCTATGAGAGAGAAATTATAAACTCTTTGTATTGTATAAATATATAATGTGCATCGCAAGAACATCTTAGTGAATAGTACATATTTGCAGACATAGACAATATCTGATTGCTTTAGAAATCTTAAGTAAAGCAGTTATCATTATTTTATATGCTATATACCTAATTATATGCAGGACAGGTATTCCTTTTTTATAGATTATTCCTCTCTGCTTATTTCTTAACACGTAACCCCCAAGTTAAAGCCATTTTTATGCCGACACAAGTAGACCTCTGGAATTGAATTAAAAGTTATGTGACCGAATTATTTACATTTGGTTATCTACATGGTAAGTTACTGATGATTATCAGTTAGGATTTGGTGTAGTAGAAAATTTTTAATTAATTTGGTTTATTATATTGAAATTTTACTGATTTTCATATGCCCCAGAAACATACCATCCCATGTTTAAAAGGATGGGAATCCAAAGAATCCTTATCTTTGTTCCCTACCACTGTCTGTCTGCAGCATACTGCTGGTCAACCCTGTGTGTTTCCTGCCTAACATGCCCAAAGTCAAGTGAAATGAATTCTCCGAACTTTTCCTTACTCCCAGTCTTAGAAATATATTTCTGAAGCTCCAGCTTCTGTTAATGGTGGAATAACTTGATTATCCACAGGCAATAATGCTGAAATATGGGCAATTTGGAAGTACTGGAGAGTAACCAGAAGCGGGCAGAAACCAAATAAGCCTAATCTTGAAAGACAGTGGCTGACATTTATTTACGGATTTTGTCTGAAAGCATTTTTCAGTCTTGGGTCATGGACTCAAACAGAAGGTGTCAGAAGACAGAGTCCAAGGCCAACAGAAGAACTAGAAAATTAAAAGGGAAAAAAAATCCAGTAAAAAAATTACTGTACATCTGAAGAAATAGGATTGTGATACTTCCTTAAGGGGAAAAAATTCAATAGAAACAGACCCAGCGATCACTCGGGTGTCACAATTAGCAGACAGTGGCTTCAGAGCTGCTATTAAAAGTATGTTCAAGGATCTAAAGGAAAATAAACACAATGAATTCACATATGGGGAATTTCGGCTGAGAAATAGAAAGTGTAAAAAAAGAAGAAAGACCAAATGGAAATACCAAAGCTGAAAAGTACAGTAACTGGAATGGGGAGTATGCTGGATGGGTTTAGGCGCGGACTGGAGACAGCAGAGGAAAGACGCAGTGAACTAGAAGATCGGTAGAAGTTATGCTGTCAGAAGAATGGAAGGGAAGACAAAACACTTGTCTTAGGTGAAGACAAGAAATAAACGTGTGGCAGAATTGAAGCGAATGCTCGGTGCTAATACTAGCAATTAATTCTTGAAAGGAAGAAACTTGGAAAAGAAACAAGACCTTGATTTTGAATATCTAATCCTGGTGGTGTCCCTTCCAAGGGTGAGAGGGAACCTAGTGTCTGATTTCAAAGTAGGTTGTTTTCCTTGGTTTTCATAAGGTCATTTCTCTTAATGTGGACATCCGTGTCTCAGCTTTATCTCCTCCCCCGCCCCCCATTTTTTCCCGTGGCTAATGGCCTTTCCTTTCTGTGTGCTGTGTTCAGGGGCCAGATAATTGTGAACTAGGAAACCGCTTCTGACAGTGGACTGAGTCATCATATAAGGGAATAGGGCATCATAGAAGGTTGCATTCTCAAGTGGTTTGCTCTTTGATTTATTCTCCTGTTGTATCCCATGTTAACTGTAATTTTGGAGTTCTTGATATATCAAATCACAGTGGAGCATTTATTTTTAAGCACCTGCCTCTGTTAAAAATCTGATACAAAATACCAACTGATATTGCAAAATAAGTACATTTTAATTACTGATCCCTCCAGACAAAATTGTTTCTTTCGGTTTGCACTTTGTAGGTGTTTCACCCAAACTAATGGCACTTTCAGCAGCAGCCCCCTTTCCGTGGTCCCCCTGGCCGCACCTTGTCATCAGGACGGTGTGGAAATGGAGCCCCTCGGTCACGCGACGATGCCTGTGTGCCAGGCCTCACCAGCCCCCGACTGTGGCCCGTCACCTGCGGAGAGCATCGAGGAGGAAGCCGCGCTAAGACCGGCCCACCGTACCTGCTGCCAGGACAGCAGCAACGACGTCAACTCTGACGCCACCGAAGAGGCAGCAGAGTCCAGCAGAGCTGCGGGGGACACGACAAACTCCAAGCTCCTACAAGGCTGCAGTTAGCTACAGACAAGGGGAGACGGTGTGGGTGCACCCTCTCTGTGGTCAGCCCACGCATTTCTCCAGAGCCTTGGCGGGGTGTTGCATTCTTCACTCGGATGAGACTACGTACATTTTGAAGTTTTGTTTTTATTCACCTCCTTCATCTCAGGCTGTGCATCCCATCGCCCTCCAGGTTCGGTTTGCACCTGGGCAGCCGACTTGCTTGGAGGATGAATTTTGTGGTCATGGACGTCTGTTTCTTTAAGGCAGTGATTTGGGGGCTTCTAGTGCGTTTGCTTTAACCCTCGGAGGGGGTGTGTAACGGCTCATGAGGGCGCAGCTTCATTTTAAACCTTTCTTACTTGTTGTCTCCCTCACACTCAACTGAGCAGAACTGGGCTCTACTTTTACTCAGTATTCTTTCTTTATTGCTTGAAGTAACGTGTTTAGACTGCTTTGTGAAAGTCAGCCTGTATGATTTCACAGTGCTCCCAAAGCTCTGTGTTTTTCAGGAGACAGCTGTGGCCATTCAGAGACGGAACAAAATTTTAAGTTGGAATCCGCTTATTTTGCCACCCGCTTCAAAGGACTGTAATGAGAAGACAGCACGGTCCCCTCCTGGTGTTCCGTTAGACAGCCCGTCGGGGGTCCTTCAGCAGCCCCAGGAGACCTGAGGACGTGCAGGTGACAAGTCACTTCCCACTTCAAGCCGTCGCTGCACAGACCAGGCCTGGGAACGAACTGTGTGAAGGACGTTAATTCAAATCAGAGAAAAGTCATTATTTATTTTTGTAGTAGTAATGTCATGTGAATGTAACTTAAAATGTGTGCTCTTCTATGTTATTTATGCCTTAAAATGTTCCCTTCCTCCCCCCTCCGTAGGGAACAACCTAGTTCTGCATGGTTTTCAAGCATCTGAGAGCATTCCGTGTTTTCCAAGAACCTCAGTGACAGACCCAGCCTGTGGGCCGAGCCAGCCAGGAGGGAGGGGTGCGGGCCATTGGAAGCTTCCAGACGGAGAGCTGTCTTTCACTGTTATATTACCAGACCCTCTGAGAACACTCTGCAGCAACCACAGTGGTAACCTGCTCTCTCTAGTAGCAGGTCTCTTAGGAAGTTTATTTGTGGCTTCCACAGAAGTGACAGCTGACCTGTTGACTCACTGTCTGTCTGCACGTGGGCACAGGTCGCGTGCCGCTCCCTGGGCCTCAGTCGGGCCCAGCGTCATGGGCCCGGCAGAGGTGTGGCTGGGTCCTTGCGGTCCCAAAAGGGGAGCCCAGGCCAGGGAGAAGAAGGGTGCCTTCAAATCCCGTGGCTTTAAAACTGCACTTGTTTATAAAATGCTCACCATGTGCCCCTTTTTAACTGTTTCTGAGAGCGGGGACCAAGTAAGCCTTTTCACCGATGACTGTAAGAGAACGGTTACCTCTGAAGAAGGCAGGGGAGGGTTTCCAGGGAGCGGGCCCGGCCGACGCTCCCTCATCATTAACATGGGACCGAAGCAAAGCCGTCCTCGCCCAGCTTCCAACACGGAAGATGTGATGTCAGGGAAGCCTGCGTGTGGAGGGTGAGGAGGGTGTGGTTCGAAGTTTCCTGACTTTTCTGCAGACAGCTGTCGTTGGAAGCAGGCACCTCAGGCTTTGCTAAGCCCAGCGCATCATCACAGTGTGCTGCCCCTGAGTGACAGGGTATTTGCAGCTGCCTTTGGGAAGCTTTTCTTCTCCAAGTCTAAAAAAAAAGAGGAAAAAAAAAAAAGCCCCAAACACAAAAACACTCTGTGTTCAATAGCTTGAGTCCAGCTTTAATGGATCAGTGCTCCTTTTTGAGTTGTGTGTCCCTTTGGGGAAAGAAATGGAAAATGATTCTCTTTAGAGTCCAGCAGTTACAGCATAAATGAAAAAAATTTACAGTTTCCCAGAAATTACAGTGAAATAGACTAGAATCCTATGTTAATCAAGTTTCTATATAAGTGCATCAGCATTCCCTTACATATGTTTATATATTTTATTAATAGACTGTTAGTGAAATGTGCTGTTGAGGCTGAGTCTCTATGCAAAAACTCCTCCCACTAGAATGTAGTGAGTGTAGTTGCGTGATCAAGTATGAGGGACGCTGTCGGAGCCAGGTGCCATCCGGGTGTCCCAGCCTCTGCTGTGTGGGACTTCTTCATGTTGCGTAGGTGCAGTAGCTCTGGAGGGGGGATGGCTGCATCCCTGACTTCTGTGACTAGCAAAGGACGAAGTCCCAGGACACGGAATATGAACGCATCCCCTGTGTTGGCCAATCAAGTGACAGCAACACTGTCACAAAGCGAGTTTTAGGAAACCAGGGAGTCAATGTTTGTCAGCTGTCATTTGGATTCAGGAAACAGGTGTGTTAGCGGGAGCCTAGGTCCTAAACTGCTTTTAAAGACTGAGTCTGAATATGGGATCTGTCCACCAGGAGGAGAAAATGACGTTCCCTATAGGGCAGTCTCATTGTGGACTGCTTTATTTATATTATTAGTGACGCTGTTTTAAGTGTTATCCATTTTATTGTATTTTATTTATAAAAAATGCCTTTATATTTGAGAGATATAAATATAAATGTAACTATGTATATCCTAGCCTTTGTGTTTAGGCGTTATGAGTTATCCCGAACTGCCATGCCTTGCAGAGTCACCAGAACTAGCTCTGCCTGATGTCCCCTCACCAGGAAGCCGAGGGCCGCGTGCGCGGTGGGAGACGGCACTAACGTCCGTGCGGCCCCTGCTGCGGCCCCGGCCCGGGCTCAGAGCCTGTTGCTGCCGTCTCAGTCACTCTCACGCGGCACCCACACGTAGGGGTTCAGGTCTGCGAACCTCACAGTGAGCAGCGGAGCCCGGATGGGACCCCAGCTGGTGCGCAGCCGTAACCCCGTAACCTGCGCTCCTTGCGTTTTTCCGTGCTGCCTTCCAGCAGCGTGAGGCTCCCTCTCTGCACGGACCCGGTCCAGGCCTGCGTGCTCCGTCCGCCGCGCTGCGTGACGCCCCCGATGCTCCAGCTTCCCGGCTCGAGGGGCTGCCCCATGCATGTGGGCAGCTCTGTGCTTGTTCTCCGTCTCCCCAGAGTCCCGTCTCCCTTTGAGGCCCCCACGCCCTGACCCCCGCCCGAATCTGACCGGCACTTGGCTTAGTGGCACTGTAGAGGGACAGGCCTCCTTGTGTCCCTTTTTGCCGTAGAGCTCTCTGGGAGTCTTTGCTTTAGCACTAAACTCCCATTTCTGTTACATCATATCGCTGTCTCCTTTCTTTCCTTGATGCCCTGGCAGCCTGGTGGTGGGTGACCGTCTGGTGCTTCTCAGGGTGTACCTTAAATTGCAATGTTTTAAACCCCTGGAGGTGGTCTTTTAGAACAGTTCTTCCTGGGTTTCACCTCTGCCCATGAGCCTGAGGGCCAGTGCGTCCGTGCTCGGGGGTCACGTCACAGCTCTCGTTCCAGCGACGGCGCTGCCGAGGAAGTTCATCTTATGGTTGGAGTTTGCCTGTGTTGCCCTTTTAAAGCAGTGGCGATGGGATGCATGTTTGTATATGATACGGGGAAGTATGTTTTGTTTTCCTGAAAGTTGTAATAGTATGTTTGGAACTGTACATATTTTAAATGATGTGGCTTTGACAGGTTCTATTTGGTTGATATGACTTTATATTAAAGGATAATGCTGCTTTCATGGAGAGCAGCAGTGAGGTGGGGCGCTCACATGCTCCGTTGGTAGAAAGGCTGCTTGTGGCTTGTGACCGGGGTGGGCGTATGTCTCACTCGGGAATTGCGTGGAGCCTTTGCACCCTGCCATCCCCTGGCAGCCCCCCGTGCAGGCCCGGGAGCCGGTGAGTTAACCCCTCTGTTCCGGCTGCAGAGGGGAGCCAGGCCCTGCAGCAACAGGGTCTAGAACATTTGGGGGGGGGGCTTGGGAAAGTACCTGAGCCCTGGAGCTGTGTCAAAGCAGCAGACCCCCTTAGGGGAACTCAGGATTTCTTTGGAAGGAAGAGGAAGGTGGGAGAGGAGCGCATGGAAAACAGGAAAGAGTGTTCCCTCCTTACAACTCTCTGTTTTTAAAATCCTCACCTGAGGATATGTTCATTGATTTTAGAGAGAGAGAGACATCAATGTGATAGAGAAACATGGATCCCGTGCCTCCCGTGTGCACCCCTGACTGGGAATTGAAACCGCAGTGTTTCGGTGCAGGGGACAGCGCTCCAACCCAGCCACCGGCCAGGGCCACATCGTGGTTTTCGCCATCACCTAGAGCAACATCTCTACGAGCTCCAGGGTAGAATTTAGCCCCCTCAAGAAGCAGCTTTGTTTTACTGCCCTGAAAAAAAAATCAAAGTGTCTGGGCTGCTGTGACCAGAAAGCCAACAGGGTCTTTTGCACGGGATGAGGTCTCGTTATAACTCCTTTTCCATGTTTACATACGGCCCCCTACGCCTTAGCCCGGTCCTGAGAGAGCTGAGGGAACCCGAAGCCTCTTTTCTAATCAAGTCTCAAGGCTGCAAGAACCTAATCAGCAGCTCCAGTTTCCGTCCCTTCCTCTCCTCTCAGGCGCCACTTACTCCTGGCGAGACCGTCTCTCAGCTCCGTGCTTTCTCCCCTGAGCCCCCTGCGGAGCCAGCTGGATCCCTGACTCCCAGTCAGTGAGCAAGCACTCGCTTGTGTTTCACCCAGATAGCAGGTGCCCATGCGCGGAGCCCTGAGTCATGCTGGCAGCTGACGGAGTGTGACTTTGGAGCAGGCTGGGTCCCCTCTCAGCCAGCTCCCCAGGCCAGGGGGCAGGAAGCCCCATCCGCAGCACCTCTGCCCTGTCTTGTTGCCACAGACTCCTGGGGTCTTGCCTCCGTGGCCCTTTGACCACTGCAGACCAGGGGGTACTCCTACACCCCAGGGAAACGGAAGACAAAGGCCCCAGCATTGCGCCCGGCTCTGCTCCCAGCTGCCATAAGCCGGACCTGTGGTGGAAGCTCGTGGCCCGGGGAAGGGGTTTACAACGCGGGAAGGCAGGAACTAGAGGGCCTTTCTCTTGCTGCGGCTGAATGAAGGGAACAGGCCTCTCTTGCTTCCCATCTCCTAGCTCCTCCCAGGGGGAAAACCTGGGACCCGCCTGAACCCGGGACTAGCTTCGCCCTGTGGGAGTTGCAACTAAAATGACCCTCCACTTGTGACAGCATCAGCCGTGGTTTATTGAGGAATTGCCCTGGGAGCCACCCGCCGCTCACGCAGCACCAGGCAGTGTCCAGCACCGAAGTTCTCACGGGCCCGTGGGCACCCGGCGGGTCTGCTCTCCAGCTGTGTGTCTTCTTCTCCTCCCGCCTGTCTTTCATGGGCCGGGCCAGGACTTCTCTGTAACCAGCAGCCATGCGGTGGGACCTTGAGCCGGTGGTGAAGGCTGGATGTAGGTGGGAAAGAGGGAGCTCATGCCTTTAGCTACCTTGCTTTTCAGACCAAGTGTGCTCTCTGTACACATGAGCAATCTTGGGGACAAAGGGTGCTTACCTGCCTGTGCCTCTGAGCTTTCCATTGGACCCCGGTGGTGGTGACTTCGCTCCCTGAGGGTGACATGCGAGAGTGAAGTTTGTGACAAGCACACTTTCCCCACCTTCCTTTCCAGTGAGGAAAACCCTGCCCCCCGGGATGGCGGGTTCCACACTCACATGGGAACCAGCAGCTGACCCAGGCCTGCAGGAAGGAAAGGAAAAGGTGCGTTACTTGGGCCACTCAGCCTAGACCACAGGAGAGTAACCCTCCCTGCCGGGTGCAGGGCAGGCCAGAGCCCTGAGGTCAGCGTTGGAGGCCAGATTTCCTGCCCACGGGTCCTGCCTCTCCCTGGGACAGGAGCAGACCTGGCCACCTCCTGGGGCCAAGCAACCACCCCCTGCAGCTTCTCCCTCACGACGGCAAGTCTCCGGGTGCTGGGCGGCATACTGGAACCCCAGAAAAGAGGCCACAGTGGCCACCACCATCCCTGTGCCTGCAGCACCCAGCACTGCGGGGAAGGTGCTGAGGGCGGGGTCCGCTAGGAGGGGAGAGCGCTGTTCGCACAGGACAGGTGTGGAGCCACGGCGGAACCTGGCAGCAGTGGCTTACAGGCTGCCCGTGGGCAGCACCGAGCTGTCCTGCTCCCCCTCCACCTGAGACGGGAGGTCGGGAGCAAAGCTGGGCCCCGAGCACCTGGAGACCAGGCCTCTCCCAAGGGAGAGGTGCCCTGCATGCCTGCTGCTCGGGGTTTGAGTCCCAGCCAAGTCCCGTTTGGGCACAGAAGGCAGCGGGGCCGAAGGGAAGGGGCCCTAACATGGGAGTTCCCAGGATGGAAGGAGAGCAGCAGTAAGCTGAGAGCTCGCCTGTGGGCCGAGGGGGTGAGACTGAGGCACAGAGGGGGTCCTGTCCTTCTCCAATCGCCCCCCTCCCCCTTCTGGTTCAAACTGAACTAGGGCTCCTACCCCTGGGCCTGAGGCCTCCGGGCCTCCTGGGGAGGGGGCGGAGGGGGGATGGGAAAGACAGCAGTGGAGAGGGTCCCTGGAGAGAAGGGGGAGAAGAGGAGAGCCAGGGATGGACGTGCAGAGGGACAAAGGGGAGCCTCGCCGTGGCGCTAGCCCAGCACCTGGTATCTTCACCCCGGTGGGGTGTCCCGCTGTGCAGTGATTCACGGCCAGCATGCGGAAGGCGTAAAGCACCCCTGGGTCCAAGTCCCCCAGCCCTGGGTTCTGCTCTCGGGCCGATGTCCCTGGCTGCTGTCTCCCAAGCTGCAGCGCTGGGGCCGGGGACACTGGGCCTCTGCTGGACCAGGGAGCCCGTGAGGTTCCCGGAGCCCTGGATGGCCCACTGCAGCTGCACGACGGATGGTGACGTTGGGAGGCGCTGGATGCCCTGGGGGTGAGGGGGCCTGCAGGCATGTGCACGCCCACAGCCAGGTGCGGGGGCAGGGGTGCCTAGGCGCCTGAGTGTGCTCAGCTGAGAGCTGGAGGAGGCCCTAGCCTGGGGTGTGTAGACCTGATCGGTTCTGTGTGGTTTGGTCTCTGTTGCCCTTGACTTCTATTTCTAGGCCTCAGTTTCCTCATCTATACATGGAGGGCAAGGGGATTATCCTGACCACATGGAGCTCTGTTGGCCTGTGTTCCAGAGCGCATGTGATTCACCTTCACACAGCCCACCCAGGTTCATGGCCCTGAGGGAGCTAATCTGTCCAACCTGGAGTAGGAATTCCATTGCCTTCCACCTGCAGGCACTGGGGCTGGAGGGTTTCCATACCCACGCTCCCTCCCCTCAACTCACTCAGGACCTCCAGCAGGACGCTGCGACTGCGGTTGCCCAAAGCGTTGAGAGCCACACACTGGTAGGCGCCCCTGTGGTGAGCGGGGTCTGCACCTCAGATTCGAAGGTGGAGCTGGGTGCCCTCTGGGTGCAGCATGAATCCAGACATGCCTGGTTCCAATGGCTGTCCCTGGGGTCCCAGCCAGAGGAGGCAAGCAGGTGGTGTGCCCCCCTGGAGGGTGCACCCCAGCCAGGCCTCTTCCCCCTCCAGGACTGACCCCAGGGCTTAGCCACTGCCAGCTGTGGGGCTTCTGCAGGGACAGAGAGAGGGAGGCGGGGAAATACCTCCACATCTGGCTAGCATGAAGAGGGGAGGGGGCGGGGGGGGCAGGTAAGGTGCTGGCCAGCGGGGCAGGGAAGGGGAGAGAGGAGACCGGCCTGTGGGGTTAGCAGTGAAGCTTGTTTCGGGCCAGGTTGCCTCCTCTTCAGGCTTCCATTCTAGCCAGACTCCTATCACCATCTGCCGCAGTGTAGTGATGACAGCAGTGCGCCTCCCCCCGAGCCCAGGCGCGGCTCCTGCAGGTGGGGCACCCGCCTTACTCGCCTCGGCATTAGCCTCCTCCCTCTCAGCACCTGGCACGGCGCCTCCTTGCCCCCCGTGGCCAGCACCTCCCGCCCCGGCTCAGGGCTGGGCCCGTAGTGGGTGCTCAGTGTTCACAGGCTGACTCCTAATGACCCGCTGCAGGTGTCAATGAACCTCTGGTGGAATCTCCAGCCCTGAGACTGCATCGTCAGGGAGGGAAATAATTCGGGTGGAGCAATTTCTTAGAGCCCCTGAACACAGCCTGGTCCCCAGGCCTTGAGAAGTATTCTATATAACGGCTCCTCTGCTAGCTTTTCTCACCTTTTTTACTTCAACGTTTAACTTTTTTTCTTGAGTCAATAATAAATGGGACTGGCAGGGCCAGAAGAAGGTTGGGAAGGAAACCTGACCAAAGATGACTAGAGGGAGTGAGAGAGGTAAAGGCCTCTGACACCTGAGCTGTTAGTTCAGGTCAGGAAGATAATCAGGTCCCTCTCATGCGAACTGATGCAGGTGAGGCTGACAGTCAGAGCCCCTCATTGGCTAGATGGTGCTGCCCAGCCGCAGGTGACCACTAAGCACTTGAAACGTGGCCAGTCCACCCTGAGATGTGCTGTAACTTATAAATACACCAGATTTTGAAGGCAGTAGAATAAAACCCCACACAATGCAATACATCTCATTAATAATTTTCTTTTACACATTGAAATGATCATATATTGGATCTGTTGAGTTTAATAAAATGTTTTGCTTATTTCTTTTTGCTTTTGAAAATGTGGCTACTAGAAAACTTAAAATTATACATATGGCTCACATTATATTTTCATTGGGCAACACAGACCTAGACTACACCCCCTGGTTTTATGGATCAAAACACTTGAGTCCCTGGGGGGGGGAGGTGACTCAGTCTCTGGACTCATTCTGCGTTCCAGCCGCCCCCCAGAGCCCCTCATCCCGATTGCAAAGGGCCGCTCCTCCCACGCCAGCCCCACGATATGCAGTCACTAGCCCCTGCTCACCCAGCTGAAGCCGACAGTGGGGCCCGGAGGCCCTGAGCGGGTGAGCGCCCTGGCAGGTGAACTCTGTGCCAGCCAGATCTTCCCTGGCCCGCAGGAGGTGCACTGCCCGCGGGGAGCTGCTGAGGCCCAGAGGCCGCGGCTGTGGGTCCAGCCAGCTCAGCAGGGCTGGGGGCTCGCCTCCAGCCCACTCGCAGCTCAGCGTGATGAACTGGCCTCCAGTTGTGGCCGTGGTCCAGCAAGTAGGGCTCCGGAGGGGCTCCCCTGAGTAGGGAATGATCGGCTCAGCATGGCCCTGCAGGGCGGAGGAGGAGGGACTCAGCAGCCCCTGCGTCCTTCACTAATTGCTTCTCTCACCCAGTCCTCCACTTCCTCAGCCAGCTCATTTATTGTTCCAATCGTCGTGTACTGAAGGCTGACCGTGTGCCGGAGAAACAGTGGGAACTAACACTAAGCTAACCATCACAATACAGTGAGCTGAATGCTGGCTTACAGCTCTCTGGGCCTTCAGGGAGAAGGACTTTGAAACAGGATGACGTTTGGTCTTGTACATGGACAGGAGTTCTCAAGGTAGACAGAAAGGTACGGGCACCGTCCAAGACCAACATGTAATTGAGCAGGAGAAATGGAGTTGGGGTAGGCGGTGGTGAGGGCCTGCCGCCCCTGCAGGCTGGGGGACAGTTAGGAGGGTGTCCCCAGGCTTCAAGCCTGAACCGAGGAAGACAGGCCACAGTGTAGATAGAAAACCAGGACTGGGTGGACAGTAGCTGGGAGGCACGTCTGAGCGGAACGCTGCCCGCCTCCTTGTTACATGGCAGGTCCCAGTCTGTGACCTGGAGCTCCCTGCCTCCCAGCCCAGGGCCCCTCCCTTCTCTCCCCAGACCCCTCCCCACTCCTCGGCCTGGACTGTCCCAGCCCTGCTGTCTCCCGTGCCCACTCACACAATGTGACCCTGCAGAGGCTGGGCAGTGCCAGGGCTGGGTGCTGGCCAGTGCAGTCGAAGATGCTGCTGTTGGGCAGCTGGGTGGCTGCGTGACTCCAGGTGACATTGCTGAGGGCGGCAGGGCCAGTTCCCTGGCGCCATTCCCACTGCAGCTGGGCAGTCGGAAGCCCCCCGGGCCAGGTGCAGACCAAAGTCACAGCCCCAGGGGTGAGGAGCACTGCACAGGAGGGCTGCCCCTTGCCAGTGACCCAGAGGTGCCTGTGTCGGGGAAGTCGGGGAAGGAGGGTGGGCAGGGAGAGACTGCTCCATCTGTGGGGCCAGTGAGCAAAAGGCTGAGCTCTCGGGTCAGGGGCAGCGGCTTGGGGCATGGGCAGGAGGGCGGAATCACTGGGCAACCCCAGAGGCTCCCATGGAAGCCCCAGCAGGGAAGCGTCCCCGTGCCCATTCTCGTCCTTGCCCTGGGTTCCTTGTCTCGCTGTCCTCAGTCTACCCTTCTCTGTGCCTCAGTTCAGTCCCGGGGACCGTGGGAATAATCACTCGAAGGGGGCTGTCTGCGTAGGGTCAGGGGCTGTCCCCCTCCCTACCCTTTCCCATGGTGTTTTTAGCCTCTGCCCCTGCTCTGCAACTCCATCTGGCCCCCCAGCCCTTCCTCCCCCTAACCTCTCCCCATTTTCCACAGGACGGCTGCAGTTCACCAGAGCGCAGGCCCCAGCGGAGGCCCCTCCCCACACTCACAGGAGATGGGGAACTGGACGGTGGTCTGTGTGCAGGTGTCCAAGCAGCTGTTGTGGGCCAGGCAGGTGTGCAGGCCTGTGTGGGCCCAGCGGGCGCTGAGGATGCTGTAGGCAGGCCCCATGTGGACCTGGGTGTGGTCTCGCAGCCACACGGGCTCACTGGGGGGATTGGATGCAGCCAGGCAGCTCAGAGTCACTTCCTCTTTCTCACTGGCCCAGACGCCCCCCCCCCCCCCAATCAGTGAAGCCTGGTGGCTCCATGGTGATCATGGGATCATCTGGACCATCTGGAGGGTGGGGAAGACCCGGTCGGTCCTCATTCCTTCCAGTAAGCATCGCTGAATTTACTCCCCGTCCAACAACCACGAATTAAACACCAACCGCGTGAACTGCTGTGCGAGGCCCCTAAGGAGCCCAGAGTCCAGGGGCCCCTGGCCCAGTCCCGGGTAGCCGATCAAGGTCTGTGGAGGTGAGCCCTCAGGTTGTGGGAGCCCAGAAGGGCACCTGCGAGGCTTCCCAGAGGGGCTGTTGGGAGGGGCTGAGGTGGGGGACCCAGCAGAGTTGGCCAGGAGAAGGGAGGTAGGGCGCCCAGTTGTCTCTCGTGGCCTGGCGTTGAGGCGTTTCTTGGTTTGGTTGGTCCCTCTCAGGTGGCGAGGGGAGAGAACGGGGGTGGGGTGGGGGGAAGCCCTGAGGACGACCCCAGCAGCTAGCCCTTTTTACTTCTTGGGGTCACTGCCTCCGCCTGCTCCATGTCCGCTTCCTCCTTGACTCCTGGAGAGCAGGGAACTATTTTGCCTGCTTCCATTCTGCTTCCGCATCTTTGCCAAAACTGTTCATCGTCTCCTTCACTGTCCTCAGTTCCCACAAGCCACGTCCAAGACAGACAGGACTCCGTCTGTCCCTGCTCCTTAGATCCTCTTGGCCAGCTCTGTCCAGTAGCTACAGGCGAGCCACAGACGTTTATAATTTCCAGTAGCCAGTCTTCAAAAGAAAAATACCTGAACTCAACCAAGCAGAAACCATCAATGGGTCTTAATAATTTTACTATTTTTTATTTAACTACATACATGAATATTATCTTTCAGTGTATAATCAATATAAAAATATTGATTTATTGATAAGCTATTTCATGTTCTTTCTTTAGATTAGGTCCTCCAAGTCCAGTGTGAATGTCTCCCTCAGAGCACACCTCCTCTGGGCTTGGCCCCACTGCGGGTCCAGGAAGCCCCCCGAGAGGCTGCCGTCCTGCCCAGCACCACGCTAGACCGTGCCGGCTGTCACCCTTCACACAAACTTCTGATCACATCCACAAGTTCACTGGCATTCCCTGTTCTCCCTTTGTGGAAACAACTATGCTGGCCTTTTACCCACTTGTGTCTGCTCTGAAAGGAACCCTCTGCTCTCAGAAGTCCTTCTTGGGACCAACTGGCTGCCCTCTCTTCCCACAGAGCCCCCGCCCTGTTCCCCCAGGTCCAGCTGACCCCTGAGAGTCCTTCAGGCTACACCCAAAGAACTATGGTAAAATTGTGACGACGAGTCTGTGCACAGTCTCCTGGGAAGAGGGGCCCACGACCTTGCCCGGGATAAAACCCCTGGTACTGGAGCCACACGTGGTCCCGGTGGGTGCAGTGCCCTGAGGTGTGCCAGGGGCTGAGTGTGGGTGGGGGAGTGGGTACCAGCCCTGAGCACCTCCCTTCCCCCCAGCCTGACTCACAGATGGTCTCCAGGAAGGCCCCACCCCTGCTCAGCTTGTTGGCGGCGTTGCGGGCACTGCAAACGTGCCAGCCCAAGTGTGTCCGATTGACTGGGTCCAGCTGGAGCAGTCCCTCCGTGACCCCCACCAGGGCCTCCCCAGCGCTCGGGGTGCCTGCTGCTTCCAGGCAAAGCTCAAGGGCTCCGTGCCCTCCCTCACTGAGCACGTGGCCACCACGGTCGTCCCCTCCGCTGGGGACGGCTCACTTAGCCGCACCTGGGGCTTCGATGCAGGCACTGGCCAGGAAAAGGAGAGGCTCTGTGTTTGTTACTGCAGACCCAGGTCACGTCTGGCTGCGTCCGGTGGCCCAGGCCTCGCTAGCTGGGGGCTGGCCTGCCCAGTAGGCTCCTGAATGCCCCAGGCCTCCTCATCCCCAGGGGCAGTCCTCGTAGAACCTGGGCCCTGCAGAACACAGCTGGGAGCGCATGCAAAGGGGGGCAGACCAGCAGGCACAGCAGCCCGAACCAAGGCCACAGGCCCGGCCGCTCACCGAGCACGGCCAAGCTGTAGTGGCAGTAGGCGGTATGTAGCCAGCCTCCGGACGCGAGAAGGGCCTGGCACAGCCCGTGGCTGCGGGCACCATCCCGCAGCTCTGCCAGCACCAGGCTGCCGTCCCATAGGCTCACGGTCCCCAGAGCCGAGGCCTCGGCCTCCACCTTGGTCTCTGCTCCATTGGTGACAGCCACGGGCCGGGGGATCAGCGACCCCAGGGGGGTGAAGCTCCAGAAGACCACCAGGGGGGCAGGTGGGGAGCCACAGGCCAGCTCCATGGAGCCACCCCTCACTCCCTGGATGGACACCACCTCCTCGTTGGGCTGCCCTGGGGACAATGACAACGCAGGACATCCGAGCTGTCCTGGGTTCTCCTGCCCGCCCCCCCCACAATTTCCCGGAGCCTCTGGCCCTGTTCTGCAGTCAGAGCCGACTGGGCAGGGTTTGATAAGGCAGCACGAGCCTTTTTGGAGTTGGGGGGCAGAGGTGGTTTTGAGGGAGCCTGCGGAGCCTCCCGCTCAGGTACGCTGTAGGACCAGCCTGGCTGGGGAATACCTGACTGAGATCAGGGAGTGGATAGGAGGAGAGGTTCCCATCCTCTTGGTCATCAGACCGTCTGGAAGGCTTGACAGGAATACTGATCCCTGGGCCTCATTCCGGACGACAGAGTCAGATTCTCCAGGGTGTCAGCGCCGAGCAGTCTGTATTCCTAACAGGCCTCCAGAAGCCCATCTGATGATCAGCCAGACGGCACCTCGAGGCTCAGGAGATCTGGGTGGCCCCTGGCAATTCAGGCTCTAGAGACCTCAGCGTAAGGACTCCAGGGGACTCCAGACCCATCAGCAAAGGGAAGATAGCACCTGCCTGCCATCAGCCCACCCAGCACTTATTCATTTGTCAACTGTTTAAAATATCAAGCGCTGCCTCATACCAGGCACCAGGGTTACAACGACAAATGGGCCACCCATGGGATTAGAGTCAGTCATTAGATAGATGATCATTATGGGGGGAGGGGGAGCTGCCGAGGGCAAGCACAGGACCCCAGCACCTGCCCAAGCACCGTGTGCCCCTGTCCCCCATGGCCAGCCTCCTGTCAAGTGCTGGCAGCCGCAGCACCTGGCAGTGAAAACAAGAGCCTCGGAGGAGACCAAGGCACCAGCCTAAGTCGCAGCAGGTCACATTTGCTGAGGGCGAGGCCCTGTCCTGGCCTCTTCATCACTGCCTGCTGACCGTGTTATACCAAGAACATCCCCTGAGACTCGGAAACATGAACTCACGTCCTCCAAAACCACACAGCAGGCGGTGGAGCCCTAACTCCCAACCCGAGACTGCCCACTGCTCCCGGTTTCCCCAGAGAGAGAGGAGAAGGCAGGCAGAGGGAGGGGATCAGAGGCAAAATTCTGATGTTCGGCAAACCCAGAGGGAAAGGATCCAGAAGCGGACACTTTCCCACACCAATGGCTGCGGGTGCACGAAGACCCCCTGGCGTGGAGGAAACCTTACGAAACCAGACCTGACCCTGTCAGGTCCCTGCTTGCAACCCAACGGGGGTCCTCAGAGGAGCCCCCAGGTTTAAGGTAACGCAGTGCTGTGTTCTGGCCCTGCCTGCTCCCCCCACCCCGCCGACACGTCGCGGTTGCTCAGTGCACGCTGGCTACCATCCAGCGGGTCGTGGAAGTTAATGGCCTTCACGGAATGCTATGCGAGGGTGAAAGAAGGACCCCAAGAAAGGCAGGAAGAAATAATGGGGTGTGAGCAGGAATGGGCTACGTTGGGGGAGGGGGTTGAGTATCACTCACCTGAGGCACCCAGAGACAGAAGGCAGAGCGGCATCAGCAGCAGGAGGCTGGGCGGTCGACGCAGGCTCACCATGGCCTCATGCCCCGGGGTGGCTGCCCGTCCGAGATGGAGCCGGCCTGGCTCTCGGGCTCCGTCTCCCCAGGGCAAAGCCCAGCCCTGGACGGACGGGATTCTGGCTCAGGTTGCCCACCTCAGCCCTTCCCACACCTTCGCCCCTGCTCTCCTGTTACCCTTACTGCCCTGATTGCGGGTGAATTATTTACCAGATGATTCACTCCGTCCATAGTGCAGAGTTGGGGAAGGCAGGACCTGGCTGGGGTGCACCTGCGGGAGGACCCCGAGTTCCCTGCATTTTTATTTTATGATGTCACCGAGTGTCGCTGAGACAGAGCTGAAAAAGGCCCGATCTCATCAAGTCCAACCGACCCCCAATGCAGGACCCGGACACGCAGCCCTGCAGTCCACAGGGACCCCGAGGCCCAGACACGCCTGCAAACGGCCTTCTTGCCTCGGCGGCCCTCCCCCCGGGTCTGTGAGGACACGCAGGAGGAGCTGTGGAAGGGGCTCTGGAACCAGGACGCTCCGGTTTGGGTTTGCACGGTGCGCTGTGGAACTTTAGGGAGTTCCTGAGCCTCTTCGAGCTTCCGTTTTCTCTCAGAGCGATGGAGACAGCAGCGCCTTCTCTCCTGTGAAGGGGATTGTGATAGTAACACATATTATTAACGTATATTATTAATGTATGGGGGTGCTTCTTGGCTGCTAGTAATGCCCTATATCTTGACTTGAGCAGAGCTTACAGTCCATCGAGCTGCACACTCATTTTTATACACGTGTGTGTGTGCTTGATGAAATACACACACGCATGCGCCAGCGCCGGCACGCGGTTGGCGCACCACCACGCCTACTCCTCTCTGGGTCTGACCCACAAAGTCTGGACCCTGGAGCTGGATCCTGCTGACCAGGGCCCCCTGAATCCCCGTGCGCCCTCTGTCTCTCTCCTTCTCCCCCAGTCTCTCAATGCCCTACTGCCCTATAGCTGTGACATGACAGCTTGAGACGAGGTCAGAGTTTTCCATCCTCTGCTGACAGCTGGGGAGGGTGAGAACCCTAGACTCCAGTGACACTGGCGATCTGATGCCCAGTGTCAGGTTCCCCAGGGCTTAGCAGGGACAGGAGATTTCAGGGCAGAGCGCCCAGAGGCGGCGGAGCGGCTGCACCGGGTGCCCAGGTTTCTGAGAACCTTGGGCCTGGGCAGCAGCGCGCTGGGACCGGGTGACCCGTCCCCGGCTTCCTCTGGCCTTGCACTCACCTCTGCACCCCTCTGAGGGCCCCTGCAGGCCCTGCATTCGTGCTGTGGGGCTTACCCCAGGGCTCTGGCCTGCTGCAACCATGCGAAGTCCTGGTTCCGAAACCCCAGGAGGAGCAGAGTGTGGAAGGCGGGGGTCGCTGGGCTGCAGTGGGGAAAGCAGATGCTCCTGATGGCTTTTCCATGTGTGCCCACGCGGGCCTTGTTGGAGGCCAGCTGTGGTCCCTCAGGAGCCCAGCCAGAGAGGAGCTGAGGGCTGGAGAGGAAACAGGCCAGAGGCTCCACAGCTGGGACGACATGGCTCCTGCTGCGTTTGTGGCAGAGAGGGGGAGGGAGGAGGGCCAGAGGGCCAGAGGGCCCGGCAGGGGTCACTGCTCAGTCACTTTGTAACCTGTTCCTTGGAGGAAGTGAGGGAATGATGAGGCCCTAGAATGAGAGGGGGAGAAAGGGAGGCCGAAGATGAGGAGAGGAAGGAAGGGGAGGGGAGGCTGGGGAGGCTGAGGCCAAGGGGGAGGCTAGGGCCCCCCAGGGCCCCGAGGGCAAGAGGCCAGGGTTCTGCACCAGCTCTGCCTGGGAACTGCCCTCCTTGCATCTGCTTTGTGGTTCTGAGAGCCCTTCACAGCCAGTCCTTCCTGGGCCACCATGGGCAAGACACTCCACTGGGCCTCCATTTCCTGCTCAGTAAAAAATGCGATTGTAATGATGCCTGCCCCGCCGCTTGTCCATGCTGCTGTGAGAGTGGGGCGTGGACAGGAGGGAGAGGACAGTGCACAAAAGAGGGGCGCGGGGGACTCCACCCTGGGGACTCCACCCTGGGGTCAGATCAGGGCTCAGATCCTGGCTCTGTTGCCCAGTAGCTGGGTGACACCGAACAAGAGACTTACCCACTCGAGTCTCAGTGTTCCCTCTAAATCGGGGCAAATTGTTTAGTAGATCGTATTAGAAAACTGTTCATTTTCTGTGTGATAATAGTTTTGTGATTATATGAGACAATGTTTTTTTTTTTTTTTAAATGTATACTAACATATTCAGGGATGAGATGTGATAGTGTCTTGAGTTGGCTTTAAAATCCACAAACGTAAAGTAGATGGAGCTTTATCCAGGTCTTCAGATCTACCTTGCCTCAGGATCGTACAGGGCAGAAGCAAAACCAAAGTTCACATTCCCCTATTTTTGTACAAGCCTGAACTCACTAAAAAGTTGTGTTAGCTGTTCTGGGTGGAAGTAGCCAGAATGAGACAGGAGTGCACCTTTGGAGGCAGTTAGGGTGGAGATGAAGAGATTTCCCTCAGTGTGGGGACAGGTCAGAAGTCACTGGGTCCCTGGGAGAGGAGGAACCTCCAAAAGCCAGGCCAACAGCCCATGGGGCAGAGAAGTGGAAAGACCCCCCAAAGGCCAGCACCTTGAGAAGGTCAGCAGCACCCATCCATGATGGCCCCGTGATCAGAAGCTCCTCCCTGTGTCTGGTGCCTCATAGGCCTCCTGGGTTCTAGCGGGACCCTGGGAAGAGCAGGGGCTCCCATCATGGCATCAACTTTGATTTTAATGAGAACAAAGGAACAGGGACACATGGCTACATTTGTGGAGTAAGAGTCACGCCTACCTCCCTGCTAGTATTACCGTTAGTGTTGCTGTTACTACGCTCAGGAAGCGGGCTGGAGCCTCAGCCACTGCGGAAGTCCCTGTGTGCGGATGCTGCTTCAGTGAGCGGACCGCTGGGTGGGCTTGGATCCTGCCCCTGCGCAGGGCCCAGGCTCCTCCTGCTCCCTCTGGCAGTGGGGCTCCTAGTATCTGCACGGAGACAGAGCTGGGACAGTTTTCCATGGTGGAGGGTCTGGTTGGAGAACTGAGGCTTGGCTGGGCCCAGTGGGTGTCTGTCCCCACAGGGCTGACAGGACCAGGCCAGAGACTTGAGATCTGTGGAGGAAGCCAGAACCAAGGACACCTCTCGTCTTTCTCCCCGTCCTCCCCTCTGGTCTGCTTCCCTCTCCCCACTCTCAATGTTGTGCCCACCCCCTAACCTGGCTAGATCCTCCAACTTCCCTGGCTGGGGAGCGGGAAGGAGGAGGGAGTTTCCGGAATGTCTGTAGAGCTCCAGCGGGAGGCTTGGCACCTGGAAATTGTCAGCCGTCTCCTTGGCGACTAGCAGCTAAATAATTCTGGGGACGGGGGAGGGCAGGGGGGCTCCTGGCAGGGCGGCCAAAAGAAGCAGCTTTCGGCCCCACGACTCCTCATCACCTGTGTTGCTCTGGGCTGATCCGGGAGACAGAAACCACACCAGCTATTTGAAAGGGAAGAATCTGCAATAAAGAATTGATAATTAGGTAGAAAGTTGCTAATTAGGTGATGGCAGGGTCTCAAAAGCATGCTTAGGCACTGCTCCCAGGGCTGGGGAAACCAGCGGGAGAGGGTGGACAGACTCCACTGTGGGCATTTTGAGGAGGGGATCCAGAGCCTGGCACCCAGACCTCTGAGGACAGGGCATCTGCCAGCTAGAGCTGGGGTCTCTGGGGCAGGGGTGTGGGGGTGGGTGCTGGATGATGAGGCTGTATGTGCTGAAAAAGCTGCCAACTGGATTCAGCTTGAGGACGGGCCTGCTGCCGCTGGGGGACAGTCGCTTCCAGGGAGCACAAGGACGCAAGCAGGAAGAAGCACGTCCACCCTTCCTCCTCCAGCCTGAAGCCTCCCTCCAGCGGCCCCTAGTGGGAAACTCTAATAGGAAACAGACGGCAGAGCAGAACTGGGGGAGGGGTCACTGCACTACTAGGCAGTGTGGAGAGAACAGGTCTGGAGCCGAGGAGCAAGAACCTTAAAGTACTAGTCACCGTCTCCTAGGCCGGCTCCAGTGGATAGAGCAGGGCCAAGCGCATAGTAGGTACTCATCTAATACCCTGGTCTGGCCCCTGCCTTGTTTAGTTCCTGAAAGGACACATGGGCAGGCCTTCTGAACTTATTCTGGCTTTTCTTGTAGAACTCCTGACATGCCCAGGATGTGACAGCTGGAAGGAATTCATATCATGGTGATGATGAAAACAACCGAGTGAAGACGTGGCCTTAGGAGAATGAGCTCTAAGTCACCGTGATCAAATCATACAGTGAGAGTAAAGGACAACATACATAGATCTACGGGACAGAATTAGAACCCAGTCCAGAAACACACCCCAGTACATTGGATTGTAGTACAGTATATGCTAAAGTGGTATTTCAAGCCGGTGGGGAAAAGGATAGTTTATTTAACAGATTGTATAGGCATGCCTGGATATCTCTGAAAAAACAAGGTTAAGCTCTCTACCTCACAAGTTATTAAAACTACATTTCAAATAAATGAAAGATTTAAATGTATTTAAACTAAAATATTTAAAACCATTTAAATATTGTTTTTATATTTAAGCAATTTCATAAGAAAATATTTTAAACAATATTTCAAACAATTTAAATATGTAAAATAATTTAATTAAAAAATTAGGAGACTATTTATATAACGTAGGGTTGAGGGGATTTTTCTAAACAAAACAGACAACCCAGAAGCTATGAAGGAAAAGCTAGACGTGAAGTGTTTAAATTTTAGAAAGATAAAAGATAACATGTACAAAGTCAAAAGACAAACTGTAGATGGGAAAAAATGTTTCAATATACACCCCCGATGAAGAGTAAGCCTCTGTCATCCATGAAGAGCCGCTACGCGCAGTAAGAGACAGAAATCGTCTCGTTGGAAATGGGCGACACCTGCGAGCAGGTGACAGGTGCCAGAGAAAACCCGAATAGCCGGTGCTCTGACGGAAAAACTCCACCTCACTAATTGTCAAGGAAATGCGGATTTTAAAACTGGGATGCCACTTTTCATTGCTCAGAATAGCAAAACTTCAAAAGAGCAATAAATAGCTGGGGCTGGGGAAGTTAGGGGGAAAACCACTTTTTATCACAACTGGTGGAGAAATAAGTTACCGTCGCTTTTTGAGGAAGGGATCTAAAAACATATATACGGACTAAGAATATGCCTCTCTTTGACCCACCTATGTCATCCCTGGCTATTTATCCTACAGAAAAAACAAACAAACAAAAATGGCAGTGAACTCCAGGATGCAAAAATATACAAACAAAATTGTATAGCTTTTTTTTTTTTTTGTGGTGGCAAAAATACTAGTAATGGTTGCCTGATAAACATATACCTATATACGGTAATCGTCGTCGGCAGCCGTCCGTCTCGAGAGACGATGGTGTAGCTTCTTAAGAGTCTATCTGCACCGCCGAGAATGGCTGTGCAGTCCGACTCGGGAGTGACATGGTATCTATCTCCTCCCATGTTGAATCGACATCTTGCGATGACGCTGAAGCTACAGAGCCTGGGCAGGGTAATATGGAGGATCTGCTGTTGCCCATGCAGCAGACCCCCCCTCTCTTCGCAGCTGAAGGGTCCAAGGGAAAGACGGAGTCGATACAGCTTGGCTTCAGGTGCGCCGCAGGAGTTGCCGGTGTTGACTACAACGTCAAACCGCCTTAGGGACTCCGGCTCCGGATTTTCTGTCGGGGTTTACTCCCTTAGCCTTTCCCCTGAAGAGGTATGCCGCAAGGCAGCGGAGGTTTTTTGGAGTCAGAGTTTTCCTTCTCTGATGTACCCTGACTGGAAGATCGAACCAGCGACACTTAGCTCGCAGGCCGACGCTCAATCCACTGAGCTAAACCAGCCAGGGCCATATATACGGTAATATGCACGTGTAAAAAAGAATAAATTACAAAATGACAAGTGCTCTATGATTCCACTTGGGATACTTGTAAAGTAGTCGAACTCTTAGAAAGAGAAAGAATACTGGTGGCCAGGGGCTGGGGCAGACGGGAAAACGGGAGTCGTTTCATGGGGACAGGGTGCCAGTTTTGAAAGATGAAAAGTGCTCTGTACACTTAGCAGTGGTTAAGATGGTAAATTTTACGTCATGTATATTTTACCACAACTTAAGACAAAGAATAAATTAGAGGGCTTGTTGCAACGTCAAGTGAGAATGCAGCTTGTGGAGAAATCCGTGTGGTATCTGTGGGATAAGGACAATACCTGTAAATAAATTGCCTCTTGGGCAGTCCAGGCCTGTCTGGGCCGGGCCCGAGTGCCCCGACTCCAGAGCGCCCCCTACCGCCTCAGGGCCGAGGGTTTTAGGTGGGAGCCAGCACTGAACTAAGCTCTTTGGCTTTCTCAGCCTTTGGGTGGCAAGTCCCCTTCAGGCTCCTGCCCCGCCGTTCCCCCATCTCGGCCCCTCCACCAAACACCAGGCCCCACAGCTGCTTCCAATACTTGGCACAAACTTTATTGAAGTGAGAAGCCCCGTTTATCATCCCCCAGACCCCAGCTCCTCCTGATTAGGTACATGTGACCTGACCTGTCTGCAGGACCTGAACCGGAAATCAAAGAAGAGAGAGTTGTGGCCCCAGCCAGTGTGGCCCAGTTGGCTGGAGCGTCGCACTGTAAACTGAAAGGTCCCTGGTTTGACTCCCAGTTGGTCTCTGGTCGGGGTGCATTTGAGAAGTAACTCATTGATGTTTTTCTCTCACAAAGAGGTTTCTCTCCCTCCTTCTCTCTCTGCGCCTTCCCTTCTCTCTAAAATCAATCAACATATTAAAGAAGAGACTGTTCTGAGCTGAGAAGTGAGAGGGGCGGGAACTGGGGGAGCAAAGTAGGGCCCAGAGGAGCCTTTAGCTGGCCTGGGGAGCTGGGGGTTATTCTCAAGCTGAGGGGAGGAGGGAAGGGCAGGGCCGAGCAAACCCTTTAAGGGCCACTGGTCTGCCCGTCCTCTCAGGCCGCATGTTCTCTCTCCAGTCTCCAAGGCTCTTCCCTCGGTGGGAACACCCTCCAAACTCGGCCTCAATTTCTCTTTCCTTAATCTCTCAGCTGTCAGGAAATCCCTCTGGACACAACAATTTTACAAAAACATCCCTTCCTAACCCCACTCTTCCTGGAGCCACAGAGTTACCAAACATTAAACACCGAACACAGCCTGGGGGCCCCTTACGTCTCAGCTCCTTCTCAGCCCAGAACCTCCCTCAGCAGCGCCCCGACCTACGGTCACGCGGCTGATGCTTTAACGTTCTAAGCTGCGTAGCCTAATACGGTAGCCGCCAGCACACATGGCTATTTGAAAATGAATCCCACATCTGGGTACACAGTTGGCCCTTGGACAGCACATGGGTTAGGGGTGCTGACTGCCTGCACAGTTGAAAATGCACATACAACTTGTTGGCCCTCTGCGCGCCCAGATGCCCACCAGCCAATTGACGGTTGAGCAATGCAGGTTTGAACTGTTGAGGGCTAATTGAAAAAAATCCCCATATAAGTGGACCCGTGCAGTTCAAACCTCTGTTGTTTAAGGGTCAATTGCATATCCAAAAGAAACGAAATTAGTATCTTGAAGATATAGCTGCACTCGTGTGTGCGTTCACTGGAGCGTCATCCACAACAGCCAAGATGTGGAGACAACCTGTCAGTCAGTGGGTGAACGGATAAAGGGGATGTGGCCCAGACGCATAATGGAATATTACCAGGCCGTCTGCGACAACAGAGATGAACCTGAAGGGCACTATGCTACGTGAAATAAGCCAGACAAATACTAATACTGTGTGGTATCACCTATAAGTGAAATGTTTTTTAAAAGAAAAAAAAAATCAGACACAGAAATAGAGAATAGAATGGTGGTTTCTGGGAGCTGAGTGGGGAAAAGGAAATGGGGAGCTGTTGATCAAAGTGTAAAAACTTTCAGTTATAAGATGAATAAATTCCGAGACTCTAATGTACAGCGTGGTGACTATAGGTAATAATACTGTATTGTATACTTGAAATTTGCTGAAAATAGCTATTAAAAGTTTTCACCAAAAGGAAGGTTAGTAAAGTGAACATGTTAATGAACTTGACTGTGTGAACGTATATCAAATCATTGCATTGTGCACTTTAAATAAATATAATTTTATTTGTCAATTACACCTCAGTGAAGATTGGAGAAAAAATTATCTAAAACTAAAATTCAATTCTTAGTCATACTAGCCACACATCAAATGCTCAATAGCCACATGTGTTGGACAATGTGTAAGACATGCAAAGGATCTCATATTTTACCCCAGTTGTAAGCTAACAATTAATCTGCCAGCTTCATGGATACTGACCGAAGACCCGAAACTCCCAGGTCTGAGACAAAGGGCACTACTATCTGCAGCAATATCAGTAGCCAGAGGAGCAGTGTTTTATTGCCCCAGGCTCCTGAGCCCCAGTTCCCACAGGGCGATATGAAGAGAGGCAGATAATACCCGCCCATGCGGTGGGTTGCAACACCGGAGAGGAACCACGAGTTCAGGCAATCTGACTCCTTTATACTGGGCAGGAGGCATGCTGTTAAATGCGCTAGCCTTCACCTTCCAAGGCTGTTGGCTAGACAAACGTCCTTAGAAGTGTCCAGAGCACAGGCATTCAGTGCCTCTGCTTCAAAAACGTGCACAAATATAAGAGACCCGTGGAGAACTGTCTCCCAACCCAATGCAGTTGGTGAACTTTTCCATCGCTCCAGAAAGTTCTGTTGGACAGTTCTGCTCTAAGCCATGGGGAACTGGCTGCTTCACTAGGTCGTCCCAGCACTTCTGAATTCAGACCTGAATTCAGACCTGGTTAAGGGTGAGCTCCTACCTGCATACATACGTGTAAGTTTCACGGTGTTTTCCTTGATGTCCATTCACATCAACCCTGGCTGGTTTGGCTCAGTGGACTGAGCGTCGGCCTGCGAGCTAAGTGTCGCTGGTTCGATCTTCCAGTCGGGGCACATCAGAGAAGGAAAACTCTGACTCCAAAAAACCTCCGCTGCCTTGCGGAATACCTCTTCAGGGGAAAGGCTAAGGGAGTAAACCCCGACAGAAAATCCGGAGCCGGAGTCCCTAAGGCGGTTTGACGTTGTAGTCAACACCGGCAACTCCTGAGGCGCACCTGAAGCCAAGCTGTATTGACTCCATCTTTCCCTTGGGCCCTTCAGCTGCGAAGAGAGGGGGGGTCTGCTGCATGGGCAACAGCAGACCCTCCATATCACCCTGCCCAGGCTCTGTAGCTTCAGCTTCACTGGAGAGGACACTCCAGCGTCATCGCAAGATGTCGATTGAACACGGGAGGAGACAGATACCGTGTCACTCCCGAGTCGGACTGCACAACCATTCTCGGCGGTGCAGATAGACTCTTAAGAAGCTACACCATCGTCTCTCGAGACGGATGGCTGCCGACGGATTCACACCACACTCCTTGTCTTTCTTAACTAAACTGTGAATGCTGGGTCTGCTTCAAATCAATGGGGTGCTGCACCTGCGGCTTTCATATGCTCTGGGTCCGTGAGGACCCTGAGTGTCCATGATGGGCAAAGGTGACACACAACCAGGACACTGTGGAAAGGTCCAACACTCTGGGGCACTGATGCCCAAACATTAGCAGGTATCAGAATTCCCGGGGGGGAGGGTGAGAAAAGAGCTTGCTGAGCCCCGTTCCCAGAGTTTCGGATTCAGGAGGCCTGTGGCAGGACCCCAGAGTTCACATTCCAAGACCTTCTCAGCTGAGACAGCTGTTGCCAATGGGGGGTCCTCGCTGTGACACCGTTGGTGACAGCAGCACTTTGGGTGCATGTAACTGATACGTGGATGACGCTGTTTGTCTTACTGGTGTTTGTGCTTTAATAACCAGCACGTCAAACTAGTTGTATTTTTAATCAACTTGATTTAAGGATATATTTACCTATATTCGTAGTACGAAGCTTACCTTTCCCCTTCATCATTACTGTCCAGACTTCAACCACGCTTTTAACACCTTCACCATCTTTGCCAGAGAGCGAGGACTCGGAGGGGCCTGCGTTGGTCCTGCTCTGCTGCTGGAGCAGAACCCCGCCTCTCGGCCCCCCCCCTGCAGTGATGAAGTGGCGTTGTTAGTTTCCATGGGATTTTCCCAGGACTTGTGAGGATCTCCTTCCCACCCTTTTCTTCCTCCCTTTCTTCCTTCCTTCTTTAAAAATTAAAAAAAGAAAAATTGATTTAAGAGAGAGAGAGAGAAACATCAATGTGAGAGAAAAACACTGAACGGTCGCCTCCCATTTGCACGGAAACCTAGGTATGTGCCCTGACCAGCAACCGAACCCCCGGCCTTTTGGTTCCAACCGACCGAGACCCCCAGCCAGGGCTCTTCCTTCCTTCTTTCCTCAGGAAGCGGGACCACCCCCCACCCTTAGGCTGCCGACAGTCTAGAGGACATGCTCTCTCACCTTTACATGCTGAGAAATCGTCAGGGCTGATTACAGTCTCAGGCTCTCCATCCGAAGGCAAAGGCCCTGCTCCCTTCTGCTGAAGCCCGAAGGCTCTGGAAGGAGGAAGAGAGTCCTAGTGTGGGGGAGGGGGCGGTGGGCAGGCACAGCTCTTGGGCCCCCAGCTTCCCTCTGCTCTGGGTGAGGTGGGACAGTCCTTCCCATCGGGCAGCTGTCACTTCTCTAGTCCTGCGGCTTCAGGTAACAACAAAGCCTCTGTCTGGGTGAATCCTGAGACCTGAGCCATGTGAGCAACCTGGCCCAGGAAAATCCATCCAGGACAGAATCCATGTTCCTTTTCCTAGAGCAATAAGACATTGTCTTTCTTTTTTTAATTAATTAATCAATTAACCTTCTGATCTGTGTTTTAAAGATTTTTTGTTTCTGCTATGCACAGGTAATAGTTTAATAAATAAGTTAAGCATAAAAGCTGTCCTGTACCAAACAACTGAGTTTCAAAGAAATGCACACACGACAGCATCCTCTTGCAGGATGTGGAAACGAGGGGAGTAAGGGTCCTTGCTAGGCCCCAGGCGCTGGGCGGTGCTTTATCTGTGTCATCTCATTTCATTCTGACACCAGCTCTGTGAGACAGATGCTGTTCCAGCTCCATTTTAGAGACAAGAAAGCAGAGAAGCCATATAACAGGCTTGTTAGTGGCGGGGTCAGGAGGTAAAACACCGGCCAAGCCCGGCTTCCTGGCATGCACCTGGGTTCCCGCAGACGGCGTCCATCACTTGGACATCCGCACGGAACTTCCCCATCTGTTCAACCCCACAGCCCGTCTGCAGAGCCAGCTCATAGGTAGGAGCCAGGCAGAGACACTGAAACTGAGCGAAGAGCGGAGGAGAGAGGCTCCTGTAAGCCATCATGCAAGTCTGAAATACAATGAAACTTGGCAGAGGGAGAGACACAGAAGTGACATGGGACAGCGCCGTTGAATAAAACAGGTTCAGCTGAATACAATTTCAGTAGCTGAGAGATGGGAGATGACTGCTGAGCATGAGAGGACAGGAGCTGAAGGATGGAGAAATAGCTGCCTCTTACACGCCCTCCCTAAGGGTTATGAAGACACACAGGTTACTGGTCACACTTCTTTGGGGTGGGGGAAGAATGAAATGGAATAAAAAAGAGGGGGAATGCGACAAATTACAGCTCGAATGGGATCCTCATCACCTCCTGCCGGCCGTGAAAAGTCTGCCCACTTCCAGAACACTCCCCGCTTGACCTGACCCAGCCTGTGCATCTCTGGCAGAACACTCCCTCCACCTCTCACACTGGTTACCTCCCCACCGCCCTGCCCGTGAACAGTGGTTGCTGATGAGTGACGAGGTTGATGGAAGAAACAGGTACTATTTAATGCTTCAGTTAAAGGTGGGTGATGAGGGGAAGCATACTTAAAGTGGTAAAAATCATTTCCATTTCTCAAAAACAGTTTTTCCTGAAAAATTATTATTCACAGTCTCAAACCCCAAATATAAATTTCACTGAACTTGTCTTAAAAAATAAAAACAAAAAAACCGCACATGATTTCTGCCCTGACTGGGTGGCTCAGGTGATTGGAGCGTTGCCTGGACACCAAAAGGTTGCAGGTTTGATTCCCTGTCAGGGCGCTTACAGGAGGCAACTGATTGATGCTTCTCTCTCACATCAGTATTTCTCTCTCTCTGTCTCTGTCTCTCTCTCTCTCTCTCTCTCTCTCACTTCCCCTCTCTCTAAAATCAATAATCGTATCCCTCAGGTGAGGATAAAAATTAGACAAACAGATGATTTTGTCTGTCTGGCTTCAGCTGTCCACTTCCCCAGCCTATCCTGTTGCACAGAGTGTAAGCTTCTGGAGAGAATCCTCGCTTCCCCACCGCACTGAGTGCGCTCAGTACTTAGGCCCTCAGCTTGCCAAACGAGTGGATGGGAACAGTTTGGAGAAAGGGGGTGATTACCAGATAGTTTCTACGAACGGACGCTAGGCTAGGAGCAGGGCAAGCGCAGTGCCATCCCGGCTCAGTCACTCTCTGACTTCGGTGACCTACATGAGGTGTTTCCCTCTCTGAGCCTCAGTTTCCTCCTCTGCTGAGGGAGGGAGGTGGGCCAGAGGACCGTCTAGTTCTTCACACCAAGCACAGTGCTAACAACGCACACTCATTTCAGCTGCACGACAGTCCTAGGAGGCAAGTGTTGACTCATCACGCATTCCTTCACTCACTCGTTCAGTGTTTAATGAGCGGTTCCTACAAGCCAGGCCCTGTGCTTGGTGTTTGGATCCAGGGTGAACAGATAACTACAACCCACGCCTTTACAGACAGGGTAACAGACTCAGAAAGATTTTCTGCCTCTCCTAAGACATTCAGCGAGTAAGAGGCGAGGCTGGGCCTGGAACCAGTCCAACTAAAAGCCTGTGCTCTCGACCACTGTCCTGTACTTCTGTCCAATACTGGACGATTTTATGAAAGAAGATCTGGTGTAAATGTCATATCATTGCAGCAATATCACCTGTTACTAAAATATCTTTGGTGTTGAAAGCAATCCCATGTCTCTCTCAGCCTTCCCTTACCTGTGGGAACAGTTCCGAGGCGTTCACTCTGCTCAGCATTGCCAAGACAAAAGCAGCTGTTTTTCCTGTTCCAGACTGGCTCTGGGCTATGAGGTTCTGCGGCCTATAGATAAGAGAAGACCATATTAGAGATTAAAAGTAACCAAGTTGGCCCTGGTGACTGAGCACTAGCCTGCAAACCAAGGGGTTGCTGGTTCAATTCCCAGTCAGGGCACACGCCTGGGTTGCAGGCCAGGTCCCCAGTTCAGGGAATGTAAGAGGCAACCATACATTGATGTTTCTCTCCCTCCTTTACCCTCTCTCTAAAACAAAATAAAACCTTTTAAAAAATAAAATAAAAGTAACCAAGCTGAAATACCATCACCCTGGAAACTCACGGATGCACCAGCATCATGGGGAGAGCCATCTCTTGGATTTTGGATGGTCTATTAAATCCCATTGCATAGATCCCTTTTAGTAACTCTTCCTTTCTGTCAAAAAAAGAAAAAAAATCAAACACTTAAAGCCCATGATTGGTCAGTAGCCTCAGAAATACAAACTTGACAGGTTCATTTCTAAATTAAGTCACTTTGTGAGCTTCAAAACTAGATGTAATTTATGCCTCACCTCCAAAACATATACAATCATCTCTGTGCACTTGGACCCCTAAAATAATACTCTATGCTATAAGCCTGGGATAAGGACAGTAATAGAACCTAACATTGAATTTTCTGTTCAATCAAGCAAGAAAGGAAAAACTCATCTGACAGAAGTGCATCAATTTGCCAGGAAGCCTTTCTTTCCCACACAAATAGAAAACTACATGAGATTTATTATTTAATTCTTTTTAATGAATGACAAACTTGGATGTTTTAACAGCTGTTTTCAGAGAAGGCAGAAACGTATTTATTTATCAAGTCTGCTCAGGAGCAGAAGGCACTATCGCCTCATCCTTCTGATCCGGTCTTTAAGTGCTTCTTTCCTGGGCTCTCATGATAGACGTTAAAAGAAGGGTAAAATGAAGTGGGCTGGAACATTTCCACTTTCAATAATACGCACGTTTTTGATGTGCTTAATTGGCAAACTGATTGGTAGATTACCAGCAACCAACTATTAATCTCCTCCATTTAGAAAATGTCTGGGCATTGCGATTTTGGATCTTTCCCCTTTATAAAAGTCCGTACCAGTAAAATATATTTCCTTAATGCCAGCTGATAAACCTCTAGGAAATGCAAACCCACTTAAGAAAGGTATTCATTTTAATGCCCGGATCTGTATTCTGGTATGGAGAGTAGTAATACGGCTGTGTCTGGTATAGCTATTTCCCTTAGCACAGCAAGATTAGTAATATTTTATCATAAAAAATGTCCTCAATCTGCTGAACAAGGCAGGTATCCGAGTGTTCCTCTTTGAGCTATATTTTAATTACATGCAAAAGGTATATATCTCATTATAATATTAAATATCAGAATGCAAAGGAGAGGTCCTGGTGGTTTTATTATCAGCAGATGAGTTTGTTCTGCGCTCTGATTTGCAGCATGTACCCCACTGGAAGAGTAAAAACACTCATAGCCACAGCTCTTCAAATGTTCTCACTGAATAGAGTGGAGAGCTGGGATCCTTTTGTAAGACCTCAACTCGGTGACTGGATTCTACTAAGGACCGTCGGATTAACTTGTTTAAGAGCGAATTAGCCACCAAATCCACTAGAAAAGCAAGAATAAAAAGGGGGTACTGCAGGGGGAATTCGGGCTTCCTAAATGACACCTAATAAGTTGCTCTGTCCCATGGAGTGGTGAGTATCAATAACCGCTTCTCAGTAAGTTTCCAGAGCCCTGATGGGCGTGGCTCCATCGGTTGAGCATTGTCCCACAAAAGGAATGGCTGATGGCTCTGATTCCCCGTCAGGGAACATGCCCAGGTTGTAGGCCTGTCCCCAGCTGGGGTGCATGCGAGAGGCAACCACCCACTGATGTTTCTCTCCCTCTCTTTCTCCTTCCTTCCCCTCTCTCTAAAAATAAAGAAAATATTTTCAAACATATTAAAAAATAAGTTTCCAGAAAGAATGACATAGCACTGAGAATTCCTTTTTCTCAGGAGGACCCAGTTTCTTATGCTCTGTTGCTATGCAAACCTCTAACTTCAAGCAAGTCTACATCCATCAGCACCAGACCTAATCTTTTCCTTGCCATCTGAACATTCTTAATCCACTCCTACAAGCTTCATTTCAATGTCCTCTAAAGAAATACGCTCCATTCCTAATTTAGTATTTCTCCTGCTATTCACTATTTATAAAGAAAATAGAGGCAAAGCCAGTTCTCCACTTGAGATCACATTACTCACATCATGAAGGTCACAATTAAAGGAAACAGAATGCTAGTAGATATATGCAAATGAATTTTTGTCCTACCTACATCTTCATCGTCGTCGGCAGCCATTCGTCTCGAGAGACGATGGTGTAGCTTCTTAAGAGTCTCTGCACCGCCGAGAATGGCTGTGCAGTTCGACTCGGGAGTGACATGGTATCTGTCTCCTCCCGTGTTGAATCGACATCTTGTGATGACGCTGAAGCTACAGAGCCTGGGCAGGGTAATATGGAGGGTCTGCTGTTGCCCATGCAGCAGACCCCCCCTCTCTTCGCAGCTGAAGGGTCCAAGGGAAAGACGGAGTCGATACAGCTTGGGTTCAGGTGCGCCGCAGGAGTTGCCGGTGTTGACTACAACGTCAAACCGCCTTAGGGACTCCGGCTCCGGATTTTCTGTTGGGGTTTACTCCCTTAGCCTTTCCCCTGAAGAGGTATGCCGCAAGGCAGCGGAGGTTTTTTGGAGTCAGAGTTTTCCTTCTCTGATGTACCCTGACTGGAAGATCGAACCAGCGACACTTAGCTCGCAGGCCGACGCTCAATCCACTGAGCTAAACCAGCCAGGGCTACATCTTCATCATCTTCTGCAATATTAATGGAATCATCTAAAAGGATGGAAGAGAAACAATAAATGTCAAGGTAAGTGCCGAGGAGAAACGTGAAGTGTATTACCCCAGTTTCTCTTTCCGATTCTACAGTGTGCACTGACAGGAAGGGTCATCTAGTGGAAGGGTGAGTAAAAAGATTGGGAAAGTAGTGGAGGGCCTTGAATGTGAAATTAAGGAAGCCAAACATATTCAGTTGCCAGGAACATGAGGAAAGCAATGCTCTTACCTAGGTTTGAGACTGTAGTATTCTCAATGTCCTGAAGGTTCTTCTGGTGGGGCATGGGGTTTAAAAACTATTGAAACAGACAAATTTCAACCAATATTAGGAAGCAAGACTTCAAGAAGCACAGTGCTACCCCTCACGGGGCTGGAAAGCATGCAGGGACGACAACCCAAATATTGTTCCCTTTGCAACGTTAGGTATAAATGGATTCCTTTCAGAAATAGTTCTCCTGTATGAATTATTCTAAAACTGCAGGAGACGTTTTGCTGCCCCTGCACGTTTAGTTCCTCTAGTCGAAATTTGGCCGTCCTTGGGACGGGTGGGTGTAACACACGATGTGACTAGGGAAGTGGCTAAGAAAGCGCCTTGGAAGCTAGCCTAGGCTTCATGTTCAAACGGGGAGAGAACACTCAGGGCCTGCTTGGGACACCCAGCTGCTTTCCCTTCGAGGACTTCCAGGTGTCTTCATTTTGCCTTTTCAAACCGAGGGTCTTGGGGTGTCTCCGGGCCTCCCTTTCCGGGGCCTTCTTCCAAGTCTTAGCCACTCCACGTTTCCCCTCCACCACTGGACACCCCACTCTCCCCCACCCCCGCATCCCGTAGGTTTCCCGTGGAAGTGCGGTCCCGGCGCCCGCCCCTCTGCCCTCTGGGTCGGAGCAGTTACACGGCTGCTCAGATGCTCGCTCTCCGCCGCCCCCGGATCGCCCGCCCACGGTAACGACGCCGTGGCTGCGATCGCCGGTTCAAACGCAGCCCGTGCGTCCAGCTCTGCGCGGCAGGTCCGCGTGCCACTCAGCGGCCAATGAGCGCCCTCCAGGGGCCGGCGCACGTGCCGCGACCACCCCGGCGGCGGCGCAGGCCCTGGCTCCCGGGAGGGGAGACGGGGGCAGGGTGCGTGGGAGGGCGGAGTGGGGAGGTCCGGGGAGGGAGGAGGGGCTGCGGGAGAAGTCGGGCGTCAGCCTGGCCGCCCCTCGGCTGGCCCCGCACCGCGCCAGGTGACGGAAGCCGGGGAGGGGCACTGTCGCAGCGGACTGTTGCCTGCTGCTGACCTCTGATCGGGACTCCGAGCAGCCACGATCTCCGTACCTCCCTTACCCCACCACTCAGTCCCCGGTCACTCTCTGAGTGGTCAGGCTGGACCCTCGCCCCGCTTCAGGCACCCAAGCCAACGCTTTTCCCCCGATTTCCGCGTCTACATGACAAGAAGTCAGAACGGCTGCCAATGGCTAGGAAAATGCAGGGTCAAAGCAGGTACGTTTCGTCTGACAATGAATTCGAACGCGAAAGATGTGGAGAGGAAGGCAAGTCGTTTCGGCTCTAACTTTCGTCCCTGTTCTGAAATGCCTGCGATGCTCCCGCAGGCGGGCTCGTTTTAATTCTAATTCTGATGCGTGCCCCTTGCTAAAGCAGTCCTTAGAAGACTGTCCCTTGTGCTACAACCTCCACCTCCTCTCTGCACTGACTGCATCACTGGGATCGATTCCTTCTACTACTGACTGCTGAACTTGGACAAAAGTACCCGACCCCCCCCCCCCCCCCCCAGTTTTTCTAACTGGCATCTTGAGATTTGGACCAGTCTCTAGAAAAACCTACCAAAAAAAAAAAAATCTATCTAGACATGCTCTCAGACTCCCAGCTGTCACTCGTAGGCTCCTCGGTCGTTTTGTTTTGAGGCTCCCACAATCCCTTTCAGCTCTTATATGTGGGTTCACGTAGTAAAAAGAATTTTTTTTTGTCTCGCAATGGTAACTTTCTATGGATTTAAATAGGCATAAAAGCGAGCCAGGTTCTTTAATCTTAGTTTTCGTATGGGAGTGGCGGAGCTTTGAAAAGTTATTATCTTAGCACACTAGAATTTACCTGTTTATTTTTTACGTGCGCCAGGCCTTAGGTGGAGAAACAGCGGCCAGACTGGAAAACACTTGGCTGAGTTCCACGCCAAGCCTGCACCCCCGCGCTCTTGGAACTACATTTCCCACAAAGTTGGACTACAACTCCCATGAGACCTCGAGAGCGCTCGGGGGATGCAAGCCGACAGTTTCCTGTCTCGGGAAAAGCCGCCTGGCGGCCGGCCGGAAGATAAGTGTGGACTTTAAGGGGTTGTTTTCTGGCTTCTGCACAGAGGAACGGACAAGTGGACAAGTAGTCGGACGTTTCGCTCTTCGCAGCCTCCTTTTCATTCCTTGACCTTTTCAGGTGAGTGCCATCATGTGGGAGTGGGATCTCGCTTAAGAACGTGTGTTTGTGTTAAGGGCTTCTTGGAGCTCCTGGCGGAAACTCGCGGCAGGAGGTTCTTGGAGGGCCTCTGCTGCCTCGGTGAGAATTGTTTGCCCCTAAAACTAAATTCTGTCAGAGGTCGGGATCCCAGTAGGTGGGGTGGGGGAAGGCGTGGCGACGTTTTTCGTTTGGGGGATTGCTTTCCAGTGTTCGTGTTTTCTGATCCTGTGGGTCTGTTAGCCCTCCTTCCCTCGTTTGTGTAAAATAAAATTTATGGTGGGAATGCTCTTTCTGCTACTCCACTAGTTACTAATATTTTCGAGGTTAAAACCGTTTGAACTTTAGCGAGGACTCTTTGCGTGACGCGCGATGCTCGGCGCACGCAGGAGTACCCTCTTTGCGGTGCTGGGGCGGCCTCCTTCCGGCGTTCGAGGCCTGTGTGGGAACCCGTCCTCCACCCTGAGAAGGGTGTGCTGTGCCGGAGAAAGCACTGCACTGACCAGGAGGCTTGGGCGCGAGTCCTCTTTTTGCCACACACCTTACTAACCCGCCCTTAAACCCTGTCGACCGGTCTTTGGTTAAGTAAGGGCTTGAACTAGATAATCACTTTGGAAACTGATTTGGTAATACTGGGCTTCGAAGTACATATAAAGTAAATCACTGGAGAGATGTGCTGTAATTTGCATGCAAAAATGCCATGTGGCTTTTATCTTTTAAAAAAATAGAAAATAAAAACTACCTTTAATCCCACTGCCCACTGTTACATTTTGCTCTTTCCTTGTGTTTTGTGTGTATGGATTAAAGACTGAGATCATACTGCAGTTTGGAACCTATTTGTTTCACTTAATTTGCATTTTTCTATTAGCTCCCCATGATTCCCAATGACTAATGTTCTAATCACCTATCATATAATTTGCAGTTTTTACTTATTTACCGTTAATATGTCCTACACATGACATCGAGTCCCTGATTATTTTATTTCAGTGATAAATGCCTACGGTGGAACTGGGTGAATGAATGATGTAGCTTAAATATAGTCGAGAAAACGATTTTTAGCAGATAGGTCAAGGTTATTCTTTTTTAGTTCACACAGCTGCATCTGGTTCCAGATGTAAGCAGTTTGAAGTTCTGTTTCGGAACGGCAATAGCCTTCCAGTGACAGGCATAATTTCTAAGACAACCTAGTGACAAATTATTAAAAACGTAGTATTCTAGAAGTAACAACTGGAGGGCAATATATTTAAGGAATTTTGAAACAAAACGGGCTAGAATCCTGTATGTCCTACAGTGCTATTGTTGAGCATCTATTAAAAAGCAGTTAGCTGGAGTTACTAATGAAGGAGAGCTGTGCTGCTACTTCTTTCCTTTAGGTTTGGGTGTGGAAAGAGGTTTGCTCCTTCCCTTTGGCTCTCATCAGTTAGGTGGTGAGAATATGATGGGGAGTACAATTGGAAGCAAAACCATAAGGGCAAATCCACAAACTCCCAAAATTCTTTAATGGATAAGCTTAATGCCCAGCAACCTGAAAAACACACTAACAGAAACAGCAACTCACACCGGCTGAAGGTAGAGCACAGAACAGTAACAGCGCTAGCTGACGGTGCTTGGTAATCCGACAAGTAGAAAGGCCAGGTCTGTTTTTCTTCCTCCGGCATGACTTCTCTTGGACTTTCACATAAGTTGTTTCTGTTTAAATAAAAGGAAAGATATGGAAGACCAGGCTATCCCAATCATGCGAAAGGAGACAGGGTTTTTAAAAAGCCTTAAGAAGGAGAAAGAGGAAAGGGAAGCTTCCTGGGCATGACAGCAAATACCCCAACGAAGGGCAGATCTTTTTTTCTCAGTTGGTACTAGATAATTGTTTGGAACATATATGTGCTGAGGCTTGGATTGGGGTTCTGCTCTTTGACAAAGCATCTGTTCTCAGACACCCCAGCGTAATTCTTTCCTGTGATCTTCACCAGGTAACCGCATTGAGTCCCAGTCCCATTTGTACTCAAAATAGCGGGCTACCCGGTCTATCTTGCCCCGGTTTCGGCTTAACTGGTCCAGCCTTGGGAGAATAAAGGACTTGGGTCGGCTGGCAACAATCAGGTCTTGTTCATAAGCTGGAGGGCTCATTCCTTCCCTTTGTAGATAGCAAGTGAGCTGATCCTGAGAATTCCTTGGTATTCATGTGGTAGATTAAATTTTTCTGAAATATCAACAGGGGATTCCCTGTCTTTCTGGAACTGCAGGTTCATCAGCCTTTGTCTTAAGTCCCAGGGATCCATGTCCCTTTCTGTACCAGACTCGGACTCACTGACAGCCGACTCATCTGTCACTAACACGTCCCCATCCGGCTTCCCACGCAGCGCCTTTCTCTTCATCGCCGGCCCTTGCGGCCTTTGGGAGGCCTCTGGGGCTGGTTCTGGGGTGACGTTACTCTGCGCATGTGGGTACTGCAGTTGCATAGGAAGAGCAGGTCGCCTTCCTGGGGTCACTGAAGCTTTGCTGTAGGGATCATATTGGATAGACTGGGATTCTCTCCTGACTGCCCCCTCACCCTGCCCTGCACAGATACGGTGAAAGCTGCAGCGGCCGCTAACATTCATTCTTCTGGGTCCATATTGGCCCATTTTTGTCCACTGGGTCCCATGAGTTCCTCCATTGCTTCCCCTACACTGTAGGATCTTCTGCAAGAGAAAACGCTCATCAGTTCTCTAATAAGTTCCCAGCTCATAAACTGTTCATTCCCCTCTCATCTATTATTTTATAGCAGTGAAATGAAGAGTGGCTGAGGCAATTATAACTACAATAGTTATATAATAAAATATAGATAGGATAGGAACAGGTTTCTTTGCAGGGATGGGGGGCATTAACTCAGTTCTGGAGAAGCTCTTACCTGTTTTCATTTCAACTCTGTCATTCCCTCCCACTTTCTACTGCCTGGTAGTTCTCACCACCTTTAGTAACTCCTAAGACGGGACAGGTAAGTTCTGGCATAAGGAAAGCTTGAGACTCCATGACATGGGGCATAACGCTTAATGTACATTACGTAGTTTGTGCTTAGAGGGGCACTTCGTGTATCCAGCATTGTTCTTTGTGCTTTACATTAATTCATGTAATCCTCACAACCATGGGATAGGCACTCTATCTCTTTTTCACAGATGAGGAACACGAGGCATAAAGATGAAGTAACTTAGCCCAAGGTTACACAGCTAGTAAGTTGCACAGAATTCCAATGTATGAAAGTGCCATTATTTTTCAGCTAGTCCATGATTGATTTATTTTAGGCCTGCAGTCTTTTGCTGTTAAAAGAAGGTATTACAGTGAGTATCTTATGAATTTTTACATACTTATGCTAACATATATGCACGTTAAAATTCTAAAAGTAGAATAGATGGGTCAAAAGGTATGTGTGTGCTCAATTTTGATAGCTGTTATCAAATGCCCTCTAAAAATATTGTACCAATAGCCCTGTCTGGTGTGGCTCAGTGGATTGAGCACTGACCTGCGAACCGAAAGGTTGCTGGTTTGATTCCTAGTCAGGGCACATGCCTGGGTTGCAGGCCAGTTGGGAGTGTACAAGAGGTACCTGATCAATGCATCTCTTGCACACTGATGTTTCTCTCTGTCTCTGTCTCCCTCCCTTCCCCTCTCTCTAAAAGTAAATAAATAAAATCTTAACAAACAAAAGTTGTACTAATACTGTGTTACAGAGTTTGTTTCTCCATTCCTCTTCCAACATGGTATACTATCAAACTTCCTAGTCTTTGCAGCTAGTTTGGTTAAAAAAAAAAATTCTATAAATTTGGCATTTACTTAAACTTAATAAAACTGGGCATCTTTTCATTTATAAGCTTTTACTCCCTCCTCTTTGTATTAAATGCTGTTCTTGTCCCACTTACCTGTCAGGTTGTTGGACTTTTTCTTAGATTTTTACATTAAAAGTGATTTATATATTCATGAAATACTTACATATTAAGGGAGTTGAAGTTAGCCTTTTACCATCATTAACTTTTTTCTTCTGACTTTATTTTTTTGCTGGCATAAACTTTCATTTTTAGGTAGTCACATTTTTGGTTTTCTACGGTTTCTGTGGTGTTTTACTTAGAAATGCCTTTCCCATTCCAAGATTTTAAGAAAATTGTTTCATGTTTTCTTCTAGTACTTTAATAGTGTTTTACGTTGAAATTTTAATCTATTATAGATACAGAAATTCGAAGGGCAAATAACTAAATGAGTTACCTAGACATAATCAGCCTTAAAACAGATGTGGAAATGACCTATTACTGAAGTAACCATCAGTCATAGGTTGTCTAGTACCATTTTTAAGGTTGTCCTCAGATTATTGAAATATACCAGGAATTTCAACACTGATATCTAAATTACATCATCTAAACTAACTTTTCTAACTGCTAGAAGTACAGAGATCTTTTTTCAGAACATGCATTAAATTTGACTTAAAAACGGATCATGCTGTTGAATTACCTCTTTTCTGCCATCAAAATTGCTTCAAATGGCAAAATCTTGACTCCAGGTTCCACTTCCAATGTATAGTACTATCACTGACAAATTTCTTCAATCAGGCTAGCTTCTATTATACCACCTTTAAGACAAACCTGAGTATTAGATGATAGAACATACAAGCCACTAATTTTATCTGAGATACTAGAAAGTTATAGACACTCACAGTAGATGTCTATATTCCATGTCAACAGAAAATGATTGGAAAGATTGAACAAATGTAATGAGAAGTCAAAAGGAAATGTAGGGGGAAAATATCAATAACATCAGTCCTTACTCAGTGAATAAATATTAGAGATATGAAATCTACAGTTTTCCTAAATTCTATTTAAACCTTAACAATGCTAACTGAATATTTTTGATACTGCTTTCCTTTTCCCCTGTGAACTGGCCACACAGGATGGAAAAGAACAGTATCTGTGGATGGCCAACCCGTACCTGGGCAGAAGCAAAAGTCTGCTTAAGGCATTAAATTAAACCTTAGATACTATTCGAATATAATGCAAAGCTACTGACATGACCAAGGGAACCAGCGCTGAATCCTTTCACTCTCTTCTCAGGCGGCGTGGACCCATATGACTGATTTATCCCTGGGATTGGCTTGTGATGGCTGAAAACGACACAGAGTCCAGACTGACAGACTCCTAAGAAGAGTACAAGAACTGGAGCAGGAGGTTCAGAGACTTAAAAGAGAACAGGCCAACACCAAGGACTCAAATATTAGAGAACGTTCTTCTGGAGCTGGCAAGGCTAAGCACGCATTTGATTTCAGTGCTCATGGCCAGAGGCACGTCGCCCTGAAGATAGCCCATCTGGGCTGGGGGTACCAGAGCTTTGCCAGTCAGGAAAACACAAACAACACCATTGAAGAGAAACTGTTTGAGGCTCTAACCAAGACTCGACTAGTAGAAAGCAGACAGACATCCAACTATCACTGGTGTGGGTGAACCGACAAAGGAGTTAGTGCCTTTGGACAGGTAAGGGCCACGAGACTGTTTCTCAAAGCAAACACCAATATATTCTAGGTGTACATACTGGGGATTCGGATTCTGTGTATTTAACACAGTATCTTGCTCTAATTCCACAGGTGATTTCTCTTGACCTTCGGTCTCACTTTCCAAAAGACAGGAATTCAGAGGATTTTAATTTAAAAGATGGAGTCAATAGTGCTGCTGAAGAGATCCGTTATACTTACATTCTCAATCGGTGCTCCCCCCAGACATCCGTGTGCTGGCCTGGGCCCCCGCAGAGCCTAGCTTCAGTGCTAGGTTCAGCTGTCTTGAGTGGACATACTGCTATTTTTTCCCTCGTGCTGATTTAGACATTGTAACCATGAACTGTGCGGCTCAGAAGTATGTTGGCACACATGATTTTAGGAACGTATGTAAAATGGATGTAGCTAACAGAGTGATTAATTTTCAAAGGACTATTCTGTCTGTTCAAGTAAAGCTAGTGGGCCACAGCCTGGCTGAGGAGAGATGGCAAGACCCTTTCCAGTTATGTCAGTTTGAGGTGACCGGCCAGGTGTTCCTTTATCATTAAGTTCGCTGCATGATGGCGATCCTTTTTCTAATTGGCCAAGGAATGGAGAAGCCAGAGATTATCGATGAGCTGCTCAACGTAGAGAAAAATCCCCAGAAACCTCAATACAGGTAAATTAAAAAAATAATAACAAAACAGTTATTGCTTTAGGTTACTTTAAATATATTCTAGCACATCTTTCTCTCCCCACAGTTGTCTAAATAACTTAAGCCACTGAATCTTTCTTCATGAAGCTTTTAGTATAACTTGTAGAATGTGATAAACACGTAGGAGGTAGCAGTATCTTTGAATGTTCTTCTGGCACACTTCTATCCCAGTAGTAAGAAACAGGTGTTTGGACCAGCCCCTTAAAGAAAAGCACATTCGTTCCTACATTTTTTTCCCCCTTGAATTTATGTTAAGAGGTATAGTTAGGACCTGCTGAAGTTAAACAGTGATCATTCACACTATTCATATAAAATCTTGCTTCCTCTGTATTATGGAGTAGTCATGCTACTATACTTCGGAATTTTTCCTAATTTTCAGTTTCTGAAATGGCAGGAAAGGTAGGAAAAATAGTCACCTTTCTTTTTAGGTGCAGGCTGAGGTCAGAAAGACCAATAATTCATTTCTAAGCAGTGAAATCTATTAAGTACGTTTCCACTTCATACTACACAAAAGCTTGGAAAAACATCATCAGCTGTCTTTAATTTTATAGCCGTTTGGTGAAGCCAAGTCATCTCACTTCTAAGTGACCTGTTACCACTGATATTTACCCTAATACAGATCAAACCTAACCAGGAGACCTATGGTTTGTCTCCTTTTTCTATTAATTATAATGTTGTGCAAGGTTAGCGTTAGTGTTGTATTTTCTTACCTATTAGATACTTAATATTGACAAAGTTTCCCCCTTCCTTTTAACCCTGTTTTTCAAGAACTGTTGGATGGCTGCTGTGTATTCATACTGTTTTGTCTCTTTCTCTCTAGTATGGCTGTAGAATTTCCTCTAGTCTTATATGACTACAAGTTTGAAAATGTCAAGTGGATCTATGATCGGGAGGTTCAGGAGTTCAACATTACCCACCGGCAACAACAACGGGCTAACCAGGCTGTTAAGACCCACATGTTGTATAGCATGCTGCAAGGACTCGACGCTGTTCCAGTACCCTGTGGGACAGGTATGACAGGGAAATCCACCGATAAAGTTACTTACCAGAACCAAAGTTATACAGGGTTATGGGGAGGTGGATGTATATAAGGTCTGGAGGTGACTCTGTGCTGGTGAAGTATCCATGTAATGCCTGGCTGTATGTGTTACAGGAACAGAGATGGAAGGGGTGATAGAATGGAGAGATGTCAAGCCCCCTGCCATAAAGCACACCAGCGCCTTTGTAGAAGGAGTGAAAATGCGCACATATAAGCCCCTAATCGATTGTCCTAAGTGCCAACAACTAGAATCCCGGATTCAGCACTGTGTAAGCAGGGGACGCATCGAGGACCCATGTTTATTCAATGAGACAGAAACAAAAGCCAAAAGGGAATGTAATGACCCAGTAGAGGAAGAAAGTACCATTCTAGAGAAACCGACAAAGAGAGTCTGTGTTGATGCAGAAATTAAAAGCATCCTTTAACCACAGTAAACTCACCAGGATCTCGGAGGCAACAGCTCACAACAGGTGGACAAAAAGGAAGATCAATATTTACTGCAATAAGTCCTAGGATTCAGATGATCAGCTCTTAATAAAACAGAAAACCAAGATCACAGGCCCTATTTGAGGAAGTTCTGGCTTGAAAAGCAGATCATTCTCTAGTTCCTGTCCAAACGGATTAAGAGGGAAGAAGCAAACGCAGATGTGGAACGGAATGTGTTCACACCCCCCGGAACCTGTGCCTGTGTCCGCATTATTCGAGCCCGCCTGCAGTGTCTGTCATTTGTTGCGCTGTCCTCCTTCAAAGCAAATGAGATGTTCACTGCCCAGGTGAGTTTGCATGAAGATTGCTGTGTGAGGGTCTTATTTTCTAAGACAAACTAAAAAAAATGAAAGTTAGTCGGTTAACTATTTGATCATTTGGTGTGGTGCCAGGCGCAATACTACGCAACAGTGACCTGGGGCACAACAGCCCTCACAAAGCTTGCCCGTCTCTGCTGCGTTTTTCTCCAACCTTTGACACATGTAAAACACATTCATTGTTAGCCCCCAAGCCATGTAGTTCACCAGCCCCAGGCCCAGTGGTTTAAGGACAGCCCTCCCAGAGCTATCCAAGCTCAGTCTGGCAGAGCAGATGGGAGCCAGCTGCTGCGCAGACGAGGGAGCAGAGATGCAGTCTGTATAGAGTTCAAGGCGACCACATTTGCATTCAGGTAACTAATTACAGGAGTGTGGTTTGAGAGGGACAATGGCATAGTTTAGAAAGATAAGCAGGGGTCATGTCTGTAGAGCCTTTTAGGCCTTCCTGAAAAGGCTTAGGTTTTTATCTTGAGGCACCTCTGCAAAAACAAACGAAAAGCCAGCCTTGCTGTGTGTATGCTGTGGACCGGAAGAGGGCAAGACAGTGGGACCAATGGGGAGGCTGCTGCATTCATTGGGGAAATGATGGCCTAGACTAGGTTTGTAGTAGGGGAATAGAGACAAACACATGGATTTGAGATTAAGAAAGGCTCAACAGGACTCTGGGTGAATGAACGCGAGGTTCAAAAGGACGGAGGCTTTCAGAAGAACTCCCAGGTTTCAGATCTGAAGCACGTCTGGAACAGGACAGCATGCATGGACCTGGGGAATACTCTGCTAAGTGCAGTAAGCCAAAGAGATAAAGAAGTGCTGTGTGATCTCACTTATACACAGAATCTAAAGAACAAAATCAAACAAAATCAGACTCACAGATGCAGAGAACAAACTAAGGGTTGCCAGATGGAACGGTGTGGGGCTGGGGAAAAAGGTCAAAGGATTAAGAAGCCACAAACCAGTCACAAGCATGTAGAGGGAATGCAGACAATAAAAGTGTAATACTGTGTATGGTACCAGGTGGGCACTAGAATGATCAGGGGGGTCGCTTTGTAAGTTAACGCAACTGTCTCACCACTATCCTGTACAACTGAACAAATATAAAATACTGAATGTCAGCTGTAATTGAAACATAATAAATCACTCCTGATTTTTAAAAATCAACTTTAAAGAAATGGTACATGGAACAAAAAGCACTAACTAAAAAGTCATGCTTGGGAGAGTCTGTAGAAGCAAAGAAGAGAGGATCAGGGTCTCAGGTCTTAAGTAAATCCTTTCAAGTTTAGGTTATACTATCAAATTTAGAATAAGCTTTTAGTGACATTACTTCTGGTGGTTAACATAGAAGAAGCTAGTGAGAAGCCCCAAAGTTTAACTTTTCAGAATTACTTCAGTTATCTGAGGTAATATCTGTATGAATTCCAGTTTCTGAGCCATGGTGGGCACTAAATACATGTTAGAAGTTAAGCAGGGCTTGGATCTTACTTTCTTCAGTGTAGAATGGAAGGAATTCAATAGGTTTTGAACTTCAAATGACATTTTATGTATCAATAAATATATATAAACAAAACTGAGCTTTTCAATGTTCATGCAGAATAAACCTACCTACTAAAAAGATGAGCAGAGAACAAAGAGGAGCAGAAATGAAATAGGTCTGTGGACAAGGAGAAATTCCAACACTGAAGCCAAAGAGACTCTTTTGTGTACCATAATACAGAGCAGCAATTTTCAACCTTTTCCATCTCATGGCACATACAAAAAATTACTAAAGTTCGGCAGCACACCAAAAAATATAGTTTGTGCTGATCTGACCAAAAAGAGTATAATTCTGATTAGTTCACACCAGACGGCTATTGTGTTGGCTGTTGTCATTTTTGGATTTGACCACTTAAGGGAAAAGAGGTCAGTGCCCCAAACCAGTCAGGTATGGCAATCTTTTAAAAATTGTGCTGCGGCACGTGAGTTGAAAATCACTGCTATACAGTGATCAAAGTATTTATTTACATTTAAATTATAGCACACTCCCATTCTTTTTTGAACATACAGGAGTAGGTGTTTGCCAATAAAATCTAAACTTTAGTAAAGTCCATAGGCAACTGTCAGTTCTTTATATTAAAAAGAAACACTTTCTAATATAAAGACCTGATAATCCTTTCTCTTTACTGAGGAAGAAACTGTCATCTAGAGACTAGAACACCTTTTATTTTGTAAATAATTATAGACAGTATTAACTAAAAGCCCTACAGTACCTTCTCTTCAAAATCCTAAGCAATTTGGTGTCCCATGTTCAGTTTCAAGTGAAGGGATTTCGAGTGTGGAAGAGGTAGGAGGGGTCAGTACTTATAGATCCAACCATTCCAGGGAGGCTACTGCCCAGTAAAACAAGTTCCTCTACCTCTGGGGAGGTAAACATGCCGCTTAAAGAACCACAATATTAGAACAAAACAACAGGAAAAAATACCGTGAAAAGGAACCCTAATCAAAAGGGACAATAAAGTGGGGAAGGTATTTGTACCAGGTTCAAAATACTAATTCAAATTCCTCTTAGAAAGCTAATAAAACATACACACACCCACGGAATAAGGAAAAGACAGATGATTTACCAAAGAAATAATAATAAACGAAGAAAGAGATGTTTAGTCTCATTAACACAAATAAAAACATTAAGGCATCCTTCTAGACTGGTAAAAATTTTCAATACCCAGGGCTGGTCAGCCCGTGGAGAAGGAAGCAGCCTCGCACTCTGTCTGGGCTGGGCGGGGTGGAGAGGGGATATCAATTTTTCTAGAGGGCAGTTGGACATTATGAATCAGTTTAAATAGTACCATAATTTCAAGCCATCATTCACTTCAGGAATTATTCTAAGGAGACAAACTGGATAAGAAGGCAGATGAGTGTACGGACTAATAACCACTACCCGCTATTCTCTGATGACGACGAAACTGGAAGAGCAAATGCCTGTCATCAGGGAATTGGTCAGATACTAATACATGGTGCGGTACAGCCAGAGCAAGAAAGGCCACGCATGGGTTAAAAGTGATAATGCATATCTGGACTTGACAGACGTGATCCTAAAATATTCTTAGGCATCCATCATCTGCTTTTTAAATGAATGTGCTTTATTATATTCAAAATATGCAATTACTTAAAAATACATTTCATAAGTATAATGTAAATATATACTCACATTGACTAGAGCTGCAGTAAATCTAAATGTGAGCATTTTTTTGGCTGATGGAATTTCTAGTGCTTTCCTCCATTCATTATACATACCTAATATTACTTAATTTACTTATAAAAACAATAAGCTTGTGTAACTTTTATAATCGGGAAAAAATTTAGTTTCACTGCGGTAGAAGCGTGGGATTGAATTTCACACTCGATCCTAATACAGCAAGGCAAGTGTTTCTCGCAAGGTCACACCCATTAGTTCACTAAAGGCGTGACTAGAGGGTGAGAAGCCGGTGGGCTCTTTACAGAAAGACCGCAGTCGGCACCGCCCGGCCCACGGCGGGTGTCGCCTGTCTGCGGCACTCGCGGCCCCAGGGAAGGCCAGCTCCCTCGCTGAATGCGACCCCGACCCCTGGCCCCTCCACCTCGCTAAGACCTGGCCAAGGTGACTTCGGGGGCTCGGCCGCCCAGGGCCGGCGCGTCTCCGCAACGCCCACCCGGCGGTAGGTACGTCCCAGCTCCGGTCTACGCGCCCGGGATCGGTACCCCGGCAGGTTGCACTCAGCCCCGACCTGTGCCCATCAGCCGGGCAGCCCTCGGAGCCCTTCTCCCGCCCAGCCTTGCTTACCCGCCCCGCCGACGTAGGCTCGCCGCCGGGTCCTGCCGATCCGCAGGTGTCCGTTGTCGTCCCGCATCTTGCGCAGGCGCACTGCCCATCTACGCGCAGAGGCCGCGGAGGTTTAAACCACAAGAACCAACCGGCGCCCTCGGCCCCTCCCTGCAGCCCTTCTATAGGTCCTGAGGGTAAAGCTCTTCCAGTTCTACAGTCTGATTGGTGTATGTTTTTCTTGACCCGCCCCTCAGGCAGGAAGAAGTTAGGGATTTGAGGCGGGGATTGGGAAATGTGCAAGCCCCGCGGCGTCTGGGCGGGAACGCGGAGCCGTTGCCTTGTTACCCCGTAGGCCCGACGCTGAGTAGGGGGACTCCTAAGCCTCCGTCAAGGGCGAAGTAGCTGGGTCTTCGGAGAGACGGCTCTAGCGCTCCGCCCACCTCAGGGGTCTTCACCTTTCCCCACTCTGCGCGGCTGCGATCGGAGCCGTGACCCCGATCCCGCCTCTGCGCCGCAGCCCGCCCACCCAAGTCTGACAGGCGGGCTCTGTAGGAAGGCCCGGACGCGCGTGGAGGCCTTTCCGAGGCTCACAGGCTCTGATCGGACCGCGTGCTCTGTCCCCAGTCCCACCCGCGTTCCCCTAACTGAGCTCCTTGCTCAAACGCCCACTCACCTGCGGTGTTCCTGAGGAATGCTCCCCTCTACTTCTTCACTTAGTCTTACCTTAAAACATTCTTTTTCGTATGAACCCGAGAAAACAAATGTCTAGTGCTTTGGGATTGCTGAGAAGAGGAGACGTGGGAGTGGGGGCGTGGGGAGTAGAACCTCCCACCCCCTAACTCAATAACCTAGTCGCTGCCCTGAACAACTAGTCCTCCAAGTCCTCGCGCAGATAGGCAGGTGCTGGTTGACTGACTTATACTGTTTCTTAAACCCAGAATTATGAGAGAGGAAATGTTTAATCCTTTCCCCCAAATACTTCACATTACCCCTTAGTCCCCCGCTTTGTCCCAGGGCCTTTGCATTACCTCTAGGGCACTTTGGATGTTTTGGGGGAAAGGAAAAGGAACGAGAAAATGACAGCAGCAGATTGTGAAGATTGGAATGACCCTGCCCCTAAATCACCAAAATCCTAACACTAGTGCACACAGTCCTTTCTTTCCTCGTGAACAAATATCCCGTGTTCAGGTTTGGTCATCTTATACCTGCATGATTTTTCTTTGGCATTGAATCCCCAGTCTGTCTTAGGAACTAGAGGAAACAGCCCATTTTCTTACCTACTGCTTTAATCGTTCACATATCCTTACCACTTGCCCCAGGAGTGTCCTGTTAGGTTTCACGTTAAGTTTTGACCTTTGAAAACCTTTAATCATCACCACTTGTCATATTTCAAGAGGTGTCTTGTGTTCTACTGAATCATTGTTTCTGGTAGATTACTTCCTCTGACTTTACCTAGAACTGATTTAATAATCCTCATGGTTCCCTGAAATCCTCTGACCCAGGTCAAGAAACCTTAATGAAAGCCATCTAAAATACCGTATATGGAAGAAAATCCTATACTTATATACCAAATTGCTTTTTAAAAAATCATTAAGGAAAATTTCAAACATATAAAAAATTGTATATAATGAAGCCCATGAAGCCCCATGAACTTATGCCAGGCTCCAATAATTATTAACTCACGAACAGTCTTGTTGCTTCTATATCACTATCTATGTACTTCTTGTATTGTTTTGAAGCAAATATCAGGCATCTGAAATCTATAGATATTTCAGCACGATTTCTTTAAAATGGGCCCTTTAAAACATAACCACAGTACAATTACCACACCTAGAATATTTACTATATTTTAACATCATCCAGTGTTCAGTTTTCTGCTTGTAATTTTTTTCTTTGCTTCTTTGAATCAGGATCCAATCAAGTCCATGTGTTGTGACTGTTTGACATGTCTTTTAAGTTTCTTTTATTATGTAAGTTCTTCCTCCATCTTTTCCCTTGCAATTTACTTGTTGAAGGGAATCATATTGCTGGTCCTATGGAGTTTCCCATGATTTGGATTTTTCTTATTATATCTAAGTGATGTAGTTTAGCATTGTTTCCTCACCTTTCTTTTTATAACACAGCTCTCCTCCAGATGTTCACCCTAATTATGTTTAGCTGGCTTACTGACCCATTGGCATCTGCATCTACGCATTCAAATATTGCTTCCCACTGGCTGTGTCACGCTTAAGTTAATCACTCCTTTATGATATCTGTGCTGACCTCACCTCTTTGTTGACATTTTCAAACCTCTTCAACTGTAGCTAACTAATCCTATCTCTAACATTTTCAGTTTTTCCTTCTTTATGTCTTCTCCGAACAGGGTTAAAACAAAGGCCTAAAGAAAAGCAAAAATGAAAACAGACAACTCTTCCTTGACACTGCTGCCCCCTCCTGTCAGCCTTTTTCTTCCGTCTCTCTCTGCCCTTGCTCAGTTCCTTAAGTCCCTGAGTTCTGGATTCTGCCTTTAACAGCATATTCAAACTGTACTCTTCAGGTGTCCCTGATCTTAGTGGTCAACTTGAGTTGTTTTGCTCAGTCTCGTTCTCTTTTACTTTTTTGAGGGTATTTGATCACTTATTCAGCAAATATTTATTGAACACCTATGTTAGGTACTGTGCCTTGGTGATTTGATAATCAGTATAAAGACAAAACCTCTGCCCTCTGAAGCTTCCAGTCTGGTAGGAGAAGTTGACATTGGTTGGACAATCACAAATTACTGTAAAATTATAATTGTGTTTATTGTAAGGAGAGGCCAATGGTCCAATGAAAACACCTAAAAATAGGGAGATTTGACATAGTGTCACAGAAACAAGAACTAAAAGATAAGTAGGGAAAGGACATGGAGGGGAGAGATAGGGGTGAAGGTTTGCTAAGCAGAAGGAAAAGCATATGCAAAGGCCTATGGGGGCGGAAGCTTGAAGAGTCAAGAAATTGAAAGAAGACCAACAAAGAGACGGAGGGTACAGGTGAGACCGGAGAGGTAGGCAAGGGCAAAATCCTGTAGAATCTTTATCCTAAGAACTGAAAGTTGAAGGGAGAATTGGGTTGTGTTATGTGACGCACTCAGATTTGCATTTAAAATTTCATTTTGGCGGCACTGAGCAGAATGGATTTGAGGAGGACAAGGTTATACGTGAAGTCCAAATGGGAGGCAGCTGCAGCATTCCAGGTGGAAGACGGTGGTGGCTTGGGCTAGACCTCTAAGCAGCAAGAATCAGCAAGAAGGAGGCAGATGGAGACATTTAGTGGGTAAAACCCACAGTGAGTTGAATGTGGATTGACTGGGGTTGATGTGTAAGAGACAGACAGGTCATGGATTATTCGTAGGTTTCCGGTTTGTGTAGATGGATACTGTTTTCTGGGATAAGGAATCCTAGAAGAAGACCATGTTTTGAGAGGCAGAGTCAGACTTTTGGGCATAGTGAATTTGAGGTGCCCTTGAGAAGTCCAGGTAGAGATTAAATTAGGCAGTTGGAAATCTGAGAGTAGAGGTTAGATTAAAGGTATGGAATATGGATGGATGGTGGTGTAAGTAATGGGTGAGAATGCAGTGTTTCTGGAGCGTAGAATCAAAAAAGAAGGCAGCTTACTATCTTCTTGAAACTCTCATCTGTTGAGCTCTATGAGACTACCTTGTCCTGGTTCCCATCCCACCTCTTCTCTTCTGCCACTCCACTGCCCAAGGACTGGTCCTTTTTTTTTTTTTTTTTTCCTAAGATTTCATTTATTTAGAAAGAGGGTAAGGGAGGGAGAAAGAGAGGGAGAGAAACATCAATGTGTAGTTGCCTCTCATGTGCCCCCAACTGGGGACCTGGCCCACAACCCAGGCATGTGCCCTGACTGAGAATCGAACCAGTGGCCTTTTGGTTCACAGGCCAGCACTCAATCCACTGAGCCATACCTGCCAGGGCATGATTTGTCCTTTTCATTCTTCCCCTTGGAGAGGTTAATAGTTTTGTTGTTTCCAATAAGCATTTCAAGTGAGATAATTTCAAAAATCTTCATTTCAAATCCTTTCTTCTGAGTTTTTAAATCCATCTTAGCTGCATACTAGAATTTCTACATGGCTATATCTTTTCATCTTCCCAAATGCAACATACCTGAAATATTAATCATCTTTTCCCTCTGGATTCACCCTTGAGATTTCTGTATTCTGATCAATGGATCATTTCTCCAATACTTAAGAAATGATCATTTTTTACCCTTCCTCATCCCTATATGCAGTATCTCATAATCATTAAATTCTGTAATTCGCTTCCTTATACAGTCTCATCTCCCATTTCCTTTTACTACTAATCACTGGTTCATCCCTAATTACTTTATTCTTGGATTATTTCAGTAACACATTTCGTAATACGGGAGGACATGGCATTAAGTAGGTAAGAGTGTAAGCTCTAGGGTCATATTATTTAGGCTCAAATTCTCACTCCTCCATTCCCTAGTTTTGTGACTGGGGAGAGTTATGTGGCCTCTCTTCGATTGTGCTTTCTCAGTCTTAAAATGGGGATGACAATCTGACTTTATTCACATGGCCATTGTGAGAACTCAATGAAAAAACCCATGTTAGCACAGTGTCTGCCAAGTAATAGTAACTCACTGCATTATAGATATTGTACAGTATCATGCTTTATTCTTGTTCTGCCGTCCATTATAGCTCCCCTGGCCCAGTCCGTCCTCTGCATCATTGCCAGGTGAGTCTTCCTTTGGCTGCCAGGGAGGCAGAGGAGAAGACGCTATCATTAACCTACGCTCGCTACACCTCGGTTTCAGTGGGGAAGAGGCATATCATTAATCTGAGAGAAAAGGTTCTGTCAGAAAGGAAAGGTCAAGAAACTAGAGGCAGGGGGACAACACAGAGGTTGCATCACCAGGTGAGGCCCGGGAGGGGTGCCCGGTGCCCTGGGCACCATTACAAATGCCCCAATTGCTGCACTTCAGATTATACCCTTTGTATGTGGTCGTCCTCTGACTTGGATGCTGTCTTCCAGTCATTCACTGCGGAAAGAGTTGAAGAGCTGAGTTTTTGTTCTCCCCGAGATAGGAAGATGTGTGAGAACTCAGGGTCAGGCGTTGGGGAAAGCAAAGGCGCAAGGTGGCAGGTGCTGGGCTGGGGGATGGGGTGGGCGACAGAACTGACCCAGCACTCAGGCCTGGTCTGGGAGTAGTCTTCTCTAAAAATTCGGAATCAGCCCCGTTATGCCTTCTCCCAGAAGATAGCTACTTGTGCCTAAGTGTTTGGCATCTGGAAAGGCGCTCAGAGATTTCCACAAGATCCCAAAGAGAAGGGAGGCCTGGAGGTGGAGCAAGAGCTATAAGGAGAACGTCCCCATGACACTTTTGTCGAGTTGGTTTTAGGGACATAGACTAGCTGTGAGTATTGCGCCCGTCTTTGGTGACGCTGGTTTGGAGAGCTAACCCTCTCTCGCTGGGCCGGAGCTCACTTCATTTACGTGCTGCCCACTCCTCTGTGGGAAACTGGTCTGTTCTGAACCCGAACCCCCATCTGCAAAGGTCATCTTGGAAGACACTGTTCTCAGTCTTCCTGCCCACTCCTACCCACAAGCCAAATCTAGCCCTGGTGGCGGTTAACCTTTAACCTTTATCACAACACTCCTACTGGCCCCCGCACTGCAAAGCTCTTCCTTATCCCATGCCAGCACCTCAGCAGCGCGCCCCAGGCCACTGTCCTCAGGACACGTGACCTTCTCAGAGAGTGGCTCCTGGCGGCTGAAGTCTCTGACACCTACACTGGCTAGGAGGTCTGAGCACATGCGAAAGTAGAAAAGCAAAGCGTTTCATGTTCTGAACTCAGCCCCATCGCACAGCTTTCTAATTGGGTGGCCCTGGTGGACGCCCCCCTAGTTCAGTCTTGGCCGGGGAAATCATGACTGGTGGTGCCAGCCTGCAACCTTCCCACTGCGCTTGTAAAGCAAAGGTGTGTACACTTAGAGTCAACGTAACACCTCTCGGGCGTTGTTCATACACTTTCTTGGGTGGGTGGGAACAGGCAGAAGCTACATCTGGGGAGCAGTACACCCTCCAGGGCCTCTTCTCCAGTGTGACGGGCCTCCGTCCCAGCAGGCTGTGATGGGAAGTGCATGGGACAAGCACCCGCTGTGACTGCAGTCATGGGTATTGGTCGAGAACTGCTGTTTGGGGGTGACTTGCAGGAGCCTCCCACCGTGTACGCATCACTCCGCAGTGCAGTGGGCTCACACTGGAGCTACGGACTGGAAGGCGGGGCCCGCGTGATGGCCCGGGGCGGCGGGCAATGGCTCGAGGCAAAGCCCTCTGCGCTCACAGACGGGGACTCAGTCTAGGAAAAGCTTTTGGAGACCGGGTGCTGGAGACGCCTCTGGGAGGCAGCCCGTGAAGAAGCTCGTTATTGTTAGTCCTGGCCTCCCACAGTGGGTGCCCTTTCGGCCATGTCCAATGGGCTGAGCTCCTAAGCCAGGCAGGCGGCAGGGCGGGAACTAATGCAAATGGTGACTCAGAGCTCGTATCTGACCCCAAATGCGCCTCCCATGCTTCTCTCCCCGGACCCGATCCCCAGGGAGACACGATTAGAGTCTCCCTACAGCTTTGCATGGTGGGACATTTCAATCCAATTGTGTTTCCTATAGACGTTGGGCTATGCTGCTTCTATGCCCGACTTCCATTTGACACATTTAGTAAAACACTGCCTTCCAGGCTGTGCAAGGCTGGACAGTCTGGAGCACGGTTAAAGGGGGGCAAACAGGGCTAAGTCAGGAGGCTGAGTCGGGTTGGATATGGAGGAGGAGGGGGTGGGTCGGGGTCTCTGGGGTGAGAGCCAGGCATACTGAGCAATGTTTTGGGGGTTCATCCAGGCTGCTAGAGGGAGCTTGGGACTGAGGCAGGTCAAAGTGGCAGTAGCACTTGTTAGCCAGACCTGTCTCTCCTGCAGGGGTGGGAGTGAGGCCGGCCAGCCGCCCTGGGGAAGAAACTGTCAGGGAGGGGAAACGTGACTGACACGCCTCCTTTCTCCTGCCTGGATGGGCTCTCACAGCCCCCGGGATAAAGTAAGTCTTGCCTGGGCCTGGCGACGCCCCTCAGGCCCCCTCCCTGCTGAGCAGGGCCAGGACTCAAGTTTGAGGCTGGCAGAAGAGGTTGAAGAAGCGACCTCTGAGTGCAGGACCCTTTTGGGGGGCAGTTTCTCTTTTGATTTGACTTTTCCCTGTATCTCATGCCCTTTCACGGTTCTCCTTCAGGGGAAATGTCAACCTAACTTGGGGCTTAGTACAAAGGAGCCTAATTTGGCCTCAAATCCATTACCTTCCCCTCCTTCTATGGCCACGGGAGATGGGTACAGCTTGTGCCTCTGGGCAGGAGGGGAGCAGGATGGCACGCACTACAACCCCCATCTGGGGAAGAGCCACAGTAAGGAAAGGGCCTTGGGTAGGAGCCAGGACTGGAGGGGAGAAAACGTAGACGCTGGGGCTCAGGAGAGGCCTCGGGGCAGGTCTGGGAACCTGGTTCCAGGGGCTCAGGTGAGGAGGTGGGAGGAAAGAGCAGGGGGCCAGCTCGTCCTCCTGTACCTGTGGGAGGGAGAGATGGCCCCAGCTGTCCAAGGTCTTTCCGTGGCCCACACCAAGATCCCGGGGTGACAGGTGTTGGAAAACTAAGCAGCTGGCTGAGGCTTCTGGCTGAGTCTGGAAGGTAGGCTCAGGTATCAGCCTTTATAAAGTGGGTACCTGGTGACCAGCTCCTGAATCTCCTCTCTAGTCTGGGCTTCACATTCTAGAAGGGACAGGGAGGTATAGTGATAAGGGCACACATTTCACGGTGAAAAATCAGAATATCACATACACAGCCTGCGGCAAAAGTAGGTTTACAGTTGAGTATGCAAAATACAGAGCTTATTCTTACACTAGTATTTATTCAGTACTGTATTATTTTCTCTACGAACAACTATAAACCTACTTTTTGCCCAGCCTGTGTCATGTCAGCTGTGATGGCATTTATTAACACGAACATCTGCCCTGGCCAGGTGGCTCAACTGGTGGGAGCATTGTCCTGTACACTAAAAAGGTCATGGGTCCCATCCTGGGCTGGGGCGTGTATGGGAGGCAACCTGACTGACGTCTCTCTGTCACATCCATATTTGCCTCTCACACTGATGTTTCCCCTCCCTCCCTCCCTTTCTCTGTGTCTCTCTCTGTCTCTCTCTCTCTGCCCCACCCCTTTCCTTCTCTCTCAAATTAATAAACATATCCTCAGTTGAGAATTTAGGGGAAAAATCCATGAACATCTGATATGTGTATAGAAATAATATTGTGTGAAGATATGACAAAATATGCACATTGTTTTTCTCAGATTTGAGGGCATAAAGGGGATTTCATTTATTTCTTAGTAAGTTTGGTGTATTTCCAAAATTTCTGTTGCTTTCACTGAGAGAATAATGTTGTTCAAAGCTGCCAGGACAAAGACCGGAGAAGGCCCCGGGTGGTATGGAGTTGGGATTCATGCGCAGATCTTCATCACCGATTGCTCGGGTCCAGGTGCAGGGGCATCGTCCCCGGCGCAGCAAGGGGCCTTGGCTTAGAGGCATAAGCTGATGCTCTCAGCTCAAACCCTCTGAGGCCCCTGTCCGTGATGGCTGCATGGGTGTCACACCATCCAAGGGGAAGATGCCCGAAAGTGGTTCCCCTGGGAATTCCGTCCGGACGGTGGCACGTCAGCCAGGCTGTGAGATCATCTAGTTTCAGTGGGAGCCTGTTCATGAATGTGGCCTCTGCCAGGCAGAGGGAGGTTTTTCTTCTTCTCTTTTTATGGAAACGAACTTGATTTAGGGTAGAGCTGCACTAGAGTTCAGGGCGCCCTCCTCCAGATTGGGAAGAGAAGGAAACAGTGAGGCACAGGGCCCAGAGAGTGGCCCACTGGAGCTCCCTGGGGAGAAGACTTTCACTCTGAGCATCCCTAGTCTTCAGCTATAAGACAAGACCTATGCGGTCGTTCAGAGAATTCAAAGAGAATGAATGAGTAACAAGCACAAAGATGTCTGGTGTCAAGTAGGGTCCTCATGGTCGTTCCCTTAGCCATGACCCATGTGTGAGCTTGTGAAGTCCTGACTCCATGAGACAGACCTCTGAGGGCCCCTGTGTTCACCCAGGAAAGTTCAGGGGCTTGTCTGCAGTCACAGCGGGTAGGTAACGCACTGGGGCTCCTATCCCAGGTGTGCAGGGGGTGCACTCACAGTGAAGATGATGAGGGGAAGCCCCCCTGGCTGTAGTGCGTCTGGCTCTGGGAGTGAACCTGTGAGAAACGCTCACAATAAAAACTGGGACACAGGACTTGAGCAGTAAAACGAGGCCTTTATTCACGAGTCTGCAGAGCCGGGCGCACCCTCATAGCCAGGAGAATGTGCGCGCCAAGTAGACAAAGGAACCTGGTTTTATAGTCTTAGCTTCCCCACCCTAGCGCAACTAGTTTCCCCTCCCCTCTCCTCCTTCCCCGTTTCTCCATGACTGGATACTCCGGAGGTACAATCTAACGCGTTCATCTAAATGCCCCTATTGTGATTTGTGAATATGCTAATGTTATCCACTCCCTTCTCAGAGATCCTTTAATTACATTTGCCTTTTGTTACCAATGACTTTGCTACTGGTTTGGGAGTCACTATGACCTTGTTTCTAACAATTTCCCCCTGTCTCTTTTGGAAAATTGACTACTCAAAACATTCTATTTATTCCTCCAAATTTAAGGAGGATTTCTTGACTTTCTTCTTCATGGTTAGGATTCCCTTTGGTCTCTCGGAGGAGGAGATTATGAAAAGTTGCTGCATCTGTTTAGTTAGTGCAGTCTCAATTAGTCTTTGAACTAAACCTCTGATGCATGGAATACAGCAGCCTAAAGCTGTGAGGACGCCTGTTACCACTATGAGGGATACCAGAGCTGATGAGATTATTCCTTTCCAGTTGCCAAACCAATTTTCTAACCATTCTGTTATGGGATTGTCAATACCTGAGTTTTCTGCTAGCTTATTTGCTAAGGTAGTTAGTCCCTGCAGAGCCTTAGTGATAGATTCATCAGGGGCTGTATTATTAGGGATAAAGGTGCAACACTGCCCCCCAAGCATTACACATACACCTCCCTTTTCTGCCAGCATCATATCCAGTGCCATCCTGTTCTCCCAAGCAACTCAACTGGTGGCATTTAATAAATAAATCAACAGAAGAGCACTGACTCAAACCCTGCTGCTATTTGATTTCTAGCTTTAAACTCATTTGGAACTCCTCTGGGGACCCCAATTGCGTCAATATAGATATGAGGATCAAAGGATCCACCAGGCACCACTGACCTCTTTTCCCTAACAGGGGCAGTCTAGTCTGGACCAGTTTTGGAAATGCTAGGGTAAATGGGATAGCCAATTGAACCAGGGCACAGGTTCCACTCCACCTGTCAGGTAGGATTTTCCAGAGACTCCTTTGCCCACAATACCACCAGACATCTGCTCTGGGGACTTGGAGGGGAATATAGTCGCCGGCCCCACTGTGAAGGTGGCTCGCATTTCTGGTATGAGTGCATGTTCGGAGTTCTTCTGCAGGGGTACCCGAATTCGCTTCCCACCTAGAGAGGCAAGAAGAGTCATTCATGGGCCCCACTGAGTATGAAGGGAGGGATTGAGTCCCATTACTCCTTATAGAGGGAAGAGGAGAGACAAGCTTCTGCAAGTCCCATTTCCCCATGCATTCTCATCCTGGTAGAGAGCGAGCATACAGGTCATTCCCGAGGGGTCAGAGTCCCAGCCTAGTGGAAATGGTACGACCTGTGCCTGGGGTCTCCCTGTGGTACAAGCATAACAGTTGCTTTTATTCAGGGAATTAACAGCAAATTTGACCCATTCTACCCAAGCATTTGCGTCTCCGTACCCAGTCTCTATCTCTAAGGTTTGTCTGAGATCTAATACCTTAAAAACTTTTACCTTGGCTGGATTATTCTGGAGTCTTTTCTGAGGTGTAGCTGAGAGAAGTTAGATTTTCTAGGGAAGGAGTAGTTGTCACTAAGTGAAGACCTAGCCACCCTACTGGATTTATGTCAGATACATTAGCTTTTAGGCCATAAACTCTGGCAGCTACATGGGGTTCCTGACTTAAGGTCTGTGGCTGGTTCAGTATCAGAAGAAGAGGGTTGCACTGGAGAGGCTGGCAGTTTCGGGAAGGAGCTCCTTGGTGAAAGTTATTTTAAGCAAAAGAGAGACCAGTTTAAAGTGAAGCCCACTGACCAACCCATACTTCGCCAACCCAACCACTTAGTTCAGCCAAACTGTTGAGTCTCAGGGGGCGGCAGTGCAGATGGGCTTCTTAAGTGCAGCTTCTATGTACAGACAATCACTCAGGTAATGAGATTATAGACTTATAGCCTATGAAAACAGAAAGAACACACACATGTTAATTCACACAACACAATTCACAAACCAATTTCTAAATTTGCAAGACTGTCTTATTGGGAAGACATCAGTTGCAAGGCATTTGACATTCTTCTTGCCTGTAAATTAAGCATTATTGATAATGTCACAGACCTGGTTTAACTTTTGAATGAAAACAAACTTTTAATTAAAATAAACTTTATAGACACAGCTGCACTAGTTTATAGTTTACCACTGATCATTGTGATTTTCCTCAAATCACGATTTTTCTTCTTAAGATTACCCTCCTTGTTATTAAAGGGACTGCATTAAGTCCAATTTTAATTTAGCCTGTTCATTTGCATAAACACAACAAGAGCAGTGATTGACCACATAAGATTTTTTTAAGTCTGCTTTGCTGGAACTTATACAAGGAACCTTCATGTTGACTTTTAGTCTGCCCATCAGGGCACAGAAGCTGAGTCACACACCTGCCATCTGGCCTTGCCTGTAAAACCCATGCTTTCCCAAATCCTTTGGGTTTTCCATTGTGCCTTAAGTTTCTTCCTAGCCATTTATTAGGGAAGCAATCTTCGTTTTTTTTTCCCTAGAAAGATTGCCATGGACCGCACAACCAGCCAAGGTGCCAGGCCTTTCCCTCATGGGCTTTCATTAGCCTAAGCATGCCTCCTTCAGGCATGACATTCCAGTCAAAGCCTCGGCTGACATAACCACCATTAGCAACTGTCTTTTTAGTTTTATGCAAAGAAACCTAATGTAATTACTTACTTCTTTAAATTGCCAAGTTCTGGAGGGATCAGGTAGGGAGAAAAATATAAAGGCGTGAAGGAAAATCCTTGTCCTTCAAAACTGCATTTCCATGCATTATACCTTCTATTACTAAAACCATACAATTTCTTCTCAAAACCTTTATAAATTTCTAACCAACCTTTTTATTTACATGCCTTACACCTTTCCTGGTTCCCTTTCTTTCATGTGAAGTTTTAAAATTTCCCTGGGAAACCTCTATTCTTCCTTTCAGAGCATAAACAGAACACAAGCAGCTGAGGTTTTCTTTTCCCAGGTTTAAAGCTTCCATAACTTTTTTTTTTTTTTATAATTACAACTTTCCTCAGACCTTCTGCAACATTCACAAACTTTCTAAATACCCTTTACTGCTTTAGATTTAACCATAACATGCTTCCAATCCCTGTTCTTTTCCACACGGTGAAGGACAGTACTCAAACTCAGTATCTGGCAGCTAAAAGTTCCTAGATTTGTAGATATTCTGCAGTTTTCTGAAGCTTAGACCTTGCAAACACCTGTCATGCAGCAATGACTTGAATGTTTAGACATATACCACTTTGCAAACAAAGCACATCACCTTAAGAGCATATCTAACCCACCATTTTGCCCACTTCAAAGATGGCGGCAGCATTACATGCAGCATCTTTGAAGATGGTGGCACCCATAAGTACCACCCACAAGATGGTGGCAAACCCACGTGACTTATCCACCATGGTGGAGCACTCACGTGGCTCACCCTAAATGGCAGTATACCTATGAGGCTTAGTGTCCAAATCACAACCTTCATGCAGGCTCTGCAGGGAGAGACCCATTTCTCCTCCTGCAGAGGTGGAGTTATTGGCTTTGCAGTCACTTCAGAGGCCATAACCAAAAGGCGTGCTGAGAGGGAAGTCCCTTGAATCTGCAGACGGGTGGGCACTGCAGAAGCCACGCTCACCTGCAGAGGGGGCTGCGCCCCAGGAGCCTCCGATGCTGCCGCGGGAACCGCCCCCACCTGGGGAGAAGGCTGTGCCGCGGGAGCCGCCCCTACCTGTGGAAGGGGTGGTGCCATGGGAGGCGCCTTTACCTGGGCGCAGTTTGGCGCCAAAACAGTTCCTTTGTCTCCCGGATTTAGAGAGTTAAAGAGGGCTACTTCCTCATTCTCCTCCTCTCTTCTAACATACACTTTCTGAGCTTCCCTGAGGAGTTTTTCAGTTGCTTTAATTGGCCCATTCACTTACTTTTTGCAATTTCTTACAAATATTTGGCCAGTTTCTGTTACAATGGTGACTTTTAAGAGTCCCTGTCCCACAGCATTCTCTGGATTTAGACCAGAATACTTCCTCATTTTGTCCCTGAGCTTCTGCAGGGATCTGATGGAGCTGTATTTCGAATGCCTTGGAGACATTCTGTGCATGGGGAACGGACTCCTTGATTTCCCTGATGACGAAGCTCCTAAGGTCTTTCATTTGAGCCCTAGCCTCCGGCCTGTTATCCCAATCAGGGTCTATACTGGGAAACTTGTGTTAGGCCGGGACAATTTCCTGACCGGGGGGGATGTTCCCTTTCCCATATCCTCATAGCAGCCCGTCTGATCACTCCCTTCTCTTCCCCACTTAAGATGTCTAGTATAGACATTAATTCTGTCCACATGTATATGCTGGGTCCGGGGAACTGATCTAATTATTCTGCCAGTCCAAGGGGGTCCTTTACCAAGCGCTTCATATTGCGCTTGAAGTTTCTAACTTCAGTGCTTGTTGAAGGAGCATTTGACATATCTAATATGTCCTGGACCCATGGAGACCTCCCTAAGGGGAAACCGGCTGCTCTGAGGGAACGGGGAAGTTCTTTAGGTCTTGCTTACATTGTTTCAATTCCTTTCTTAATTTAGATAAGTTGCCACCAGCGCCGTAGGTGTCATGGGGACGGATACTGGTGGGGTATCTGCTAGGTGTTCCTGGCCTCTTCCGTCTGTACTGTCCGTCCACGGTGCCTCTGCCCAGTTGGCCGCCGGCTGGCCAGGGCTATAAGGCAGTGGGAGACAGGACAGAGGGTCCCAGGCCTTCTCTTTTTCTTTTTTACAGGGAAGAGACCTGCGGATCTGCTGGTAGGTGGTGATCAGCAGAGAGCATATTCCCTCTCTTCCTTAAAGGCTGATGCCTGGCCCTGGCTGTTGTGACCCAGTGGACCCAGCACCAGCCCACGAACCAAGTGTCGCCGGTTCAACTCCCAGTCAGGGCACACGACCAGGCCACACGCCAGGTCCCCAACTGGGGGCACGAGCGAGAGGCAACCACACAGCGATGCCCCTCTCTTCTTTCTCCAAAAACAAACAAACAAACAAACAATCCAAAAAAGCTGCACACACATATAAGACCAGGGCTTGACAAACCCAACATTCATCAGACCCAAATAGGGGCTAGGAGACAGATTTCCCCTAAATGGGTTCCTTTGGCCAAAGGAAACAACAATAATTTACCATTGTCTGTTCTTCCTTACTTTTGGTCCCCACCCCTAGGCCTAAAATTTCCATTTCCCATCCTCAGCTGATTCCCGTGGCTGAATCCGGCTGTGTTCTCAACCTAACGGACCCAGCAGAGGGGCACTCCACACTCGCTTACTTGCACACAGACCGAGATGCTTCGTTCATCTCCGGCCGCTTCCCTCACAGGACAATGGACCCAGCGGAGGTGCACTCCGGCCGTTCCCTCACGGGAGAACGGACCCAGCGGAGGTGCACTCCGGCCATTTCCTCACAGGACAACGGACCCAGCGGAGGAGCACTCCGGCCATTCCCTCACAGGAGAACGGACCCAGCGGAGGTGCACTCCGGCCGTTTCCTTCACGGGACAACGGACCCAGCGGAGGTGCATTCCGGCCATTCCCTAACGGGAGAACGGACCCAGCGGAAGAGCACTCTGGCCGTTTCCCTCACGGGACAACGGACCCAGCGGAGGTGCATTCCGGCCGTTCCCTAATGGGAGAACGGACCCAGCGGAAGAGCACTCCGGCCGTTTCCCTCACGGGAGAACGGACCCAGCAGAGATGCACTCCAGCCGTTTCCCTCACGGGACAACGGACCCAGCGGAGGTGCACTCCGGCCGTCTCCCTCACGGGACAGCGGACCCAGCGGAGAGGCACTCCACACTCGTACCAGCCACACACACAACTCGTACCAGCCACACGCACAACTCGTACCAGCCACACGCACAACTCGTACCAGCCACACGCACAACTCGTACCAGCCACACGCACAATCAGCTTCCCGAGGATGCCCAACCACCAAGTCCAATTTTCCTACCTTGGCCCGTGCACGAGGTTGCCTGGTTGCCGCGGTGTTTGCTTTTGTTTCCCCCTGCGTTGATCCACTGCTGTCCCAACAAGAAGTCTCGGGTCGTTTCCGGACACTGAGGCGGGTGGGCCCTGGGTCAAGCGGGCCACCCAAAAGCGGGTAGGACGCGTCTCCCCACCTTGGCTCAGAGCCCTTCCCACATACAGGTGGAGGATCCCGGACGAGCCCCCAAATTGTGAGAAACGCTCACAATAAAAACTGGGACACAGGACTTGAGCAGTAAAACGAGGCCTTTATTCACGAGTCTGCAGAGCCAGGCGCACCCTCATAGCCAGGAGAATGTGCGCGCCAAGTAGACAAAGGAACCTGGTTTTATAGTCTTAGCTTCCCCACCCTAGCGCAACTAGTTTCCCCTCCCCTCTCCTCCTTCCCCGTTTCTCCATGACTGGATACTCCGGAGGTACAATCTAACGCGTTCATCTAAATGCCCCTATTGTGATTTGTGAATATGCTAATGTTATCCACTCCCTTCTCAGAGATCCTTTAATTACATTTGCCTTTTGTTACCAATGACTTTGCTACTGGTTTGGGAGTCACTATGACCTTGTTTCTAACAAACCCACCCAGATAAACGCTCCAACCCCACTCTCTCCCCAAGACAGGGGCATGTGCATCAGCACTGCCCCGCCTTCCCCCTCCTGACTACAGACTGCACGCTGAAGGTCAGGAGTGCCACGCTGCAGACTTCAACCGGGCTGTCAGTATAGAGGCTGTTCCCTGCTGTCTCTCAGGGTAACCATACCGACCAATCATTCATTGTTTCATCTAACATTTTGGATCATCTGATGTGTGCCAGGCACTATTCCAGGTGCCAAGGAGAAAGCAGTGAACACAGCGCGTGAAACTCTTGATTTGGGGAGCCGTGATTCCTAGGAGTGGAAAGAGGCAAAATAAACATCAAGGAGGAAATGCTATAGAATGTAAATTGGGGTAAGGACTCCGGAGAAAAATCAAACAGGAAAGGGACACGCCAACTGTGGCAAGAGATTTTGCATCATGTATATACACAGTTTCACTGGTAAGTGAACACTAAACAGGTGAAATATGGATGGCACAAACATATAGCAACATCTGGAAGAAGTCAGGTAAAGGCAGGGAACTGATGGAAAAACTCGTTTCCAGCCCTTCCTCCTTTCCCCCCATATGCCCTTTCCCCTGATTAATCTAAATATGTGCTCCCCTTTCTTTCCCTAACACTCAGTGTAAGTCTCTCCCACTGTGATGATGATTTATGGTCTTTGTCTCCCTTGAAAAGGAATGAAGACTCTTGGAGCTGAGATCCTCCTCCTCCCCTCACTCATTTTTCCTGGGCTGGCTCATCCATCCTCAGTGATGCTGCTATACCGGGAAGTCCGGCCATTGCTGGAGAATTGGGCTCTGATCTGGTGACCTGCTTTGTGAGGGATGTAGTACTGCTGGAGGTTACGGTACCTGAAAGGGGTGGAGCAACCCACAGATGCTTGGTGACGCCAGCTTTGTTACATCAGAAAAGGACGTTACCTGGATGTGAAGTGAGATATGGTCCGTGCAGACCAACAAACAGACATACGACCGAAGTGAAGAGGTACCAGGGAGAGAGATGCTATAGCAACTTTAATTACTATCTCACAATAGATCTAATAAAATGAAATGTGGGATTGGGCTGGCCTGAGTTCTGAGTAACTGGAGGAATGCAAACGCAGACAGCGTGTACCCTCTCCCGGGAACATTTTAGAGAGGATGCAGGTGGTTTGATCTGATATTTATGATTCTCTGATTCTAGTGGGATGCCTGAGGGCAGCTGAGGGGAATAAATGAAGCTGGAACTTCACTCTGGGACCTTGTGAGCAACGGGCCCCAGGATGTTCCAGTTGCTTCTGCTGGGCATCGTCACGGTGCTCTTCATGGATGAGGGTGAGGCCTGGGGAGGGCGGCTGTGAGGGCTGGGCAGAGAATGCATGGGGAGGAAGGAAGGGATTTCTAAACTTGGCTCTGGGAGCTGCTGGGAGCTGGTTCATGGAGAATTTTCCCTCTTCTCTTCACAGGAGACAGAGTCCTGACCACAAAGTGTATGGTTTGCCGTTCTTGGATAAATAATGCTACGACGAGAGGAGACGTCCTTGAGCTCTTCACACGTTGTCCCTCTATCCTCCCTGACTCCACTCCACTCCCCTCACTCACTGCCCTAGTGTCTTCTTTCTGCCCCCAGCCTTGGGTGTGGGGGCAGGGTGCCCTTGGCTCCCTGAAGGGTCATAGCTGTTCCCCAGTCCAAGGAGTAAGGACCCCTGGCAGACGTTGGGGAGGGTGTCGACTCCATTTTGTGAAGTTTGCGTCACCTCAGTATCAATGTTTACAGGTGGGGGAGAGTCTGAAGCGTCACTCCCTTTCTTTAGGGATTCGATTTTGCAATAAATGTAATTTCTATAATGGCACCCATTGCATCAACACAATGAAGAGTTGCTGGAAGTTGAATGCAATGATCCACAACAGGAGTTGTCGAACAGACCACTTTTACTTCAGCAACCGCTTTTCAGGTGGGCGAGGGTTAGAGAGACACGGAAGACCACCGCCGGCACCCACAGTTCCTGGAGTCAAGCTGTGGGGGAGACTGGGGCCCTGGGAGAGCGCGGGGACGCTGGGCCTCTCCATCCCCAGCCTTGGGGTGGGGGCTGTGGGAGGCAAATGGCCTTTGCCTGGTCCTGCTTAGAGGGGCAGAGAGGAGGTACAGACGCAGCCTTGGGTTCATTCACCCCAGACTCCAGAAAGCTGGGAAGGTTCTGGAGAGAGGCCATTGCTGGGAAGACAGGGAGATGAAGCAAGGTGATCGCATTTGCTTTCCTTCTCTTTAGGGACTTACCTGTATCGTCACACGAAACTCTCCTGTGAAGCATGTGAAGAAGGAATGTTCCAGGTATTCCATGACCTCCTGAGGGAAACCTTTTGCTGTACTCACAATGACAGGTGTAATGAGCCGGATGAAACTATGGATACCGTAAAGGAGTATGTACCTCATGAAGGCAACAGAAATCCTTGACCGAAAATAAAATAACTAAGTCTTTCCACCACGTCGCTCAGTCCCTTTGCCTTTCCCCCAGCGGATGGCAACATCAGCTTCCACTTCTCAGCACCCAGACCCAGCTGTCTTCTCGGACCCAGCAGGCCTACCCGTGGGAGCATCACCTCTCCTGCTCAGGGCTCCCTTTGCAGGCCAGTGTGAAACCACAGACCACGAAAGCCCCAGCTCTGCTTTCTGGTTGCACCCCCGTGTCTTTACCACCTGACACCCCCTAGCAACCTCTCCTCGCCCTTAAGCTCTGATGTTCTACCTGGAGTAACGTCAGAGTTCTAAAGTTTCTGGCAAGGGGAACGAAGTGTTTTTCCGGTAGAGCTTCTGAGGGAATATCAGAAGAAAGCAGACTGGATAGAAATTGGGACGAGAAACCACAGGAGATTTTAGAAATATTTGGAAGGATAGTAGAGGAGGTATTTGGTAGCGGCTAGGGAGGGCTTGTGTAAGAAGGGACCTGAGAAAGACAACGTGAGATTGGAAGACACTAACTTCCGTGAAAGCAATAGTCAGCATACCAAACCTGAGTCTTAGAGTCTGCCACTGTTTTGAGAAACTATTTTAATTACACCTACTCCTGGCCTGATCACCATGTTTCTGATAATTTCATCTTGCTCTCATGGCCAAAGCCAAGTGTATCAGGACACTTGGCCAAGTACTCTGTTAGCAGATAAAAGGATCATATACGAATCATTAATTTTTGTTGAGTAAAAAAAATCATTGCAAAATGTAATGGCTTAAAATAATCACCAGTTATTTTTCTGTGTCTGAGGACTTCAGATGTTCTAGGGGTGCTCAGCTGGGCAGCTCTGCAAATCTCAACCAGACCCTACTCACTCACCCAGCTTGTGGGTCTCTGGAGAATGATTGGCTTAGGCTGGCCTTGAGTAGAGGGACTCAGCTCCGCTCTGCACGCTTACCTTCTTCTGGAACCAATGGACTAGCTTAGACATCTCTTTCTCGTGGCCTTGCCAGAAACATAGAGAAAGACTCAAGCTCATTTTCCACCTCTGCATACCTTAAGTTTGCTAACAACTCAATGGTCAAAGCAAGTTAAGTGACCAAACCTACAGTTAGAACACTGGGCAAGTCATCCTACTTATAATGGCAGGACATTGAAATATTGTAGGTGAAAGAATGGAAACACAGGAGGGGTGAAGAATTGGAGCCAGATGATGCACTATACGACATGTTATGGTCAAATGAGTCTCATGTCAGGGATGCAAGATTGGTTCAATGTTAAAAATACCTATTATAATTACTAGGAAAAATCAGATGATTGTCTACTTAGAAAACAAGAAGTCATTTCACAAATTTCAATAACCATTCATATAAAAAAACAAAAGTGGAATTGATAAATATGTATTTAATATAATAAAATGATATATAGCTTAGTCCAAAGAGCCAATATTTATTTAACATTGGGTTTCATGCTACAGTAAGGGATAAGACAAAGATGATCAGTAGCTCTGCAATTAATGAAATATTAGAAGATTAAAATGTCCATACTACTCAAAGTAATCTATAGATTCAACACAATTCCTATCAAAGTATCAATGGCATATTTCACAGAACTAAAACAAATATTCCAAAAATTATATGGAGCTACAAAAACCCCAATTAGCCACAGCAATCTTGAGAAAGAACAAAGTTGGAATAATCACACTACCCGATATCAAACTATATGAAAGGCCATAGTAATCAAAATAGCATGGTACTGGCATAAAAACAGACACATAAATCAATGAAATAGAATTGAAAGCCCAGAAATAAACCCATGTCCTATGGTCAATTAATATTTGACAAAGGAGGCAAGAACATTCAATCGAGTAAAGACAATCTATTCAATGAATGGTGTTGGGAAAATGAGACAGATACGTGCAAAAAAAAAAAGATCCCCTTCTTACACCATGTACAAGAATAAACTCAAAATGGACTGAAGACATAAATGCAAGACTCAAAACCATAAAAATCCTAGAAGAAAACATGGGCAATAAAATCTCAGACATTTCTTAGAGCTATATATATTTTTTTCTAATACATATCCTGGGACAAAGGAAACAAAAGAAAAAAATCAACAAATGGTATACATGAAACTAAGAAGTTTTAGCACATCAAAGGAAATCATCAACGAAATGGAGAAACAACCCACTGAAGGGGAGAACATACCTGCTGATGCTACAACTCCACTACATTTGTTAATTAGTTCCAACACTGTTTTGGTTGACTCTTTATGGTTTTCTACACATAAGACCATGTGTCATCTTCAAATAATGACAGTCTTACTTCTTTCTTTTCTATTTGTATGCCTTTCATTTATTATTCTTACCTAATAGCTCTGACTCTTTCAGTATATGTTAAACAAGAGGGGTAAGAGCAGACAGCCTTGCCTTGTTCCTAATCTTAGAGGAAAAGCTTTGAATTTCTCACCATATATATAATGTTGCTTGTGAGTTTGTCAGATGTGGTCTTTATTATGTTGAAGTATTTTTTCTTCTGAGAATTTTTATCATAAAAGATGTTATATTTTGTCAAATGTTTTTCTGCATCTAACGTGATGATCATATGATTTTTATCTTTCATTGTAGTGTAGTATAAAACATTTATTGATGTGCATATGTTTAACCACCCTCACATCGCAGAGATCAGTTCTACTTGGTCATGATGTATCATCATTTCAATGTGTTGTTGAATTTGGTTTGCTAATGTTCTGTTGAGAATTCCTGCCTCTGTATTTATCAGGGGGTATTAGTCTGTAGTGTTCTGTTCTTGCAGTGCACTTAGCTGGCTTTGATATCAGGGTAAAGCTTGTCTTATCAACTGAGTTTGAAAGTGTTCCTTCCTCTTTAATTTCTTGGAAGAGTTTGAGAAGGATTGGCATTAATTCTTTAAATATTTGGTAGAATTTGCCAGTGAAGCCTCCTAGTCTTGGGGTTTTCTGTGTTGAGAGTTTTTTGATTACTAATTTAATATCCTTACCCATTATTGGTCTGTTCAGATTTTCTATTTCTTCCTGATTCAGACTTGGCAGGTTGTATGTTTCTAGGAATTGATCCATTTCTTCTAGGTTAACTAATCAGTCGGCACCTAATTGTTCTTGGTAGTCACTTACAATGTTTATCATTTTTGTTATCAGTCGTAATGTCTCCTCTTTCATATTTGATTTTATTATTTGAGTCTCCTCTTCTTTTCTTAGTCAGTCTAGCTGATGTTTGTCCATTTTTTTTATGTGTTTGTAACACCAGCATTTAGTTTCATTGATTTTTGAAATTGTTTTTATTGTTTCTCTTTCTTTTCATGCTGATCTTGTCATTTTCTTGCTTCTGCTAAGTTTGGGCTCAGTTTGGTGTTTTGGTTTTGGGGGGCTTTTTTTTTTCTCCAAATTTATTGGTGCAAAGTCAGGTTGTTTTTTGGAGATCCATCTATTTCTTAATATATACATTTATCACTATAAACTTCCCTGGCAAAACCACTTCTGCAGTATTCTAGAGGTTTTGGTATTTTTGATGTCATTGTTTTCCTTCTTATATTGGTTTGCTCAAGATATATATTTTTGTTTGTTTAATGCCAGATGGTTTTACTTATATGTGGAATATGAAAAACAAAGTAAACAGACAAGCAGAACAGAAACGGACTCATAGACTCAGAGAACATTTTCACAGCTGCCAGATGGAAGAGTGACAGGGGGCATGGGTAAAAAAGGTGAAGGGATTCAGAAGTACTAATTGGTACTTACAGAACAGTCATGAGGACGTAAAGTACAGCACAGGGAGTATAGTTGATAATATTATAATAATTGTATATGGTGTCAGATGGGTACTAGATTTATTGGGGTGATCACTTCATAATTATACAAATGTCTAATCACAGTGTTTACACCAAAAACTAATATAATATTGTACAACAATTGTCATTTTCTTAAAAAGATATATTTGTTTATTTTTTTATGCCTTTTTTGAGCCATTGGTTATTCTGGAATGTGTGTGTGTGTGTATGTGTGTGTGTGTGTGTGTGTGTGTGTTTAGTTTTCACATGTTTTCAGATTTCCAGTTTCTTCTTGTTATTGACTTCTAGTTTCATACCATTGTGGTCAGAATGGTTGCTATATCTTCTTGATAAATTGGCCCTTTTATCATTATATATTGATCTTCTTTGTTTCTTGCTACAGTTTTTGACTTAAAGTGTGTTTTGGTTTCCACTTGCATGGAACATCTTCCATGTCTTCACTTTGAGCCTATGTGTGTCCATAAAACCGAAGTGAATCTCTTGTAGGCAGCATAGAGTTGAGTCTTTCGTTTCAGCCATTCCGTGTTTTAGCCACTCTGTGTCTTTTGACTGGTTAATTCCATCCATTTACATATAGAGATCCTATTGCTATATAAGGAGTCAGGCCATGAGATTAATTGCTTTCTGGTTGTTTCGTATTTATATTGTCTCTTCTCCCCTCTGCTTCTGCCTGCCTCTGTCCATTGGTGGTTTTCCATGGTGGTTTGCTCTGCTCCCCCTTCTTTATGTCTCCTCTAGGGTTTTGCTTTGGGGTGCTCTGGTCCTTTTTTTTGCCTACTCCAAAGTTACAAATGCATACTATGCTCTCTTCTAGAAATGCTACTGTTTTCACTTTCACATTAAGCCTACAATCCAAGCTGAATTTGTTTTGTGTGTGTGTATGTTGTGAAGTAGAGGTAACGGGAAGAAAAACTGAACTCAGTAGAGAACCCAGAATTGGTGTTAAGTGCTAATGAAAATTCAGTGTATTATGAAAGCGTCATCTCAAATTCGTTGAGAAAAAGAGAAACTTTTAAATAAATGTTGGGCTAGTTAAGTAGCAATATAGGAATAGATTGAATTGCATGAATTTCTTACAAAGATAAATTCCAAATGGAGAATCGAAATGGGTTTTAATCCGTATAAATATTAGAAGAAATCATGACTGAGTTATTTTCCAACTTGGGGCATAAAAAGTGTGCTAAACTTTACTATTTATTTGGAAAATGCAAGATTCCCCTCACACCCACGAGAATAGCTAAAATTTAAATGACTGGTATGACTGTATACCATCACCCCTTTAGCAAACTGTTTGGCAGTTTTGTTTAGAGCTATGCACATGTCTACCTTATGACTCGTAAGTTTTACTTTCACTTACCTGCCCAAGAAAAATGAGCGCGTATGTCCACCAGAAGTCTTACACAAGAATTCTATAGTAGCTTTATTCACAATAGCCCCAAACTGGAAAGAACCCAATGTCCCTCAATAAGCAAATAAATTTAATAAATTGTAGTATATGTATACAGTGGGAAAAGGACCCAACTTGTGGTATAAGCAAAAACATTCATGAATGTTATGGCCAGTAATAGAAACCAAACTCAAGAGAGTATTTTCTATATAATTTTATTTATGATAAGTTTAAGAACATGTAAAATTATTCTCTCGTGATATAAGTTAAAATCATACCTTTGGGTGGTTACCCAATGAATATTACTGGGATGATGCAAATGTTTTATATTTTTATTGAAATGGTGGTTATATAGGTTTATACAGTTGTCAAATCACACCAAACCATATACTTAAAATATGATTTCATTATATGTGGTTTCTACTTCAATTAAGAAAGTAAAGCAATTATATTTCAACTCATAATAAATAACGGATCTAGTTAATAATAATCAACGCAGGCTAAAGCTCTGAGATAAAAGATTGAAGGGAAACTTTATGTTGTAAAGTTAAATCTGAGAACAAACCTATGTGATCATTCTTGACGCTGTGAAAACTAGGAAAGCATGTGCCTTCAGGTATTTCTAAAAGCAACGGGCCAGGCATTTTTTATAAGAGCTTGGCATAATTGTAGTATTCATTATGAATTTTAAAGTAAGATTAGGTAATGAGTGTTTGAATAATCCCATCAAAAGTAATTTTTGGTTAAGATATTTAAATACTGGAGGGTCCGTTAACAAGAAATATCCTTTGCACAATTGCTTTGAGGAAAACAGGTGTTATAGCGACACCTGGAGTGATCATTCTTTGTAGAGGTTACCACTCCCGGTGTGCCCAACAAAGTAGGAATACAGCCAGAAAAAGCATGCAGGCCTCGTCAGTGCTGCAGGCTAAACAGAGGCAAAAGAAAAACCCCATCAGTTTTACTGGTTGTCCAATTCAACAACAGAGATGAGTAAGACATGGTCCCTGTTGTGGCCGTGATTTATAACCTGCTGGGGCTAATTAGACAAGCAGAAACGGTTCGTTAGAAGAGGGTGTCAAGAAAAGCATCTAGCCCTGGCCAGGTGGCTCAGTTGGTTGGAGCATTGTCCTGTGCATCAAAAGGTCGCAGGTTCAATCCCCAGTCGGCGCACCTGCCTAGGTTGTGGGTTCCATCCCCGCTTGAGGTGCATACAGGAGACAACCAACTGATGTTTCTCTCTCCCTTCCTCTCTCTCCAAAAGCAATAAACACCCTTGGGTGAGGGAGAATGTGTACAGCAGTGCTGTGGGTGCTGGGGAGGTGACCGTGGGGGTGGGTGGCCAAAAAAAGAAGTGGAATAGAGAAAGATTAGGAGAGGAAGAGGGAAAAAGGAGAGTAGAGATGTATCTGGAGCATACATCTTGGCAGGCCCAGCAAGGCCGTGTGTAAGCAATGAATGTTACAGACGCAGGAAATCCCTAATTTGCTGTTTCCGGCTAACACTGTGTACGGATATACTTTGTAAAGGCCGAGAAAACCACAGCTGAGTCTGGAGTGGACACTGTCTACTGGGGAAAATAATTCTGTGTCCATAAAGGAAAATCTTGAGTGTCCATCATCCAATTTGTTGCTATTTCTGCTTCACTGGAGTAATAATAAATAAATATCTTACATACAAAAAAATATTTGTGAATTTTCACCTGAGGGAGTTCTAGTTTATCTCAATGAGCTAAGTGAATCACAAGGTTCTAGAATGGTCTTGTTTTATTATTATTAATTTTTTTAGTTTTTTAAGTATATTTTATTATGCTGTTACAGTAGTCCCAATTTCTTTTCCCTTTGCTTCCCTCTTCCCAGTATCCCCCTCCAGCGATCTCACACCCCTTAGTTCATGTCCATGGGTCGTGCATATAAGTTCTTTGGCTTCGCCTTTTCCTATATTATTCTTAACTTCCCCCTATTTTGTACCTACTAATTATGCTTATTAATCCCTGCACCTTTTCTCATTTCTCCCCCTTCTGCCTCCCAGCTGATAACCCTCCAAATGATCCCCATACCTATGAGTCTATTTCTATTCTGGTTTGCTTAGTTGGATTTTGTTTTTATTTTTTAAGGTTCTGTTGTTGATAGCTGTGAGTTTGTTGTTGTTCTACTATTCATAGTTCTGATCCTCTTTATCTTAAATAAGTCCCTTGGACATTAGAATGGTCTTGTTTGAAATGTTGCTGTACTGGACCTCTCCCTGCAGACTGTTTGGGGTGTGGACAGGCCAATTCCTGTAATGGGGGAACCTGCTGTTGAGAATCGTTATCCTCTTACTGAGACAGGAACCAAGCTGGGGGTGCCGGGAGGGAATGAACAAGATAGCTAGGTTGCTTCCAGGAGGGACCCAGCGGGAGACAGGGGCAGGCAGAAGGTGAAGGAGGAGAGGCCGCGGTCACGTTCTATGGGGAGACCTCAGGACAGCAAATGCCTCTCCCCTGGAAGTTACAATACTCGTTCTCGCAGCATTCGTGAACATAAACCCAGTCACCATATAACGTCAGGTCGCTGCAGAATCTCTGGCACACCAAATATGATAACTGGAGAGTCATGTCTGTAAGAGAAGCAACCATAGAAAATGAGCCAGTGATCTAAGTTCTCTCGGGGCCACTCACGCCTCACCAGCCCAGCGGGGGGAGATGTAACTAGGCGTCAGGGTCAGGGTAGGTTTCGGGACGGTTTCCCAGCTTACACTTTCCCAAGAGGCCCCCGGCAGGTGGTGTAGAAACCAGGGGCCCTTTGCCCGCGGTCCCCGCCACTCTCAGCTCCGTGCAGAGCGGCTTCATTCCTTTTCCTGCTAGATTAGCACCGGGTGCTGGCCTGTCTTCAGAGCTGGGGTCGGTTCGGTCAGTTTCCTTGGGAGTATAGAGTCCCCACCTTCTTCCCTCCTGTCTCATTTTCCTGAACCCCCTTCTGTCTGCAGGCACTGGGACCCGCGCTGGGTGCGTCCTGCACCTCAGCTCCTCTCCTGGACCAGCCTTAGTCTGAGGTATAAAATGCCTGAAGCACTCTCCGAAAAATGTTCTCAGGCTCTCACGGCAGCCCTCACCCCGGCCCTCCACCTTACCGAAGTCATAGATCTTTAAGGTCACGCATTTCTCTTGCTCCTGAGCAACACAGACACCGAAGCCTCTTCTACAGCGATCTGTTGGCAGGTGCAGGTGACAGGTTATGCACCTGAGCACTGTCGCTGCTGGAGAGCACAGAGCTGGTGTGAGGCCTGGGCTTAGGGAGCCGGATCACAGAGTATCTGCGGGGGGCGGGGGGTGCACGGGCTGGCGGGCAGTGGAGGAAGAGCCGTAACAGCGTGTCAGGCAGGAAACAGCCTGAGTGCTCACCAGCTCCACATCCCAGGGAAAGGCTGTTAGGACGATGGAAGGGTTCTGGTCCCAAATGAAGCCATCTAACCTGGGTCACTGAGCGAAGACCTAGCCTTCGTGGCGTAGGTTTCCCAGCGTGAACATGGTTGCATGGATGCGGACCCGGCCTGTGCGGCAGCACTGTGGACGGACAGAAGCGTGATGACGAGGGGGAGCCGCTTTAGAACAGCTCGCCCAAGCTGCTGCTGCTCGGATGGGGTTTCTGACCTCTGCTGCTTAGGTGTGCTCAGGCGATGTGCTGTCATGTTTCACATTCAGACTGAGTCTTTGTGAAGGCCTCCTGAATTATAACGTGGTCTGTGACACTTTGTGTGGTACTGTGGGGGACGCTCCCCAAGACACAGGTTTAATTTTTTAAAGCACCTCTCTCTTAGTGTACCTACGTGAGAAAAGACAGTAGCATTCATTGAGCAACTCATCTGGGCCGTGTTCTCTCAGTTTGTAGCTGACTGGATTCTCACAAAAGCCTTGTAAGTAGGTATTTCCCCAGTTCTCAGATGAGCAACCGAAAGTAGAGAATTTAAGACAATGACTGAACCATGTTTTTTAAAAAAATTTATCTGATTGATTCCAGAGCATCCAGTATTTTCTCTCCCAAAATCACTTGTTTTAATTTTTATATAAAGTCCCTGACAAGGTTATCAAAGGCCACTGTCCCACTAAATTATTAATAAAGAGTACCAGCTCCCCCAAGATATGGATACTGACTTATAACTGGAAAGCATGTTCGAAGAAAGACCTTGTTAGGATTTTGGGTTCTGGGGAATGGCAGGGAGAGAATGGGGAAGCTGTGTGAAGGGGCAGCTGGAGAGGCTTGCGCCCCTGTTGGGGATGGCAGAACGTTGAGAAGGTCGGAACATTGGCCAGGAAGGCCAAGGGAGCATTTTGAAGGGTAGCTTCTGCTCCCTTACAGACGTAGTCAAGGCTCATCCCTGCGTGGTGTAAGTTACACAGGTGGGGTTTCCTGGGGCTCCCTAAATCCCATCTCTGGGGTCCTCGACTCAGCTCTGTGACTCACCCTCCGTGCAGCAGAAGAGGGAGAAGACCAACAGGAAGTGTTTGTCCATCCTGACACAGCAGTCCCCTGATCAGGGAGGAGAGAATCCAGAGAGGAAAGAAGGCAGGGGCTGCCAGCTGGGCCTTGAGGCTACCTACTGGGAGGAAGCCTTCTCCGTCCCAGGGCAGGGTTATTCATGCCTAAGGGAACATACTGATCCCACGAGGTTTCCCCTGGGAGCTCAAGTGCATTTCTCTCCGCCCCACGGCAGAGAATTATGGTAATTAATAAATGCTGGGGTTTACATTAAGTGAACTTTGCTTTTCATCCTAGTAATTATTATTAGTCCTATAGTTATGATATTCTAATTCTTGTTCCCAGGAGGAAACTGGATTTAGTGTCTTACTCAAGATCACATACCTAGTGGCTGACAGGGCCAGGACTCAGAGCAAGACTCTCTGATTCGAGAGGCCATACGTGAACCACCTTGATTCCCTGCCTCTTGGAGATTTATTCATCCACTCAAGAAATATTCCCTGAGCACTTCCTGTGCCAGACACAGTTTTCTGTTAGAGAGCACAGCCACGAATCACTCAGACCAGCTTCCCTAGCTTTTTACCTTATGGGTGAGAAACAGGAAAGTGCAAGAGAAGAAACGATGTATAATCTACGGCCAAACTGGGTCTGCAACCCAGAACTTCTGATTCTCGGCCCAGAACTCTTTCACTTTACCAGCAATGCAGCCTCCATGGCCAGGGTCTGGTAAATGTGTAGGGCTGGGGTATTCCCCTAGAATGATCATACAGCTTGACCTTTAGCACATTTATATTGTGGATCTGGCCGGTTTTGTCCATGATGTAGGTAATCTATCTCTGCAAAAATGAACTCAGTTAAGGTTCCCCCTGGATAAGGCACTGGAAAATTATGACCAGTCCTGGGAGTCTAAATCTCCTATACCTGTCAGTGAGCCGATAGGACTTAGGCTAGAGATGCTAAGACTCTTCCATGCTGATTCAATGACATGCTCTTCAGTTGTAGAAATGATGCGCTCCATAAAACATTTCAAGTCTGACATTCTGAGACATCAGACATAGATTGCATGAAATAAGGTCTTAGCTCAAATGCCACAAAATTGACCATCCTGCCTGCCTAGGGAGAGAGCCAGAAGCCTTAGACACGAGGGAATTGGTTCTGAAATGAACCGATTCTAGACTGGGGAGCAAGATTGTCAAGTCTTTTCTGTGCTCTGCGTTGTTTCCAGGGAGGATGCTACGAACAGCATGGAAGTCTTCAGGGCTTTCCAAAGGCTTATCAGGAAGGCAAACCCCTGCATCGCAGATACTCGGCTTTACAAGATTGTCAGGGTATTTCATTGGTCACAGGTTTTCTCTGTTTCGTCTGTTTAAAGACAGGGACTCTAGAGTCAGACTTTGGTATAGACAGGATCAGGCTGCTTAGTTCCTGGGTCCCCAGGGGGCAGCGATGATTTCCCAGAGTGTGTATAGAGCCTGGAGTGAGACATAAGGATCCTTTAAAAATTCCGATGGGGAGGTACCTGCTGGTGGGGGCCCAGCAAGTCACCTGGAGCCCACATCTAACCCCTCACACCTCTGACTGCTGGTGGGAAGAGCAGGAAAGGAAAGAACAAGTCCCACCAATCCACGTCTCCCTCTCTCCTTTTATCTCTATCTCTTCCTCCCCCTCTCTCTAAAAGCAATGAAAAAAAAAAAAAGTCCTCAGGTGAGAATAAAAAACGAAAATCCTGCCGAGCCACCCCCTGGCAGGGAAGCCTTCCCTGGTTAGGCAGTTAAATTGCAATGTCCCTCCTCTCGGCCCTCCTGGGCAGCTGTGGTCTCTAAAACTGGGCCCTGACATCTGTGAGACCACCGATTTGTGTCCTGGTTTGCTTGTCTTCTCTTCCTGTGATACTGGCATTTTGTATGTGTTTCGTAATTATTTTGATTACAAAATCAGTCACCAGGAGGCAAACCAGACCCATTCCACCTCTGCTCACCTTTTTCCTGAAACTTCCTTTCCCTACGGCACAGAAGGGGCCCGCCTGCGCTTTCCCCTCTGTCAGATCCCACCTACAATCCCGAGCTTGTTTTCTGGTGCCTCAGTCTATGTGAGACAAAGAGAAACCTGAGATTATTGGACAGAGTGACTAGGTCAGTGAAAAGAGCTAAAAGGAACTAAGGTGTCCAAATCCCGTCTTGATCTATCTGAAAGGTTAAAATGTGAAAGAGAATGTTGACTTTACCTGCACAGCTCAAGGCTTAGCTCTACAACAGTGAATCTATGTGTATATTGGCTCATCATTGAAGAGCATACAGCCCTGGCTGGTGTGGCTCAGTGGATTGAGTGCGGGCCTGTGAACCAAAGAGTTGCTGGTTCAATTCCCTGTCAGGGCATGTGCCTCGGTTGCAGGCCGGGCCCCCAGTTGGGGGCATGCAAGAGGCAACCACACATTGATGTTTCTCTCCCTCTCTTTCTCCCTCTTTTCCTCTCTCTCTAAAAAGATAAATAAATAAAATCTTTTTTTTTTTAAGAGAGAATTTTAAATTTAGATGCCTTAGAGGTTGCGACTCCAGTGGGTGGTTTGGTTCTGGGAACATGTGGGGGACTGCCTGTCCCTGAAATTTTATGCTTCTGTAGTTTAGACAAATGGCCCAAGGACAGGTCCCTGGAGGAGATGGACCGGCACCTTCGTCAGGATCTGCGCACATCCCAGGTCCCAGGATGCTCGTTCTGTTTTTGCTGGGCATAGCCTCTCTGGTCTGGACAAATAATGGTAAGTCCCGGAGACCAAAAACGAGCTGGCTGTTGGTTAAGAGAGGGGCATATGCTGGGGGAGGAGAAATTTCCAAAATTGGCTTTGGGGCTTTGGGGCTTTGGCAGATACAGGTGAGGTTATGACAAGAATGATTCTTCTTCTTTTCACAGGGGCATTTTTGGAACATGTAACAGGTACGACCATGCCTGTTACCAAGGCCTCAAGTCCTTGGTAAACTTCCCCTCCATCTTCAGTGAGAGCTAGCAGACATTCTTCCTATAGAATCCTAGGAGTTTTCTCCCTGACCAACAGAGTCCATTTCTTGTAGTAAGGAAGCTAAAATCCCTCTGTTACTCCCTTTTCCTCATTACTGACCAAAAAACATCTAGATCTTGGCTAAGCAAGGGGCTAACTACTTGGGGTCCATAGATAAATTTGACAGGAACTCCGCCCTTTAGAAATCATATAAAACATTTGATTTATGTCTGGGCCTGTTGTCTTTCACAAGTTATAAAGGAGAAAGATTCGGAGCCACTAGGCAAGAGGAAGCTCTGCTAGAGAAGCCCACGGCCCGGAGAGGCTTTCCCCGAGCACACCCGCTAAGCGCCTCTTTTCTGTGTCTGGAAGAGCCTGCAATCCTCTGTTATGAATGTAAAAAATACCACCTGGGGTTCTGCTACGACAAAATGGAGTCCTGCGGCCTGGAGTACCAGCAGTCCTGTGCTGTTGAGAACATTTACGTCCTTCCAAGTAAAGGTAGGGTCGGGCACAGAGTGACTGAAGCATACGCCCCTCCTCCCCGTAGGGACAAGGCTGCCCTCAGAGTGTGAGTGGGGTGTGGTGGCCCTCCAGAGGGGATGGGTGGCAAGAACGCACTTTTTCTTAAGACATTATTGAGCGAAGAGGAGGCTGATGTGCCTCCCTGGTTAGGGAACGAAGTCCATCCTCTGGGTCAGGAATGAACACTCAGCTTTGGGGCTCATTCAGGGCCCAGAGAAAACTGAGGGGGGCTCTGAAAAGAGGGGGTTCCCGGGCATGTGGTCGTAGGAAACAGACTCATTGCAGGTGTATTCCCTCTCTTTTACCTCCTCAGGGCGGAGTCTATACTTTTATTCAAAACTGTCTTGCAAAACCAAGTGTGAGGACGTCAACTTCCTGGGTTCTGACAAGAGGACAGAGCTCATCTGTTGCAAACATACTAACTTTTGCAACCTCCCCGAGGGAAGCTAGTTCGGCATCTCCCCTGGATTTTGGGTCACTCATTCTTCAACTCAGCACCCCCTTACTTCTTCCCCCAAACCTGTATTTTGCTCTCCTCTGTTAACAATGGTGGAGAGCGAGGAAGCCAGCTGGGAGTGAAAGAGTGGCCAGCGGTGGAGAGTAACCGAGTCTCGTGAATTATAGAGCATTAGACTGATTTTTGCAAATCTCTGTTGCTCACATCTGGCAGGGGGGTTGGTTGCCCTGTGCTGGTGATGCCATGAGGTAGGGTTGGGTTTTACTTTTTTTTACTTATTTTCTCCTACATGGGAATGCAAAGACTTGGCTCTAAATAATCCCAAGCTAGTGCTGAGAATTCTGTGACCACACTTTCCCCTCATTCTCTGGGTTGGGACTCTTTGGATTAGCCCTGACAGTACCAGTTCAGGTCTTGATTGAGCTCTGATGTGCACAGGCACAAGAACCCCTTCAGTCTGGTAACATAGATGCATAAACTTTGTGAAACTGTACATGGCTTCTGTGTCTTTCCTTTATCCAACGCATTGAAAACCTCCCAGGAAGTTCCAGCTTTAGCTAAATTTAAGTAGGTTATCTAAATAATAAGGTGCTTTTGATCTTAAATAACCTCTATGCAAACAAAGGCAGAAGCCAGGTAATCTAGGATAAACATGTTGTTCCTTGTAATAGGTGCCTTCTCCTCACTAACTGCAGTACGAAGGAGGAAGGTTTTCACTTCCTAACTAACAGAGGTTAATATGTGAGTTCACATGATCTGGGGTCTTCAGAAAATAATTGATCAGCTCCTGTCATGGTGTGTTAAAGCTTGGGGAATTTTGCTTGACTTAGACTTGGGGGGAGAGTAGATTGTCTCCCAAGAATCCTGACCCTCCCTGGATGCTCCCTTCAACCTTTTCCAGCTAACTCTCTCTTCTTCCCTCCCCACAGTAACCTAGAGAACACTACCTATTCCCAGAGGTTGGTACATCTGGTAGGACATGTGGGTTGCCAGCAAATCTCCAAGAGCTGGAGACTGTAGAAATGAAGAGAAGGCACGAGGGAAAGTTTCTAAACCACATACCCCCATGGCCATATTTCTGATAATCTTTTCTTGCTCTTCTGCCCAAAGCCAAGTACATCAAGATGGGCACTTGGCTGAGTGTTGGACAATTACTTTGTTTCCTGGCTTGTGGTAGGTCTCCATTCCCCCTGTCCTCAAAAATAGTTCAATATTACCTTGTATTGAATGCATTCATTGAGAGGAAGTTGGGTGTTTTTGAGCTACTACACTGCCCTTTGACAGATTATGTCAGGAGAAAATCGGTTTCCGATCTTCCCTGCTGTTTTTCTAACAAATTAGGCCATGAAATGATGAAAATTAACTCTTTAATTATTATTCACTTACTTTAGGTTTAATTTTTTTTTTTTTTTTTTTTACCATGTTAACCTTTCTATGGCTTGGAATCTATATACACTGTTATATTCATTTTTTTAGCTGTGTAATATTATCCCAGGTTTAGTAGCATTCATCCTGACAACCAGGTTTATATGTTTGCTTGTTAGTTTCCACCCTGTTATATTTGCACAAATAAAATACTTTAATATACAGATTAATTTTAAAACATTTGCATAATAAGTATGCTGGTATTTTCTCCAAAATTTTATAATGTTAGAATGAATATTATACTATACTTTAGCATCCTGAAAATACTTTAACTACTTTAGCACCTTGAGGTAGAAAATACAGTAGATTCTTGCATTCAGGGTTGGTTAATTGGTTTATATGGGTAGAATGAAGGTACGTACTGGCAGTGACTTCCAATAATGAAATCATTCATGGAAGAATTATGGTGACGTGTAGTTAGTGTCTCAAGCAAGTCAAAATCAAACACTAAGAGGAAGCTTCAAATGAGAAAACAGACACAATGTAGATGGTGAAGGTGGCAGCTGGTAGCAGGAAGAGTAGCAGACAGATAGTGAGCGATACAGACAGACAGAGGCCGACTGACACACATTTATGGCTAAGCTGGAAGTGAAGATTCACAAACCACTGTGGCAAAGCCCCCACATTTTTCACACCCACACTGGCCTCCAGGTCCAGTCTTCCTGAGCCTGTCCTGTGATGTTTCCCTACCTTAGTTTTCTAGGAGGTTCTGATTCCCGTATTGCCCTCCGTTACAATACCCCGTCACCCCCTGATTTTCCCGGTGCAGCTGAAATACATCTCTGTTCTTCACATTTTATGAAAACGTATTTATATATATACACAAGTAAGAAGTAAGGGAACCATCAAGGAGGCCAGACCCTGAGCAAGGGCACTTGTTCTAGACTCAGGTCCAGAACACTCTTCCAGGCCAATAATCCCTTATCTACCAGAAAAATATTAAAGCAATTATTCTTTAGAATATGTGTATTCCTATTTACATTTAACATTATTTACAACAGCCAAGCCATGGAAACAAATCAAGTGTCCACTGACAGAGTGGATGAAGAAGGGGTGGTACATGTATACAATGGAATACTACTCAGCCATAAACAGGGGAAATATTGCCATTTGCGACACATGGATGAATCTTGACAGTATTTAGGCTAAGTGAAATAGAGAAGAACAAAAACCTTACGATTTTACTCACAGGTGGGCTATCAATCAAAAAGTAACAAACAAGCTAACAAAACAAACATACAAACAAAAAACAAACTCAGAGATACAGACAGAACGGTGATTACCAGAGGGGAAAGAGGGTGGGGGTGGGTAAGTGGAGAGAGGTGCTCAAAGATGTGGTAACGAAAGGAAACTGGACCTCAGGTGCGGGCACACAATAGACTACATGGATGCTGAATTATAATCTTGCACACCTGAACATTATAACGTTATTAACCAATGTTACCCCAATACATTTAATTAAAAAAAAAAAAACAACAAAGAAGTAAAAAAAATTAACCCAATAAAGATTACTTAAACGTAAGACGCAAAAATAACAAACCCTTAAAAGAAACAAGGGAAAAACTTCACAACATTGGATTTGGCAATGATTTCTTGGCTATAATATAAAAAGTATAGATACATTGGGTTACATTGCCAAATATAAACTTCTGTTTATCAAATGATAGAATGAGCAAAGTGAAAAGACTGCTCACAGAACGAGAGATCATATGTCTGATAAGGGGAGATATTCAGGACTTATAAAGAACTCCAACCACAGCAACAATACCCAGTTGATTAAAAAATGCACAAAAGGACTTGAACAGATATTTCTCCAAAGAAGAGACACAGACGGCTCAACATCACACCCAAACCACAACACGACACCACTTCACACCCATGAAGGTGGCGACCATCGGAAAGACAGGAGATGACAAGGGCAGGTGAGGCCAGGTTCGCGATTTGAAATGTGTTTATTTAGGCAATGGTCCTGCGGGCCTGTAACATGGCGCTTGGGGGTAAAGTAGAAACAGCAATTTCCGGAGGTTCGTTACACAAGTCATGGCTCCGGCAGCACCTGAAGTTCACCAGGTAGGCGCTCCATTGTATGCGGTCCACGTTCGCACAGTCCTTCAGGCAGCCCATGAAGGTGAGCCAGAGGCTGCCGTCATCTGCGGACAGAGGAGAAACCGTTCTGCCAAGGAGCCCCTCCTTCCCAGCCGCCACCAGCACAGATGCGCGAAAGCCACCTGGTGTTTGAGGCTCTGTTACTCACACGTGAAGACTTGGAAGGCGTTACGCGCTGGGGGTTTCCCAGACCAAAGGCGGTGGCAGAGCGGCTGGGGGAAACGGCTGGTGGCGGGGAGACCCTGACAGTGGCAGTTTGGGGGTTTTGCCAAAGCTGGATGCTTCCATTGCGAATCAGCGCTGGTTTCAGTAAGGGTGTAAACGCCGAGGGCTCGCTGAGCACAGGGGGCAGGAGACTAAAGAAATCATGATGCTTAGTCTTACTCGTCCGGGCCATTGAAGTCTATCTCTGCGGCTGCCCCGGCCCCTCTAGGCCAGAAGTTGGAGACCACCCAAAAGGAAGTCCAGGCCAGGACAGAGGCAGGGAGCAGCCCTCCCGGCCCCTGCACCCAGCTGTCTTCCAGCCAGTTTCCTCTCTTCTGTTTTCTTCCAGCCTCTCAGAATACAGTGTTCCCTCACTTACTGCGGGTGTTACGTTCTAGACCCGGCCGCGGTAGATGAAAATCCGCGACGTAGGAACCTCACATTTACTTTAGTATTTCTATATATTTTAAGGCTTTATAAACCCTTCCCACACACCTATAAACCGTTCCTAGTCCCTTATTAACCTTTTCCACACTTTTATAAACACTACTTATGTTCTTAAGCATAGTCTACACTCTTAAACCTACATAACTTTAACAACATACATATACAGTACCGCAAAATTCCATGATATAGCAAGAAATCCCCGATAAATAATTGAATGTAATCGTTTTTAAAATCCTGCGGTACAGGGGTGCCGCGATAAGTGAACCGCAATATAGAGAGGGACTGCTCTACTGGTCCTCCAGCTACAGACCGGGGCCCTTAGCGATCACCGTCATCTCTCATCATTCTGGTGCACGATGAGGGTAGAGACACCAGCCACTCCTCGGCGGAGACTGCCTGGAGTAAAGTGTGGCCCCTCCTTATTATTGTGGCCGACTTGTCCCTGTCTCGTTCCTGGACCCCTTTTCTCTCCCCTCAACCCACAACTTACATTTGAAAACCCTCCCGATTGTGCAAGCCTCTCCCACTGCTGCCGTGCACACTCCTCTGCCTCTGGAGCAGCTCTCCCCTGGGAACTGGACGTGGCACATCCTGCACTGAACGATGTCTGTAATTCGGACCAGAGAGCAGGGGAGCAAAGTGAGAGCAGGTATCACTTGCCGTGAGAGGACCCATCTCCCCTTTCCAGCTGGGATTCTGTGTGGAGCCTGGGGGCTTTGCCAGAGGTCCATTCAGCATGTGCACCTGCCTCTATTAAAACAGGCTGGACCAAGAGAGGGGCTGGAGTTTATGTCCTCAAGAGTTTTAACCTGAAAGAAATGGGAGGGGAGAGGAAGGAAAAGAGGGACAAGAGCCAGGCCGAGAGGATCAGATCAGGTCCTCTTCAGACTCACCTGGCAAGTTCTTTTTATCACCAGGTATGTGATAGGGTGCCCACAAAGCTGTAGTCTGCCTGACACTTACCCCCGGCATCAGGCCCTTTAACCCTTGCAATGCATGGGGTACATTCTGTGCTCATAACCTGGAGCCACACAAGGCCATGCAAGGTCCGTCCAAAGCCTGGTCACCCATCTCATGGCACCTCTGCACCTGTTCCCTCTTCTCAATTCTCTTCACCTTGCTATGGCCTCTCAGATTCCCCTACCCATTCCTACAGGGTGCGGCAAAGACCAGAAGGGGAAAGATAAATACACTGTTTTTTTAAAACCTCATTCTTTTCTTTAACCCTCATTCAACCCTGTGTGGCCGTCTTATCACTGTGGGTCGTGTCTGGAAGCTGACGATGGGGGGAGATGCAGCTGAAAGTCACTAGTGACACTTTGCATTTGACCAGCTAGTACCTGTACGGGCAGCGTTTCCCTTCTACTCGCCCTTTCCCTTGTCCTTGATTAACTCACCTGAAGCCTTGTCATCTGCTGTCCCTGTTCCTTAACATCAGCCCCATCTGCTGGAAGAGGTTGCTGAGTGTGGAAATGCAGGGTCTATTCTAGGTTCCTTTCAATACCCAATGCCTGCCCTGCCCCTCCCCTCCCCCACCCCACCCCGAGGACCTCCCCGCTCCCACATCACTAATGCATGTCTACTCACTGTGCATAGAAGGTTCTCTGTCTATAAATGACCCAGAGAGAACTGTCAGGGGAAAAGATACAAACTCTGCAGACCTCATTTTAACAACCTCTCCCCCACCCCCAGCTTCTGCGAAAAGCCTCTCAATTCCTATAATCCACCCATGTTCTCCTTTAAGGGCAGCTTGGGTGGCGACCCCAGGGACTTGAAGCACTGCGGTGGAAGGCATGGCATCAGGACAATGGCCTCTGTCCCCATAGGGCGCCCATAAGAGGACCTCTGCCATGGGAACCCCGACCCATTTCAGGACCCTTCACACATCTCTCCAGCTGCCACCCCCAGGGACTCACCTCTGAAGCAGCAGAGCAGGACGGGGAGTCCCAGCAGGCAGGACTTGTCCATTTTGGAGGGAGAAAGGAGTGGGTTGGGCAGGAAGCTGCAAGTTGCCTATTTATGCATCGGCCAGGTTGGGCTTCCCCAGGCACAGCTAGGGGTGGGCACACGGTGGAAGTCCTTCAAAGACTACCCTGCTCCCAGGGAAACCAGGGACTCTGTCATTTCTCTTTTTGGCCAATGGGGGGAGAGGGACTGGCTGGGTGAATCCTGATGTATTCCAGTCCTATCGCAGCATTTTTGATGTCATGTTCTACAGTCTTTTCATGATACCACACTGTGGGAGGGCACAGGTGAGTCAGGGCTGGGCAGGCAGGATTCAGTCTTCTTCACCGAGGTGCTTGTTAAAGCAGAGAGGGTATATGAGTGCATAGAATTGGGGTGCAGAAAGGCCCAAAGAAGGCTGAGCGCAGTCTTAAAAGGGGAACGGGGAAGACGGGGTAGGGCCCGGGGTGGGGGCAGTGAGGCTCAGAGACATTGACAGAGGATTCCCACCGCCACAGAGGTAGTTTCCCGCTGTCAATCGTCCGGGAGTGAAGTAAACCCTGGGGTCGCAGATGAGAGTTGAGGAGAAAACTGCTTCCTGTTCTTGGAGTTCCCAGTGGTTGAGACGTTTGATGGAAGATTGAGGTTTGAGATTCCTTCTCCTGGAGGGAGGTAAGCTGGTCCTTCCCCCTGGAAGGCATGGCCAGGTATTAGGGGGTTTTACTTCAAGTCTGAGAGTGATATGGATTCAATCAGGAAAGTGGCTGAATGTGAAAGTCCCATGGAGGGACTGAGCCAGTGGGTTCAGTTTTTTAAATGTTTCTTTTTAATATTATTTATTTTTAGAAAGAGAGGAAGGGAGTAAGAGAGGGAGAGAAACATTGGTATGAGAGAGAAACATTGATCAGTTGCCTCTCCCACATCCCCGATCGGGGACTTGGTCCATGACCCCGGCATGTGCCCTCACCAGGAATTGAACCAGCTGCCTTCTGGTTTGCAGGACAACGCTCAACCCGCTGAGCCACACCAGTCAGGGCTGAGCCAATGGGGTCTTACAGCAGCCATATCAGCATCTTGTTCTAAGTTTTCTGTTAGTTTCCTTCAGTTATTCCTATACCCTCAACAAATTATAATGGAAGTTGCAGCTTAGTCTCTGCTTTTACTGCAAGGAATGGAAGGTGGGATCTCTGTCCACAGTTAAGGCAAAGCCATATGGGGGAGAAAGAGCAACTGGGAGAACGCAGCTTGTAGGGCACAGTGTAGGCCTAGGGCAAGGTGGGCAGTGGTCTCAGCCAGACGTTGGCTGGTGAGGTCAGGGACAGCAAGTGACTGATGTATGAGAGAGATTTTTCCCCGTGGTGCACTGGAAGTCATGACTACAAACAAAAGAGCCAACTGGCTTTTCCGTGCAGGGAGGGCGAGGGAGGAGAGGTGTAACTAGTTAGCTGCCTACCTGGGGTACCAAGAAGGTGAAGCTGTGTGATAGCACCACTAAGTATGTGTGTACCACACACACGCACGCACACACAGACGACATCGCTGAGCTTTGTGTTGTGCCTGAGCACTGGCAGGTCTCCCCTTCCCCTGCTCTCGTTGCCTTGACACTTAGGAGCAGGAGCTGGGGAAGGAGCTCTCTGCTTAGGCAGATCCCATGCGTGATAAGGGAGGCAGCAAGATGAAGACTCGGGGTCACTGTTCCTACGAGGCACCGATAGCCTTGGGCTCCCAGACTCTCCCAGTACCCACAGGACATAGGCCAGTGATCTGGCAGGGGAAGAACTGCTTCTTCTAGACCAGGGTTTGGAAGAGCAGTCAGATCAGGACAGCCTGTCCCTCTTTCCTGCACAGGTGAGTGGCACAGCTCTGGGTGCCTGGGACCTGCTGAACCCAGAGTTCTGCCCCCTTGAAGCATCTGAAGACGGAGAATTTTCAGACAACATGTGCAGATCCAAAAAAGAACACAGGTGAAGTGTCTCTGGGGAGCCTGGAGGTGTTCTTTTCTACCCTGAGACTTGCCACCCTGGAGGATTTCTGGGAATCTCAGAATTGTCCCAAACGTCCACAGGTCCCTAGATAGCTCCTTCCTGTGATTCTGAGGCCTGGAGAAGGTGGTCTCATTTGTTCCCGTTGCAGCTTACATCTCAATACAATGTCCTGTGCTGTCAACAAACCTATCACCAGAAGGACACTTTCTAAGGGTGACCTGAGCTAAGAAGAAATTAGGGACTCCTCTTCTCCTTTCCAAGGTGACCTCACAGTACATGAAGGCCATGCTCAGAGACCTCTTTGCAAACTGCCAGCATGTTATAATTATAAAACTACTCTTACAAATGTCAGGTTATGAAAATAATCTTTCTGTGTTCAGAGAGACTGTCCCTGACCCGTCTTACTGAAGCAGATTCCCCCTTGTTATTTCCTGTGTGTGTGTACAGTTGTGGGATTTGCATATTGGTGAAAAATAACACATACACCAAAAGGGTATAGAATATAAATGCACACATGAAATTATTTTAATTTTTTTACCCTCACCTGAGGACACGCTCATCGAGCTTTTAAAGAGTGGGGATTGGAGGGAGAGAGCAGGAGAGAAACATCAATCAGCTGTCTCTTAGGACCAAACCCCCAGCCCAGGCCTGTGCCCTGACGGGGAATTGCAGGTCTGAGGATCGAATATACAACATGTTGACTAGAGGTGATAACACTGTGTTGTACAGTGAAGTTTGCAAGGAGAGAAGAACTTAAATGTTCTCACCAAAATAGAATAAAGTAAAATTAAAATGTGAGGTGATGGATGTGTTAGTTAACTAGGTTAGTTGGGGGGGCAGGGGAGATCCTGTCACAATGTATATGTATATCAGATCGCCATGAAGCACACTTTAAATAGCTTACCATTCTGTCAATTATAACTCTAAATTGTTGAGTTTAAAAAAAAAAAAAAGGCTGTTGTGAGCCCCGGTGGCAGGCCCAGGCTGGAATCCCAGTTCTGCTCCCTAACGCTTTGACCTTGGCAAATCATTTAACCTTCCTTCGCCCCCATTTTAAAACCTGGAAAGTGGGCAGCTGGTGCCCCAAGGAGAACACAGCCCAGGGCGATGTCTCTGAGTCTCCTTCAAAGGCCTCCCTCGGGAACAGAGGGGGGGTGATAAGTTTGATCACTCAGGCCGTGGAGAACTAGAAGCCGCAAGGTAGAAGCAGTGTGCCTCGCCCTGCCGCCCCCGTCAAAGGGCCTACCTGGCCGTGACAGTGACAGAGCTACTGGGAGGGTGTCGCCAGAAGGCAGGACGCCGGCTTCTGGCCAGGGTCCACCGGAGCCGGCAAGCAGGGCGGGACCCGTCACCCGTTGCTGCCTTGAGCCATGGAAATGGACGGGACCGACATTTCTATATCCATGTGTGAGATGTAGAGGCAACGTTAGAAAAATTGATTGCTTGCTGCTTAAAAGGGTGTATTAACTAAAAAGAGGAGGAAAGGGCTGCAATGAAAAGTCCCTGGGGTCCAAAGTTGATGTTTTTATTCTTCCCGAGCGTTGGTCTTTGGGTCTTTTGAACACCTGTCATTCTATAGTATAGATTTTTGAGCAAAATTAACCTAGAGACCTTTTTTGGTCTTACTCAGAGACTGTTCTTTTTCTTGTTAAAAAATAACAATGACTATAATTTTGTAAGCACCTGCTCTGTTAGAAACCCTGTAAACACATTATCATTTTCTGAGATTTTTACTTTTTCTTCAATTACAGGTTACATTCCATATTATTTTGTATTAGTTTCAAGGGTACAGCATAGCGGTTAGACAATCCTATACTTTACAAAGTGCGACACCCCCGGGGATATTTCCAGTACCCACCTGACCCCATATGTAGTTATGACAATGTTATTGACTGTATTTCCTATTCTGTACTTCGCATCCCATGACTATTGTGTAAATACCTGTCTGTACTCAACCCCCCTCAGAGAAGGAAAACTCTGACTCCAAAAAACCTCCACTGCCTTGCGGCATACCTCTTCAGGGGAAAGGCTAAGGGAGTAAACCCTGACAGAAAATCCGGAGCCAGAGTCCCTAAGGCGGTTTGACGTTGTAGTCAACACCGGCAACTCCTGCGGCGCACCTGAAGCCAAGCTGTATTGACTCCGTCTTTCCCTTGGACCCTTCAGCTGCAAAGAGAGGGGGGGTCTGCTGCATGGGCAACAGCAGGCCCTCCATATCACCCTGCCCAGGCTCTGTAGCTTCAGCTTCACTGGAGAGGACACTCCAGCGTCATCGCAAGATGTCGATTCAACACGGGAGGAGACAGATACCGTGTCACTCCCGAGTCGGACTGCACAGCCATTCTCGGCGGTGCAGATAAGACTCTTGAGAAGCTACACCATCGTCTCTCGAGACGGACGGCTGCCGAACGAACTCAACCCCTTCACCCAGTTCCCCACCCCCACCCTCCTGGCAACCATCAGCCTGACAAACGCGTTGTCTTAAGCCCTCGCCTGAGCACACTGCTGCGGGGCTTCTGATGTCAGGTAACGGGCAGTTCCTGAGGACCCCAACTCTCAAAGGCACTCCAGAAGAAAGAAAGAGACTTCTAACGACACTGATTTTGCAGCTGAAAACCTCCTGACAAGGAAAGTTCAGATGGCTTTGCTGGTGAGCTCCACTGAACATTCCAGAAAGGAAGAACACTAATTGTCAAAAACGTCTTCCAGGAAACTGAAGAGGAGTTCGCTTGTCCTAACTCGTTTTATGGAGCCAGCATTACCCTGATGCCAAGACCACATAAAGATGCCACAAGAAAAGAATCCGATCTGTGACACAGCTTCCAGTCTCTACAACTCTGCATGTGCCGTCCCTCCTGAAGGAATGCCTGGTGCTCTTGGTTCTGCTTGGCTAGGTCCTACAATTTGTTACCCTGTGCCCCCTCCACAAACTGTTGTTCTCCTGAGGTACTCAGTGAGCACTGATACTCCTCCCAATAGATTTTAGTCTGATTAGGTGGCCTGTACCGCGAAACTGTCCGAAAGGAATTGGGTTCTATAGCAGTGAACTTCGGAATAGGCTTCTTGGACAACGAGAAATGTTTTTTATTCATCCTCCTCGAGGGGGAAATGTTTGAAAAGGGCACAAGGGAACTAACTAGAGGACCAGCAGAAGCAGCTACAGCAGCCAGGCTGGAGAGGTGGAGGCTGAGACTTGGGTTGTGTTCACAGACATGATCCAAATATAACTCAGTCAAGAGACGTGGGAAAGGAAAACAAGTGGATGTAATGGGTTCCCAAGAGGAAGAGAGAGGGGGATAAAGAGAGAGAGAACCATGTTGGGGTGTTTGCAACTTTTAAGTCTCCTTCCCTTTGAATAGGTGCCATGGTTTCCTTCACATAGACAGTAGTCCCTCTCTGTAACGCGGGGTTTTAAAAAATATTTTATTGAATTTTTTATCACGGATTTTTCATTATATCGCAGAATTTTGTGGTACTGTATACGTATGTTGTTAAAGTTACGTAGGTTTAAGAGTGTAGAATATGTTTAAGAACATAAATAGTGTTTATAAAAGTGTGGAAAAGGTTAAGGGAGTGGGAAAGGTTAATTGGGGACTGGGAACAGTTTATAAGTGTGTGGGAAGGGTTTATAAAGCCTTAAAATATATGTAAATACTAAAATAAATGTAAGATTTTTACTTCATGGATTTTCACCAACCCCTGGGGTGGGGGTGTCTAGAATGTAATACCCATGATAAGTGAGGGAATATTATAATCTGTTTGTCTGAGTGAAATGGAATTGTTGCAAAATATTGTAAATGCCAATTGCTCCTTTATTTTTCCTGTCTCCAATTTCTCCCCACTGTAGCACTGAGCACATTCCTTTTCCATTCCCTGTCCTGTAATTGGCTCACCACGTGGGACAATCTGATGGGGCTAGGTCCTGAGTCCTTGCGCTAGACATGTGTTCTTGAATGACAATCTGTAGTCTCCCACGTGATTCTTATCAGACATTCTGAAGCCCTGAGCTGAGATGGGTCCTTACCTTCACCTGAGTGGCCACGCCCCTTACCAGCCTGGTAGCATGTGATTTGGCCGAGTCAGGGACTCCAACACCACACATGCGTGTGCCATGCCCTCGTGTGCCTGCGGGACGAAGCCTGATCCCGAGGCGCAGTGGGCCAGCAGGTAACGTCACACAGAGTAAGCTGAAACAGCAAAGAATCTGTGGGATTGAAGGGGGCCCCACCTCAGCTGCAGTTAGATCCCCTGCCTTTTCTGGGGTGAGCTTGACTGTGCTGTCTTCCTTTGGCCACCTCTTGGCTATGCAAATTTCTTGCTCCGGGCCCTGCCCTGGCTCTGGAATGGAGAGAGAAAGCAGTACACCCACTCTCTTAGGGGCAGGGCCTCCCAGTACAGGAAAAGAAGCGCACTTTTTACAGCTCAGGAAGCAAAGTCACAGAGCAGGGGGCTGGGAGGGAAGGGCAGCTCCATCTGGACCCCGCACCCTGCCGAGGGCCCGTTCCTGAGCCCTTCCCGGAGCTCGGTGTCCTCCCTCATCATTGTTTCCCAACGTACATGGACAAGCTCCTGTGCCTCCTGCTCCCAGGAGCGCTCCTGGTTCTGTGCTGGCCTTCCACAGAGGGTGAGTGCCTAGCAGGGAGCCCCAGCGGGCAGCAGGGTGGGGTCAGGGGTAATGTGCTAGAGAGTCCGGATGAGGAGGAGCCTTTGGCTGCGGCAAATTCCCTTCCCGGCCATGGAAGCTCCTCCTGGGGACCCTGCTGTGCCTGCTGCTCAGTAGCTCCACCAAACTCTAATCCCCAGATGATGGGAAGGGAAGGGGTGATAAAGGGTCACTGGGGCCCTGACCGGTGCATCTCCGTGGGTTCAGCACTGCACCACAAGCAGAAGGTCACAGGTTCGATTCCTGGTACAGGCACATTCCGGGGTGGTGGGTTCAGTCCCCGGTTGGGGTGCGTACTGAGAGGCAACAAATCGATGTTTCTCTCTCCATTGATGTTTCTCTTCCTCTCTTCCTCCCTTCCCCTCTCTCTAAAAATCAGTAAATAAACCAAACGTTTCTGTTTTTTTTAAAAGAACCACTGGGGGTCTATACATGGGCAAATTAGAGAACAAGAGCATCTTTTTCTCTCTGCTAAGACCCAGGTCTTGATAAGTAACTCAAAGTAAAGATCCTCCTCTTCCTCCCCGCCCCCCATCCTGGGTCTTCTCTCTCTGCTGACCCTGCCTAGCTCTACCAGCAATAAAACATCCGTTTCAGGGCCCCTTTAAAAGAAGCCACAGACCGGGACTGAGCCTAAAAAGAAAGAAGGGAGAGGGCTTCCTGGAAACCTCATGACTCCTGAAACCAGGCTCCTTGAGATAGATCTGGGCTGTGCGGACAGGGTCCCCAGGGCTGGGATGAGAGGCCTGGCAAGTCCTGGGTCCCGCCCTAAGTCCCTGTCCCCCGGGGGCAGCCCCTCCTCCTTCCCTTACTGTCCAGCATCCCTTGTCTCATCCCATGGTTTCACCTGATGCCCAGATCCCACAGGGAGATTTCCATCCTGAACTTTGTGTGATGAATTTGTTGGCAAGACCTGCAGAAGGAATTTAGGTTCCTGTCATTCCAAATACCCTGACTTTGCCTGCCAGACCAAAGAAGAGTATACTTGACATTTCACTGGAGGTGAGGGGAGCGGAGGGATGAGAGGAGACAAAGATGGGATGGGAGGTGAAACTTTATGACGTGGCTTGGAGACAAAAAATAAGAAGCCATAGATCGGGGGTCAGAATCTTTTAGTTCCGCCAGCTCTGGCGTGAACTCAGGTGATGGCCTAGGGCACGCCGCCGAGTTCAAATTTCTCCTCTGTCCAATGACTGAGTTACAGCGGATGACCTCCAAATCCCACCCATCTCTGATAGCCGGTGACGGAACCCCTAATAAAGGACAAGCTGTTACAGCTTCTTTGCTGTAAATCCATGTGGGTGTTGGGAGCAGGAGGGAGTTGCTCTGGAAGGAGGACGCTCCATTTGTGGGAGGTTCTTCCAGCCTCAGGCTCTGCCTAAGGGGACAGGCGGGAAGGGAGGGACCGTTCCCTCAGCCACATTCCCTGTCCCATCACGCATCTCACCTGCGCCTCTCTGATATTTTCTTACCCTCTTCAGAATACATCTACCAATATTCCATCCTGGGCTGCCCAAAACGCTATGTGGAATATACACGCATCTCCAACAGGGAGAAAAATGTGTTCTCCTGTTGTAACGAAAGCTACTGCAACAGCTTGTCAGTAAAGGATGAGGTTCCGTACGGTCCCACCCAGTTGGGGAAGTTCGAATTCAGCTGACTGTGGGACCTCCTCCTGGGTGCGCCCTGCCTGTCCTTTCTGAACAAACATCGACGTCCAAAAGAGCCTTTGCGCTCAGCCACCACCTATGCTGTCTCTTGAGAGTGAAGCGGCCCGGAGTAATGAACTGTGGCGGAGGAAGGACCGTGTGTCACTATGAAATCCATCTGGGCCCACGTCTGGCCCACCAGGCCTGGTAGTCTGGTTCTGCTGTGCTGGCTGGGGCTGAACCCCAAGTGTAGGTGGGGAGAGAAAGTCGGGGAGACTGCACTGGGATCTGGGGCCCTGAGTGGATGGCAATAACAACTCTGATGAATAAAAGACCAGGTACGGGCAGTTCCTGGGCTGTCTCTAGTGAACCTGGTATGGAGAAAGGGGTACCGGGCAGAGGAGAGTCTGGCAAAGGCCCCCAAGTCATTTCATTTCTCAAATGTCTGGAATCCGAAATAACCATCAGGCCTCTGGCATTTTAGGCCTGGGGACGTCCCGGAAACAAGGGGGACCTGACCAACAGGGCCTGCTTTCCCCCGGATGGGGGGAGGGGGCTCCTCTGCCATCTTGGGGCTGGCTTGAATCAGGATGTGTGATGGAGGCAGCGGGAAGGAAATGTTTCTGGCCAGTGCATGACTTAAGTATTAAAAACCACATATTCTGGAGGAGATCGCGGGTTGCCTGAATTTGAACCCCGCCATTCCATCTGCCTGGCCCTAAGGTCCTCGGGCAATGACTTAGCTTTTCTGTACCCCAGACACCTCCTACTTTACGCTGTCGATACGAAGGTTAAGTGAGTCTGTAGCTTTCAGGTGCATATCAAAGAAAGGTGTTTGACGTTTCTCATCCCCTACACGCCAAGTCCTGGGCAGGACACTGTACATACACGTCATCTCCCAAACCCTGCAATGAAGTGAGATTATCGTCTCCATCGAGGTGATGAAGAAACTGTGGGTCAGAGAGGTTCGTTCACTCTGCAGAGTGTGCAGAGCAGCTGAGAGGCATCTGCCTGCACTCTGTCCCCTCTGCACCCCTGTGCTCGCCCAGCAGTGGGTGCCCCGCAGGGGTTCCCAGAAAAGTCACCGCCTCACCTCTGTCACCGTGGTCCCCTCATACCTCCCCTCAGCTTTGTCCCCTCTGATCCAATGACCCTGGACTCTTAACTCCAGCCCAGGTCTCTTCCCCAGCTCTGTCCAGAACTCACTGTCACGCTGTCCCTTGTGTCACGCTCCCCTGTGTCCTCTCCACTGTGTGGCCTGTTGAAGTGGGAGACTCGGCGGAAGGTACAAGCTTTGGCTTCAAACAGACCCGGGCAGGCGGCAGCGCTCTGGCCCTTGCCGGCCGCAGGACTCTGGGCAGACACCTAACCACTCAGAAGTGCCTAGAATGTGCCCAGAAACGGACCAGGCTCCATTCTGCACGTCAGCAGTTGGAGGGGTCAGTGGGAAGCTCAGGGAACTGTGTGCAATAGGCAGATGGACAGGGAGCCTCAAAGTCCAAGAAGATTCCAAGGCCTGAGGAGAAAAGATGGGATCGTGGGCCCTAGATGCTACCTACGTACTCGGGATCCTCTGAGAGCCTACGTCATGCGGTCCAGTGAGAACAGAGGGGGACAGGGTGGCCGAGTAATAGACACTAGAGACTAGAACAGTAAAGGGCGGTGACAGCCACAGAAGCCACATGACAGCGAGCTGAGGGAAGGATGGACTGGACAGGAGGGAGGAGTGAGTTTCAGCAAAGAAAGATTTACTTCTTGGTGTTTTACATTTGTTTAAGGTAAACATCTTCTTATTAGAACTGTGACAATGGATATTTCTATATCTTCTCATCTTTAATATATAGCGTTTTCTGCTCACTTTGTCAGCCTATTTGCTTTATCTTCTCATCTCCTGTTTTTAGCTTTATTTGTATTTGTATTACTTATTGACTATATTACACCCACAATTTAAAATAAACTAAGTGGAACATTTTACCTTTGTCTTGGAAAGACTAACAAGGTAAATTAAATGTGTCTTTAAAAAGACTTTATTTACTTATTTATTTTTAGAGAGAGGAGAAGGGAGGGAGACAGAGAGGAAGACAAACATCGTTGTGTTGGCTGCCTCTCGCAGGCCCCCAGCTGGGGACCTGGCCGGTCACCCAGGCATGTGCCCTGACTGCGAATTAAACAGGTGACCCTTTGCTTCACAAGCCTGAAATCAATCCACTAAGCCTCCCCAGCCAGGGCTAAGTTTATTTTCTGTATGTTTAATTTGGATAACATTTTTCAAAGTCATAAGAAAAATCTTCTAAATATTTACTTCCTTAGAATATCAAATTTATATATCTCAGCGGGCGATACTAGAAATGAGGCAGCCAGAGAAATGCGAAGGCTGCGAGGGGCCAGGCAGGCTGTGAGAGAAATGCAGGCAGAGGAGGGCTGACGGGGGTTTGCAGCTGTGCACGCAGTAGAGACCTGAAAGCGTAGGACGGAGCGTGCTCGGGGACCCGGGGAAGGAGCCAGAGGCCAGGAGGAAGGCGAAGGGGGACGTGTGGAGGGTAGGGCACGTCAGTGCGGGCTCCTGAGGAGCACACGGGACAGGAGAGGGGAGCAGAGGTGCCAGGGACAGGAGAGGGCCTGGGACATCCCCTGAAAGGGAATCAGCAGTTAATGAGATTTCCCCATCCACTGCTGTGATTTTCCTCGGTATGTGTTGCAGAAATCTTGACCTTGACAGCAAAAGCTGTCACAAATACCACATGAAGGAAGCCAGAACTTAGAGCAGGTCACAGATGCCTGGTCACAATGGACAGTCACTGAGTACAGGTCCCAGACGGACGGTCCCAGACGGCAGTTCACAGAGAGCAAGTCACAGACAGCGGTCATAGCATGTTACTGAGGGAGGTCATAGAATGCAGGTCAAGGAGGGCAGGTCACAGGAGCCTAGTCAAAGAATGAAGGTTTCAGAGGGCAGGTCACAGACAGCAGGTCACTAGGGCAGGTCACTGGAGCCAGGTCACAGAGGGCACATCATACTGGGCATGTCACAGATAGCAGGTAAGAGAGGGCAGGACACGGAAGGCAGGTGACTGAGGCAGGTCACACAGAGCTGCTCACTGATGGCAGGAATGAAGCAATACTGGGTTGAAATAGCCAACTTGCCTTCATCATGCCATTGACTTCAGAAACACCAGAACGTTCAAGCCAGAGGGAACAAGGATGAAAGGTCCCCATAGCATGCCCTTCTTCACTTAACAGGCACCGATGTCAGTCTCAAGTGCTTTACATGAGAAACGACACGACCTTCTGGCAGTGCACAAAGAGCACACCCGCACACCCACCCAGCTCCACCTCTCGCGGAACACTGACTGCGTATTTTGCATTGAATTATTACAGAAAAACAGAGAAGCCACCAGATGGTAGAGAAGTAAAAAATCACACTCGATATATAACAACATAAATTAAAAAGGCAGAAAAAGGCGAAATTCTAAAGACTATAAAAAAAGGAACTTACTTTTTTTTTTGATGTTATTCCTTGTGTTTATTGTTTTTTACTTTTTGTCTTGAAATGAGTTGGCGCAGCCCTGACGAACCGGTGCGGCGAGTCGTATGGGCATCATCCCGCAAAGTGAAAGGTTGTCCGTTCCATTCGCGGTCAGGTTCAGTCCCCAGGCGGGTGGCATTCCACAGGCAATGGGTCGATGGTTCTCTCCCTCTCTCCTTATTCTCGTCTCTCTCTAAAAATAAATGAAAGTCTTTACAAACCAAGTTTGTGCATTTCCGAAGCTTTCGTAGGCAACCCAAGACAAAGTAGGCATTTACTTAACTTTATTCCCTACTTACACTAAAATAAACAGACCAAAGGCAGGCCTGAATAAAAGACTTCATTATATCAATTATATTGCTTAAGAGAGTTATATTAATTATGACTCTTTCGTACTGGATCCCAACACCTATCCCTTTTCATCTCCCATACCAACAAATCGGAAAAGCAAAACACAACAAAGAGATAACACCCATAGAGTCTACAAGGAGCTTAGGACCAAGGCATAATTCCATGCCCTGGGTTCTATGGATGGGTATATACACAGTCAGTGTACATCTGTGCATCTTGTCACTTAGAGACACTCGGTTACCTGTCGCCGGTCTGCCTGTTCTCTTCCCTCACAAGACCCACTCCCTCTTTTACATTCCTCAGGAGAGTCTGTTTGTTTTCAAATCCTGAGGGTTTCCTGCATTGTCCTTTTCACTGCTCTGGCACTGACTATCTGAGAGCCATGCTAGTGAGAGAAATGCCTTCAGCTTGCCATTTCCTTTGGCTTTTACTTCTGACACTGTTGACAGATGTCCCCCATGGTCCCCAGCCTGGACCACCTGCACCCAGCCCTCGCTCCCCCTCCCCTGGCCTTCCCCACACTACTGCCTGTGATGGGCTGGGCACATCGCTGCTTTCTCCATCATCACTTACAGCCGGTGCCACCGCCTTCGGGAAAACGCAGTCATTTGTGTCATATTTACAGGTTCTAGAGGCATCTAATCACTCAGCTCAAAGGACTACTGACACCAATGCTGAACTCGTTTACGTGTCAGCTCAGTCATAGGAAGTACGGCATTTTCTTCACTTTGCAAAACGACTCTGATGCTGACAGTCTACACCTGTCAAGAGCCGTGCACAAACAAAGGGCTCTGTACCATTTCGACATCATTACATTATGCTTTTCATGTTACACTGACTTACTGAGGTAACTGTTTCCAAAAGTAGTGAAACCAAGGAACTAAGAGGGAGAAACAAGAAGGTGAAACCGGGTTGGGACCCCGAACCCTAACGGTTCTTGTGCAGCAGTTCGGACAACAGATGAAGAGCAAAGGCAGACGTGCACATCCCTCAATCAGCTAATTTGGTAGACATAGGAATGGAGACATTATCAGAAACTGTTTGCTGAAAGAACAGCTGCCGGTGCAAAGCCAGAGGAGAGCACATGGGAGCTCATTTTCCAAATATGCTCCTTCTTTTGTAGCATGCTGTTTCACTGTGCCCCAAAGATGCACAGAGCTAGAGCAGTAATAACGTACGGAAAGGTGAAATCATACCTCCTTCGCTTTTGAAACGAGTTTGGCCTTGATGGAGAGATAAAGTGTGTTCGCGCTCAACAACGGTCTTAAGGGCTGCGAGAAAGCCTTACCTTTTCTAGATGGCTCTTCCTGATGACCGCGGGCTTTTCTAAGCAGGTTTCTGCTACCCGGTCTCCACGGTGCCTCACGCAGTCTGTGGAGGTAAGTTTTAGGTTGGGATCACTGTGTGCACGAAAAGCAAACTCTTACGATGGCTCACTCACTATCGGGACTATACAAAAGTCTCCTAGGGCAGTGAAGCAGGTTCCACTCAGGGGCATAAAAGTTTGCTAAGACCATGGAAGCATCACAAAGTACCTCAATCCTTCTGACGGCTGAGGTCTTCTACTCCTGTCGGTGCGTATTACTTTGCTTGCAGCCTCCACTCGAGCCAATGAAAAACAAACAAAACCAAAACAATGCATGAGAAAATATCCAACAAGTCCACTTTTTCTGTCCTAATTCAAAAGAAAGACAACAGGTTATATGCCACCATGTACACAACCAAAGGACTAGAAGCCCTCGGATACGAAAAAACAGTCCCCTTACGAAGGAAACTGGTAAAGGGGTCATAATCTCGGCACGGCTGCCCTTTAAAACCTTCTCATTGGCTCAGTGTTGTCAGAAAAAAAAATGGGAAATGTTATCGGTACATCCTAGGCTTTGAGAAATATTCACAAATTGTGAACCAGCTTGGTGGAATCATAGCAACTCGTCGTCATCGTCGTCGGCAGCCGTCCGTCTCGAGAGACGATGGCGTAGCTTCTTGAGAGTCTATCTGCACCGCCGAGAATGGCTGTGCAGTCCGACTCGGGAGTGACAATCCCTGCTGCACTTGTTACAGGTGAAGGCAGATGGCTGTTGTTGCTGCTGTTGACGCTGCTTCCGCCTCGATCTTTTCTGGACCGCCTCCTCGTTGCGCGCAGCCTCTGGGCGTGACGTACCTTGCCTGACCGCGAGCCTCCAGGCTAGGCGGTCGTCTGCTTGAACTTCCCATGTGTTGAGATTGATGGAGCATTGTGTCATGTCCTTTTTGCAGATGTCTTTGAACCGCAGTTTTGGGCGCCCTGTCATCCTCTGGCCTTCTGCTAGCTCGCCGTAGAGGAGGTCTTTGGGAATACGGCCTGCATCCATTCTTTTGACATGGCCGAGCCACCTGAGGCGTCTCTCACTAAGAACTGCATGCAAACTGCTCATGTTGGCTCGCTTCAGCACCTCGGTGTTGGGGACCTTATCCTGCCAGGCGACATGCAGGACGCGTCGCAGGCACCTCATGTGGAAGCTGTTGAGTTTCCTTTCGTGCCTTGCGTAGGTGGTCCACGTCTCGCTGCCATAGAGGAGAGTGCTGAGTACGCAGGCTTGGTAGATGCGCAGTCTGGTTTTCTCAGTGAGGCTGGAATTGTTCCACGCTCGCCGGTTCAGTTTGGCCATAACTGTGGCTGCCCTGGCGATTCTCCGATTGACCTCCAAGTCGACCGACAGAGAGCTCGAGATGGTGGACCCGAGGTAAGTGAAATCATTGACAACCTCCAGGGTGTATCCGTCGATGGTGATGCATGGGGGAGTCCCCGTGCCTTGAGCCATAACATTTGTCTTCGTCAGGCTGATGGCTAGTCCGAACTCCTTGCATGCGTGGGAAAGGCAAGTGACTAACTGCTGGAGTCCCTCTTCAGAGTGTGATGTCAAGGCTGCGTCGTCGGCGAAGAGCATCTCACGGATGAGCACCTCTTTGACTTTGGTCTTGGCTCGTAGACGGGCCAGGTTGTAGAGCTTGCCATCGGATCTGGTGTGAATGAAGACACCCTCGCTGCAGTCCTTAAAGGCGTATTGGAGGAGCATGGAGAAGAAGATTCCGAACAGCGTAGGCGTGAGGACGCAGCCCTGCTTTACTCCGCTGCTGACTGGGAAGGCCTCAGAGGTTGCGCCGTTGTAGGACACCGTGCTGTGAATGTTGTCGTGAAAGGACATGACCACAGCAAGCAGATGTGGTGGACAGCCAATCTTCCGTAGCAAGCTGAAGAGTCCGCTTCAACTGACCAGATCAAACGCCTTCGTGAGGTCGATAAAGGCGAGGTAGAGTGGTTTATGCTGCTCGTGACACTTCTCCTGCAGCTGGCGTAGGGAGAAGATCATGTCCACTGTTGATCGGCCAGCTCTGAAGCCACACTGGGACTCTGGGTAGACGCGGGAAGCAAGGGTCTGCAGGCGGGCAAGAGCGACCCGGGCAAATACTTTGCCGACGACGCTGAGGAGAGAGATGCCCCGGTAGTTGTTGCAGTCGCTGCGGTCTCCTTTGTTCTTGTACATGGTGATAATGTTGGCGTCTCTCATATTCTGGGGGATGTAACCCTCCTTCCAGCAGAGACAGAGTAGATGGTGGAGCGGCTGTAGCAGGACTGGTTTCCCGCTCTTTAGGATTTCTGGAGGGATTCCGTCGCTTCCTGGTGCTTTCCCGCAAGCGAGGCGGTCGATGGCTTTGCCGAGCTCTGCCGCAGTAGGTGGGGTGTCTAGCTCCTCCATGACTGGTAGGTCTGGGATGGCGTTAAGAGCAGTGTCTGTTACGGTGTTCCTCGTTGCGTACAGCTCGAGGTAGTGCTCGGTCCACCGCCGCATTTGCTGTTCCTGGTCAGTGATGACCTCACCTGTCTTGGACTTAAGGGGGGCGATCTTGGAGGGGATTGGGCCTGTTGCCTTCTTGATACCCTCATACATTCCTCGTGCGTTGCCTATATCGGCAGCTTCCTGGATGCTTCTGCACAGGTTTAGCCAATAGGTGTTGGCACAGTGTCGGGAGGTCTTCTGGACTTTGTTCCTGGCAGCCCGTAGAGCTTGAAGTGTATTGGGAGTGGGCATGGCCTTGTAAGCCAGTAGGGCCTTCCTCTTAGCCTCGATCACGGGTTTCATTTCTTCCCAGTGAGCCTCGTACCAGTCAGCGTTCTTCCGCTCTTTCTTCCCGTAAGCAATAATGGCGGAGTTGTATATGGCGTCGCGGAGACGTGACCAATTGGATTCGATAATGTCATCTGCCGCCATTCCCTCGCCGAGTGCATCTTCCATCCTGTTGATGAATTGCTGGGTCTTAACTGGGTTGCTGGCACAACTGGTGTTGATGCGTGGGCGACCCTTCATCTTGGAGTGGTGCAACCTCTTCGACGTTATGCGCACCTTGCTTACCACGAGGGCATGGTCCGTGTCGCAGTCTGCACTGTGGTAGCTGCGGGTGAGGAGGGTGCTGCCAATATCTGTTCTTCTGGTGATGACGAGATCAAGCTGGTGCCAGTGGCGGGAGCGGGGGTGCCTCCATGACACCTGGTGGGTCTCTTTGCACTTGAAGAATGTGTTTGTCACGCACAGGCCGTGGTGACACGAAAGCTCAAGCAGTCGCTGACCATTCTCATTGATCTTTCCTCTCCCAAAGTTTCCGAGGCAGGTGGGCCAGGCCATGTGGTCGGCTCCTACTCTTGCGTTGAAGTCTCCAAGGAAATAAAGAGCGTTACTTCTGGGGATCTTGGATAACGCTTCGTCCAGTGCATGGTAGAACTGTTCTTTCTCTTCGGTGGTGGCGCAGAGGGTTGGGGCGTACGCGCTAAGAATGCTGACTGGGCCGAAAGTTGTTGACAATCGGAGGGTAAGTAATCTCTCTGTGCCTCCTGTGGGTGGCTCTATGGAGTTAACAAGCGTGTTCTTCACAGCGAACCCAACACCGTGCTGTCTTGGTTGGTCCGGAGACTTCCCTTGCCAGTAGAAGGTGTAGTTGGTTTCTCTGAGAGTTCCGTTGTTGGCCAACCGGGTCTCCTGTAGAGCCGTAATGTCGATGTTTAGTCGTGCCAGTTCCCTGTCGATGACGGCGGTTTTCCTGGAATCATTGATCCACGGAAGGTCTGCAGTAAGTCCGGGACACATGGTCCTGACGTTCCAGCTAGCGAGGCGAAGAGCTGGAGGCTTCTTTCTTGTTTTTTGCTTGGAATTGCCTGATGCGAGTGTTTTGTGGCCCACTTTTCGAGAGACGCCTCTCTGATCCCCACGCACCCAGTGGGGCACGCGAGCCATGGCGAGACGGCACCTAATTGGCTGGGGGCTGCCCAGCTTGAGGCGGGTGGTAGCTGTCCAGTGAGGTGCGATGACCTCTCCCACCATCAGAGGAGACCCCTGGCGCTCGTTTCCTTCGCCAATCGGATGAGCTTATAACCGGTAACTGTCTCCTCCCGTGTTCAGTCGACATCTTGCGATGATGCTGGAGTGTCCTCTCCAGTGAAGCTACAAAGCCTGGGCAGGGTGATATGGAGGGCCAGCTGTTGCCCATGCAGCAGACCCCCCCTCTCTTCGAAGCTGAAGGATCCAAGGGGAAAGACAGAGTCAATACAGATTGGCTTCAGGTGCGCCGCAGGAGTTGCCGGTGTTGACTACAACGTCGAACCGCCTTAGGGACTCCGGCTCCGGATTTTCTGTCGGGGTTTACTCCCTTAGCCATTCAACTGAAGAGGTATGCCGCAAGGCAGCGGAGGTTTTTTGGAATCAGAGTTTTCCTTCTATGATGTTCCCTGACTGGAAGATCGAACCAGCGACACTTAGCTCGCAGGCCGACGCTCAATCCACTGAGCCAAAACAGCCAGGGTAGCAACTAAAGATAGCAAAAATGACTATAGTCACAACACATGTTCTTAGAATTCCGGAGACCTAAGGACGGTCACAGACGTTGGGTCACAGATGGCAGAAATGAGGACAGGACACACAGATCTCATCACTGAGGGCAGGTCACAGAGGGCTGGTCCTGATGGAAGTACTGAGCGAATGTCACTAGAGCAAGTCCCTGAGCGAGGTCATAGAGGGCAAGTCACAGACGGCAGGTCACAAAACACAGATGACAGAGGGCAGGTCATGAAGGAGGTCACAGATGTGAGGGAGAGCATACAGGGCAAGACACTGAGGGAGGTCAAAGAGGGCATGTTACTGAGGCAGTCAAAGAGGGCAGGGCAGTGAGTGAGGACACAGGGCCAAGTCACGGAGGGTAGGTCACCAGGGCATCTCATGGAAGTCATGTCACTGAGGGAGCTCATGGGGAGCAGATCACAAATACCACATGAAGGAAGCCAGAACTTAGAGCAGGTCACAGATGCCTGGTCACAGTGGACAGTCACTGAGTACAGGTCACAGATGGATGGTCCCAGAGGGCAGTTCACAGAGAGCAGGTCACAGACAGCGGTCATAGCATGTTACTGAGGGAGGTCATAGAATGCAGGTCAAGGAGGGCAGGTCACAGTGGGCAGGATACTTAAGGCAGGTTACTGAGGGCTGGTCACTGATGGCTGGTCACACGGGGCTGGTCACTGATGGCAGGACTGATGTAAGGTCACTAAGGCAGGTCACTGAGACAGGTTACAGAAGTGTAGTCACAGAAGGCCAGGCACTTAGGTCACACAGCGCAGGTCACAAAGGACAGGTCACAGTGGGCAGGACTGCGGGAAGGTCACTAGGGCCAGTCACTGAGTGAGGTCACAGAGGGCAAGTCACAGAACACCGGTAGCTCACTGAGGTCACAGTGGTCAAGTCACAGGGGCAAGCCTCTGAGGGAGGACTCAGAGAGCATGTTACTAAGGATAGTCACAGAGGGCAGTTATCAGAGGGCAAGGCACTGAGGCAGATCACACAGCGTGGGTCACCGTGGGTAGTCCCTGAGGACAGGTTGCAGAAAGAAGGTCTCCGAGGGCAGGTCACATGGGTATGTCACTGAGAGCAGGGGTCATGGGGCAGCTTAGTGTCGGCTGGTCACTGAGGGCACGTGGTAGGGGGCAGAAATGAGGGCTGGTCTCAGACAGCAGGTCAGAGAAGGTAGGTCACTGAAGCCAGGTCACCTAGGGAAGATACAGGGGGACAAGTCCCAGAGGACAGGACTGGAGGTAGGTCCCAGAGGACAAGTCCGAGGCCAGGTTACTTGAGGGGAAGTGACACGGGGCGGGTCCACTGAAGCAGGTCACAGAGCGCAAGGTCAGTGGTAGTCACAGAGCGGTGGTCACAGTTGGTACGTCACAGAAGCAGGTCACACAGGGCAGTCACAGAGTACAAGTCCCTGAGGGGTGGTCGCAGGGCACATGTCGCCAATGGCAGGTCACAGAGGGCTGGTACAGATGGCGGGATGAGAGAAGTTCACTAGGGCAGGTCTCTGAAGGAGGTTACAGAAGTCACAGAGGGTCAGGCACTAAGTGAGGTCCCATAGGGTGGATCACAGAAGGCAGGTCACTGAAGGCCGGTCACAGAGGCAGGTCATAGAAGGCATGTCACCGAAGGAGGTAATATGGGGCAGATCACAAATCCCAGGCGAAGGAAGCAAGGCCTTAGGGCAGATCACAGAGGTCGGGCCACAGATGCCAGAACTGAGGACAGGACACACAGATCACATCACTGAGGGCAGGTCACAGAGGGCTGGTCCTGATGGAAGTACTGAGTGAAGGTCACTAGGGCAAGTCACTGAGCGAGGTCACAGAGGGCAAGTCACAGACGGCAGGTCACAAAAGATAGATGACAGAGGGCAGGTCATGAAGGAGGTCACAGATGTGAGGGAGAGCATACAGGGCAAGACACTGAGGGAGGTCAAAGAGAGCATGTTACTGAGGCAGTCACAGAGGGCAGGACAGTGAGTGAGGACACAGGGCCAAGTCACGGAGGGTAGGTCACCAGGGCTTCTCATGGAAGTCATGTCACTGAGGGAGGTCATGGGGAGCAGATCACAAATACCACATGAAGGAAGCCAGTACTTAGAGCAGGTCACAGATGCCTGGTCACAGTGGACAGTCACTGAGTACAGGTCACAGATGGATGGTCCCAGAGGGCAGTTCACAGAGAGCAGGTCACAGACAGCGGTCATAGCATGTTACTGAGGGAGGTCATAGAATGCAGGTCTAGGAGGGCAGGTCACAGGAGCCTAGTCAAAGAATGAAGGTTTCAGAGGGCAGGTCACAGACAGCAGGTCACTAGGGCAGGTCACTGGAGCCAGGTCACAGAGGGCACATCATACTGGGCATGTCACAGATAGCAGGTAAGAGAGGGCAGGACACAGAAGGCAGGTGACTGAGGCAGGTCACACAGAGCTGCTCACTGATGGCAGGAATGAAGCAATACTGTGTTGAAATAGCCAACTTGCCTTCATCATGCCATTGACTTCAGAAACACCAGAACGTTCAAGCCAGAGGGAACAAGGATGAAAGGTCCCCATGGCATGCCCTTCTTCACTTAACAGGCACTGATGTCAGTCTCAAGTGCTTTACATGAGAAACGACACGACCTTCAGGCAGTGCACAAAGAGCACACCCACCCAGCTCCAGCTCTCGCGGAACACTGACTGCGTATTTTGCATTGAATTATTACAGAAAAACAGAGAAGCCACCAGATGGTAGAGAAGTAAAAAATCACACTCGATATATCGTCGTCGGCAGCCGTCCGTCTCGAGAGACGATGGTGTAGCTTCTTAAGTGTCTATCTGCACTGCCGAGAATGGCTGTGCAGTCTGACTCGGGAGTGACACGGTATCTGTCTCCTCCCGTGTTAAAATTGACATCTTGCGATGACGCTGGAGTGTCCTCTCCAGTGAAGCTGAAGCTACAGAGCCTGGGCAGGGTGATATGGAGGGTCTGCTGTTGCCCATGCAGCAGACCCCCCCTCTCTTCGCAGCTGAAGGGTCCAAGGGAAAGACGGAGTCAATACAGCTTGGTTTCAGGTGCGCCGCAGGAGTTGCCGGTGTTGACTACAACGTCAAACCGCCTTAGGGACTGCGGCTCCGGATTTTCTGTCGGGGTTTACTCCCTTAGCCTTTCCCCTGAAGAGGTATGCCGCAAGGAAGCGGAACTCGATATATAACAACATAAATTAAAAAGGCAGAAAAAGGCGAACTTCTAAAGACTATAAAAAAAGTAACTTACTTTTTTTTTAAATGTTATTCCTTGTGTTTATTGTTTTTTACTTTTTGTCTTTAAATGAGTTTGCGCAGCCCTGACGAACCGGTGCGGCGAGTCGTATGGGCATCGTCCCGCAAAGTGAAAGGTCGTCCGTTCCATTCGCGGTCAGGTTCAGTCCCCAGGCGGGTGGCATTCCACAGGCAATGGGTCGATGGTTCTCTCCCTCTCTCCTTCCTCTCGTCTCTCTCTAAAAATAAATGAAAGTCTTTACAAACCAAGTTTGTGCATTTCAAAAGCTTTCGTAGGCAACCCAAGACAAAGTAGGCATTTACTTAACTTTATTCCCTACTTACACTAAAATAAACAGACCAAAGGCAGGCCTGAATAAAAGACTTCATTATATCAATTATATTGCTTAAGAGAGTTATATTAATTATGACTCTTTCGTACTGGATCCCAACACCTATCCCTTTTCATCTCCCATACCAACAAATCGGAAAAGCAAAACACAACAAAGAGATAACACCCATAGAGTCTACAAGGAGCTTAGGGCCAAGGCATAATTCCACGCCCTGGGTTCTATGGGTGGGTATATACACAGTCAGTGTACATCTGTGCATCTTGTCACTTAGAGACACTCGGTTACCTGTCGCCGGTCTGCATGTTCTCTTCCCTCACAAGGCCCACTCCCTCTTTTACGTTCCTCAGGAGAGTCTGTTTGTTTTCAAATCCTGAGGGTTTCCTGTATTGTCCTTTTCACTGCTCTGGCACTGACTATCTGACAACCATGCTAGTGAGAGAAATGCCTTCAGCTTGCCATTTCCTTTGGCTTTTACTTCTGACACTGTTGACAGATGTCCCCCATGGTCCCCAGCCTGGACCACCAGCACCCAGCCCTCGCTCCCCCTCCCCTGGCCTTCCCCACACTACTGCCTGTGACGGGCTGGGCACATCGCTGCTTTCTCCATCATCACTTACAGACGGTGCCACCGCCTTTGGGAAAACGCAGTCATTTGTGTCATATTTACAGGTTCTAGAGGCATCTAATCACTCAGCTCAAAGGACTACTGACACCAATGCTGAACTCGTTTACGTGTCAGCTCAGTCATAGGAAGTACGGCATTTTCTTCACTTTGCAAAACGACTCTGATGCTGACAGTCTACACCTGTCAAGAGCCGTGCACAAACAAAGGGCTCTGTACCATTTCGACATCATTACATTATGCTTTTTATGTTACACTGACTTAGTGAGGAAACTGTTTCCAAAAGTAGTGAAACCAAGGAACTAAGAGGGAGAAACAAGAAGGTGAAACCGGGTTGGGACCCCGAACCCTAACGGTTCTTGTGCAGCAGTTCGGACAACAGATGAAGAACAAAGGCAGACGTGCACATCCCTCAATCAGCTAATTTGGTAGACATAGGAATGGAGACATTATCAGAAACTGTTTGCTGAAAGAACAGCTGCCAGTGCAAAGCCAGAGGAGAGCACATGGGAGCTCATTTTCCAAATATGCTCCTTCTTTTGTAGCATGCTGTTTCACTGTGCCCCAAAGATGCACAGAGCTAGAGCAGTAATAACGTACGGAAAGGTGAAATCATACCTCCTTCGCTTTTGAAACGAGTTTGGCCTTGATGGAGAGATAAAGTGTGTTCGCGCTCAACAACGGTCTTAAGGGCTGCGAGAAAGCCTTACCTTTTCTAGATGGCTCTTCCTGATGACCGCGGGCTTTTCTAAGCAGGTTTCTGCTACCCGGTCTCCACGGTGCCTCACGCAGTCTGTGGAGGTAAGTTTTAGGTTGGGATCACTGTGTGCACGAAAAGCAAACTCTTACGATGGCTCACTCACTATCGGGACTATACAAAAGTCTCCTAGGGCAGTGAAGCAGGTTCCACTCAGGGGCATAAAAGTTTGCTAAGATCATGGAAGCATCACAAAGTACCTCAATCCTTCTGACCGGCTGAGGTCTTCTACTCCTGTCCGTGCATATTACTTTGCTTGCAGTCTCCACTCGATCCAATGAAAAACAAACAAAACCAAAACAATGCATGAGAAAATATCCAACAAGTCCACTTTTTCTGTTCTAATTCAAAAGAAAGACAACAGGTTATATGCCACCATGTACACAACCAAAGGACTAGAAGCCCCCAGATACGAAAAAACAGCCCCCTTACGAAGGAAACTGGTAAAGGGGTCATAATCTCGGCACGGCTGCCTTTTAAAACCTTCTCATTGGCTCAGTGTTGTCAGAAAAAAAAATGGGAAATGTTATCGGTACATCCTAGGCTTTCAGAAATATTCACAAATTGTGAACCAACTTAGTGGAATCATAGCAACTAAAGATACAAAAACTGACTATAGTCACAACACATGTTCTTAGAATTCCGGAGACCTAAGGCCGGTCACAGAGGTCAGGTCACAGATGGCAGAAATGAGGACAGGACACACAGATCTCATCACTGAGGGCAGGTCACAGAGGGCTGGTCCTGATGGAAGTACTGAGCGAAGGTCACTAGAGCAAGTCCCTGAGCGAGGTCATAGAGGGCAAGTCACAGACGGCAGGTCACAAAACACAGATGACAGAGGGCAGGTCATGAAGGAGGTCACAGATGTGAGGGAGAGCATACAGGGCAAGACACTGAGGCAGGTCAAAGAGGGCATGTTACAGAGGCAGTCAAAGAGGGCAGGGCAGTGAGTGAGGACACAGGGCCAAGTCACGGAGGGTAGGTCACCGGGGCATCTCATGGAAGTCATGTCACTGAGGGAGGTCATGGGGAGCAGATCACAAATACCACATGAAGGAAGCCAGAACTTAGAGCAAGTCACAGATGCCTGGTCACAGTGGACAGTCACTGAGTACAGGTCACAGATGGATGGTCCCAGAGGGCAGTTCACAGAGAGCAGGTCACAGACAGCGGTCATAGCATGTTACTGAGGGAGGTCATAGAATGCAGGTCAAGGAGGGCAGGTCACAGTGGGCAGGATACTTAAGGCAGGTTACTGAGGGCTGGTCACTGATGGCTGGTCACACGGGGCTGGTCACTGATGGCAGGACTGAGGGAATGTCACTAGGGCAGGTCACTGAGACAGGTTACAGAAGTGAAGTCACAGAGGGCCAGGCACTTAGGTCACACAGCGCAGGTCACAAAGGACAGGTCACAGTGGGCAGGACTGCGGGAAGGTCACTAGGGCCAGTCACTGAGTGAGGTCACAGAGGGCAAGTCACAGAACACCAGTAGCTCACTGAGGTCACAGTGGTCAAGTCACAGGGGCAAGCCTCTGAGGGAGGACTCAGAGAGCATGTTACTAAGGATAGTCACAGAGGGCAGTTATCAGAGGGCAAGGCACTGAGGCAGATCACACAGCGTGGGTCACCGTGGGTAGTCCCTGAGGACAGGTTGCAGAAAGAAGGTCTCCGAGGGCAGGTCACATGGGTATGTCACTGAGAGCAGGGGTCATGGGGCAGCTTAGTGTCGGCTGGTCACAGAGGGCACGTGGCAGGGGGCAGAAATGAGGGCTGGTCTCAGACAGCAGGTCAGAGAAGGTAGGTCACTGAAGCCAGGTCACCTAGGGAAGACACAGGGGGACAAGTCCCAGAGGACAGGACTGGAGGTAGGTCCCAGAGGACAAGTCCGAGGCCAGGTTACTTGAGGGGAAGTGACACGGGGCGGGTCCACTGAAGCAGGTCACAGAGCGCAAGGTCAGTGGTAGTCACAGAGCGGTGGTCACAGTTGGTAGGTCACAGAAGCAGGTCACACAGGGCAGTCACAGAGTACAAGTCCCTGAGGGATGGTCGCAGGGCACATGTCGCCAAGGGCAGGTCACAGAGGGCCGGTACAGATGGCGGGATGAGGGAAGTTCACTAGGGCAGGTCCCTGAAGGAGGTTACAGAACTCACAGAGGGTCAGGCACTAAGTGAGGTCCCATAGGGTGGATCACAGAAGGCAGGTCACTGAAGGCCGGTCACAGAGGCAGGTCATAGAAGGCATGTCACCGAAGGAGGTAATATGGGGCAGATCACAAATCCCAGGCGAAGGAAGCAAGGCCTTAGGGCAGATCACAGAGGTCGGGCCACAGATGCCAGAACTGAGGACAGGACACACAGATCTCATCACTGAGGGCAGGTCACAGAGGGCTGGTCCTGATGGAAGTACTGAGCGAAGGTCACTAGGGCAAGTCACTGAGCGAGGTCATAGAGGGCAAGTCACAGACGGCAGGTCACAAAACACAGATGACAGAGGGCAGGTCATGAAGGAGGTCACAGATGTGAGGGAGAGCATACAGGGCAAGACACTGAGGGAGGTCAAAGAGAGCATGTTACTGAGGCAGTCACAGAGGGCAGGGCAGTGAGTGAGGACACAGGGCCAAGTCACGGAGGGTAGGTCACCAGGGCATCTCATGGAAGTCATGTCACTGAGGGAGGTCATGGGGAGCAGATCACAAATACCACATGAAGGAAGCCAGAACTTAGAGCAGGTCACAGATGCCTGGTCACAGTGGACAGTTACTGAGTACAGGTCACAGATGGATGGTCCCAGAGGGCAGTTCACAGAGAGCAGGTCACAGACAGCGGTCATAGCATGTTACTGAGGGAGGTCATAGAATGCAGGTCTAGGAGGGCAGGTGAGGGGAGCCTAGTCAAAGAATGAAGGTTTCAGAGGGCAAGGTCACAGACAGCAGGTCACTAGGGCAGGTCACTGGAGCCAGGTCACAGAGGGCACATCATACTGGGCATGTCACAGATAGCAGGTAAGAGAGGGCAGGACACGGAAGGCAGGTGACTGAGGCAGGTCACACAGAGCTGCTCACTGATGGCAGGAATGAAGCAATACTGGGTTGAAATAGCCAACTTGCCTTCATCATGCCATTGACTTCAGAAACACCAGAACGCTCAAGCCACAGGGAACAAGGATGAAAGGTCCCCATAGCATGCCCTTCTTCACTTAACAGGCACCGATGTCAGTCTCAAGTGCTTTACATGAGAAACGACACGACCTTCTGGCAGTGCACAAAGAGCACACCCGCACACCCACCCAGCTCCAGCTCTCGCGGAACACTGACTGCGTATTTTGCATTGAATTATTACAGGACAACAGAGAAGCCACCAGATGGTAGAGAAGTAAAAAATCACACTCGATATATAACAACATAAATTAAAAAGGCAGAAAAAGGCGAAATTCTAAAGATTATAAAAAAACGAACTTACTTTTTTTTTGATGTTATTCCTCGTGTTTATTGTTTTTTACTTTTTGTCCTGAAATGAGCTGGCGCGGCCCTGACGAACCGGCGCGGCCCTGACGAACCGGTGCGGTGAGTTGTGTGGCCATCGTCCCGCAAAGTGAAAGGTCGTCCGTTCCATTCGCGGTCAGGTTCAGTCCCCAGGCGGGTGGCATTCCAGAGGCAATGGGTGGATGGTTCTCTCCCTCTCTCCTTCCTCTCGTCTCTCTCTAAAAATAAATGAAAGTCTTTACAAACCAAGTTTGTGCATTTCCGAAGCTTTCGTAGGCAACCCAAGACAAATTAGGCATTTACTTCACTTTATTCCCTACTTACACTAAAATAAACAGACCAAAGGCAGGCCTGAATAAAAGACTTCATTATATCAACTATATTGCTTAAGAGAGTTATATTAATTATGACTCTTTCGTACTGCATCCCAACACCTATCCCTTTTCATCTCCCATACCGACAAATCGGAAAAGCAAAACACAACAAAGAGATAACACCCATCGAGTCTACAAGGAGCTTAGGACCAAGGCATAAATTCCATGCCCTGGGTTCTATGGGTGGGTATATACACAGTCAGTGTACATCTGTGCATCTTGTCACTTAGAGACACTCGGTTACCTGTCGCCGGTCTGCATGTTCTCTTCCCTCACAAGGCCCACTCCCTCTTTTACATTCCTCAGGAGAGTCTGTTTGTTTTCAAATCCTGAGGGTTTCCTGTATTGTCCTTCTCACTGCTCTGGCACTGACTATCTGACAACCATGCTAGTGAGAGAAATGCCTTCAGCTTGCCATTTCCTTTGGCTTTTACTTCTGACACTGTTGACAGCTGTCCCCCATGGTCCCCAGCCTGGCCCACCTGCACCCAGCCCTCGCTCCCCCTCCCCTGGCCTTCCCCACACTACTGCCTGTGACGGGCTGGGCACATCGCTGCTTTCTCCATCATCACTTACAGCCGGTGCCACCGCCTTCGGGAAAACGCAGTCATTTGCGTCATATTTACAGGTTCCAGAGGCATCTCATCCCTCAGCTCAAAGGACTACTGACACCAATGCTGAACTCGTTTACGTGTCAGCTCAGTCATAGGAAGTACGGCACTTTCTTCACTTTGCAAAACGACTCTGATGCTGACAGTCTACACCTGTCAAGAGCCGTGCACAAACAAAGGGCTCTGTACCATTTCGACATCATTACATTATGCTTTTCATGTTACACTGACTTAGTGAGGTAACTGTTTCCAAAAGTAGTGAAACCAAGGAACTAAGAGGGAGAAACAAGAAGGTGAAACCGGGTTGGGACCCCGAACCCTAACGGTTCCTGTGCAGCAGTTGGGACAACAGATGAAGAGCAAAGGCAGACGTGCACATCCCTCAATCAGCTAATTTGGTAGACATAGGAATGGAGACATTATCAGAAACTGTTTGCTGAAAGAGCAGCTGCCAGTGCAAAGCCAGAGGAGAGCACATGGGAGCTCGTTTTCCAAATATGCTCCTTCTTTTGTAGCATGCTGTCCCACTGTGCCCCAAAGATGCACAGAGCTAGAGCAGTAATAACATACGGAAAGGTGAAATCATACCTCCTTCGCTTTTGAAACGAGTTTGGCCTTGATGGAGAGATAAAGTGTGTTCGCGCTCAACAACGGTCTTAAGGGCTGCGAGAAAGCCTTACCTTTTCTAGATGGCTCTTCCTGACGACCGCGGGCTTTTCTAAGCAGGTTTCTGCTACCCGGTCTCCACGGTGCCTCACGCAGTCTGTGGAGGTAAGTTTTAGGTTGGGATCACTGTGCGCACAAAAAGCAAACTCTTACGATGTCTCACTCACTACCGGGACTATACAAAAGTCTCCTAGGGCAGTGAAGCCGGTTCCACTCAGGGGCATAAAAGTTTGCTAAAATCATGGAAGCATGTACCTCAATCCTTCTGACGGCTGAGGTCTTCTACTCCTGTCGGTGCGTATTACTTTGCTTGCAGCCTCCATTCGATCCAATGAAAAACAAACAAAACCAAAACAATGCATGAGAAAATATCCAACAATTCAACTTTTTCAATTATGATAACTATAGAAAGAAAAAAGATTCTATGCCTACATGTATCTACAAAAGGATTATTATTCCTAAGATGCAAACAAAACAGTCTATGAAGGAAATAGGTAAAGGGGCAATACTCTCGGCATGGCTAACCTTTAAATCTACTTTTTATTTCCTCCGTTCTGTGAGGAAAAAATGGGAAATATTGTCGGTACCTCCTGCTCTTTGAGAACCAGCCTGCACACGGACCCGCGGCTTTGACCCCAGTCGTAGGGGGCACACGTGTAGCTTGCAGGTTCTGTCTGGTTCAGCTGCCTGCCTCGCGCAACCAGCGGAGGTTTTCTTTCACATCATGTTTCTCTCCCTCTCTTTCTCCCTGCCTTTTCCCCTCTCTAAAGAAATAAAATGTTTAAAATATGAAACCTTAAAACATAACAAATAACAAACAAAATATAATTAAAGTGGTGCCCTGCGATGCTCTCTGAAGCTCCATCATCGGCTCTTCCATGCTGCTCTACTCGTCTTCAAAGAGCCTTCAGTCGTTCACGGCTTATCCTTGGACGTGCATCATCAATACTTGCTGAGAGAAAGAGAAAAACAGCAAATAACATACAAGGGAGCTCCGATAAGGCTATCAACTGATTTCTCAACAGAAACATTACAAGCCAGAAGGGAATGGTCAAAAATATTTCAAGCAATGAAAAACAAAGGCCTACAACCAAGAATACTCTACCCAGCAAGGCTCTCATTCAAAATAGAAGGTGAAATAAGGAGTTTCTCAGACAAAGGAAGACTGAAAGAATACATCTCCACAAAACCAGCATTGCAAGAGATGCTAAAGGGAGTGTTCTAAGAAAAAAGAAGAAAAGAACAAGAGAGGAGAGGAACAGAGGTACAAAGGGAAATGAATAAATACACGTCAATAATAACCTTAAATGTAAATGGATTAAATGCTCCAATTAAAAGACATAGGGTAACGGAATGGATAAGAAAACAGGACCCACATGTTTGCTGTCTACAAGAAACACACCTGAAAACAAAAGATTTACACAGACTGAAAGTAAAGGGATATAAAAAAATATTCCAAGCAAACGGACCGGAAAAAAAAGCCGGGGTAGCTGTCCTCATATCAGACAAAACGGATTTCAAAGCAAGGACAATAAAAAGAGACAAAGAAGGACATTTCATAATACTTAAAGGAACAATCCATCACGAAGATATGACTTTGATAAACATATATGCACCCAACATAGGAGCACCCAAATACACAAAGCAAATACTAGAAGACCACAAAAAGGATATCAACAACAACACACTCATAGTAGGGGACTTCAACACTCCATGATCAACAATAGACAGATCATCCAAGCAAAGAAACACCAAGGATATACAGGCATTGAACAACACACTACACCACATGGATCTAACTGATATATATAGAACTTTTCACCCCGAAGAAGCAAAATATACATTCTTTTCAAGTGCACATGGGACATTTTCAAGGATAGACCACATGATAGGTCACAGAACAAGCCTCAACAAATTCAAGAAAATTGAAATCACATCAAGCATCTTTTCAGATCACAATGCCTTGAAACTAGAAATCAACCTCAGAGAAAAAAATCAAAGACACCCAAACTCATGGAGATTGAATAACATGCTATTCAATAATGAATGGGTTAACAATGACATCAAAGAAGAAATCAAGCAATTTCTAGGAACTAATGATAATGAGCACACAACAACCCAAAACCTGTGGGACACAGCAAAAGCAGTCCTGAGAGGGAAGTTCATAGCAATACAGGCATATCTGAAAAGGACAGAAGAATCTCAAATAAAAAACCTAACCATAAAGCTACAAGAACTAGAACAACAACAACAAACAAAGCCTAGGGCAAGAAGAAGGAATGAAATCATCAAGATCAGAGCAGAACTAAATGACATAGAGACTAAACAAACAATCCAAAAGATCAACAAAACTAGGAGCTGGTTCTTTGAAAAAAGAAACAAAATCGACAAGCCTCTAGCCAGTCTAATCAAGAAAAAAAGAGAGAAGACACAAATAAACAAAATCAGAAATGAAAGAGCATAAATCACGACCGATACCTCAGAAATACAAATGATAGTTAGAAATTACTTCAGACAACTGTATGACAAGAAATTTGACAATCTAGAAGAAATGGACAGATTTCTAGAAACATACAACCTTCCAAAACTGAATCAAGAAGAAGTGGAAAGTCTCAACAGACCAATAACAAAGAAGGAAATTGAAACAGTAATCCAAAATCTCCCTGTACACAAAAGCCCTGGACCGGATGGCTTCACAGGCGAATACTACAAAACATTCAGGGAAGAACTAACTCCTATCCTCCTCAAACTGTTCCAAAAAATCCAAGAAAAGGGGAAAATCACAAACTCTTTCTATGAAGCCAGTATTATCCTAATCCCCAAACCAGGTCAAGACACAACAAAGAAAGAAAACTACAGGCCAATATCACTGAGGAACATTGATGCTAAAATCCTCAATAAAATATTGGCAAACAGGACCCAGCAATACATGCAAAAGATCATACATCATGATCAAGTGGGCTTCATTCCAGGGATGCAAGGATGGTTTCATATTCGCAAATCAATAAATATAATACATCACCTAAACAGAATGAAAGACAAAAATCACATGATCATATCGATAGATGCAGAAAAAGCATCTGATAAAGTACAACACCCATTTATGATGAAAACACTCAGCAAAATGGGAATAAAGGGAGCATATCTTAACATAATTAAGGCTATATATGAGAAGCCTGAGGCCAACATCATACTCAATGGACAAAAACTGAAAGCATTCCCCCTGAACTCAGGAACTAGACAAGGTTGTCCACTCTCTCCGCTCCTTTTCAACATAGTGTTGGAAGTCCTAGCCACAGCAATCAGACAAGAAAAAGAAATAAAAGGCATCCAAATTGGGAAAGAGGAAGTAAAACTTTCATTATATGCAGATGACATGATAGTATACATAGGAAATCCTATAAACTCCACTAAAAGACTACTCGATATAATAAGTGAATCTGGCAAAATCGCAGGGTACAAAATAAATATACAGAAATCTAAGGCATTTCTGTACACCAACAATAAAATAGCAGAGACAGAGACAAAAAAGAAAATACCATTTACTATAGCAACAAGAAAAATAAAGTACCTAGGAGGAAACTTAACCAAAGAGATAAAAGACCTGTACTCTGAAAATTACATAACATTGAAGAAAGAAATTAAGGAAGAAACAAATAAATGGAGGCAAATACCATGTTCTTGGATGGGAAGAATCAACATCATCAAAATGGCCATACTACCCAAAGCAATTTACAGATTCAATGCAATCCCTATTAAAATACCACTGACATATTTCACCGACCTAGAACAAATACTCCATAAATTCATATGGAACCAAAAAAGACCCCGAATAGCAAAAGCAATCTCGAGACAGAAGAACACAGCAGGAGGAATCACCACACCAGATATCAAACAATACTACAAAGCCACTGTAATCAAAACAGTCTGGTACTGGCATAAGAACATATAGATCAATGGAACAGAATAGAGAGTCCAGAAATAAACCCAGGCCTCTATGGTCAACTAATATTTGATAAAGGAGGAAGGAACATAAAATGGAGTGAGAAGAGCCTCTTTAACAAACGGTGCTGGGAGAACTGGATAGGGACCTGCAAAAAAATGAAACTAGACCACCAACTTACACCACACACGAGAATAAACTCAAGATGGATCAAAGACTTAAATGTAAGCCGTGACACCATAAAAGTCCTAGAGGAAAACATAGGCAAGAAAATATCAGATATCTCAAGTAACAATCTCTTCACGGATACATCTCCTAAAGCAAGAGAAATAAAGGAAAAAATAAATAAATGGGATTACATCAAACCAAAGAGTTTCTGCTCAGCAAAAGAAAACATCAGCAAGATGAAAAGGAAACCAACCATATGGGAAAACATATTTGCCAATGACATCACAGACAGGGGACTGATTTCCAAAATATATAAAGAGCTGATACGACTCAACATCAAGAAAACAAACAACCCAATTAAAAAATGGGCAAGGGACCTGAACAAACACTTCTCCGAAGAGGACATACAGAAGGTCCATAGGCACGTGAAAAAATGCTCAACATCATTGGCCATCAGGGAGATGCAAATAAAAACCACAATGAGATACCACCTTACACCAGTCAGAATGGCCATCATCAACAAATCAACAAGCAACAAGTGCTGGCGAGGATGCGGAGAAACGGGAACCCTGGTGCACTGTTGGTGGGAATGCAGACTGGTGCAGCCACTATGGAGAACAGTATGGAATTACCTCAAAAGATTAAAAATGGAACTGCCTTTTGAACCAGCGACTCCACTACTAAGATTATACCCGAAGAATCTCGAAACACCAATTCAAAAGAACTTATGCACCCCTATGTTCATTGCAGCCCTGTTTACAATAGCTAAGTGCTGGAAACAACCTAAGTGCCCATCTGTAGATGAGTGGATCAAAAAACTGTGGTACATCTACACAATGGAATACTATGCAGCAGAAAGAAAGAAGGAACTCCTGCCATTTGCGACAACATGGATGGAACTAGAGAGAATTATGCTTAGTGAAATAAGCCAGGCAAAGAAAGAAAAATACCATATGATATCACCCAATACAGGAAACTCAAGAACAACACAAACAAAGGAACTAAATAGAACAAAGAGCAGAATAGCAGTCAATAGGGGGGTGGGGAGAGGGAGAGAAGGGGGATAAGTAAGGGAAGGGTTTAGTCAAAGAACCTGTATAAAAGACTCATGGACATGGACAACGGGGAGGGATATGACTGCGGGAGAGGGGGTGGGTTGGGTGGGGGAGAGAAATTAGGGGAAAAGGGGACAACTGTAATTGAAAAACCAAAATAAAAAAAAATAAAAAAATAAAAAAAAAACACTGACTCATGTCACTATTACGATGGAACATGTTAGAAGTAAATTATTTCTTCCATTTCAACGCCTACAATGTTTTAATTTAAGTTCTAATAGACTCTCTCATGACAGCATAGATTTTTTAAATGTTATAGCATACTCAATGAATGAAAAGCACAAATTATTATTCATTTAGTACTGTAACTCTGGTTTTAGGTCTTTGTGTACTTACCTGTATTTTCACGTTGGTACATAGCAAAACGCAGGTTATCATTTTGAGGGTATAATAAGGTTCATAAGAAAAATTTACCTGAATATAATTTTGAAGTTTATAAATTTAAAACCGAACTAAAACTTCAAAAACTCTTTCAAGTGTTAAATATCTATAACTCAAACATTAAATTGTTCCTCAAAGGATCAGATGGGAATTTTGAGATATTCATGTATCTTATGCATATGAAAATCAAGCATATATTATATCACACCTCTGCAATATTTAAGTTCAATTGTTTACCAAGAAACTTTGATAGTTATACCTTTACTGCAATGTAAGAGGGTATATTAAGATTCCGTTTCTTATTTAAGAGGGCTGATCTCATGCTATCTTTTCATCATAAACTTTTAAAGATTTTACGTATTTATTTTTAGAGAGAGGGAAAGGGAGGGAAAAAGACATGGAAAGAAACATCAATGCGAGAGAGAAACATCGACCGGCCGCTTCTTGCATGCACTCCGACCGGGGACCCAACCTGCAACCCAGGCATGTGTCCTGACCAGGAATCGAACCTGCAACCTGTCGCTTTGTGGGATGACACCCAATCAGTTGAGCCACCCACTTAGGGCTCTTTCCTCATCATTGTTTTTAAAAATCCCGTTTTTCACATTCAGAGCATCAGAGGTTTGGAAAAGGTACTATAGAGAATAGTAAGATGATGGAATAATGATGACTTCCAAAAGTGAAAAAGGTCTTCCTCTACGGTGTTTTATTTCCTGCTGAGTAATACGTAAATCCTTAAGGACAGCACATCCAGGAAAAGGATCTAAAAGTGTAATCATGATAGAGGCCTTTCCATTATCCTTGTTACCTATCACTAAGTATTTCAACAAGTCCGATACCTAAACGTAATTTACAAAGAAGAAAACAAGAGGAGAGAAGTGGCTTAATTCTATTTTAACGGACAATAACCAAACACATCATAATAAATGATAACAACTCTGCTAACCTAATTCAGATGAAATATTCCATGTATTTCTCAGGTACCCTGCTATCACTGTTCCATGCCTTCAAATCATTCAACAGTTAAAAGTGCTTCTACAGAAGAGGCACTCAGGTATAAAAATGCCAATCTTACTGAAATGAAACATTTAATTCAAGTAAGCTCTCCCATGCCATTGTGTGCAAACTCTCTACATTTCACCGTCAAAGACAGAAACTATCAGGTTTTTCATTAGATCAAGGTTATGAAGTGCTTAGTGACTGAATGTTTACCATAAAGTCAATTGAGAAACTTTTTCCACCATTTTTCAAAGAATACTTTCACTTCAATTATGAATTACACGACTGACACATAAAACACTCAGCTCTTCCCAGAAAGACTTAATACATGTATTTCAAATATCAGTTTGAAGATGATTTACAAAATAACCTGTTCCCGAACCTCCACCTGCTCCTCTGCAAGGGGTAGAGTAGAAGTGTAGCGACAACATCACCAAGACGCTTTTCTCAAGCATCCTTACCGGACGTCATTGCTGTGCCGCAAACCCTGCTTACCAGGTCACAACAGAGGCAATGGTCACAAACTACGCAACGACACATCAGTAAAATGAGGAGACCTGATACAGAAAAAGCCAGTGAAGTTCTAGGAAACTACTTCGATAGAAACTCCTTCAAACGTCATTGTAATTCAGCAGCTCTCATTCTGATATGGCTTGACAACACAAGTCACTTTCATAATCAATTCCTTAAAGCCAAAACAGAGAAGTGGCATCAGCAACATGGCAGTTCCAATCTCTCCTGGAACAAACACTGAAAAACAAGCAGGATCCTGACTTTGTTTCTGTTTTTCTTATTTAAAAAGTCCACATGTAAGTGAAATCATACGGTACCTAACATGGCAAAATTTCATTCTTTTTTTATGGCTGAGTAATATTCCTGTGTGTGTGTGTGTGTGTGTGTGTGTGTGTGTGTGTGTCTGTGTGTGGGTGTACCACACCCTCTTAGTCCAGCCATCTACTGATGCACACTTAGGTTGCTTCTAATTCTTGGCTATTGCAAATAGTGCTGCAGAGAACATAAAGGAACATAAATCTTTTTTTGGAGTTTTTTCCGATAAATATCCAGAAGTGGAATTGTTGTGTCACGTGGTAGTTCTGGTTTGAATTTTTTAAGAAAGCTCCATACTCTTTTCCATAGTAGCTGTGCCAATTTACACTCTTACCCACAGAAACAAACCCATAGAGAACAAACTGACGGTCGCTGGATGGAAGTGGGAGCAAAAGAATGGGTGAAAAACGTGAAAGGGAGTAGGAAGTACAGATTTCCAGTTATAAAAATAGACACGAGGGTGTGAGGTATGGCATTGGGAATATAGTCAATCACTATATTGTACTATGTGGAACTAATATGATATTGTATGTAAGGTGTAATTAAAAAAGAACTTTAAAAACTTCTAATAAAGAATGCAGCAGTTTTGCAGCCTGTCAGGAACAATCTCCGAGAAGAGTAAAAAATGGAGATCATTTCTACTAAACAGTAATTGTTTTCAAACAACTGTATTTTGTTAGAACTTTATAAATGGCCGAAGGTTCACAGCAATCAAGCAAACAGTGAATTTTTAAAAAGGCCACTGGAAAACGGTAGGAAAGCTCTGGGGCGGTTTTCCTTGCCCTTGTGCCACTCCTTCCCCAGCTTGGCTGTGGGCATGAAAACCGCATCCCCCAGTTCCCAGGGTAGGATCCTGGTCCTCAGGTCTGGAGAAAGCACAGCAAGACCTCTTTGCTAATGATCGTGTAGGCAGGTCTGTTCTAAAGCCGTCTGAGAGCTCCCTGAAGGCTGGAAAAGCTACGGGCATTGCTTGAAGCCATTAAGCTGGCCAACAACCCATAGCTGCCTGGCCCAAAAGATTCTGGTGGAGGCATAATACCACAGATGGCAAAATGCCTATGGGCGGAAATTGGGGAGAGAGCTTTTATTGGGAAATTAGAGCCCTCAAAATCACCCATATATTTGGGGAATTCAGAAAGCCACATGCATGCCTCGGGTAAGATGCTTGCTCAAAAATTACCTTTGAAGAAATAAGCTTTCACTTTGGGCTGGTCCCTGGGCTCAGTGCAAACCCGGCTGAGTGCTGAGGGACAGCCCTAACAGCCAATCTTCAAAGACTGAAAAAAGGTTTACTCTCTTGTTTTCTGGCTCCTGGTATTCAAGGAGATCTCTGTCCAAACACTACCCCAACATACGCCGAGGAGCAGTCTTCAGTGACCACGCATAGCAACAAATACATCCTCTAAAAATAGTTCAGTAAACCCCTGAAAAATGGACTACTATAACCTTCGACCATCACAAAAAAATAAGTCAAACCCTGGACCAGGGGAAGATCTGATTTCCAAAGTTACAGCATAAGAGTAAGACACGCCATTTTCAAGAAGAAAATCACAAGGCATTAGCAAATTTAAAAAGTATGGCCCATTCAGGAATAAATATACTGACTGAAACAATTGCTTAGAGAGCACAAAAAATTAAGACACAGCATACCTAAACCAATGGGATGAACAAAAAGCACTTGTGAGAAATAATGTGCGCCAGTGAACACCTACACTAAAAAACTAAAAAACAAAACAAAACAGAACAAAACTTGAACTCTGGCTGCGGTGGCTCAGTTGGCTGGAGCATCATCCCATAACTGAAAGGTCATGAGTTTGATTCCTGGTCAAGGCACACACCTAGGTTGTGGGTCCATTTCTTGGTCAATGCACGTACAAAATGTCAACCAATGGATGCTTCTCCCTCTCTCTCCCTTCCTGTCTTTCTCTAAAAAGCAATAAAACAATCATCAAGGGAGGATAGAAAAAAAAAGAAAGAAAGATTAAAAGACGTGAAGAACACTATTAAACACAGAAGAAGTAGTAACCTTGACATCTTTCAAATTCTTCCAAAACAGAAAAGAAGGGAACTCTTCCTAACTCATTCGATGAGATCACCAGTTCTTTTTCATACCAAGGCCAGATAAAGACACGGCCCCCCCCCCAATAATAATGACCAGGATACATTTTAATGAGCATAGATGAAAAACTTCTCAACGAGATACTAACAAACTGAATCTACAGCACGTACAAAGGTTTATATACCGTGAGCAAGTAGGATTTATCCTAGGAATGCAAGAAGGTCAATATAAGAAAATCAATCCATACAACAGACACTAATGGAATGAAATCAATTACTGCCCACCTCAATAGACACAGAAAAGGCATTTAACAAAATCTAATGCTCTTTCATGATTGAAAAAAAAAAGTGAGAAAACCATTAAGTAGATTAAAAAACAAAAACAAAACAAAACACTGAGAAAACCATGGACAGGAACTTCCTCAACATAATAAAGGTGTCCTATGAAAACCCCACAGAAAACAACAAAATCAATATTGAAGGACTGAAAGCTTTCCCACCAGGATCAGGAACAAAACAAGGGTTCCTACTTTCACCACTGCTATTCACTATTACCTTTTTAAAAATTCACTGTTTGCTTGATTGCTGTGAACCTTCGGCCATTTATAAAGTTCTAACAAAATACAGTTGTTTGAAAACAATTACTGTTTAGTAGAAATGATCTCCATTTTTTACTCTTCTCGGAGATTGTTCCTGACAGGCTGCAGAACTGCTGCATTCTTTATTAGAAGTTTTTAAAGTTCTTTTTTAATTACACATCAGAGAAGGAAAACTCTGACTCCAAAAAACCTCCGCTGCCTTGCGGCATACCTCTTCAGGGGAAAGGCTAAGGGAGTAAACCCCGACAGAAAATCCGGAGCCGGAGTCCCTAAGGCGGTTTGACGTTGTAGTCAACACCGGCAACTCCTGCGGCGCACCTGAAGCCAAGCTGTATTGACTCCGTCTTTCCCTTGGACCCTTCAGCTGCGAAGAGAGGGGGGGTCTGCTGCATGGGCAACAGCAGACCCTCCATATCACCCTGCCCAGGCTCTGTAGCTTCAGTAGAAGCTACACCATCGTCTCTCGAGACGGACGGATGCCGACGACGACGACGACGATTCACTATTACCCTAAACTTCTAGCCAGAGCAAGTAGACAGGGAAGAGAAACAAAAGGCATCCAAATCGGAAAGGAAGAAGTAAAATTATATCACTGATGGTATGATTCCATATATCTATACCTATATCTATATAGATATAGGTATAGATATATATATAATCTTTCAAAGAATCTACCACAGATCTACCTGTGGCAACAACAAATGAAATGAGCAAATTTGCAGGTCATAACATCAACATACAAAAATCTGTGTGTTTCTATACACCAGCAGTGACAATCCATGAAGAAAATTAAAGAGCAATTCCATTTCAATGGCATCTCAAAGAACTAAATACTGGAAATAAGCTTAACCAAGGAGATGAAAGTCTTGTACATTGAAAACTATAAAGAATGCAGGAAATCAATTTAAAATGTCCAAATATGTAGAACGGTATTCCGTGTTCATGGGTCAGAAGACAAACGATCGAGATAGCAATACTATCTAAATGAGGACACGTTCGATGCGATTTCAATCACAATGTCATCCCCCTTTTTACATAAATAGAAAAGCTGGACATCCAATTCACATGGAATTGCAAGGAGCCCAAAATAGCCAAAGGAAAGTCGAAAAACAACAAAATTAAAGGGCTCCCACTTGTGATAAATATGTGCCCAGAATATGTGAAAAACCTTTCAATTAAAACAACAACAAGACAAAAACCGCCCATTTAAGTGAGAAAGACGTCTGAAGATTCTGCCCCAAAGCAAACCTGTGCATGCTAATCAGCACAGGAAAAGAAAATCCTCATTCATCACTAGGAAACCACAAATCCATACCCCAAGGAGATACCAGTGGTTACCTATTAGAAGAGTTGGCATAAAAAACAAACGTTGACACTTGTCAGACCTTTCATGGCACGTGAATAAACAAACTGTGGTACAGCCATGCGACGAAATACAGGTCAACAAGAAAAAGTAACACACTGCTGATTTAAACAGGAATGAATCTTAAATGAATCATTCTGAGTTCTTCTAAAATATCAATTCTAAACGAGTAATTGGGGCCCTGCAGCCCTACCAGAAGCAGAGGCGGATTGAAGGGTGGGCGCAGCGGGCGCGCACCCTGGGCCCCGACTTCTGAAGGGCCCCGCAAAACCCCAACTTGACACTTTCCTCTAATGACACCAAGTTTGCTTTCATTACTACGCTGCATAAAATATGGGAAATGCGGATTTTTCTTTTCCCTGGCTCTCTCCTTGTTTTTAAGGGGCCCAACCAATATCTACTTCCCCGTCCGGGGCCTCCACCCGCCTTAATCCGCCTCTGACCAGAAGTCAGGAACTGCAGTGCTGAAGAGGGGAGGAGGCCGTCAGGCTGAAGGCCACTCCGGGGAGCAGGGGTCCCGGCCCGGCTGCCAAACCCAAGGGGCACCTTTGGCATCAGCACCTGGGAGACTGTGCTCTACTTTTTTGTCCCCTCAAGTCATACAACATGACATAATGTAAGAGGAGAAAGTCGGCCATCACAGGGACGCAGATCCTTACCGTTTGTGCTCCTCTTCCTTGGTTTCTCCAGCTCCCAGCTTCCTCCTTTCCCAGAAAGCCCACAAGGATTCCTCCTTCTTAATAGGCTGCACCGTGCCTTCATTTCCAACCTCCTGTTCTCTATGCAGCCTCAGAGAGGAGAGCTAGGGAGCTGGGGTGGTGTCCATGGGGATCACCCCGCTGTCAGAGGCTGGCCTGGCAGCCAAGCCTGCAGATGTGCTCGAGGATGCGCCCGCACCGACTGCCCCAGGGATTGGTAGGCTGGTGGTCTTCTGAGTTCTTGCCGCGTGCCCAGCAGAGGCAGGGCCCCTGGGGGTGGAGGCTGAGAGGGACACCACGGTAGAGGCCACCGTGCTGCTGGTGGTGGTGCCCAGCCCTTGGCTGGAAGCATGGGAGCTCTGCTTGGGTGCAGGTCCGTGGGTGGGCATGACGGCGGTCGCAGCAGCGCCTCCCAGCGTATGCTTTTTCCCAGCCCTGACGCCAGGAGTCGTGACCAGGGTGCCCTGGCGGGTGCGCTTCCGGGTGTTGTGTCCGGAGCTTCCCCCAGGGCGCTGGGTGGCCGTGCCAGACGGGCCTGGAGCCGATGACGAGGCGGCCAAGGCAGGCCTGAGGCCGGCGTGCGTTCCCGGGGGGGCCTGGGCGATGCTGCCCAGGGCTGGCTGGCCTACAGTGGAGACTGGGGCCTGGGCTGGGCCTGAGGCAGCCCGTTTTCTGCCTCGAGAGCTGGGTGGAGCACCCGAGGGAAGTGCATAGGGAGCGGGGCTGGTGTCCATGGGGGTCACCCCACTGTCAGAGGCTGGCCTGGGAGGTGGGCTGGTGTCCATGGGGGTCACCCCGCTGTCAGAGGATGGCCTGGGAGGTGGGCTGGTGTCCATGGGAATCACCCCGCTGTCAGAGGCTGGCCTGGGAGGTGGGCTGGTGTCCATGGGGGTCACCCCGCTGTCAGAGGCTGGCCTGGGAGGTGGGCTGGTGTCCATGGGAATCACCCCGCTGTCAGAGGCTGGCCTGGCAGCCAAGCCTGCCGATGTGCAGGCCGAGGGGCTGGCGCTCAGCACAGAGGTGACTGGAGCACCGGCGGACACAGGGGCACTGAGGGCTGGCACAGGCTGCGGGCAGGAAGGCACAGGCTCTGGAGCCCCGCAGCCCGAGAGGGCCCACGCCTCACCACGCAGAGCCCTCAGGAAGGTCCGCCACCGCGCTTCTCGGTCTCTGTCCAAATCTTCTGGGGTCACCCTGTACCCAGGGTCGGGACCTGGTGGCAGGCTTAGAGGGGGCCCTCGCCTGCGCGGGAGCAGGCAGACCTTCCTTTTGCGGCGCCTGGAGAGTGCTGTGTCCCCTCTGGTGGCACCCCGGCCCTGCTCAGGCTGGCTCAGCCTCCGTGGCAGGGCGGCAGCTGAGGAGGGAGCCCCAGGGCGCTGCTGCCTCAGCGTCTTCCCGGCCCTCTGGGGCAGCCCGGCTTGGCAAGGGGCGGCACGCCTCCCCCTCTCCACCGGAGGGCAGTCTCGGGTGGAGCTATAGGAGCTGGTGATGGGGTTCCTCTTCCTGCAAAGGCAAGGGGAGCCCCTCACGGAGGCCTGGGACTTACCACGCCTTCCGTCTTCCTGGCCCTGCACCTGGAGGGTGCCCTGCAGGGGCCCAGGCCTCAGCACTGCGGCACGGAGGCCTCCCTGGGCCCCAGGGAGCCTGCAGGTAGGCGGGGCTCTCTCACAGCCCTCAGCCTCACTCTCTGGCACAGTGGGCACACCCCCTTCCTCACCTACCTCCTCCCCGTGCCCCCTACAGGCCCACTGGTACAGGGACCTCAGGATCCCGAGCAAACGCCACAGGCTCTGGGGGATCCTCACACAGACACTCACGAAGGTTGCAACACCGCATGTGAGCAAGTGCTGGCGGGCTGGCCCTGCAGGAGGTGGAGGAGCGCGGACAACTGGGTGCCGCTGGCGGACCAAGGGAAACTGGCCACCTGGGGGAGCTCTGAGCTGGCCCCCTGGTCCCCAGGGCGGGGGGTGGGGGCAGAGTGCACTCAGGCAGTTGCCCATTGGGCGAGTCTGGGAGCTCTGTCCGGGAGCACAGAAACCTTCCTCAGCAGCCAGCGAGAGCTCGCCAGGAAGTATCCGTTGGGGCTGTTGCCTGGATACACTTGGAACTCCCCGGTGGGGGCGCGGGGAGGGCCGCCAGGAGGAAGGCGCTCGCGCCAGCTTGCCCAGATTCTGTGGCAAAGGCGCGCCCAGATGCCTCTCGAGGTCGCTTCCGTGCTTCTCCACCTCGAGCTGGGGCACGGCACCGGCCGCCGCGGGCCCTCCGACGGCCTCTCCTACCTCCGCCGCCGCCGCCGCCGCCGCTGGGACCGCCGCAGCTACCACTCCAGCCGCTGCCACCCACCGCTCCTGTCGCTCCCGCGGCTCCCGCCACCGCCGGCCCCGGTCCGATCGCCGGCGCCCCCGCTCCCGCTGCCGCCGGCCCCGGTACCACCGACGCCGCCCCCGATCCCGCCGCCGCGGACCCCGGTCCCAAAGCCGCCGCCCCCGCTCCAGTCGCCACCGGCGCCGGTCCCAGTGGCGGCGGAGGTAGGAAAGGCCGTCGGAGGGCCGGTGCGGGGTCGGTGGCGCCGCCTGTCGGATCAGCGGCGGCGTCATTTACAGAACCTGGGACGGCGGCGGAGGTGCTACCGGCGGGAGGGCCAGGAGCGGCGGCGAAGGAGGCGGGAGCGGGGGCGGCGGGAGAGCCCGTGGCCCATAGCACCTCCGCTGCCGCCCCCGCTCCCGCTCCCTGCGTTCCCGCCGCCGCGGCCGCCGAACCGGTCCCACCGCCGCCGCCCTCCCCGCTAACGCCGCCGCCGGCCCCGGTCCCACTGCCGCAACCCCCGATCTCGCCACCACCGGCTCCGGACGTACCGCCGCCGCCCACGCTCCCGCCACCGCCGGCCCTGGGTCCCACAGACCCCGCTCCCGCTCCAGCCGCCCCTCCGAAGGCCTCTCCTACCTCCACCGCCACAGGGACCGCGTCCTCCGCCGCTGCCGCTCCTGCCGCCCTTCCGACAAGTTCTCCTACCTCTTCCGCCGTTGGGACTGGGGCCGGCAGAGGCTAGAGCGGTAGCGGCGGCGGCAGAGATAGGAGAGGTCGTCGGAGGGCCGGTGGCGGGCGGCGCGTGGTCGGTGGCCCCGCCTGTCGGATCAGCGGCGGCATCTTTGACAGAAGCGGGGACGGCGGCGGAGGTGCTACCGGCGGGAGGGCCCGGAGCGGCGGCGGAGGAGGCGGGAGCGGGGGCGGCGGGAGAGCCGGTGGCCCATAGCACCTCCGCCGCCTCCCCAGCTCCCGCTCCCGGCGCTCCCGCCGCCGCGGCCGCCGACCCGGTCCCACCGCCGCCGCCCTCCCCGCTCACGCCGCCTCCGGCCCCGGTCCCACCGCCGCCGTCCCCGCTCACGCCGCCGCTGCCGCCGCCGCTCCGGGCGATCACACCGACCGCACCTCGGCCGCCGCACCCCCCCTTTCGCTCCCGCCACCGGCGTTCCCGCTCCCGCCGCCCCTCCGACGGCCTCTCCTACCTCCGCCGCCGCTGGGGCCGTCGCCGCCGCTGCTCCCGCTGCGGCCGCTGCCACCCACCGCCTCCTCCACCGCCGCAGCTGGGAGTACTCTGCGGGCCCCACACCAGCCCACCCAACCTCAAGGCTCCATCGCCGCGCCCCACCTTACGCAAGTGACCTTACGCGGCTGCCCAGACGCCCCGTCCACACGTACGCGTGCGCGGATGACCCCACGTGGGCACGTACGCGTGCGCGGATGACCACGCCGTGGGCACGTACGCGTGCGCGGATGACCACCCCGTGGGCACGTACGCGTGCGCGGATGACCCCACGTATGGAGGCGTGGTCGGCGCAGGGCTCAGGAGGGGCGTCAGCTGCGGTGCGCGGGCGGCGAGCGCTCAGCGAGGACAGCGGAAGGGGGCGGCGCGGGCGCGCTCTGTTCCAGAACGGCGGGAGGAGGACGAGTGACTCGGAGGCTGCCAGGTGCGGGCCTGGAGTGGTGCGACGGGCGGAGGTGAAGGCGGGGCTGCGGTCCCGGCAGGTCGGGGTGGCGGTGAGGAGAAGCCCAGGTGAGAAGGCGGACGGAGGCGCGTCTGGGAGGAGGGCCGGAGCCCTGTGAGCCGTGCGGGAAGAGGTGGGCCGGGGAGAAGGCTGGACCGGAGACGTCCGCGGCACGCGGTGAGAGGGGGAAACTGGAGGCGGGGTGGGGGGAGGGCCCGGGCAGAACTGGGGGGAATAGGAGCGGACTGAGGCCTGCGGAGCGGAGACCTGTCGGTGGGCGGAGGTGACAGAGGCCCCGAGAGGCTGGAAGGAGAGCTGGGGAGGCAGGGCACGGGACAAGGGGCCCGCCGCTCCCACAGGTTTGGGGGTTCCTTCCCCGTGCGGAGGAAGAGGGAGCAGAGCGAAGCAGCGTCGCCGCAAACCGGCCCTCCCGCCAGGCCTCAGCCGTGACCGGGGCGGGAGGGCAGGTCGGGCGGGTTTGCGCAGCTGGCGCCGGCTGGGGGTTCACGGCGCTGTGCTGGCCATGGCCGCCGGGCTGCTGCTCTTTTCTCCCGGGAAGGAGAGAGACGGGGACCCTGGCGCCCCGGGAGCGTGGTCAGGAGCGCAGGACTTCTCCGGTTGCCAGCGGAGCCGGAGGAGGGAGGGAGCGGTGAGCCGTGCTGCCCCCTGGGGGCCGAAGCGGGCGCTCTGGACGTGCGGGCGAGGGGCCGGGGCCCGCGCGCGGCGTCTGGGCAGCGGGCTCGTGGCGTGGGCGCTGTGCTCTCCAGACCGTTCTCCTGCTGCTCCGGGGCCGGGAGGGAGACGTCCTGGGGTTCGTGTCTCCACTGCAGCTGGAATGTCCCCCAAGGAATGGATGTAAGCAGGACGGCTAGAAGGGGACCCAGGGCCCGGCTGAACTGTGCGGCGCAGGCCGGTGCGGCAGGGGGCGCCCGACCGCCCCCGTGTCCCAGGGGACTCCCGTGCGCCGGCGTCTCGCGGGTCCCCGGGCTGGCTCTGTGCTGTCAGGCCGCGTCCGTGGCTCCGCGCGGTGCCGCTGGGCCGAGGTGCTTCACCGGCTTCTGCAGCCCCGGGGGGCGCCTCCGGGGACCGGGAGGCGCAGGGGGGCGGCGGGAGCGTCATCTACAGAGGTCCCGCAGAGTCGGCTCGGTGAGGACATTCGTGGGGTTTTGAGGTTTTTGTGTGGCGTCAGGGAGAGTTTGGGTGAGGGTTAGGCGGACAGAACACAGGCTTGTTTGTGTTTTGCTGCAAATGATAGACAGATTTAGGCGATTTGAGACTTAGTAAACACGTCTTGTGGAATATTAAAAATGTGTGCTGTGAATAAGTAATCTCTAGAAGTGACCGAATTTGTTTATCAGTGTCAACCTAAAGAATACTGGTGTCCCAGAGAATTGACAATTTCTTACTCTTAGTTTTCACAAGGAATTAAAATTTTTTAAAGGTTAAGAATTCAAGTGAAAGGTCCAGAAAAAAGCCGTAAAGTACTGTGTGTAAAAGAAAGGTATTGAGATACGGGCATGTATATTTCAGAGAAATGTAGTTAAGTTTGTTCTAAGTGAGGCTGGTTGTGCCAGAGTGGACAGAGGAAAAGCAGGACAAAAGCTGAATGTCAGGAGGAAAGTGGAAGGTCTGTGATGAGAAATGCAGAGAGAGGACGTTTTCTATACGGTGAAGGGGAATACGATGGGACGAAATTCCATTAAGTAAATGAATGTAAATATGAAAAGTGAGCTGACGTAGAAGCACGGTTCAGTTCTATTTTATTTTGTTGAAATGACAAAATATTTTTCCATATTGTGTAGCACCAGATAAGGTAGTATGAGAGTTTTTCTGCCTATAAAAGAGATACTATGTTTCCTTAAAATGTTTCTGCTTCATATCGTTTCAGTCAGGTCTTTGATTACTAAAGAAGACGGTCTTCTGCATCCTAAGAACGGACGATGTGATAGTCACATACTGACCCAGAGCTGCTGTCACAGGACCCCTGCTCTCTCAGGTAAGACCCCTCCTGACACTCACAGGACTCAGAGGGGCAGTGACTGGACACCCCACACTCCCTGCCAGGACTCAGAGCTAACATTCCAGCACCCCCTAATCTCTCATGCTGGACTCCTCCACACCGTCCCATGGCCAGGGCTCCGTACTCTCTCCGGTAAGACCCCTCCCGGCACTCAGAGAATCCACGGCTGAAGTGACAGGAGTCTCTATGCAGGCAGAGAGAGTGGAACCCCCCACAGGCTCAGATGCACACTCCAGGAAATGCTCTTCCCTGCTGCCATCTAGTGCACATCCTGAGACCGGCGCCTATGTACTCAGCAGCAGCTCTTACTATTTTGCAAGGGCAATATGAATCCCCAAGGCAACTCACGCCACACCTTGCTCGGGATGTCTTACAAACGCATCCGTCGTGGTAGGGCCCGCAGTACCTGTGGCAGGACCCGCTACTCTCACGTGACACTCCTCTCCATGGTGGCTCGGGGGATAGTGTTGCAGCTATGTAGGTGAGATGGAACGCTCTGAAGCCGTGTATAAAGTGAGGAAAGGATTTTAATAATGACCAGGAGTTGGGCAGACCCTGAGCCGGCCTCTAACATGCTCCAACCTGCAATGGAGTCTAAAACGCGGAGTTTTTATACTGACGAGGCCCCCTTTGCTGCTTCTTTGGCGGGAAACGGCCTTAGGAAGAGGGGGCTGGGCAGGACTGCAGGAATGTCTTGGCAGTAACAGGAACAGAAATTGGCAAGGCTATAAGGTTATCTCTGGTGGCAGCATAGCTCTTCAGCCAGGGACGAACTCCCTGCGAAGCAATCTGTCTTCAAAGGGCTAGACATTCTGCAAAGCACAACCTTCACAAATGTTCTAAACCAGACACAAGTAAATGGAAGGTGATAGAGGCTGAGGTCCTTTTAGCTTGTAAATCACCAATTGCTACACTCCTTCTGACATTCCTCTCTTCAAGGCTTTTTAGCAAGTCCTTGCTACTTTTTACAAAGAACATCTGAAGCCCCTACGTGTTTACGTATTTAGCAGACCTTTGAAACTTTTTACAGGGACTATTTGGTGCCCCTACAACAACATCCACTATTCTGTCTGGTGCGACCTTTCCCCAAACTAACAAGACATACAGCCAGTTTGACCAGACCCCCAGTTCTCCCAGAGAGAGCCCCCTGTTCACAATCACAGAACTCAGAGCTGAAGTGACATGGCCCCTTACTCTGTCAGGTGGGAGCCCCTCCTCATACTCATAGGACCCTGAGCTGATGTCACTGGACCCGCTATTCTTTCTGGGTGAAACCCCTCACCACATTCACCGGACCCAGAGCTGACGTGACACAACCCCTTTTTCTCTCTGATGGGACTCCTTCCAGTGCTCACAAGATGCAGCGCGATTTTCAGAGGACCCCCTACCCTCCCAGACTGGCCGCCTCCACTCACAGGACCTACACCTGATGTCACAGATCTTGCTCTACTCTTGGGTGGAACTCCTCATCACAGTAATAAGACTCCACACCGAAACAACAGGGCTCCTCACTGTCTCTGGTGGGTCAGCCAACGACCACAGGAGCAAAGACTGAAGTTACCGTACCCTCTGCCGTCTCAAGTGTGACCGTACCCGACAATCACAGGACCCAGAGCTGATGGGACAGGATGACCTACACTCTAAGGGAGGGGCCCTTCCCCACACTCAGGAGACCCAGAGCTGATATGACAGAAACCACTGTTCCCGCTGGTGGGACTGTTTTCCAAACTGATAGGAGACAGAGCCAATGTGACCGGACACCCTACTCTCTCTAGTCAGACCCCTCCCCGCAGTCACTGGACACAAAGGTGAAAGGTCAGGACATTCCATTTTACAGGGAGACGCCTTTCTGACCCTCACAGGACACAGTTGTGTAGTAACAGGACACTCCAGCCTCTCATGTGTGACCCTCTCCACATTCCAATGACCCAGACCTGATGTCACAGGACCCACTATGCTCTCAGGTGGGGCCCCTCCCCTTGCTCATAAGCCCCAGAGCTGACCGGACACAACCTTTGATTTTCTTTGGCGAAGACCCAGAGCTCGCATTACAGGGCTCCATGCTCTCTTAGGTAATACTTCTCCCAACAGCCAGAGGACCCAGGGCTGATGTGGCAGGTCGCCCTGCCGTGTCAGAGTGGGGCCCCTTTGTACACTCTGCTGCACACTGCCTGCCATCTAGTGCGCATCTGTGGAATAACAGCCGAGGCGAGGCCGCCAGGAAATGCTCTTTTTCGTTGCCATCTTGTACATCTTGGGAATAGCACCTTTTTTCGAAGCATCTGCTCTTATAATTTTGCAAGGAGACTTGAAGCCCCAAGGCACCTTACACCACCACTAGCTCAGTATGTTGTGTACACCCGTGTTTCCATTCCAATTCTAATACTCTTCTGCACGTGGGGTTTCTGACTCTCATGTGAGTGAGGTTCCCATGCCTACGTATGTCTAAAATTTGGTTATTTTCATTGGCTAATCTGTGTCATACCTATTGGGTTATTGGACCAGCCTAAAGATTCTTGAGGTTAGAGGAAAGATTGCTTCTCCACCACGTAGGCAAGCGAGCAGTGAGGTATTTAATAGGTAAATTTGGGGAGTACATATATGTCACCATTTCCTTAAGTAAGGTTTAGCAATTTAGCTAAAGCAACTTATTCTCAAAACTGAGTGATTATGTCAGTGAAATATGGAACAAGGCACCATTTTAGCTTGTGGCTATAAACCTTTTATTCAAACTTTCAAAGGTGGTAATGAAGGGGGCCAGAATTTTCTACTCGGCATGTTGATTTTAAACTGGCTGTTAAGAAAGGAAAGACTGAGAAATTACTTATGTTTATCATCTCAGTTCTTCCTAAGCAGTTTAATGGCCAAAATTTGGTTTAGGAAAAGAGCTTTAGCACAATCACCTTAGCTTTAGACAGTAATAGTCCTAGCAAAAGCCCGTCCACCCTCTTATCTTACTTCTTGTGTGTTATAGTCTTTGGGGGGTCGCCGAACAAAAATTAACCTGCCAGGTATGCTGCCTTTTTTCTAAATTAACCTGAATGTACCCATTTCACCATTAAAGTCTAAGACTCTGTTCTTCCATTTTCCAAAATGTCCTTTATACCCGATATCATCTCATTGTGTTTGGCATTCATTTCAACATGAATTCCCCTTGTGCATGTATTAAACATTGAGTATCTCCTCTTAATCTGATTGTGCGAGTTTGACTATTATCTCAGGTGTCAGAATTTAGAAGGTATGACAAAAGTAGTTTTTAATCTCCCACAGTTTTGGTGAGCCGGCGCGGTGACATTCATGGCAGGGACACTTAACTTCTGGAAGGTGCAGCAGCCGAGAGATCATGGACATCTCTGGCAAAAGTAAGCACTATTTTTTCTTGTTGTTGCTCGTCTTTTTGGTTTATTTCTGCAGGGTTTGGCGTTATTTAGTAATTCTGTGAGTTATTTTTCTCTCTTGTACATTTACATTGGCCTGAAAAATATTTGTGACACTAGGTGCTCCGACTTAGTGAGTCACACGAGCTCTTCATTAACTCTCAGCTCTGCTCACAGGGTGAGGACTTGGTTCTGCTCCTGCATCTGGCCCCTGGCAACTGGGGTCCATTGTCCAGCTCCAGCTCTGGAGTCTGGCTATGGGTTCTTGCTTACAGATGTGGATTCTGTCTCCAGGGTCCGTGGCCCGGGGTCGAATCTGTATTTGGCTGTGTGTCTGGGAGCTGGGGTCTCTTTGGGTGTGTCTTTGTGCGCTGGGTTTGTGTGTGGGGTCCACGTGCAGTTCTGGCTCATGAGTCTGATGTATGGAAGCTGGTGTCCAGAGTTCGCTGTCAGTCTCTGGTGTCTGGTGTCTGGCATTCAGGGTCCACGGTCTGGCTTGGGTCTTGGAGAGAGTTTTTGGATTGGGGCAGGGGTCTGGGGTTCAGCTTTTGGTTCTGAGTCTGCTCCAGGGTCCAGGGTCCAGGGTCCTGAGTCCAGGGTCTGTGTCTGGAGTCCTGAGTGGGTCCTGGGTGTGTGTGAACTGACACCAATTCAATGTCGACAGGAGTTCCAGAGGTGGGGTGCGTTGAAGAAGGAAAGCTTATTGAGTGCAAATAGCTCGGTTTTGGTACAGAACGTCTGAGAGTGGGTGCACAGCCGTTAAGAAACCCAGGATTGTTACGGGTGAGTTGTGAAGCAGCACTGCCGCGGGTCAACTCAGTGGTGCCGCTTCTCAGTTATGGAGCGTCACGGCTGTGGGACAGCCCGGGGACAGACTCCCTCAGGCTGTGGTTCTCAGCTCTTCGCTATTTATGTGAGTTCTGTTCCCATCGTTTCCTCTTTGCTCTGCCACCTTGGCACAGAAAGCAGCACAAGTTTGCAAAGGAGCCCCTCTGGGTGACAAGATCAGTGCAGGTGAGCAAACGAAAGGCTTCTGGTGTGGTTATTTTTAAATTATGCCATGTTTTCCTCTAGAACTCCTTTTTACCCAAACCGAGAATGCCTTTCTTTGTTGCAGGTTACTTACATTATCTAGGAGAATAAAAATGTATTCAAAATCCTACCCAAACAGGTTAACTGCTACTGTTATAAGTTTAGACCCTTCAAGACATCTCTACTTGCATAATTATATTCTTCTGCTTCCTGTGGATTTAATTTTTGTTACTCTGGGTTTGTGATATGATGCAAACCTTGTGAATTCCCATAGGTTCTTAAAATATTACTTCTGTCTTAACTATATTTTTTAGATTTTACTTATTTATTTTCAGAGAAAGGGAGGGAGGGAGAAAGAGAGGTAAAGAAACTTGGATGTGTGAGAGAATCATCCATCGGTTGCCTCTCTCATGCCCCCAACAGAGGATCCGGCCACGGCCCAGGCATGTGAAGCAACCAGGAATCAAACCTGCATCCTTTTGGTTCGCAGGCCAGCGATTAACTCACCAAGCCACACCAGCCAGGGCTCCAGTAGGTTTTAATGCATTTTTTTTTATTATTCAGTTCCAATTATTTTTAACTACAACTGCGATTTATTTTGAGAGTTATTTAGAAGTGTATTTCATATCTTTTAAATGTAGGGATTTCTACTTACCATGTATTACTGATTACTCTGTTAACTACAATGAGAACAAGAAACTCACTTTATATAATTTCAACCCTTTGAATTTGTTTGAAACTTGCTTCATGCTACAATAGGGTCAGTGTAACAGACGTTCCAGGCGTGCATCTCTGCTGTCATCTCTTGTTCATTTTGGGAATCACAGCGTCGTGCAGGTCAGCGGGGAAAGTTGTGTGCGCTTGGTTGTCTGTGAATGTTGACTCCAGTTTGCTGCTCACGTTCCTTATATCCTTACGGAATTTTCTGAGGGGGTCTATTGTTTCTTAACGAGGTATGCGCTATCCCTAATGATTATAAATTCTTCTTTGTATCTCTTCTATATAATTTGAGTTTATTATATTGAGTATGTTGTGAATGTGGATCTTCCTGGTAAATTAAACTTATTTATATGAAGTGCTCTTCCTTTCTAGTATTGCTTTTTGCATCGAAGTCTGGTGGATGGTATTATGTCATTTTCACTTGGTATGTTTGCCTGATACAGGGTGAGACAAAAGTAGGTTTAGAGTTCTGAGTACAAGAAACAAAATTTGTTGTTGTATTATTATTCAGTGTTCATACTATTAAACCTACTTTTGTACCATCCTGTATAGCTTTTCCCATTCTTTCACTTTCAGTCTTTTTGTACACTGTGTTTTAGGTGATTGATGTTTTTGCCCAGTTTTTGTCTTGTCTTTTTATTCTGTGAATAAGTTCTTTTACAGAGTAGTCTTTAATTTTATAAATTATACATTATAAATCCATTTCTTCATGAAACTTCATGTCCAAAAGTATACCTGATTCCTGGCTGATTTTGTTGAAACGGATCACTAAAAATCCAACTTAGAGATGAGGGGCGGGGCCTGTCTTAAGGTGAAAGGCGGAATCGGGCTGGAGGTGAGAGGCAGGGTCAGGCCAAGGCTGTGGATCCGCGCTGGGTGGGAGGCTCATTGAGGCTGGCAGGCCTGAGGTGAGGGCAGTTGTGGAGGAGAGATGAGCAACTAGGTGGTCCTGAGATCAGGCGCTGCCCGCCGCCTGTCTCCGTGGGTCATGAAATGACACTCATGGCCAAAGGTGATGCAAGCAGTGAAATCCAGGGAGGTCAGGTGAGCTGCGTGGAGGTATGAGGTGAGGGGATTGGGGAGCGGCTACAGCCAACCTGTAAGGAGCAGAAGAGGGTGGCCAGAGTGTTTGTGGGGTACACATCTCAGGTCCCAATTTAAGCGACACTTCCTGTGGGACAACTTTTCTATTTCAATATAGATACTACATTTAGAGAGAACTTTGGTAAATAGGTATCATCATTCTTTTATCCAAGAACTTGATAATGCTTTTCAGTTGTTAAAGTGTCTGTTATTGGGTAGCATTTTCCAATTTTGTTCATGCAGATCTTGTGCATGGTTGTTAAGTTGATTCCCAGGTTTTTCATTGTTTACATGTTTTGTTGTTAGTTTTTTTAAAAATTATATCTTTAACTTACTATTTCTAGAAATAAAATTTATTGCAGCATGGTATTTCCCCTTCGTTGTAGTAAATTCTATTTGTAATACTTTTTAGTTGATTCCCATTAAATATCAATGTAAATATGCTATCACTCAACAATGATCATTACATTCTTGTAAGCGTATATGATGTAGGAATAGTTAAAACATGTAAGAAAAGAGAAAATGAGGTTCTGTTAGGAGCTAGAAAATATTTTCTGTTAGTCACAAATATCTCCACGACTAAAGAATAGAGTAACATCATTCTTAGCATTTTAAACTAGGCCATAGCCTGGACACATGGTATTATAGAAATCCAAAGTACTTTGTTAGTGGAAACGTGCTCCAGGTAGGCTCTCTGAGGAACACACGACATAGCAAAGGTCCACACTTTGAAAGAGGAAAACTTTTGATGGTGAATTCCGGAATCCAAAAGAGTAAGGCCGTTTGTTCTAAGTGACATTATGAAACAGTTATTCAAGTGCTTTGTGAGCAATGAAAAGAAGCAGTGACCCTCAGATGCCTACTGTGTTTATCACAGGGTATAGGAGACTGAATTGTAGTCTCCTAGGTTGTCAGATCTTGTTTTGCCTCCTACTCTTTTCAGGTGACTTCTCAGCCTGGGACAGTCCTCCCCGATATTTGCAGGACAGCTGGCCTTTTTTGTTCCGTAAGTTGCAGACTCCATGCTGCCTAATCAAAGAAAGGCAGCATTTCTGGCCTAGGAAGCAAAGTGACATGCTGTTTTAATTCGAGTGGACTCTTCATGATATGGAGCAGGGTTTCTGGACCTTTTGGGCCAGGTAATTCATTCTCCTGGGGGACTGTCCTCTGCGTAGTAGGTGCTTTTTGGCATTCATGACCTCTGTTCACTGCATGCAGATAAGACCCTCCCTTCCCCCACCCTCATGACAATCTAAAATGGCTGCAAACATTGCCTGGTGTCCCCTAGGGGGCAAAAATCACTTTTGTTTGAGAACCACTGATTTTGAAGCTTTTATCATTTTTGAAACCAGAATGATCTGGCTTTGGTATGCAGTATTATTATTTTTCCATGTCAATTATTTTCTAACTCCAACTGTGACTCATTTTGGAGACTTATTGGAAACATCTAATATAGGGATTTTCTTGTTACCTTGTTACTGGTTTCCAGGTTAATGGCAAAGAAGGCAATAAAGGTAGTTTATGTGGCATTCGTTGGAACTTGCTTTAGAGCTTTCGTCAGTTTTTGAAAAGTTCTAAGTGTGCTTGAAAATCATTGGTAATTTGTGTTGTTTGCTGCAAGTTCCTTAAACAATGAGAAAAATAAAAATTACTCAGAATGCTACACTGAGAGGTAGAAACTAAAATAAAATAAAATTGTAATCATTTTATGTATGTACCCTTCCAGACATGTGTGCAGTCAGTGTTTCCTTCCGTTTCCACTGGATTTCATTTGCTATTTTAGGTCCCTAATACGAGTGCAAAAATGCTCACACGTCCGCCCTCCAAGGGTTGTGTGACGCTCACTGCTGGTAGCGATGGGGCTTGGCCAGCGCCGCGTGGCACCCCTAAGTTGGGGAAGTCAGAGCACCTCCAGGGGTCCCCTACTTGACCTCAACCCTCCTCCACTCCCCCTTCCTCCCCGCCCCAGGGTCGGCCCACGTGTGTGCTTCAGCCAGCCCTGTCTTGAGAAGGTTATCATCTCGTGGTGAAGAGAAGTGAGCAGATCAGTGACTGCAGACAGCATAGAATGACTGGTGTCCTGGTATGGATGCGTGTACACACACACACACACTCTCACATACAGACACACTCACACACACACGCTCAGACACAGACTCACACACACACTCAGACCCAGGCACACACTCATACTCTGGGGAAGGAGAGGAAGTTAATCTCTGTCTTCAAGGTGCTTTCAGTCTAGTGGGAGAGATCGCAGAAATAACTACACCCTGCGACGTGCTGAAAGGAAACAGCCTCGCTGGCGGGAGGGGACAGACCTTCCGGTCTCCACTTAGCAGCTCAGGGTGTCAGTCTCTCCACGTCCTGCCCTCCCTTGTTGTCCTTCATCTCCTAGGTGTAGCCTTCTGGGGAAGATGTCGCGTGGTCTCAGTGTGCGTTTATCTAATTACTAGTGATGCGCGGCATCATTTCACGTATTGTCCGTTTCTGTATTTTTTAGTAGGAAGGAAATGCCTGTTTACACCCTTTGCCATTTTTAAATGGATTCATCTATCATTTTATTGTTGAGCTGTAACTGTTTATAAAAGATTCTGGGCTACTATCTCCTTATCAGATACTTGATCTGCAAACCTATTCTTCTATGCCCTAGGCTGTTTTACTTTATTGGTGGTGTCCTTTGAATCATAATTTTTAAACTTTTGACAAAGCCCAATTTATCTTTTTTTCCGCTTGTGTTGATTCTGTCTTTGGTGTTTTATCTGAGGAATCATTACCTACTCTAAGGTCAAAAAGTTTTACACCCATGATTGATTGGATTTTAAGATCGGTGTGTTAATTTCTGCATAATAGGCAGCTTGGATTATCTAGGGAAACCAATTGAGGAAGTGTTGTCACTTTAACAATATTAAATCTTCCTGTCCATAAACATGAGTTTTTATTTATTTAGGTGTAATTCAGTTCCTTTCAATGATGTTTTGTAGATTTCAGGGAACAGATCTTCCAGTATTTTCTTGAAATGTTTCCTAAACACTTTATTCTATTTGGTGCTATTATAAATGGAATTGTTTTTCTAATTTTCTTTTCAAATTGTTAATTTCTAGTATATAGAAAGACAATGGGTTTTTGTATATTCATTTTATATCCTTCAAGCTTTGTTTTTATTATAAAATACCAAGTAATTTACATTGTAATTGAATTTTGTTATGCTCTATTGAATTTTTGGGTTGTTTGAATGTATTTCTTTGCTCCAATAGTCTGAGTTTTTTGTTTGTTTTCTTGTTTCTTTTAGAATTCCTTATGATTTTCCACATACAAGAACCCATCATGTAGAAGTAGATAGTTTCACTTCTCCCTCTCCAATCTAGATGCCATTATCTTCTCTTTTCTTTTTATTGATTTTTTCAGGTGACATTGGTCAATAAAATTAAAGGTGTACAATTCTATAACGCAATTTAGGTATATTGTAGTGTGTGTTCACCACCCCAAATCAAGTCTTCTTCCATCACTCTTTATCACCCAGTGACCTTCTCCTACCCCTCCGCACCCTGCTTTTTCTCTGGTAATCACCACAGTGTGGTCTGTGTCTATGAGTTTGTTTGTCTTTTTGCTTAACCCCTTTATCTTTTTCACCCAGTCCCCCAATGCCCTCTCCCTGACAGCTGTCAGTCTATTTTCTGGACCAAGGAGTCTCTTTCTGTTTCGTTTGTTAGTATATTTTGTTCATTAGATTCCACATGAAGGTGAAATCATATGGTACTTGTCTTCCTCTGACTGGCTTATTTCACTTAGATAACATTCTTCAGCTCCATCCATGCTGTCGCAAAGGGTAAGATTTTCTTCTTTTATATGGCCGATTAGAATTCCATTGTGTAAACGTACCACGGCTGTTTTCTCCTGTCGTGTACTGATGGGCACTTGGGCTGCTTCCATGGCTCGGCGATCGTAAACAATGGTGCGATAAACACAGGGGTGCGTGTATTGTTTCAAATTAGTGTTCTGGGTTTCTTCAGATATATTCCCAGAAGTGAGATGACTGGGTCAGAAGGCAGATGCATTTTTACTTTTTGGAGATAACTCTACACTGCTTTCCACAGTGGCTGCACCAATCTGCATTCCCACCAAGAATGCACAAGGGTTCCTCTTTCTGCACATACTCAGAAGCACTTGTTGCTGATTTCTTGATGGTGACCATTCTGACAGGTGTGAGGTGGTATCTCACTGGGTTTTAATTTGCATTTCTCTGATGATTAATGAAGTTGAGACTTTTTTCATATGTCCATTGACCATCTGTGTGTCCTCTTTGCAGAAGTGTCTATTGAGAATCATTGTCCATTTTTTAAATTGGATTGTTTATTTTGGTGGTAGTTGTGGAGTTTTTAATAAATTTTAGATATTAACCCCTTATCGGAAGTACCTTTGGTGAATATGTTATTCCATTCAGTAGGTTGATGGTTTCCTTTGCTGTGCAAAAATTTTTAGTTTGATGTATTAATAGTTGGGTTTTTTTTTTCTTTTTCTTCTTCTTTTTATCCCTTGCCTGAAGTGATGTATCAGAAAAAAAAAATATCGCTACAGGAAATGCCTGGGATTTTCCTCCCTATATTGTCTTCTTGGATTTTTATGGTTTTCAGTCTAACACTTAAGCATTTTATCCATTTTGAGTTTATTCCTGTGTGTGGTATGAGAGGTGATCTAGTTTCACTTTTTTGCACATATCAGTACAATTTTTCCAATGCCATTTATTGAATAGACTCTCCTTACTCATTGTATGATTTTGTCTCTTTTGTCAATAGATTAATTGGCCAGATAGGTGTTGGTTAATTTCTGGGCTCTCCTATTCTGTTCCATTGATCTAGGTATCTGTTTTTAGGCCAGTTCCATGCTGTTTGATTACTCTGGCCTTGTCCTATAGTCTCACGTCAGGTAGTGTGGTTCCCAAAACTTTGTTCTTTCACAAGATTTCTGAAGCTAGTCAGGGTCTTCTGTGGTCCATATAAGTTTTAGGAATATTTGTTCTACTTTAGGGAACACTTTTTGTATCTTGATAGGAATTGTGTTGAATCTATAGATTTCTTTGGGTAGTATGGACATTTCAATGATATTAATCCTCCCTATCCATGAGCACAGTATGTGCTTCCAGTATTTGTACCATCCTCAGTTTTGTTCTTCAATGTCTTATAATTTTGTGAGGACATATCTTTTACAATCTTGGTTAGTTTTATTCCTAGGTATTTTACTCTTTTTGAAGCAATTGTGAGTGGGATTGTTTTATTCATTTTCCTTCTGTCAGTTTCTTATTTGCATATAAAAACGCAACTGATTTCTAAATATTAATTTTTTATCCTGCTAGTTTGCGGGATTCATTTATCAATTCTAAGAGTTTTTTATTGGAGCACTTGGGGCTCTCTATGTACAATATCATGTCATCTGCAAATGAAGACAGTTTGACCTCTTCCTTTCCAATTTGGATGCTTTTTACTTCTTCTTCTAGTCAAATTGCTGTGGCTAGGACTTCCAGTGCCATGTTGAATAAGAGAGGAGAAGTGGATATCCCTGCCTTGTTCCTGATCTTAAGGGAAATGTTGGTCGTTTTTGCCCATTGAGTATGATGCTGGCCTCAGGTTTGTCATCTATGGCCTGTATTATGTTTAGGTATGTTCCCTATGTGCCCACTTTGCTGTGAGTTTTCTTCATCAAAATTGGTGCTGGATTGTATCATGCTTTTTCTGCATCAATTGATATGGTCATGTGGTTTTTATCCTTCATTATGTTGATGTGGTTAATCACATTTATGGATTTGTGAATGTGGTACCAACCTTGAATTCCTGGAATAAATCCCACTTGATCATTGTGTGTGATCTTTTTGAGGCATTGGTGTATTTGATTTGCCAATATTTTGTTGAGGATTTAGCATCTATGTTCATCAGGGATATTGGCCTGTGATTTTCTTCCTTTGAGAAATAAGTCATTTAAAGAAAAACAAAACAGTAAAACTCACTCTTTGCCAATGACATTAGACTATATAGAAAAACCCAAGAGAATGAAACAAAAAAATGAATAGAATTAATAAAAAAATTCAGTGAGACATCAAAATGCAAAGTTAATATACATAAATGTGTCACATTTGTATAAAATAATAACAGAAAAATGTGAAGATGAGTCCTCAGTGGTGTGATCAAGTAGGTTGGGCATCAGCCTGCAAATTGAAAAATCACTGGTTTGATTCATACTCAGGGTACATGCCTGGGTTAAGGGCCAGGTACCAGCCTGAGGGCCTGTGAGAGGCATCCAATCCATGTTTTTTCTCATACATCAATGTGCCTCTCCCTCCCTTTCTCCATTTCTTCCTCTCTCTCTAAAAAATAAATAAATGAAAAAATTTAAAAATCCGAAGGAGAAATAAGTTAGATAATAGCATTTACAACTACATGAAAAAGAATTAAATGCCTGGAAATTAACATAATCAAAGATGTCAGAGATTCTTGAATCAAAGTTATATGACATTGAAGAAAATTTTGAATAGAACATGAGAGAACTAGAAGAATAGTTTATGCTCACAGAGTAGAAAGGTTAAATTATTAAAAATGACCATACTTTCCAAAGCAATTTAGAGGCTTAATGCAGTATCTGTTAAAATACCAATTTTATTCTTCTCAAAAATTCAAACAAATAATTTTAAAATTTATATGGAACAACAAAAGACCCTAAATAGCCAAAGCACTCTTGAGAAGAAAAAAAGAAGCAAAAACTTGGAGGTATCACGAAACGAGATCTCAAACCACACTACAAAGAAATAATAATCAAAACAGGATGTCATTGGCAAAAAAAAAAAAAAAAATCCCACAAAGGTTAATGGAGATAATAGAGAGCCCAGAAACAAACCCTCCCCCATATGGACAAGTCACGTATGACAAAAGATGTAGAAATATACACTGAAACAATGACAGTTCCTTCAACAAGTGATCTTGAGAAAACACGACAAATACATGCTAAAAATAGACCTAAACACTCTTAAACACTATACAAGAATACTCTTAAACTGAAGACAGCCTTACACAATTTTCCCAGAATCGCAACTGACACCAACCGTGCCCACCTATTTCTGTCTTTAAGCCGATTGCAGATTTTCCCACATCTGTTTACCTTCCAGTTGACACCAGCCTTGCTCACAGTCTGCAGTCCAACTGATGATGGCCCCAACAGTGTGATCCCAAACAGCCTCTCTTCTTATCATGTTTCTTCACACCTCATTTTTTAAAAAAGCTCAAAACCTGAGATCACAAGTGTTAGACAGCACCAGTGTTGGAACACCCCTCTTACTCATGTAAAACCTTCAAAGAAGGTGTCCCAGGGAGAAACATTAGAGATTCTCACTCCCAGTTGTCTAAGACTGGGTCTCATTTATGGCCTCAGCTCTTCCCAGCTTTCCACCTGGGACAGCATCTGTCCCTCTGGTTAATGGCCCCTGGGCCATGCTACCAAGCTTTCTGTCCTCCTGAGCCTCACACCCCTCATGCCATAGTTCTGGAATCACATGACAAAATGTAGCAACTCGGAATTTTTACCAAATTCCTCACACAGGACACAGCTTTGCCCCATCACAGAGCCACATCCACAGGCTACAGTGCCTTCAAACTTATACATATTTTGAAGACTAAAGGACAGCAAGCACTTCGTATGCATCTGCATTGGGGCTTTTCAAGGAGAGCAACTATTGACATTGTAGGTCAGAGTGTTCTAGTTCTGGACAGCCATCAGCCGAATCAAAGACTATTCATTGGGTCCTTTAACACAACCCAAAATATGGTGGTCCCCAAGTCCCCAAGATTGGTATTAAAAAAGGAGAAGAGACAGGGAAAGAGAAAGGAGAGAGGCAAAGAGAGAGAAAATAAAAGACTGAAACAAAAGGAAAAAAAGGAAAGCAACTCAAAATTAAGTTTATGAGAGAAAAGTGACATTATCGTTAAATACAACTTGCATGTGACTTCATATCACCTGGCTGTATCGTGTGCTGGAGTATGTGGTTGGCAATCACTCAGTGGTGATACAGAGATGTGCATATCAGGAGGCAGGGTCCACTCGGAGCCATTGTGGCGTCTGCCCATCATGCAGGCCCACATGACACACAAGGTCTGATCCTAAGTATGACAGGACAACATAAAAGGCTTATATGAAATAAAGGATAATACCTTTGCTTTCCTAACTTCAACCTCTTTAAGGGGAAGACCTAAAAATGTGGCCCAGGGCAGTATGACCCTCTTAGGATCACATTGCTGAATCCCAGGCCTAAGCCCTTCTTTTAATTTTGCCATCTTTGAGTTTTGGGATCAAATCCTGGAAACAGTGGCCCACAGATAGTGTGGGTTTTATGTTATACACACCTGACAATGTATGTAGGAATTAGTCTCTTGTGTCATCTCCACTGTGCAGGTAAAGTTACTCGGGAGGGCCAGGAAGACTCATGGATTATGCGGGAAACTAAGCAAGTCAGAAATCGCAGGTCTAAATGCAGCTGTCTCTCCTGAAAGCCAGGACCCTGGATTCATTATGAAGAAGGTGTGGGGAGGGCTGTGTTGGGAATATTTGCATATTTATGGAGGTGCTGGCAGTGAGCTCTTGAAAGTTCTGAGGGGTTTACAGGCAAGTCTGATGATTGGAGAAGGCCCATGGGATAGAATGTTGAAGAAGTTGTTTCACTTCTTTAGTGATAGAACAATAAAGGTGTTAGAACCCTGGTAACCAAGCACCCACATTTCCGAGACAGGCCCCTGACTACCTGCCTTCGGTAAAGACAGTTGAGAGAGCAGGATGTTTTCCCATTGTCTCCAGACCTTCTTAGGCTTTGGCATTTGGAAAGCCTGTAATAAAATTGTTTCACCAACGGTAGACAGTGGCTCCAACCTCTTGTTTAACAGCTGTGGTCAGTGAGCAGTGAGCAGCCTTGGGTCACGTATGGCAGCTCAGGGAAGGCCACCCAAGGTAAGGCCACATCTGTCATCTCACGTGGGAACCTTCCAGCCCCTGCCACTTCTGTGTGCTGGACTGGGTGAAACTGCAGGTAATTGTTCACAGCATTCTTGAATGATTCTAATCTGTGGTGTCAGATAAAGCATTTTTTATAATTTCTGATTATTTCTATTTTTTCTGCTGGATGAGTCTTACAGGAAGCTTGTCAATTTCATATATTTTGGAAAGAATCAGCACTTGGTTTTACTAGTGTCATCTTTTGTATTTCAATTGTATTCATTTGCACTCTGATCCCTGTTATATTCGTTTCTGCTACTTAAGTATTCTTTCTGGTTTGTTCAAGAATAAATTTTAAAGTTTTTAAAAGAGTTTCTCCTGGTGAGATAAACCCGTACAACTATAAATTTTCCTCTTGTAAGTGATTTTGCTGTATCCCAGATTGAGTTAGGTTGTTTTCCAGTTTTCCTATGTCTCTAGGTAGTTTCTGTTTTGGTTTGTTATTCTCTTTGATCTGCTGGTTATTTACAAACATGTTGTTCAGATGCTTGTACTGCTCTCTGTTTTATTTTCTTGATATTTTATTTCAACTTTCCTACCAATGAGGTCAGAGAACATGGCAGATATAATTTAACATTTTGGGCTTTATTTGTGGCCTAGTACAATATCTGTCTTGGGAAATGTTCCATGTGCATTAAAAATGCATAAAATGCGAGGTTTTTTTTGCCTTAAATGATCTATAAATGTCTACCAAATCAATCTAGTCTAAAGTGGAAGGTAAGGACATTAGTATCTTAAATATTTTTAGCCTCACCTGAATATATGATTTTTAACTGAAAGGAGTTTAGACAGAAAGGAAAAGAGACAGAGGAGTAGAGAAAGAGAAAGAGAGAAACTTTGATGTGAGAAAGAAGTAGTGACTGGTTCCCTTTCCTGTGCAGCTTCACTGGAATTGACCGTACAACGTTGGTATGTGCCCTGATGAAAAATTAAACTCACTAGTCATTGGTGCAAGGGATGATGCTTAAACTAAATAGGCCACCTCGCCAGGGAAAGTTCTTAAATTACTTAAAGTACTGTATTTTAAAATAACATATATTATAAAAAAGCATCTCATACCACATTTAATTTTCAAAGGAATCATGAGGAGACTTGAATTGGGTGGTGAACACACAATACAATCTACACACGCCTTATGATAGAATTGTGCACTTGAAACCTGTATAATTTTCTTAACTAATGTCATGCCAATACATTGAATTAAAAGTGTTAAAAATTACCTTTTGAGGTAAGTGCTTTTTAAATCATGGTGTTACAAATGAGAATACAAAAAGAGTTCACTACTTTAAATTCACATTACTCATACGTGTCAGGTTCACGTTTGAACGTGACATTCCCTTCCTCACCTCTCCTGCATATCTTCCAATAGTGCAGCAGTTAAACTCAGAGAGAGTTAAAACAAACTGATAAAAGGAAATGGGGCGCTCTCATCAGGGGTCTCTCACCAGGATTTGTACAACTAACTCAGTGGAGCTCACTTTAAGTGGTTCTGGCTGTACATTCTCTGAATGGCACAGGTTGGTGATCTAAAGTTGAGTGTGAAGGGCACCAGGGCCAGCTCAGCAGCTAGCGTGGGAAAGAAAAGAAGTGGTCACACCCTCAGACACACGTGGACAATATGCCCGTTTGTGCCAGGCCCTTTTCATATACAACTGTATGCTCTCTTTTTCAAGCCATGTTCTGTAGATACATGAGGTCTTTTAAACAGATCCAAAAATCACTTAATTTTACACATGATCTTGTGACCCATTATTCTGGTCAGAATTTAACATGCCTACAGATGCACAGAAGACTATGAGGATTCCAATCGTGACATACAAGACAGAGACCTCAAATGATGTCTAGGTGACGGTCTGACACTTTGGCTAAAACCGAAGCTCAGTATAGTGTCCACTTCTCTCACTGAGTCATGCTGCATGTCCCAGATATGCCTGCATGTATCAGGTGTTCATATGCACAAGTGCAAGAGGAACTAAATTACCAAATTGTCCCAAATAGTTGAGTTGTCCTGAGGCTTCACTGCTGCTTCCAGGGGTCCCTGATGTGGCCACAGATGGTACAGGAAAAAGAGTCCCATAGATGACATCTCCAACTGCCTGACAGGTTGCTTTCAATGTGCATGCATTTGACTCTGCATGTGATACTCCTAATTCATGAAGGCCCTGCCTGAGACACTTACCATAACACAGTGTAAGATGGAGACACAACTATTGATCTTCAATTTTGGTCACAGAATCAGGCAGCAAACAAATTACACATCATTGGAGGTCTCCTCCACATATGTCGTATATATATTTTTAGCATATTTGGATCTGCAGGCATTTTCTAAATGTGGACTTAACTGATGAATCACAGAAATAAATATAGGTTAGTGACCTTTTGAGTCCAGAGAAAGGGCCTCTTGTTTTTACAGTATATATGTTGGGAAAAGAAAATGGCATTATGGGTGAGAAGGGCCTGGAAATACTCTGGCTTTTGTCCAAACTTTTTGTAAAATTGTGGCCACTTTGTGTTTTTTTTTACTTCAGCTGGTGGTCTTGACCTTGTGCCTTTTCTCCATCAACTTTACCGGCTTCATCCTGTGCCATACAGAGGACATGCTGCTACACTCTGTGAAGTTCAGACCCACGGAGTCAGTTGTACAAACACTAGTGAGAACCACTTACTCAGAGCCACCTAATACTCTTTCCAACCTTTCTTCTTAATCTATTTAAATTACCTTTCTGTACAATTAGAGGATGTAGATGGCTGGAGAAACAGACAGTTCCAGGTTGAAAAATGGGAGGTGCCACAGGTGAGTGTTATGATTTTAAAGTAGTTAAAATGCCTTGTAATTTCCTCATCCATTATCTGAGATTGGAAAAAGCATTTATTTAAAAGGGTCAATTTGATAGTTCAGTGTGGTATGAGATTATTAAAGAACAACACTCTTATTTTAAAATACTGCATTTTAGACAATTAAAAAATAAAAACAGACTTAACTGCAAATCAGGTTTGATTGATAAATATTTATAGAACATTGCATTTACAACTGCAGGGTGCACATTTTTCTCTAGATTACATGGAAACTATCTGAGATAGATCTTATACAAAGGGAAAAAACAATCTTCAGTAAATTAAAAAGTTTTAAGCTATAGTAACCATATTTTCTGACCACACTGGTAAGAAACTAGAAATCAAATATAGGAAAAAACATAATAAAAAAAAGGATTGGGAGACTGTAAAACATGCTATCAAGTCCCTAGTAAATCAAAAATGAAAACAAAACAAAAAAAAATCCAACAACAACAGTTAGACAAATAAAAATTCAAACATGGCCGTAGAAAACCTTGATTTAGTAAAGCTTTTATAAGTGGAAACTCTGTAGCCATACCATTCTAAGTATAGAGCAGAAAAATGTCAATAAAATCATTTGAATTTATTTCTAAATACCTTAGAAAAAGAAGTACCAAAACAAAAATGTTAGTTGTAGTAAAATAAAATGAAAACCAGTGCCATCATCAATAAAATTTTAAAAAGCAATAAAATAAATAAATCAAACCAATGGCTCCTTCTTTGAACTGATAAGTAAATTTGAAAAACCTTTAGTAAGACTCATCGGGCACTAAATACAGAAAAAAAGTAATAAGTCAGAAAAAAAATGAAACTATAATCCATACTACCAAAACTCAAAGAATTATCGAACATCAGCAATTATAGAAAACAGATTTGACAATTTAATAAAATGGAAAATTTTTAGGTCTTACACTCTTTGAAGCTAAACCAGAGTGAATCACATAATCTGAACAAACCAATGACGAGCAACAAATTTGAATCACTAATCAAAACACCTAAAAACAAAAGCCCAGGACTAGATAGAATTACAGGAGAATTCTCGGAAATTAAAAAAATAATAATTAGTATATATCCTTCCCAACCAACCCATAAATTGATGAAGTTCACTTCCAAATTTATTTCATGAGACCTGAATTATTTTGATACCAAAACTAAAGAAAGACACTGCAAAGAAAGAAAATTACAGGCCTATATTCTTGATAAGTGTACATGCTGAAATTCTCAGCAAAATAGTAGCCAACCAAATTTGACTGTATTAAAATGATTCTGTATTCTGATCAAGTGTGAATTATGCCAGTGATGCAAGAATGACCCAGCACCCAGAGAACAATAGATGTGACTCATCACATCAAAAAGGAAATAAAAATGAAAAGCATATGAATTTCAAGACATACAGAAAAAGTACTAGAATACAGTATGCATTAGTAATAAAAATATGTCAAAGAAGGTTTGTAGAAGGAAATGACCTAAGCTTCATAAAGGCTACATATGACAACCTCACAGTTTACAGTATACTCAACTGTGAAGTAATGAAAGTTTTCCTTTTCAAATCAAAACCAACTCAAGAATGTTCATTCTCATTATTATTATTCAAAATAGTAGTGGAATATTTAAACATAGCAATCAAAGGAGAAAAAGAAATAAAATGCATTTAAGTAAAAAAGAAAGAATTAAAATTGTCACTATTGGCAAATGACATGGTACTCTATATAGAATTTCTTAGATAATTCAACAAAATTAATAGATTTAATAAAATAATTCGTTAAGAAACAAAATACAAACCGAATATACAGAAATCTATCACATTAATATAAACAATAAAAGAAAAATCAAAGTAATCCCTTTTCCATTTGTGTGAAAGAAATAAATGCCTGTGAATTTACATAACTAAAAAGTTGAAAGGGGCCTTTGCAAACTTTGCTCTTTCTCACTTCCTCTCTCCTTCTTTCTCTCTCTCCTCTGTTCTTTCTTCAAGTTAGGAAGAAAAAGTGTGGCACCTGCTCCTCTCAGGTGGAATCGTTCTAGACCAAGGCAAAGAGAAAAGTACTATCCTACTCATCCTTTGTCTCTTTTGTATACTTACTTGATCTACAACTTACAAAGAAATAGTAAACTATTTAAAAATGGAAAAATATATCAAACATCACAACTTCATTTTTTTAATCCTCATGCAAGTATATTTTTTTCATTGCTTTTAGGGAGAGAGGAAGGGAGAGAGACAGAGAGAGAAACATCAATTGGTTGCTTCCTGCTACATGCCCCGACTATGGATCAAAACAATCACCTGGGTAAGCACCCTGACTCGGCATCGAACCCACAACCTTTCAGTCCACAGGATAGTGCTCCAACCAGCTCAGCCACAAAGGGCAGGGCCACGACCTCATTTTCATTTCAATATGTTATTTCGACACAAAACATAATTTATTATTTTTAACACCCTGGCTTTAAGGAGGCTACCATAGCCATTATATTTTAATAGGCTCTTCTTTGTTTATTTTGTTTCAAATGTGATGATTACCTTATTTGACATATTCTCAGGAACGAGGGGTGAATACACTATTTAACAATGATTTTCAGCTTACTAAAAATTAAAATGTTCTTCCAGCCCTGGCTTCTGTGGCTCAGTGGATTGAGCATCGGCCTGCGAGCCAAGTGTCGCTGGTTCACTTCGCAGTCAGGGCACATGACTAGGTTGCACGTCAGGACCCCAGTTGGGGGCACGAGTGAGAGGCAACCACACAGTGATGTTTCTCTCCCTCCCTTTCTCCTTTCCCCTCTCTCTAAAAATAAAATAAACAAACAAATGTTATTTAAAAATATAAAAAATAAAAAAATAAAATAAAATGTTCTTCTGCAGACTTTTCCTCCATTGCTCCCCCACAGCCCACCCCCTCTCCCACAGTTCAACCCCCACCCTGTTGTCCATGCCCATGGGTCATTTATAGCAGTTCCTTTACTAAACCCGCCCACTACTGACCCCTTCACTCCATGCGCCCCTCTCCCCTGGTGCCTGTTACTCTGTTCCTTGTTTACGTGTCTCTGGTTCAGTTTTGTTCATTTGCTCGTGCTGTTCATATGGTATTTTTCTCTTGTTGTCTGGCTTATTTCGTTAAGCATAATTCTGTCCAGTTCCATCCATGTTATCACAAATGGCAGGAGTTCCTGCTTTTTTTCTGCTGCATAGTTTTCCATTGTGTAGATGTACCACGGTGTTCTAACCCACTCATCTACAGATGGGCACTTAGGCTGTTTCCAGCACTTGGTTATTGTAAACAGGGCTGCTATGAACCTAGGGGTGCACAGGTTCTCTTCAATTGGTGTTTCAGGATTCTTCGGGTATAATCCTAGCAGTGGAATCGCTGGTTCAAAAGGCATTTCTGTATTTAGTTTCTTGAGGAAATTCCACACTGTTTTCCACAGTGGCTGCACCAGTCTGCATTGCATTCCCACCAACAGTGCAGTAGGGTTCCCGTTTTTCCGCATCCTCGCCAGCACTTGTTGTTTGTTGATTTGTTGACGATGGCCATTCTGACTGGTGTAAAGTGGTATCTCATTGTGGTTTTATTTACATCCCTCTGATGGCTAATGATGGTGAGCATACTTTCATATGCCTATGGGCCCTCTGCATATCCTCCTTGGAGAAGTGTTTGTTCAGGTCCTTTGCCCATTTTTAACTGGGCTGTCTTCTTGGTGTTGAGATATGTAATTCTTTATATATTTTGGAGATCAATCCCTTATCTGATGTATCACTGGCAAATATGTGTTCGCATATGGTTGGTTCCCCTTTCATCTGGCTGATGTTTTCTTTGTTGAGCAGACTCTTTAGTTTGATGTTGTCGCATCTGTTTGTTTTTTCCTTTACTTCCCTTTTTTTAGGAGACGTGTCAGTGAAAATATTGTTACGTGGGATATCAGAAATTTTCCTGCCTATGTTTTCCTCTAGGATTTTTATGGTGTCATGTCTTACATTTAAGTCTTTGATCCATCTTGAGTTTATTCTGGTGTGTGGCATAAGTTGCTGGTCTAGTTTCATTTCTTTGCATGTCACCATCCAGTTCTCCCAGCACCATTTGTCAAAGAGGCTCTTCTCATGCCATTTTATGTTCCTTCCCCCTTTGTTGAATATTAGTTGACCATAGAGGCCTGGATTTATTTCTGGGCTCTCTGTTCGGTTCCATTGATCTATATGTCTGTTCTTATGCCAGTACCAGGCTGTTTTGATTACAGTGGCCTTGTTGTATAGTTTGATGTCAGGTGTCGGGATACGTCCTGTTGCGTTCTTCTGTCTCAAGATTGCTGCAGCTACTCGGGGTCTTTTTTGGTTCCATATAAGTTTATGAAGTATTTGTTCTAGGTCGGTGAAATATGTTGCTGGTATTTTAATAGGGATTGCATTGAATCTGTAAATTGCCCTGGGTAGTATGGATGTTTTAATGACGTTTATTCTTCCCACCCCTGAACATGGTATATGCTTCCACTTATTTGTATCTTCCTTAATTTCTTTCTTCAGGGTTATGTAGTTTTCTGAGTACAGGTCTTTTACCTCTTTGGTTAAATTTATTCCTAGGTACTTTATTTTTCTTGTTGCTATAGGAAATGGAATTTTTTCCTAGTTTCTAGTTCTGAGAATTTATTGTTGGTGTAGAGAAATGCCTTCAATTTCTGAATATTGGCTTCGTACCTTGCTGTTTTGCCAGATTGACTTATTGAGTTGAGTAGTTTTTTCGTGGCGTCTATAGGGTTTTCTATGTATACTGTCATGTCATTTGCAAATAATGACAGTTTTACTTCTTCTTTTCCAATATGGATGCCTTTTCTTTCTCTTCTTGTCTGATTGCTATGGCTAGAACTTCCAAACTACGTTGAATAGGAGTGGAGAGAGTGGACATCCTGGTTTTTTGTCCCTGATCGCAGGGGAATGCTTTCAGTTTTTGTCCATTCATTGTGATGTTGTCTGCGGGTTTCTCATATATGGCCTTTATTGTGTTGAGGTATGCTCCCTGTGTTCCAAGTTTCCTGAGTGTTTTCATCATAAATGGGTGTTGTACTTCATCAAATGTCTTTTCAGCATCTATTGATATGATCATGTGATTTTTGTCTTTCATTTTGTTTATGTGGTGTATTACATTTATTGGTTTGCGAATATTAAACCATCCTGGCATCCTTGGGATGAATCCCACTTGATATTGGTGTATGATCTTTTTAATGTGTTGCTGGATCTGATTTGCCAACATTTTGTTGAGGATTCTAGCATCTATGTTCATCAGCGATATTGGCCTGTAGTTTTCTTTCTTTGTTGTGTCTTGACCTCGTTTTGGAATTAGGGTAATACTGGCTTCATAGAAACAGTTTGGGAGTCTTTCCCTTCTTGGATTTTTTGGGTAGGTGTTAGTTCTTCCCTAAATGTTTTGTAAAATTTGCCTGTGAAGCCATCCGATCCAGGGATTTTATGTGCCTGGAGTTTTTTGATTATTGTTGCAATTCATTCTTTGTTATTGGTCTGTTGAGACTTTCTGCTTCTTCTTGATTCAGTTTTGGAAGGTTATTTGTTTCTAGAAATCTGTCCATTTCTACTAGGTTGTCAAGTTTCTTCCCATATAATTGTTTGTAGAAATGTCTTACAATCCTTTATATTTCTGTGGTATCGGTCGTGATCTCTCCTCTTTCGTTTCTCATTTTGTTTATTTGGGTCATCTCTCTTTTTTTCTTGATGAGCCTGGCTAAAGACTTGTCGATTTTGTTTATCTTTTCAAAGAAGTAGTTGATCTTTTGAGTTGTTTGTTTAGTCTCTATGTCATTTAATTCTGCTCTGATCTTGATGATTTCCTTCCTTCTACTCGCCCTGGTCTTTGTTTGTTGTTGTTGTTGTAGTTCCTGTAGCTGTAGGGTTAGATTTTTAATTTGCGATTCTTCTATCCTTTTTAGGTCGGCCTGTATTGCTATGAACTTTCCTCTCAGGATTGCTATTGCTGTGTCCCATAGGTTGGGGGCTGTTGTGTGTTCATTATCATTTGTTTCCAGAAACGTCTTGATTCATTCCTTGGTGTCATTGTTAATCCATTCATTACTTAATAGCATGTTATTCATTCTCCATGAGTTTGAATGTGTTTGAGTTCTTTCCTTGAGGTGGATTTCTAGTTTCAAGGCATTGTGATCTGAGAAGATGTTTGATATAATTTCAATTTTCTTGAATTTGTTGAGGCTTGTTCTGTGTCCTACCATGTGGTCTGTGTTTGAAAATGTCCCATGTGCATTTGAAAAGAATGTATATTTTGCTTCTCTGGAGTAAAAGATTCTATATATATCAATTATTCCATTTGATCTAGGGTGTTGTTCTTTGCTTCAGAGAGCTGTGCATTGTTCACAATGGGGTGTTAAAGTCCCCTACTGTGAGTGTGTTGCTGTTGATATCTTTTTTGTAGCCTCCCAATATTTTCCTTATATATTTTTGTGCACTTATGTTAGGTGCATATATGTTTATCAGGGTTATATCTTCATGATGGATTGTTCCCTTACGTATTTTAAAATGTCCTTCTTTGTCTCTTTTTATGGCCTTTGCTGTGAAATCTGTTTTTTCTGATGTAAGTATTGCTATCCCAGCTTTCTTTCATGTTCATTGCTTAGAATACTTTTTCCATCCCTTCACTTTCAGTCTGTGTAAATCTTTTGTTTTGAGGTGCGTCTCTTGTAGATAGCATATATGTGGATCATGTTTTTGTGTGCATTCCGCTACCCTATGTCTTTTGAATGGAGCGTTTACTCCATTTACATTTCAGGTTATTATTGACGGGTATTTATTCATTTCCCTTTGTACCTGTGTTCCTCTCCCTCTCTTTTTTCTTTTTCTCACCGCATCCCCTTTAGCATGTCTTGTAATGCTGGTTTGGTGGAGATGCGTTCTTTTAGTGTTCCTTTGTCTGGGAAGCTCCTTGTTTCACCTTCCATTTTGAAAGGGAGCCTTGCTGGGTAGAGTAGTCTTGGTTGTCGGCCTTGTTTTTCATCGTTTGAAATATTGTTTGCCATTCTTTTTTGGCTTGTAGTGTTTCTGTTGAGAAATCCGTTGATAGTCTTATCAGAGCTCCCTTGTATGTTATTTCCTTTTTTTCTCTTGCTGCCTTTAGGATTCTCTCTTTGTCTTTGAATGTTGAAGTTTTCATTATGATGTGCCTTGGAGTAGACCTTTTTGGGTCATATTCATTTGGAGCCTCTGTGCTTCCTGGATTTGCATGACTTTTTCTCTCATCAAGTTAGGAAAATTTTATGTCATTACTTTTTCAATCAGGTTTTCTAGCCCATGCTCCTCTTCTTCTCCTTCTTTTATCCCTATGATATGCATTTTGTTTCATGTCATGTTGTCCTGCAGTTCTCTTAAACCATCTTCATTCTTTTTAGGCATTTTTTCATTTTGTTGCATTGTCTGGCAGTTTTTTTATATGTTGTCCTCTAACTCACTGATCCGATCCTCTGCTTCCTTTAGCCTGTTTTTGATTGCTTCGACTGTGTTCTTCAGTTCAGAAATTGTATTCTTCATTTCTTCGTGGTTTTTATTGATAGTTTCTATGCCCTCTTTTTGGTTGGTGTAGTTCTCAGTAAGTTCTTTGTAGTTTCCCTGGAGTTCTTTGTAGTTCCCCCGGAGTTGGTTGTAATTTTCTTTGACTTTGTTGAGTTCATTGAGCTTCATTTGAATTCCATGTGTGATGGTTTGCTTGCCTCTATTTCATCTATCCATCCTTCTGAGAATTCCTCCTTTTTTTTGGTGGGGTGTTGTTTCTGTTTGGTGGGGTGTTATTCTGCCTCCCCGTTTGGGGTGCTGGTCTTGTTTGTATCTGATTATTAGATTGATCTGCTTTTATGTAGTGCCTTTGTGGTGTGACCATCTGTGGTAGGAACCTGTGTCATACAGCGGTGCTGTCTCCTTGATCTCCTTAGCTTGATGCTCTTGGGATGCCCTTTATGCCTTTTACTTGGACTCTCTGGAAGTGTTTTGGTTTTGTTTGTTGTGTTGATCTTTGGTGGGCCCTTCCTGTGTATTAGCTGAGAGTCTCTCTGCCCGCTTCTGACAGTAGTTGAGCTGCCTCTGGCTGCTGCCTCTTGGAGGGCAGTAGTCTGCTTATGAGACTTCTCCCGCAGCACTGATGTTGAGTCTGCCCTGCGATCTGGTCTGCTAGCTCTCCAGTATTTCCTCCAGAACCAGCATCCAGTGTTTTCCAACGCTCCTCTAGTTCTTTCGCCTTCTTTCAGCTACATGGCATGTTGAGTGTGGGAAGTGCACTTTTTTCTCCCTGCCTGCAAGCCGGCGGGAGCAGCGGGAGGGCGCTGGGGGCCCTGCCGGGAACGTTCTCCTACGCTGGTGGGTGAGGGCGTTCCCTGGCACTGGCTGTCGTGGGCGCGGGCCAGTAGCGGTCCTGTGGTCTGGCATGTGGGCCGGCACTAGCTCTCGAGCCCTTGTTAAATATTTGGGTCCTCCTCAGCACGCTGCAGCCGCTTCGCCTCCTGTAGAGCCACCTCAAGTCCTGTTCCCACCACAGCCACGGGTGCTGCTCTCCTGTGAGTATTCTTGGTTGTTCTTCAAGGATGCAGTAGCTTGGAAACAGTTGCATCTTCTTAAGGTTTGCTTTTAAGCTTTGATGAGACAGACTAGAGAAACTCTTAACTCTAGGGCTATTTTAGTCCCCGCTACTGAGACACTGCACATCTTAGTACTCTGCCCGGTAATTTATGTGGTTTTCTACTCTTTCTGGTGGGAACACACTTGAGTTTTTGTGAGTCAGAGGTTTTCTTTGCTCCTTTTCGGGGGTCCTTTCTTCGGGCCACAGGAGGTTTTCTTTCCAGACGTACTCATGCACTATGCTGGAGACTTAAGGAAAATCCTCTGCAAGTATCTGCAGCCATATGGACATATCTCTCCTCTCTAAGATTGTGCCCTGCATATGCATGCCACCTAGGCCTACCCTGGATCTGAAGAACGTCTCAACTAAAGGAGACCTCAGCATAAGATGTGGGCTGGATCTTTCAGTTGGTCAGTGGGAATCTTGGGGCTCACCTTCCCTGTTTCTCCTCCCTCAGATATAACTAGCCTGTCTTGCCTGCATCCAAGCAATGGAAGCAATTACTTCATCCATTTTGTTTGACTTTCATTAGTTTCTTGTAGGAGTTAGTTATTCCGTGTTGGCTCCTAGAAGTTCTTCATCAGAAAGAAACCTGCTGTTTTCATCATCTGTCAGAGTGCTTTATGTTTAAGATTTAAGGCAAAACTATTATTATTATTATTATTATTATTTATTATTATTATTATTATTAGAATGCTTCCCTCTAGGGTAGTTACCTCCTTTTGCACCACAATATACTTTAGAGATACAACTACATTGTATCATTAACAGTGGTTTCTGGTTGTAGTGATTCCCTTGGGGTAGGGCATGCTGGTATGGTTTAAAAATGACACTTAAAAGAGCTGCTAATATGCAAAACTCCCACATTTCTACTATTTCCTTCTTACATACGATATTGGCCAGAGAAAGAATCTTTGTCCTTACTTCTGAATGTTAGAAATAGTTCGTAAATATAATCAACATTTTGCCTCCCCTAAAACAACCTAAGTTTAATTATTTAACCTATTAACATGCCATTTTCTTACATGGAGCCTAATTATAATCCCAGAACAAACTTTGTTTAGTCATGAGATGCCTTTATATTAATGTATCCGTAAAGCTGTTTATAGTATTTAAGATTTCCAAATAAATGAACAATAGTGCGAGTAATCAAGTTTTAAATTTTTGGTCATCTGTTTAAGATCTGGGATATTTTGTTGCAGGCCATAGGGATTGGTTGCTTGTGAAGCAAAATTTTAATTAATGGGGAAAAAATGCCCACAGAATTGAAGAGAAAGGGAAAGGACCAGAGAGACACAAGGGGCACTTAAATATGCCGTTCTCATTATGAGTTCATCTCAACCATTTTCTTCAGCTATTAAAGGAACAGCTAATCTAATGCAGTTTTGGTAGCGTCTTGACAATAACATTCAGGAAAGTAAGTGACTGAGAGTCCCACCAAGAGGCTCTCCTGTGGGGAATTAGTTAACTCTACAGATGAGGATTGAGGTACAGCTTTAAAAAAGTGCAGTAAACATAAAATGAAAAGATGCTTATATTGATTAGGTTGTGCGTGTCCTCACTTTTCCTGTGCTCACGAACGTGGGGACCACCAGTTACCTGCAGGATAGGAATGACTCACCCGCGCGGTCACGCGGACGCTTACTTAGCGAGCTCTGGGGAACCCTCGGTGTCAGCGGAGGCGCCGGCCGGAGGGGCGGGGCCGGGAGCGTCCCCTCGGGGCGCGGCGGCCGGGAGCCGGAAGGTACGCGCATGCGGCCACTGGGCGCTCGTGCACTCACTCGCGTGCCCCGCGGGGCGTCTTCTGGCGCAGGAGCCTCTGCGGTCCCGCGGGAGGGCAGCCTCGGGGCCCCAGGTGCCGGGTGACGCTTCCTGGAGCCGCAGCGGAGGGAGATAGGCCGCGGCTGCCCTGAGCCCAGACCCACAGCCCCAGTCTGTCCCTGACCGTGTCCTGCCCTTTCCTCGTGGGATCCCCGGTGTAAGGGCTCCTGTGAGGGCCCCACGGGGGCGGGGCGCCGGCTGTGGGATGCAGGGACAGACTGGTCTTTATGGGGACCCAGGGCAGTGCGCCCAGAGCCGGACCTGCGGGGTGGCCCGAGGTCACTTCGTGCTCATCCCGGGGGTGGCCTTCGTGCCCCCAAGAAGTGTCATCCGTGTGGTTCACGGCGCAGCGCGGGCAGCCCTGTGTAATAAAACGGCCTCTGTGGCTCCCACGTGTGCAGTAAAACCATCTTCGACCTTGTAAAGACCATTCTGGCCACAAAAAGTAACGAATCCCAAGGACCTCATTGGCTGTAGATGGGATTCTGTGGAGTGGCCGCACAGTAAGGATTTGTATTTGTTTTTCTTTTTCAGGCAATTACATATGAACCATCTAGCATCAGCTTTAGCTGTATCTACTGTTTAGTACTCTGTGTAGATGCTTTTAGAATATCACCTCTGGTGATTTCAGTGCTAGAAGGCGATGATATTTTTCACCATTTTACAGTTAAAATTGAGGCCCAGGCATGTGAAGTAACCTTTTCAAGGCAGGAGGTCATTTCTGAGGATGAATTCAGGTTTAAGTCTGCTCTGGGCGAGACACTGAGGTGCCCTAGAGTGTCGGAGCGCACGCACGTGCACACACAGCGGTGCAGGGTTCTGCTTCTAGCGGGTGACAGGTGGGTTTGTCACTGATGCAGGCCCCCAGGGACTGCTCATGACTGCCAGTTTCTGTATTGCAGCAGCTAATATTGATGTGAGGTTGGATTTTATTTCTTAATTAGCAGTGGGGTCCTGGCTGGTCCAGTAGGCTACGTAGGGGACAATAAGTTAGACCAAGGGCCAGCCTGCAGAACTGTTATCTGTTGGTAGGGGACAGGGTAGAGAGTCAGCTCGGGGGAGCAGGGGCCAGTCATTCAGTTCCCTCGTACTGTTCCCTTGTTGTGTGCCACGGGCCACGCTGCTGCGGGGGGTCCAGTGTTGTATAAGACCTGGTCTTGTGCTCTAGGATTTTACAGTTGGGTTGAGGCTGAGGGACAACTGTGTTGATAGGGCTTCTCCAGTGAAAAGTGACTTCTTAAACGTAAGTCGCCACGTCTAGGGCACATTTTAACAATTCATACCAAAGGTACTATATACTTTGACTCTGAAAGTTCTGTATGTGTATGTGTGTGTACCAATTAACCAATTTGTTTACTTTTGGTATTTTAGATATTGGCAAAACACTGGAGGGATGATGAAATCAATCAGCTTCCTCTTTTGCTTGGAGAGCCTGCATTGGTAAAGTATTAGGCATTTTCCAATATAATATTCTAGCATTTATGCATGCGATTTGGTCATCTTCCATGTGGCATTAAATTTGGCCTGTGATAGGCTCAAAGAGAGTGCTTCTGCGCCTGCCAAGCCTGTCTGCACCTCGTCGTCTCCGCAGCAGACATTGGCTGAGCTCTGACTCCAGCTTGGGTCCTGTGCAACGTGCCCGTTACTCAGGTGTCTTTTTTTCTAAGGCCTGATGACTAGCGGCCCTGCTCCCAAGCAGTGGGTGCATTTGCTGGTTATGTGCATGTGCTGGTAGAAGACACTCTATTTGCTTTGGGAGCTGCAACAACAATCAAATGAGACTCGAGAATTGGATGCAAGGAGGATTTGTGATTGTTTCGAACCACTTTCTATTTATCACTTTATTGTACTTTATGAAGATACTACGATGACTACTTTGGAGTATAAACAGAAGTTCTATGTCTCGGGAGTCGGCAGACCAAGATTCTAGTTCCTGTTGTGCTAGTCAGATTCTGTACACTGTTCAGGCGTCCACTCTGCCATTGGGATGTTAGGACGATGAGCTCCTTTGCTAATGCTCTTCTCCATCTTGAGTCTGTGACTCTTCTGTCCTTCCACAGTTTGCCTGGGTCAGCAGTTTGCTGACCCTTTTCCCTCTAACCTTCAGGACAGGCCCTGGACTTGGGCTGTTAAGAGAAAATCAGCTGTCTTCATCTGGCTTCAGGATGAAACAAAGGGCACCTGAGGGAGAGAGGGGTGTGAGGAGACAGAACGCAGGGATTTCTCTCTGGCTTAGTTACTCCAAGATGTGGACACAACAGGTGTCTTCCCTGCAGCTGTGATTATCAGAAAGGGTGAGTTTCACTAAATCTGAATCCACTCATGCAGCTCAGTTTCAGTGCTTAGACCCCAGAAGGCTCAGTCCTTTTCTCAGTCTGGCCCCAAGGCGTGGTGTGCAGTTAGCACAGAGTTCTCCTGAGAGGGCAAATGCAGTTAGAACAGGGGGTCTTGGGAGAGTCCTGCCTTGGTTAATGGAGTGCAGGTAGAACAGCGGATTCTGGGACAGTCCTGCCTGAGGGAGAGGGGTGCAATTAAAACAAGATCCCAAAATAGTCCTGCCTTAGGTAATGAGGAGCTAGTAGAACAGGCGTTTCTGGGACAGTCCTGCCTGAGGGAGAGGGGTGCAGTTAGAACACAAGCTTTATGGAGAGTTCTGTCTAAGAGAGCAGCGTGCAGGTAGAAGGCGTTCTCGGCATTTCTTGCCCTGAGGTACAGGGGTGCACTTAGAACAAGGGTTTTCAGGACGGTGCAGCTGGGACTCAGTTGTGTGGCCTAAAAGTCAGTCCCTTTGAGGCTCACCTCTGGTCTGTAAATGGACACTGTGCTCCTTACATGCATCAGTGTGGCCTTGGCACTTTCCTTCTCTCTGATGAGATTACTAACAAAGTATTTTCTATGTTTATTTCCTAAAGGGAATGTCTCTGGGACCCTGAACCCTCAGGAGCATCCTCATGTAAGAGATCATTGAAGCCACAGGGAAAGCATCTCACCTGAATTTCCAAAAGGAATAACAACAGATCAGCTGCTTGCGTTGTCCGCTGTACTTTCACTGGGGCTTGTTGATGAAGATCCAGCACCAGTGTTGAAGGTAACATATAGGGAAGGAAGCAGTCCATTAGATCACGGTCATTCAGCTACGAAAGAATATAGTTTATTTTTAAGTACAGTTAACTCAGTCATCTTTTGCTTAATTTATCTGAATTGAGGTATGCTCCCATCAGAACAAATAATTGTGAATGGATTACGTGTGTGCATGTATTTTCTAGAACAAATCAGTAGTACTTAATTTATTTAATCTACATAATTTAACCCATTTCTTTTATTTTTATTCTTTAAGCTTTATTTTTAGTGTCAACAGCTTTATTTTTTCTCTTGTCTCATACCCAATAATATTTTAGCACATACTGACATAGACCTAGCTTTTACTATGATTATTAATAATCAGGCAACAAATACACATACTAAAAAATATTTCAATATATGACTATTTAGTAACTTTGTTACTGTATTCTCTTAAAAGCTTTATGCTACAGCATAAAATATTTCCTTTGGTCATTTTAACAGGTCCTGTCTATCACTTGGACTTTTAGTCATCCTCAAATTTCCAGAATATTTTTCAGAAACTATTAACATTTTTTTGTGTAATGGATTTGATACATAGTCAATAATCATTTTGGGACTGATGACACTAATGTTCTTAAAATAAAAGAATCCAGAAATTTAATTTTATATTAATTCCTTTTATACATTACTTTTATATACTAACCCATTTCTTAAGAACACATTTGCATTTGTTTTTAACATTACTGGGAAATGGCAAACCCAAGAATGAAAGACTATAAAACAGGATTCATTAAATATAATGGAAACTTTTACAGGTTTCCATTACATTGGTGGGGTGCAATATTTGTGTGTGTTAATAAACTAATGTTTTATATTCAAATAAATAATGTAGGGTAGAATGTTTATTATTGAGATTTTAATTTGTTTTAGATTATACATGTCATAATCATTGTTAAAGTTGTTTACAATTTCAAACGAGATAGAAAAAATTAGTGTAGAGAGTGAAAGGGCTCAGGAATTCATTTTAAAACCTATAGGAATGAGCCCTGATGGAGTCACTCAGGATCATTGGCAGCTGGTGCAGTCTCGAATGTTGCTGCCTCACGCCGTGTCCCCACACCTGAGGCCTTCCCTCCGTCGGCCTCCCCACCCCAGGGGCAGGGCCTTCCCCGCAGGAGGCTGCCAGGCCCGAGGCCGAGCCTCCTCTCCTCACTCTCCCACGTTCCACATCCGTCCTCCACTGGACAAAGATGTCCAGGTCTCTTGTCTCCCCGCTCCCAGGTTACCCCTGGGACAACTCTGCTGCACTTTCCCCTGGTACACCACTGGCTCTCAGGGGCCTCCCCGCTCATTCTGCTCTCAGCCCAGCAGACAGATTGGGGTTTGCGGTGCCTCCCTGCTCATCACCCTCCTGGGGTCTCCCTAGAGCAGAAACCCTGGGCCCCGTCTCTCTCGCATCATCACTGACCTCCCCTCGGGGGTCTCGGCGGCCCACTCGAATGTAGACCCCTGAGGGTGCATGTGTGTCTGTTGTGTGGACTTACTGCCCTGCAGTTCTTAGGAATTTGAGTGAATGGAAGTTAACTCCTCTTCAGTTAATGTCTAGCTCTTTTAATTATTAGTTTTTGCTCCTGAGAATTCTGGGTATTTACTGATGACATGCAGTAAAGCTATAGAAATTTGTCAGTTGCCAACTCACTGACCTTTCCTTTTCCTCCTGTTAATTTTTAGTTAGCTGACTTGGCTTTTCTAGTTACAGTTATATCAGCTGTAAATAATAATATTTTTACTTTTTTGTCAATGTTTCCATGTTCAGCAATTACACGTCTAGACCTATGTAATTCACTTTAGTTGTATTGATTTTTAATGTTTAAATTTCTATTCTATTATTTTTAGGAGAATCTCTGCATTTTTCTCAGTGTTTGGAATTTTGTCTCCTTTGTTTTTAGCTTTGTTGCATTGTGCAGAGGGAACGTGGCCTTTTCAATTTATCATTGTTAATTGGCTTTATTTAAAATCATTTTGTTGGTTATGATTTGACTGCTATCTCAAATCACTTCTAAGAAGAGCTTTACTTTATTATAGGTGATGGAATTTTATGAAGGGATATAATGAGAAATTGGGACTCTTACGTGACTGAAAATTCAGTAGAACATGATGAGAAACCTAACCAAAAGTTGCAGTAATTTATGTCTGTTTTTTTTCTGAAGTAGAAACAGTAGCAATAAAATCACCTTTGTGTCTCACAGAAGACCACAGGGCTTGCTTCTGTCCCGGTGCTCTGCTTGAAGACAGGTTTCCTGCATCAGGCCGTCTGGGAGAGGGGTGTGCTTGTCCCCTGCTGCAGAGCTTCCAAGGGTTCAGTGCGGCCTCGTCAGGGCAGAGTTCAGGCTCAGCAGATCTGGCTTTCTAACCACAGGGTGTCACTCAGGAGCGTGTTCTGTGTGGGGGTCGGGTGAGTGTGCCTGCATGCTGGCTCGGTCACGTGTCCTTGGGTGCTGGCTCAAGTGCATGGTCTTGGCTGAGGTGCTCAGCATTTTGAGCCTCAGTCTCTGTGTGCAGCAGCTGAAGTAACGGAGACATGTGTTTTGTCAGGTGTTTCTTATACTAAGCGGGGGACTGTTGGACAGTGCCAGTGAAGTGTGTTATTATTATTATCATGAACCCGGGACTAGCAACAGTGTTTGCTTGTCAGTGATAAAGTCCAAAATTTTAACTGCCTTTTGTTAACTTATAAATTAAAGCAAACAGCAAAGTTAAGCATTGCTGCCAGATAGTTCCAATTTAGAAGTTAGTTTAGGTGGTACTTTATTCTACATATTGTAGGACATGAAGGTGGGCCAAGGGGTCAGAAAGGGGTCATCCCCGAAAGTATAATAATGCCAGTTGCTGATGTAGAAATTCATCAGTGAGACTGCCCTGTGCCAGAAAGCAGTAGGGTCGGCACAGAGGTCCAGGAGAGTGCACAGGTGAGGAGGGACACAGTGCCCTGAGAAGACCAGGTCTGGAGAGCAGTGACACCAGCAGGAAGGGGTCTTCTGGGCGGATGTGCAGAGACACGAGAGAACCCTTGGGGCACGGCCGTTTGTGCTGTGTGGGAGCAGGTTCCTCCCGTGGGCCTGGCTGTTGGATGAGGAGGTGCTGAGGAGGGACTCCTGGGCTTTGTGTCATGCAGATCCCGGGATGAGGAGGAAGAAGGATGATGGCCCAGCTCAGGGCTCCGTGGAGGGCGGGCCTTTGCGGAGACCAAGAGTGTCCAGTAGAAGCAGTCAGTGGGCAATTGGAGGGGATCTGGCTCTCAGGAGAGGAGTGGAAACAGAAGTTTGGGATCACAAAACCAGCAGGCAGATTCACAGGTCGTCTTTGTCAACAGAACACATCGCTTGTAGCATACTGTACATGAATTTTCTCCCCTGCCACTGATGGTGGCTTTTCCACTTTATATTTAAGGAAACTAAGTTGCAGATTAAGTGCTTTGCTCCTTAACCAATCCCATAAATACGTTGCACGGGTGCTAATTGGGCATCTTAATTATTGTAATGTATTTAATTTTTTTTTTTTTAGATTAGATGGTAATTCTGAAACAAATGCCTACAACTCTCTATTGGTAAAATCATGTATACGCTACAACACCACATCCCTGAGAATCATCGTGTTTTAATGACTTGGATAAACTTCCTATTATTGAGAAGTAAGTTTCATCCTGAAAATTGTTAAAAAATTAATTCAGCACATTGTGATCACAGACTTAGCCATTTTCTGTGTCTTAAAGTGTATAAGCATGTTGCCAGCTCCAGGAGGAATTACCTGATGAGCCTCAGTAATCTCTGTGTCCGTGCTGGTCTGTCTAATGGCAGGTCCCACAGTTAAGCCTGCAGGGACGGAACTGCTGCCGTGTTTAGCTGTTGTATCAGTGACTAAAAACAGACCGACAGATGGCTGTGCTCCCTGGGATTCACAGTCTAGCAGGTCCTAGCATGGCGGCCACAGGAGGATGGCCATGGAGCCTGCTCAAGGGAGTCACGCTCTGACCCGCAGATGGCCCAGCCTCTCCTTGAACTCTGCAACATCCGCATCTGAACTCGGTGCTGTCCCAGCGCCACACTGGAGGTGCTGGCTGTGTTCAGAGACACCAGCTCGATCTGCACAGGCCTGTCCCTGCAGGTGGCTCCTCGGGGCCGAGACGCTGTAAGTGGGTGGAGAAGACTGTGCTCCCGGCAGAGGCAGAACTTCCTGCACATGTTAAGCAGGTGTGTGGCTCACACCTGTTTTGGAAGGAGCACTTGGATGCAGTTGTGATTCTTATTTTGAGAGAAATACTTATTTAGGGAAAATTATGGTACATACTGTTTTGTTTTTTTAATTTTATTTTTTGGTTATTCAATTACAGTTTTCCCATTTTTCTTCCATTGCTCCCCCCTCCCAGCCCATTTCTTCTCCCACAATCATATCCCTCCCCGTTGTCCATGTCCATGAGTCATTCATACACGTTCCTTGACTAGACCCTTCCCTTACTTATCCCCCTTCTCTCCCTCTCCCCACCCCCCTATTGACTGCTATTCTGCTCTTTGTCCTATTTAGTTCCTTTGTTTGTGTTGTTCTTGAGTTTCCTGTATTGGGTGATATCATATGGTATTTTTCTTTCTTTGCCTGGCTTATTTCACTAAGCATAATTCTCTCTAGTTCCATCCATGTTGTCGCAAATGGCAGGAGTTCCTTCTTTCTTTCTGTTACATAGTATTCCATTGTGTAGATGTACCACAGTTTTTTGATCCACTCATCTACAGATGGGCACTTAGGTTGTTTCCAGCACTTAGCTATTGTAAACAGGGCTGCAATGAACATAGGGGTGCATAAGTTCTTTTGAATTGGTGTTTTGAGATTCTTCGGGTATAATCCTAGTAGTGGAGTCGCTGGTTCAAAAGGCAGTTCCATTTTTAATCTTTTGAGGTAATTCCATACTGTTCTCCATAGTGGCTGCACCAGTCTGCATTCCCACCAACAGTGCACTAGGGCTCCCTTTTCTCCACGTCCTCGCCAGCACTTGTTTCTTAATCTTTTTCCTTTTCTAATGTAACTACACATAAATTTAAAATGATCTAAGTGGTTTGTATTACATTTCTAACGGGCATCACTGGTCAAAGCCTTGGCCATTTTGTAATCCACGTCATCCTGGAACAAACTGTTTGTAACAAGGGCAGCTGGGGGTCTCAAGTGCCAAGACAGCCCATGTGATTCTGAGGAAGACCTCGGGAGCCCCGTGCGCCCTCCAGGGAGATGATCAAACAGGTGAGCCCGAGGAGACACCCTCCCCACGGAGGCCTCGCTGCTCCTCACCCAGAGCTGTCTCTGCAGTAAACGAGCACTCTTTCTCAAGTCCTTGCATATTCATTGCCATTTGTCCATGGCCTTTACTCTTGTGAGATCAGTTTGGCTTGACATAAAATTCATTTAAAAAAAAATACTTTATTTATTTATTTTCAGAGAGAGGGGAAGGAAAGGAGAAAGAAAGGGAGAGAAACATCACTGTGTGGTTGCTTCTCTCGCGCCCCCAACTGGGGGCCTGGCCTGCAACCGAGCATGTGCCCTGACTGGGAATCGAACCGGCCACTTTTCAGTTCACAGGCCGCTGCTCAATCCACTGAGCCACACCAGCCAGGGCTATTCCCTTCTGTTTCTCTTCTCCTGGGATGCCTATTATCACTATGCTGCTCCTTCTAATGGGGCAGATAGTTCTCGTAGAGTTCTTAGTTTTTACGTCTTCAACCTGAATCATTTCTAGATTTCTCTCTTTGAGCTCGCTAGTTGTCTTTTCCACCTGGTCTGCTGTATTTCCAGTGCTTTCTAATGTATTCTTCATCCCATTTATTGAGTTCTTCAGCTCCAGAATTTTTTTTTTTTAATCCTCACTCAAGGACAATTTTTCATTGCTTTTCAGAAGGAGAAGAAGGAAGAGAGGGGAGAGAGAGAGAGAAACATCGATGTGAGAGAGAAGCACCAGTGGGTTGCGTCCTACATGCTTGGACCAGAGATCATATATGCCTGGACCATGGATCAAACACACAACCTTGTGGTTACAGACAACACTCCAACTGAGCCTCACCATCCGGGGGCTCGTTCTTTTTTATAGTTTCCACCTCTTTGGTAAAGAACCCCTCTTCTTCACTAATTCCACTCCTGGGCTCGTTGCACTGCCTTGCTGAGTTTTCTTCATGATTGCCGTCTTGCATTCTCTGTCATTTCAATCACAGACTTCCATGGCTTCGAATCCGGTTTCTGGAGACTCGTCATGTTCTCTCTGAGTTACTGTGTTCCCTTGGTTGTTCAGTACTCGATGGATCATCCCTCTGCCTGTGCGCTTGAGGCAGTGAACTCTTGTTGAGATACCATTTTTGATCTTAACAAACTTCACGTTGATAAAGTTTTTCTTATGTTTTCCAGTAGATGGTGCTGTAGAGCAATTTTTTGTTTTACCTGTTCTACTTGTACCTTCAGGGTTGTGTGTGTAAGGGGGCGGGGATCGCTGTGGCTGTGGGAATCAACGCCTTGATGACTAGGGTGGTGGTGTCCCTGATGTGTCCAGGCTGTCTTGGTGTCAGGGCACAACCATCGTGGCGGGGGACGGGGGGTAGGTAGCGGGGAGCTGGGTTCATGAGCCTTCACCGCTGCTCCCTTGTTCCTTATGGCCACTGGCACATCTGCGCTGTAACACGGGGCTGTAGACATATTTCCTCTGTTGCTACCAGATGTGGCAGCAATGGGGGGTAGGGGGATGGGCCGGATTCTCAGGCATCGGCGCTACCCCCCACCATGGAGTAGCGCAGGCCATGCCCCGATTCCTCCACTGTTGCGTTAGCTGTGGCCACTGACATACATCTGCAGCAGCACATTATACTTCCCCGTCTTACCTACCCTGACATTCCAACACACCCACCTTCAGTCACACTGGCGTGTGCGCCTCTCGTGTGTGTGTGTGTGTGTGTGTTGAGCAGGGCAACCTTTGCTGGATTACAGATGTCTGATTTGTGTAAATTCAAGGATAGATAGCAGGGAGACCACTTGGCCATGATCCCTTGTCACTCTCCAACACACAACTTTTAATGTCTGTTCCATCCTGTCACTTTGGTTTCTTCTTCAGGGACTCTGTGATATGTATGTTGGACATTCATTGCCCATCTATTATGCTATGTAATGTTCTCTCAAATCCTTTTTCTCTGTCTTACTTCCTTTGGATTTTTAAAACTTTTCTTTCATTCTTATACCACAATTAGGTGTAATTTATTCAAGACGGGGATTATTTATTCTTCGCAGTCAACTGTGAACCGTGACTATTAAAAGCAGATGCCACAAGAAGATTCCCAGGACAGGCCATGCTTCATTAGTGCATACCTTTTGTTCTCTGTGCCGAAACTGAGCATGTCATTGGTTCAGTTTGTCAGTAAGGACCACAGTAAAATGGGCTATCATTTCGTGCGCCTAGTGGCCAACAAAGCTGCTGAGCCTGCCGAAGGAAAAAGCACTTAGAACTACTGACGTCAGGTCTTCACTTTCAAACCGTCCGATAGCCAGTTCCAGAGACTTATACATGGCCACCAAGACGTGCTAAGTAATCAGGCGATTGAGGTCTATGGACCTGCCCAGGAGCTGGGGATGGAGAAGCCGGAGAGCAAACATCAATAAGCACAAATACATATGTATCTCCCCCACCTAGAAACTGAGTCTAAACAATAAGACAACGTCCACCACTTAAATATGTTACATTAAATTATATATATATATACACACACGATATATATATATATATATATATATATATATATATATATATATGCACACACACACACATATACATACACATATACATATATACAACCTCCTTTCCTATAGCTAAAATTCTGCAAGTCAGCCCTGGTAGGTGTGGCTCAGTGGATTGAGTGCCGACTTGCAAACCAAGGTGTTGCTGGTTCGATTCCCAGTCAGGGCACACGCCTGGGTTGCGGGCCAGGTCCCTAGCTGGGGGCATGTGAGAGGCAACCACACAGTGATGTTTCTGTCCTCCTCTTTCTCCCTCCCTTCCCCCTCTCTAAAATAAATAAAATCTTAAAAAAATTTTCTGCAAGTCAAAGCCCTAAAGGGCTTTCACAGAGTTCTTTGCGTTGACTTTACGGTAACCTCGCAAGCAGGAACCCGAGGCTCAGCGGAGAGCCTGAAGGATCTGGGTCTGTCAGTCAGCACACGCCCTACAACAGCACAGAGGACCCCCCCCAGGAGTGGCCTGAACTGCACATGCATCACCTCCACAGAGTCCCAAGGTCGAGAAAGAGGAAATTACAGCATCTTCATTTAGAGTCCTAACAACATGTGTGCACCTCAATATCACTTCATAATATAAAAATACAAACCAAGCCCTGGTGGAAAATCCTCCCAAATGTGCACGGTGGTTATCTGTGTGGAGACTGGAAATGATAGCAAATTTTCCCTACAGTTTTTTTGTATTTTCTTCAATTTCTGTGATGTATACACATGGTTTTCTTTTTTTAACATCTCTTTTTTTAAAAAAAGATTTTATTTATTTATTTTTAGAGAGAGGGGAAGGGAAGAAGAAAGGGAGAGAAACATCCACGAGTGGTTGCCTCTCACACACCCCCAACTGGGGACCTGGCCTGCAACCCAGGCATGTACCTTGACTGGGAATCGAACCAGTGGTACTTTGGTTTGCAGGCTAGCACTCAAGCCACTTAGCCATACCAGCCAGGGCTAAACACATTGTTTTTAAAGAAATAAAAGACAAGCAGTGTATTTTTATTCTTTGTGCAAGCCAAGAAAAAGCTGCTCTCTCACACCTCTGAGCTGATAAAACATTTCTCATTTCTCAGAGCTGCTTTTTATTTTTAATCCTCACCTGAAGATGAAGACAGAGAGAAACATCGATATGACAGGGAAACATAGATTGGTTGCCACCTGTACACACCCTGACCAGGAATTGAACCTGCAACCTAGGTATGTGCCCTGACTGGGAACTGAACCCACGGCCTTCTGGTGCATGGGACAGTGCTCCAGCCAAATGAGCCACCCAGCCAGGGCTCAGAGCTGCTTCTTAAGCTCTGGTATATGGGCTCCTAGAGAGGAACTGAGGCTTCTGGTCCTTACATGCCCCGGGAGCTGGGAGCAGGGCAGAGGGCACAGCACTGCAAGTTTTCCCTGTGTTTCAGGTTATTCAATAGGAAGTGTTTGCCTTTAAAATATATTTTTTTTAAGATTTTATTTTTTTTACTTTTAGAGCGGAAGGGAGGAAGAAAGAGGGAGCGAAATATTGATGTGCGAGAAGATGCATTGATCAGTTGTCTCTCGTGCCCCCAACTGGCGACCTGGCCTGTAACTCAGGCATGTGCTCTGACTGGGAATCGAACCGGCGACCCTTCAGTTCACAAGCCACTGCTTAAAGATATGGGCCACACCAGCCAGGGCTATCTTTAAAATCTTAACACTTCAGAAAGATGTTCCCACAGTCACATAACATACTGCCATCTATTAAAAGCCAGTGAATTCTAAGAAAACCCCACTACTTCAAATGTCATCTTCAAGTCTTGCCAAGCCGGGACAGGCCTTGCTCACCTGCACATGTCTCTGTTTGAGCAGTGTCTCGTAGCGGTTAAGATGGCGGGAGGTGGATCACTGCCCCCTGATTCTTGCATTCGGATCATAACCGTTTATCAAGAAGCAAACTAGAATGGAAGGAAGAGAGGACATTTCTCACTTGCTCTGAGTTTTAATGCAAATATCAGATCAAGTTACCAAGGTTTCCTACTCAAACCACAAACCACATACTCGCCTTCCGGCCATAACCTTGTAATATGCAGATATCTGGTCTGCCAACTTGTAAACAAACTGGTCAAAGCATAGATTACCTGAAGAAAAATAAAGCGGACATTATACTTTGATTCTCTAAATCAAGATCAAATAACAAACACACTTGAAAAAAATCTTTTGAGCCCTGGCTGGCATGGCTCAGTGGATTGAGCATCAGCCTATGAACAAAAGGGTCACTGGTTCGATTCCCAGTCAGGGCACACGCCTGGGTTGCAGGCCAGGTCCCCAGTTGGGGGTGCACAAGAAGCAACCACACATTGATGTTTCTCTCCCTTTCTCCTTCCCTTCCCTCTCTAAAAATAAGTAAAATCCTTTAAAAAAAAGTTGTTTTTGATTCAGCAATTCTATGCCTGAGTCTGTATTTGAAGGAAACAAAAACACTAACTTGAAAAGATATCTGCACCCTCGCCTTCACTGCAGCATTATTCCCAACAGCCAAGACATGGGAGCAGCCTCTCTGTTCACACCATCACCACACAGCAGGCTGCCCAGTGAAATATCTCATCTCCCAGCAGCTTCTTATACTGTTTTTTGTTTAGTTTTTAAAATAATGTTTATTGATTTTAGAGAGAGAGGAAAGGATACAGAGAAAGAGACCTCGATGTGAGAGAGAAACATCTAGCCGTTGCCTCCATACACACCTTGACCAGGGATCGAACCCACAACCTTCTGGTACACAGGACGCTCCAACCTACTGAGCCATGTAGCCAGGGCACAGACTACACTGTGAGACTCCAATTGTCATGTGAACAGATACACAGAGAAAAGTGCAGACAAAAGGGTTCACCCTAAAGATTGATTTCAAAAGTTCATTCCAGCTCTGGCTGGTGTGGCTCAGTGGATGGAGCGCCGGCCTGCGAACCAAAGGGTTGCCGGTTCGATTCCCAGTCAGGGCCCATGCTTGGGTTGTGGGCCAGGTCCCCAGTTGGGGACACGTGAGAGGCAACCACACAGTGATGTTTCTCTCCCTTTTTCCCTCCCTTCCCCTCTCTCTAAATAATAATATAAGTTCATTGCACTGTTCAAACCTCACTGGGTTAGACTGAGAACAAGAAAATGAAAGAGAGCTCCCCTGAGGTGCCTCGGCTCTCACCTCCGCCTCGATCTCCTCGTAAAGGAACTGCTTGTTGAACCTGGCGAGAGTAGTGTGCGCTGTCGTACAGGTCCAGCGAGTAGAGGACGTACCTGCGGAGGTCGCACGGTGAGCCAGCCCGCACCCCGAGAGCCCCCACTGCTCCCCTCTCACTGGCTGCTGCGAGGCCCCGCCCCGCTGACCCCACACCGGCCATCGCCAGGCCTCGGGCCAGGCCCAGGGCGCCCGGCGGGCTGGGGCCGCAGCACCTGCACCGCCCCCGTTAGCCTGTTTCAATGGGTTTTACCATAAGATGTATTTTTTATAACCACAAAACGAAGAATTTTCTTACTTTTAAGAGAACTATTTTTAACAAGTATTGTGTACAACCTTCAAAACCTCAATGTTTGGATGAAAATAAGACCCAGTTTATTTTCTCTTTGTGTAAATGAAGCAAAAATGCTGTAATAAAAATAAAATGAAGGAGAGAATAATAATAATAGAGTGAACTGCATGACCTAGAAAGAAAAACGCAGGCCCTGGCTCCCACGAGTCACCACCAATATGCCCAGCGTGGCGGAAAGCCCGTGTCTGGGCCCCGTGTCTGGGCCAAAGGCGCTACCAGCAATTTCTGGGAGTAAGGTCCCTCCAAGGGTGGTCGGCTGCCCGTTTAGTGGCTGCCATGTGAGCAGCAGAGCTGACCCCGACCTCAGAGGCACGCGACACCCCGAGGCGTCCGCTGGGCGTCTGAGCTTCTCACACTGAGGCGCAGGGACAGCGGAAGGCCGTGCCCCTGAGCGCTGCGTTCCCCCTCAACCCCCCCGAGCACCACATGAACACAGACACCCACAGGGCCGGCGAGTGGCATGGAGGCTCCTGCTGGGTCAGCCCACTGGGGTTGCTACGAGACACCCCCATTTTCTATTAGTTTCTCTCCCTGGATTTCAGATTTTGAATGTCTGATGTCTGACCCCTGCCCCGGCCCTCAGCCCTGACCTCATATCTAAGTTGTTCAGTCACCACCACCTCCCCCAGACTCACCTGGCTGGAGGCTGAGCCTGGCGACAGTCCAGGCCGTGGCCCCTGTCCCTGAGCCCAGCTGAGTCCCCGGCCTCACCAGCCGGGACACAGTGGCAAGTGCTCCTGCCTGAGTTCCTGACTTCACTCAAAAGCCAAGAAACCTGTGGCTTGTATCATATTAACCTCTGATGTCTCGGCTCAAGAATGATGACGTCAAACGAAGCGCTGAAAAGTCGGCCCCTCTTCTGCCTCCCATCCCCGAAGGCCACCGAAGGCCGGGCCCGGCCCAGCGGACACGCACTCCATCATGGACGCCTCCTTGGTCCAGGATGTGGTCCGTCAGGGTCCAGGGCGTGGACATCTCGATGGGGAACTGCATCCTGCGGCCCATCGTCAGCTCCAGGAAGAACTCGCGGAACCACAGCTGGGAGATGTCGCAGCACTGCTGCAGCGTTTCTTGAAGGACACAAGCAACAGCGTGTTAGTCCTCGGCAGGCGGGACAGACGCCGCAGACAGGGTGCGGCTGCGCAATCAGCCCTGAGCCATGTGGGAGAGGGCGAGCGCGGCAGGGCCGCGGGCGCCTCGCACTGGGGACGGGACCCCACGGTCTGGCTGCCGGCAAAGCCACTCTGGGCTGTTCTTCTCGCCCACGAGGGGGATGCTGAGGAAATGAAACGGGGTGATGGGGTGGGGGGTGGAGGCTGAAAGGGAGCAGGCTGGGAAGGAGCCTCGGAAGCTGCCCAGCAGCCCAGGCCTCAGCACCGTCTGATGACCTCTGTCCACTCTGTCCTTGTGTGGAAGCCCGTTCTCTGGGCCCAGTCACCCCCCCTGAGCCCCGGCCTGGCTCGCTCAGCTCCTGGGCTCCAAGCTTGGCCTCTGCGCCCTGGGCGCCATCCCAGGGGTCTCGGCTTCACCCCTGGCTGCAGCCACATGCGCAGGCCCCACACCTGTGTCTACCCTGACTTCTCTGCGGAGTCCCGAGCTGCTTCTCTAGCTGCACCTGCAGCGCTCCGCCTAGAAGACTCCCAGGAGCCCTGAAACCAGCCGCCCTGGCTCGTCCTGGCTTCCTCCTGAACGCCCGCTCCTGCACGCCACCCAGCCACCCAGGACAGGGTCCCTGCCTCCCACCTCTGGGCTGGTTCCGGAGTCCCCTGGGGCTGCACCGGCCCAGTGCCCCAGCCCACGCCCCAGCCGCGCCCCTCCCCTCGGCTTCCTGGGCCCTCCTCATCTCCAAACCTCTGACCAGGTCCCCCGGCTGCCCGGGTGTGCCCACCCCTTCTGCCGCGCCCCACCCCCGACACATGTGCACACAGGCGCGTGCGCATGCGCACACACACATGCACTTTAACTCACGCTGCACCCTGCCTCCAACGCGCACCTTTCTCCTTGTGCAGACAGCAGGCCGGGCCCACTGGCTCCTCGCTCCTCCGCGTGACGGCCGTTCTTGGCTTCTCGTGACCGTCGGGTACAGTCTCAGCACTTCAGGGACACGCGAGGATTCCCCACGGGCCCTGGCCGCCTCCCCGTGCCCGCACACCCTTGCTGGCAGGGCCATGGAGCAGACCACCAGGGTGCAGCCTGGGCCCCAGCCTCCCGCCACCTTCCCTCCGCCCCCTCCGTCCTGCGGCCCATGCAAGTCGCGTCTGCTGCGTCCCTGCACCTGGACTCGCCACTGTCCCGGGCACCACCTCCTCACCCACCCTCCTGATCCTCAGCTCTCCAGGGCCCGACCATTGGATTTGCTTTGAAACTCCAACCAGGAGAGCTTGGTATTTTGGAAATGGGGCAATGACCACACCCTCCCCGTCCCTGCCCTGTGATTGGAGGAAATGACCACACCCTCCCATCCCTGCCCTGTGATTGGAGGAGATGACCACGCCCTCACTGAGCCCGGCCTTGTGGCTCAGGGCTCTGGTGACAGGCACTGCCCCACCCTATAGCAGCTCCCGCACCTGCGCTGGCTCTGACCGCCGGGCCATCTCCCCGACAGGCCTGAGCTCTGCCCCTGGCCCGAGGCAGGCAGTGCCCGCCCCCTCTACTGGACAGCCGGGCAGCGTCTCCCCTCTTGGCATCCCATCTAGCAGAGGCGGCAGCTGGGGTCCAGCCCGGCCCCTCCTGGAACTCAGGGTCTCCCCCCGGACGCCACAGGCGGTGCCGACCTCCTGACTCCGGTGCCCCCCGAGCTGGGGCTGCTCACGCCGTGAAGTCCGTGGGAACCTCGGGGCGTCCTGCCCAGGCGCAGCTCGGGCGGGGCCCGGGAGTTTACTTCGAACAAGCAAAGGCGGGGGCGGGGAGCGGGGCCATCTCCAACGTCCCCCTTAGCTCTCCGCCCTTGAGGGACATCTCTGGGATGCCATAGAGACCCCCGCCTTCGTCTCTGGCCGGCACCCTCCTCCCCGCCCTCCCTCCCTGCCCCCCCTTCCCCGAGGCAGGGACACTGGGACTGAGTCTGGGGAAGGCGGGTCAGTTAGCATGAGGGGGGAGAGAGGAGTGCGCCCCGCGTAGGACCCAGGGTGCTGCCTGGGGGCGGCGGGTGCCCAGAGCCTGCCCAGACAGCACCCCTGCAGGGCCTGGGGCCCCACCGGGGCAGCGCCTCCCCCGAGCCAGGCACGCGTCTCCTGGCTCCGTCAGGCAGAACTCCCCAGGCTCGTTTCCATACACCCGAGGCCCCGTCACCAGCTTCCTGATCTGCATGTGCCCCTTGGGGCGCCTTCCCAGCCCAGAGGAGTCCCGGTACAAAGGGGCGCCGGGGCGCCGGAGGGACCAGGTGCTCCTCGAAGCCGCGCCTGCGTTGAGCAGATAATTTTAGAGCTTTAAACGGATGCTTGAAAAACGACCTTGGAGATTAGGGGGAGCGGCGTCGGGGGCTCCTCCCCAAGTGGCGATTTCAGGACGGGGTCCGCAGCATCCTCGCGCCTCCCGGGGTCCGGCCTGCCAGGCGCTCGCTGGGAGACCAGCCGCCCTGCGCGCGGCGCCGGGCTGTGCACGTGGGCCCCCCGCGTGCTCACGGAGCTGGAACGAGAGCAGGCTGCCGCTCCGTCTGCGGCAAGGAGCCTGCCTTTTACGAGGACAGGGACGCGAGTTTAGAAACCTCAGCGCACGCAGGCCGAGGATTTTTCCAGGGCGCGTGGCAGACGCGGTCTGTTTTCAGTGTAGCCTTTGGAAACGAGGACAGTGCGGGACGGCCGGGGGTGGCGTGGGCGGGACAGAGCGCCGGCGTCTGGCGGCTGCTCTGGGGGCTCCCGCCACGTGGGGGCCCTCGCGGACATTTCTGCCCCGAGGATGCCGCCCCTTGAGACAGAAACTGCTGTAAGCGCTCCCGCCGTGCAGAGAGGCGCATGGGACGGGAGCCTGGGACAGCTTCAGCCCTAGACCCGGGCCCCTGGGAGAGAGTGGGGGGGGGGGGGCGCTGCCGCACTGGGCACTGCCAGCCCCCCCTGTGAGCACCTTGGCCGCCTAGAGGCACCGGTGAGCCTGGGGGAAGGGAGCTGCTGAACCCGATTTTCTGTGCTCATCTTTCCATGGCAACCGGGGACAAGGGACAGGATGTGGCAGTCTCCGTGGGAAGCGTGGGCTCTGCTGTGGCAGGAAACACCCCAGAGCGGCACCCTGATTCCAGCGCAGACTGCACGGAGGCTCGGTCCTGTGGTCCCCACGGGTGGTGCTGTTGGCCCCCGTCGCAGAGAGGCACTGAGACAGAGGCCAGAGGGACCCGCACACAGGCACCTGCTAGTGAATAGATTTGGGGCTGGCCGGGGACTTCTGACCAGCGGGGGCCTGGCCCTTGGGGTCTCTGGCCTGCACCGAACCTGGGTTTGTGTTCTGGTTGCCGCCTCAAGGGGCCTCACCGAACTAGGGGCCACCCTGGCCTCAGTCTGACCCTGAGAAAGCAGAAGGGCCCCACGTAAGCTTAGGGGGTCCCAGCGCTCCGAGGGTGCCCGCCACCCTATTCACCGCTCACTAAGGAGAACGCCCCGATGGTCGGTCAGAGGGCACTTGCCAGAGGAGGGGTAGGGTGAGGAGGAAGGAACGTGGAAAGTCAAGGCTCCAGCATCAGCCTGCTGGACCGTCCCCTCCCGACTGGTGTCCCTGTGGGAGCCGCCCATCCCCCCCCCCCCCGGAGGGGCTGCGGTGACTGCAGAGCCTGGACCTGCTGATGCAGAGGCGTCCTTCTTTGATGCCCAAGTGGGCGTTCTTGCACTTCCCACCCAGGCTTCTCTGCTCGCGTGGGCTCCATGGAAGAACGAACCTCCGCCTGGCACCTCTGGAGCGGGGGCCCCCTCTGTGCTCCCTGGGAGCGATCCCTGCCCGAGTCACCTGAGGACTGGGTTCAGTCACCGCTGCTCGCCCCTCAGACCTGGGTGCTGGCACCCACCCCAAGGTCTGAGTGCTTTTGGGGGGTCCTCCTCATCCCTCAGGCTCAAGAGCCCAGAGAATTGTCACTGGGGGTCAGGCAAGTGTCCCCAAGGCAGGTTGTAGCCTCGGAGATGAAAAGGATGCTGTCTTGAGGGACAGAGAAGCCCAGGCTGGGAGATGTTACAGCACAGAAGACACCCGGTGCCCTGGAGGCGCAGCGGCCGGGGTCCCGCCGCGGAGGCCCAGTCCTGCCTCTGTCCCAGGCAGCCAGGTGTCACCGTGGCGGCTTCTGCCCGGGGCCTCCACTCTGCCTTGTCATTGCGGGGAGATGGTAGCAGATCTGCAGTGAGGCGGCACCTTCCTCAGAGCCCAGCTTTGCCTTTTTTTAAATTTATTTTTATTTTTTATTTTTAAGTATATTTTTTTGATTATGTTGTTACAGTAATTCCAATTTTTCCCCCTTTGCTCCCCTCTGCCCAGTACCCCACTTCCCTCCAGCAATCCCACCCCCCTTAGTTCATGTCCATGGGTCGTGCATATAAATTCTTTGGCTTCACCCTTTCCAGAGGGACGCCGGGAGACTGGGGGCGGATCCACTGGGCCTGAGACCACGTGGGAGTCGGTGGTCACATCTGTTAGAGGGCTCTGAGCCCAGAGGGCGGTGTGTGCTGGGACTGTGCCCCAGCGCCGTCAGAGGCCCGCCCTCAGCGATCACCCGCAGGTGTTTCTCACAGCGCGGCTCGGGGCCGTGCAGGAGCCCGGGGGCAGGTCAGGGGGTCCACGTCTCAGCCATGACGTGAGCGCTCAGCAGGACTGGGTCTGCGCCTGCGCCCAGCCTCGCTCCTTTTCACCACACTGACGTATCTGCAGACAACTGCAGCCTGACGTTATTTGACAAACAATGCGGCCCCATTCCGTGTCTCCAAAGCCTGGGAATTCAGAGACGCTCGTCCACCCGAGACTCACATCAAGAGTGGGCTCCCTTCCCTTCCTTGCCACTGGGGTTAACAGCCGGGCCTTGTAGCTGTCCCTCGTGCTGGGTGAGAGGAAACAGCCTGCAGCCTCTCCTGGTCTCTGAGGCTCACTGGTCCTCTTCCAGGGCCTGTGGGTTGCAGTTGGGGGTCCCCGGGATGCAGGCATCCTGGACGGGACTAAGGAGGGACCCTCTTCCAGGGTCGCGTGTCCCTGCATGTTGGCCTCTCCGCTGCTGCTCAAAGACGAGAGTCGCTTCCCGGGGCCCTGGCTCAGAGTCACAGTGAGCTGGTGAGAAAGGCCCAGCCACAGAAGTGATATCCAGTCACTGTCCGCTACATTGGTCAGAAGAGTCGCCAGGTCCCACCCACAGGTAGGCCGTAGGGTTACGCAGGTGTGAGCCCCGGGAGGTGTCAGAATCAGGGGACTGCCATCCACAGATGCCTGCTACATGCCAGTGGGTTACACAGATTAAGATTCAGTTCCTGGCTTCAGGATATTATAATTTAATAAAGAAGCAGATACATAAACGGATTCACTTTGGTATAGCATAAGCAAAACAATGCAAATATTTTTAAAGGTATGATGGTAGCTCAGAGAAAAACAGATTAAACTCTGTTGATAACGGGTAGCAAGAAAAGGCAAGGGAGGCTTCCTGGAGGAGGTGAAACACGAACTGGTATTTGCAGAGCAAATACCCCTCCCCCATCCTGGACAGAGGATGCGCAGACAAGCTGTGTTCAAAATGGGCTCAGCTGGTGGCCACAGAGCTTGTGGGGTCTCCATTCCCTCCAGAAAGCGCCCGCGTTTCTCACGAGGAGTGACGGGAGCGTCAGCACAGAGCGGTCATGCTCGTATGGACGGTACCTAGGAGCAGTGCTCCAGCACCAGGTTCCACTCAGCCTGCAGCAGCTCTTGCCAAAACAGCCTTGCAAACATCAGATTTTGAGAACGTGAGTTCTGAGAAATTATGTTAATCCTGCTCCTGAGAGCACTCCAGCCGAAGCGCTGTTTGCTGAAAATATTGACACGCAGAAAACACCCTGTCGGAGCCGTCATTCCTTGGGCTCCTCGGGGGCCCCCAGGGAGTGTGAGCAGTCCCGTGGCTCGTGCTGGGACGGGCTCACAGGCGAGGGGGTCGCCAGCTGTGTGCTGGGCCAGGGTGGGAAGGGCGTGCAGGGAGACCTCGGTTCACATCCTGGGAGGAAGCACCCTCTGGGATCACTCTGGGCCTCAGGGGTGACTGCCCTTCCCCTGCCCAGCTGTGGTGAGTGGCCACGAGGGAGGAGGTCGTGCAGGTGCCCTCGGTGGGTTTTCCAGGCAGCAGGGCGTCCAGGGCTCTGCGGTGTGGGGAGCTGCCTGGCCCACGTTCCTCCATTTGCGTGGGACCGGCGCCGTCATTGCCCTTGTCAGCAGCCGGTTGGAAAGCCTCTCTTCGTGGCATTGCAGGGGAAGGTCCCAGGCAGAACCCCATTGGGCTGCGGGCCTGCTCTCCTGGGATGGAGCTGCTGGGATGGAAGCATGCTGAGCTCTGACTGGCCAGTGCTGGTTCGCAGGCCCCGCCCAGAGCCCCGCCCACAGCTGGAGCCCAGGGGGGGCGCATCTGTAAGGGGAAAGTGGGGGGCCCGGGGTGTGGATGCTGGACCTGCAGGTCCCCCTCACTTGCTCCTCTTATCGCCCTCTAGCTCCCGGCGGGGATGCACGCTCCATAGACCTGGGGGCTTGATTTTCTTTTGGAAAGAATTCTAGACAGTGGTCAACAGTAAGTGCTTCTGAGTGAAATGCCGGGGCAGAGCTGGGGTGCGAAGCCAGCCTTCTGACCCCAGCCGCGCTCCCCTTCTTCTCGGCACGCATCCTGGTTCTCCGCCTCCCACGCCCCTCTGAGCCCGCAGGACCCGTAGGGGCAGCGGGCACGTCCTGGCGGTCACGAGTGTGGCAGCCGCCGGTCCGCGTTTGCCTGAGCGCAGGCCAAGAGCTTTGGGCTCCTTGACCTCTGCAGCGACACCTCCAAGCGTCGCAGCCCTCCCCCCGGTCGTTCACGCCGAGGCTCCACTGCACCACCGGCAGGCCGCTAACACGGGTTTGCCCATCTCAGGAGGCCGCTGGCGTGTTCGGGAGTCGACTGAGGGAAGACGTGTGTCCCTAGCGTGGCCGAGCAGGCCTGGCGGAGGTCCCAGGCTGCTGCCCGGCGCCCCGCCCGTCGCCTCTCCCAGCCTCTCCTGCCCTGACCTGGTGCTGTGGGCCCTGCCTGGCCGGGCTCGGGGGCCTTCCTCCTGCCCGCCTGTCTGAGCCGCCAGCGTCGGCCCAACCTGAGACCCTGTGTGGAGAGTGCCCCAGCCGGGCGGCCCTCCGCGCTCCGCTCCGTGGTGAGACAGGGACTTGTGCCGTGAGTGGTCATCACGCTTGTGAGGGTCCTGAGCCCGTGATGGCGAGTGGTCGCTGCCAGAGACCCCAGGGGAATCTCAGTCTTGGGATCCGCGTTAGAGAGTGGGAGCCAGGAGGGCGGGGGCCAGGGAAGGACAGAGACATGGAACTCTAGGGCAGCGGGCACCTCCAAATGTCAGCGAGAAGCTAGGTGATGCCACGCGTGGCGTTGTTCACGGGCGCGGGCCACCTAGAGCCACACTGCGCATGCTAAGTGTGACACTGTCCCGTCCCGCCGCCGCCTGACGCCGGAATCTGAGGAGTCCGTTATCAAACGACCCTGCACTTCAAAACCAGTGACTCATTCTCTGAAGCTGGGCTCAGCATTTTCTAACACCGTTAATTGGAATAACAGCATAAAAAATAATAAAGACTGAAACCTTCTAAAAAGTAGTGGTAATGTGATAATTAAACAAACTAATTAAGGATGTTCAAGGCCTCAGATTCTGTGTCCTGGCCCCAAGGACTGGAGGAGAGGGCGGGTAGGTCTACGTACTGACACCCTGATCTCCAGGGTCAAGGGAGGGCAGCGGGGCACCTCTCCCCACTGTCCAGCACAGCCTGTATGGGGGCCTGTCCTTGGGGACGGCGCTGGCTGAGCCTCCTGTCTCCCTAAGCCTCCGTGGCCAGGGGTCCTGAAAGGACGGTAGATCATGATGACAAACCTCCGGCCATGTGGTGGCATCCTGAGCCGTCTCTGTGTTGGCCGCGGCAGGAGAGAGGAACTGAGAACGGGCTGACGTGTCCGTATGGGGAACCAGCTCGCACAGTTACAGAGGACGGAGGGCCCGCGTGCGGGGCGGGCCAGGGGGCTGGAAGCCACGGCCCGGGCGGCGGCGGCGGAGCCCCAGAGCACCTGCTGGAGAACTCTCCCTTACGTGCGGGGAGGCCAGTCTTTGCTTTCTGCTCGGGCCTGGTGATCTCATCCAAAGACACCCTTGGAGAGCCACACACAGTGAAGTCTGACCAGATACCTGGACGCCCTTCGGCCAGTCAAGGTGACGTGTAAGATGTACCACCTGAAGGGATCAGAGAAGTTTTTCAATAAAGGGCCAGATGGTGCCCATTCTGGGGGTGGCCTCTGTCTCCCTCACTCCGCTTCTCTGTTGTTGGACGAAAGCTGCCCCTGACAACACACGCCAATGAGCGAGGCTGTGTTCCAATAAAACTTTATTGATGTTTCCTCATGATTCCTTTGAAAATTAAATGTGGTATAAGATGCTTTTTTATAATATATGTTATTTTAAAATACAGTACTTTAAGTAATTTAAGAACTTTCCCTGGCGAGGTGGCATATTTAGTTTAAGCATCATCCCTTGCACCAATGACTAGTGAGTTTAATTTTTCATCAGGGCACATACCAACGTTGTACGGTCAATTCCAGTGAAGCTGCACAGGAAAGGGAACCAGTCACTACTTCTTTCTCACATCAAAGTTTCTCTCTTTCTCTTTCTCTACTCCTCTGTCTCTTTTCCTTTCTGTCTAAACTCCTTTCAGTTAAAAATCATATATTCAGGTGAGGCTAAAAATATTTAAGATACTAATGTCCTTACCTTCCACTTTAGACTAGATTGATTTGGTAGACATTTATAGATCATTTAAGGCAAAAAAAACCTCGCATTTTATGCATTTTTAATGCACATGGAACATTTCCCAAGACAGATATTGTACTAGGCCACAAATAAAGCCCAAAATGTTAAATTATATCTGCCATGTTCTCTGACCTCATTGGTAGGAAAGTTGAAATAAAATATCAAGAAAATAAAACAGAGAGCAGTACAAGCATCTGAACAACATGTTTGTAAATAACCAGCAGATCAAAGAGAATAACAAACCAAAACAGAAACTACCTAGAGACATAGGAAAACTGGAAAACAACCTAACTCAATCTGGGATACAGCAAAATCACTTACAAGAGGAAAATTTATAGTTGTACGGGTTTATCTCACCAGGACAAACTCTTTTAAAAACTTTAAAATTTATTCTTGAACAAACCAGAAAGAATACTTAAGTAGCAGAAACGAATATAACAGGGATCAGAGTGCAAATGAATACAATTGAAATACAAAAGATGACACTAGTAAAACCAAGTGCTGATTCTTTCCAAAATATATGAAATTGACAAGCTTCCTGTAAGACTCATCCAGCAGAAAAAATAGAAATAATCAGAAATTATAAAAAAAAATGCTTTATCTGACACCACAGATTAGAATCATTCAAGAATGCTGTGAACAATTACCTGCAGTTTCACCCAGTCCAGCACACAGAAGTGGCAGGGGCTGGAAGGTTCCCACGTGAGATGACAGATGTGGCCTTACCTTGGGTGGCCTGCCCTGAGCTGCCATACGTGACCCAAGGCTGCTCACTGCTCACTGACGACAGCTGTTAAACAAGAGGTTGGAGCCACTGTCTACCGTGAGTGAAACAATTTTATTACAGGCTTTCCAAATGCCGAAGCCTAAGAAGGTCTGGAGACAATGGGAAAACATCCTGCTCTCTCAACTGTCTTTACCGAAGGCAGGTAGTCAGGGGCCTGTCTCGGAAATGTGGGTGCTTGGTTACCAGGGTTCTAACACCTTTATTGTTCTATCACTAAAGAAGTGAAACAACTTCTTCAACATTCTATCCCATGGGCCTTCTCCAATCATCAGACTTGCCTGTAAACCCCTCAGCATTTTCAAGAGCTCACTGCCAGCACCTCCATAAATATGCAGATATTCCCAACACAGCCCTCCCCACACCTTCTTCATAATGAATCCAGGGTCCTGGCTTTCAGGAGAGACAGCTGCATTTAGACCTGCGATTTCTGACTTGCTTAGTTTCCCGCATAATCCATGAGTCTTCCTGGCCCTCCCAAGTAACTTTAGCTGCACAGTGGAGATGACACAAGAGACTAATCCCTACATACATTGTCAGGTGTGTATAACATAAAACCCACACTATCTGTGGGCCACTGTTTCAAGGATTTGATCCCAAAACTCAAAGATGGCAAAATTAAAAGAAGGGCTTAGGCCTGGGATTCAGCAATGTGATCCTAAGAGGGTCATACTGCCCTGGGCCACATTTTTAGGTCTTCCCCTTAAAGAGGTTGAAGTTAGGAAAGCAAAGGTATTATCCTTTATTTCATATAAACCTTTTATGTTGTCCTGTCATACTTAGGATCAGACCTTGTGTGTCATGTGGGCCTGCATGATGGGCAGATGCCACAATGGCTCCGAGTGGACCCTGCCTCCTGATATGCACATCTCTGTATCACCACTGAGTGATTGCCAACCACATACTCCAGCACACGATACAGCCAGGTGATATGAAGTCACATGCAAGTTGTATTTAACGATAATGTCACTTTTCTCTCATAAACTTAATTTTGAGTTGCTTTCCTTTTTTTCCTTTTGTTTCAGTCTTTTATTTTCTCTCTCTTTGCCTCTCCCCTTTCTCTTTCCCTGTCTCTTCTCCTTTTTTAATACCAATCTTGGGGACTTGGGGACCACCATATTTTGGGTTGTGTTAAAGGACCCAATGAATAGTCTTTGATTCGGCTGATGGCCGTCCAGAATAAGAACACTCTGACCTACAATGTCAATAGTTGCTCTCCTTGAAAAGCCCCAATGCAGATGCATACTAAGTGCTTGCTGTCCTTTAGTCTTCAAAATATGTATAAGTTTGAAGGCACTGTAGCCTGTGGATGTGGCTCTGTGATGGGCAAAGCTGTGCCCTGTGTGAGGAATTTGGTAAAAATTCCGAGTTGCTACATTTTGTCATTTGATTCCAGAACTATGGCATGAGGGGTGTGAGGCTCAGGAGGACAGAAAGCTTAGTAGCATGGCCCAGGGGCCATTAACCAGAGAGACAGATGCTGTCCCAGGTGGAAAGCTGGGAAGAGCTGAGGCCATAAATGAGACCCAGTCTTAGACAACTAGGAGTGAGAATCTCTAATGTTTCTCCCTGGGACACCTTCTTTGAAGGTTTTACATGAGTAAGAGGGGTGTTCCAACACTGGTGCTGTCTAACACTTGTGATCTCAGGTTTTGAGCTTTTTTAAAAAATGAGGTGTGAAGAAACATGATAAGAAGAGAGGCTGTTTGGGATCACACTGTTGGGGCCATCATCAGTTGGACTGCAGACTGTGAGCAAGGCTGGTGTCAACTGGAAGGTAAACAGATGTGGGAAAATCTGCAATCGGCTTAAAGACAGAAATAGGTGGGCACGGTTGGTGTCAGTTGGGATTCTGGGAAAATTGTGTAGGGCTGGCTTCAGTTTAAGAGTATTCTTGTATAGTGTTTAAGAGTGTTTAGGTCTATTTTTAGCATGTATTTGTCGTGTTTTCTCAAGATCACTTGTTGAAGGAACTGTCATTGTTTCAGTGTATATTTCTACATCTTTTGTCATACGTGACTTGTCCATATGGGGGAGGGTTTGTTTCTGGGCTCTCTATTATCTCCATTAACCTTTGTGGGATTTTTTTTTTTTTTTTGCCAATGACATCCTGTTTTGATTATTATTTCTTTGTAGTGTGGTTTGAGATCTCGTTTCGTGATACCTCCAAGTTTTTGCTTCTTTTTTTCTTCTCAAGAGTGCTTTGGCTATTTAGGGTCTTTTGTTGTTCCATATAAATTTTAAAATTATTTGTTTGAATTTTTGAGAAGAATAAAATTGGTATTTTAACAGATACTGCATTAAGCCTCTAAATTGCTTTGGAAAGTATGGTCATTTTTAATAATTTAACCTTTCTACTCTGTGAGCATAAACTATTCTTCTAGTTCTCTCATGTTCTATTCAAAATTTTCTTCAATGTCATATAACTTTGATTCAAGAATCTCTGACATCTTTGATTATGTTAATTTCCAGGCATTTAATTCTTTTTCATGTAGTTGTAAATGCTATTATCTAACTTATTTCTCCTTCGGATTTTTAAATTTTTTCATTTATTTATTTTTTAGAGAGAGAGGAAGAAATGGAGAAAGGGAGGGAGAGGCACATTGATGTATGAGAAAAAACATGGATTGGATGCCTCTCACAGGCCCTCAGGCTGGTACCTGGCCCTTAACCCAGGCATGTACCCTGAGTATGAATCAAACCAGTGATTTTTCAATTTGCAGGCTGATGCCCAACCTACTTGATCACACCACTGAGGACTCATCTTCACATTTTTCTGTTATTATTTTATACAAATGTGACACATTTATGTATATTAACTTTGCATTTTGATGTCTCACTGAATTTTTTTATTAATTCTATTCATTTTTTTGTTTCATTCTCTTGGGTTTTTCTATATAGTCTAATGTCATTGGCAAAGAGTGAGTTTTACTGTTTTGTTTTTCTTTAAATGACTTATTTCTCAAAGGAAGAAAATCACAGGCCAATATCCCTGATGAACATAGATGCTAAATCCTCAACAAAATATTGGCAAATCAAATACACCAATGCCTCAAAAAGATCACACACAATGATCAAGTGGGATTTATTCCAGGAATTCAAGGTTGGTACCACATTCACAAATCCATAAATGTGATTAACCACATCAACATAATGAAGGATAAAAACCACATGACCATATCAATTGATGCAGAAAAAGCATGATACAATCCAGCACCAATTTTGATGAAGAAAACTCACAGCAAAGTGGGCACATAGGGAACATACCTAAACATAATAGAGGCCATAGATGACAAACCTGAGGCCAGCATCATACTCAATGGGCAAAAACGACCAACATTTCCCTTAAGATCAGGAACAAGGCAGGGATATCCACTTCTCCTCTCTTATTCAACATGGCACTGGAAGTCCTAGCCACAGCAATTTGACTAGAAGAAGAAGTAAAAAGCATCCAAATTGGAAAGGAAGAGGTCAAACTGTCTTCATTTGCAGATGACATGATATTGTACATAGAGAGCCCCAAGTGCTCCACTAAGAAACTCTTAGAATTGATAAATGAATCCCGCAAACTAGCAGGATAAAAAATTAATATTTAGAAATCAGTTGCGTTTTTATATGCAAATAAGAAACTGACAGAAGGAAAATGAATAAAACAATCCCACTCACAATTGCTTCAAAAAGAGTAAAATACCTAGGAATAAAACTAACCAAGATTGTAAAAGATATGTCCTCACAAAATTATAAGACATTGAAGAACAAAACTGAGGATGGTACAAATACTGGAAGCACATACTGTGCTCATGGATAGGGAGGATTAATATCATTGAAATGTCCATACTACCCAAAGAAATCTATAGATTCAACACAATTCCTATCAAGATACAAAAAGTGTTCCCTAAAGTAGAACAAATATTCCTAAAACTTATATGGACCACAGAAGACCCTGACTAGCTTCAGAAATCTTGTGAAAGAACAAAGTTTTGGGAACCACACTACCTGACGTGAGACTATAGGACAAGGCCAGAGTAATCAAACAGCATGGAACTGGCCTAAAAACAGATACCTAGATCAATGGAACAGAATAGGAGAGCCCAGAAATTAACCAACACCTATCTGGCCAATTAATCTATTGACAAAAGAGACAAAATCATACAATGAGTAAGGAGAGTCTATTCAATAAATGGCATTGGAAAAATTGTACTGATATGTGCAAAAAAGTGAAACTAGATCACCTCTCATACCACACACAGGAATAAACTCAAAATGGATAAAATGCTTAAGTGTTAGACTGAAAACCATAAAAATCCAAGAAGACAATATAGGGAGGAAAATCCCAGGCATTTCCTGTAGCGATATTTTTTTTTTCTGATACATCACTTCAGGCAAGGGATAAAAAGAAGAAGAAAAAGAAAAAAAAAACCCAACTATTAATACATCAAACTAAAAATTTTTGCACAGCAAAGGAAACCATCAACCTACTGAATGGAATAACATATTCACCAAAGGTACTTCCGATAAGGGGTTAATATCTAAAATTTATTAAAAACTCCACAACTACCACCAAAATAAACAATCCAATTTAAAAAATGGACAATGATTCTCAATAGACACTTCTGCAAAGAGGACACACAGATGGTCAATGGACATATGAAAAAAGTCTCAACTTCATTAATCATCAGAGAAATGCAAATTAAAACCCAGTGAGATACCACCTCACACCTGTCAGAATGGTCACCATCAAGAAATCAGCAACAAGTGCTTCTGAGTATGTGCAGAAAGAGGAACCCTTGTGCATTCTTGGTGGGAATGCAGATTGGTGCAGCCACTGTGGAAAGCAGTGTAGAGTTATCTCCAAAAAGTAAAAATGCATCTGCCTTCTGACCCAGTCATCTCACTTCTGGGAATATATCTGAAGAAACCCAGAACACTAATTTGAAACAATACACGCACCCCTGTGTTTATCGCACCATTGTTTACGATCGCCGAGCCATGGAAGCAGCCCAAGTGCCCATCAGTACACGACAGGAGAAAACAGCCGTGGTACGTTTACACAATGGAATTCTAATCGGCCATATAAAAGAAGAAAATCTTACCCTTTGCGACAGCATGGATGGAGCTGAAGAATGTTATCTAAGTGAAATAAGCCAGTCAGAGGAAGACAAGTACCATATGATTTCACCTTCATGTGGAATCTAATGAACAAAATATACTAACAAACGAAACAGAAAGAGACTCCTTGGTCCAGAAAATAGACTGACAGCTGTCAGGGAGAGGGCATTGGGGGACTGGGTGAAAAAGATAAAGGGGTTAAGCAAAAAGACAAACAAACTCATAGACACAGACCACACTGTGGTGATTACCAGAGAAAAAGCAGGGTGCGGAGGGGTAGGAGAAGGTCACTGGGGGATAAAGAGTGATGGAAGAAGACTTGATTTGGGGTGGTGAACACACACTACAATATACCTAAATTGCGTTATAGAATTGTACACCTTTAATTTTATTGACCAATGTCACCTGAAAAAATCAATAAAAAGAAAAGAGAAGATAATGGCATCTAGATTGGAGAGGGAGAAGTGAAACTATCTACTTCTACATGACGGGTTCTTGTATGTGGAAAATCATAAGGAATTCTAAAAGAAACAAGAAAACAAACAAAAAACTCAGACTATTGGAGCAAAGAAATACATTCAAACAACCCAAAAATTCAATAGAGCATAACAAAATTCAATTACAATGTAAATTACTTGGTATTTTATAATAAAAACAAAGCTTGAAGGATATAAAATGAATATACAAAAACCCATTGTCTTTCTATATACTAGAAATTAACAATTTGAAAAGAAAATTAGAAAAACAATTCCATTTATAATAGCACCAAATAGAATAAAGTGTTTAGGAAACATTTCAAGAAAATACTGGAAGATCTGTTCCCTGAAATCTACAAAACATCATTGAAAGGAACTGAATTACACCTAAATAAATAAAAACTCATGTTTATGGACAGGAAGATTTAATATTGTTAAAGTGACAACACTTCCTCAATTGGTTTCCCTAGATAATCCAAGCTGCCTATTATGCAGAAATTAACACACCGATCTTAAAATCCAATCAATCATGGGTGTAAAACTTTTTGACCTTAGAGTAGGTAATGATTCCTCAGATAAAACACCAAAGACAGAATCAACACAAGCGGAAAAAAAGATAAATTGGGCTTTGTCAAAAGTTTAAAAATTATGATTCAAAGGACACCACCAATAAAGTAAAACAGCCTAGGGCATAGAAGAATAGGTTTGCAGATCAAGTATCTGATAAGGAGATAGTAGCCCAGAATCTTTTATAAACAGTTACAGCTCAACAATAAAATGATAGATGAATCCATTTAAAAATGGCAAAGGGTGTAAACAGGCATTTCCTTCCTACTAAAAAATACAGAAACGGACAATACGTGAAATGATGCCGCGCATCACTAGTAATTAGATAAACGCACACTGAGACCACGCGACATCTTCCCCAGAAGGCTACACCTAGGAGATGAAGGACAACAAGGGAGGGCAGGACGTGGAGAGACTGACACCCTGAGCTGCTAAGTGGAGACCGGAAGGTCTGTCCCCTCCCGCCAGCGAGGCTGTTTCCTTTCAGCACGTCGCAGGGTGTAGTTATTTCTGCGATCTCTCCTACTAGACTGAAAGCACCTTGAAGACAGAGATTAACTTCCTCTCCTTCCCCAGAGTATGAGTGTGTGCCTGGGTCTGAGTGTGTGTGTGAGTCTGTGTCTGAGCGTGTGTGTGTGAGTGTGTCTGTATGTGAGAGTGTGTGTGTGTGTGTACACGCATCCATACCAGGACACCAGTCATTCTATGCTGTCTGCAGTCACTGATCTGCTCACTTCTCTTCACCACGAGATGATAACCTTCTCAAGACAGGGCTGGCTGAAGCACACACGTGGGCCGACCCTGGGGCGGGGAGGAAGGGGGAGTGGAGGAGGGTTGAGGTCAAGTAGGGGACCCCTGGAGGTGCTCTGACTTCCCCAACTTAGGGGTGCCACGCGGCGCTGGCCAAGCCCCATCGCTACCAGCAGTGAGCGTCACACAACCCTTGGAGGGCGGACGTGTGAGCATTTTTGCACTCGTATTAGGGACCTAAAATAGCAAATGAAATCCAGTGGAAACGGAAGGAAACACTGACTGCACACATGTCTGGAAGGGTACATACATAAAATGATTACAATTTTATTTTATTTTAGTTTCTACCTCTCAGTGTAGCATTCTGAGTAATTTTTATTTTTCTCATTGTTTAAGGAACTTGCAGCAAACAACACAAATTACCAATGATTTTCAAGCACACTTAGAACTTTTCAAAAACTGACGAAAGCTCTAAAGCAAGTTCCAACGAATGCCACATAAACTACCTTTATTGCCTTCTTTGCCATTAACCTGGAAACCAGTAACAAGGTAACAAGAAAATCCCTATATTAGATGTTTCCAATAAGTCTCCAAAATGAGTCACAGTTGGAGTTAGAAAATAATTGACATGGAAAAATAATAATACTGCATACCAAAGCCAGATCATTCTGGTTTCAAAAATGATAAAAGCTTCAAAATCAGTGGTTCTCAAACAAAAGTGATTTTTGCCCCCTAGGGGACACCAGGCAATGTTTGCAGCCATTTTAGATTGTCATGAGGGTGGGGGAAGGGAGGGTCTTATCTGCATGCAGTGAACAGAGGTCATGAATGCCAAAAAGCACCTACTACGCAGAGGACAGTCCCCCAGGAGAATGAATTACCTGGCCCAAAAGGTCCAGAAACCCTGCTCCATATCATGAAGAGTCCACTCGAATTAAAACAGCATGTCACTTTGCTTCCTAGGCCAGAAATGCTGCCTTTCTTTGATTAGGCAGCATGGAGTCTGCAACTTACGGAACAAAAAAGGCCAGCTGTCCTGCAAATATCGGGGAGGACTGTCCCAGGCTGAGAAGTCACCTGAAAAGAGTAGGAGGCAAAACAAGATCTGACAACCTAGGAGACTACAATTCAGTCTCCTATACCCTGTGATAAACACAGTAGGCATCTGAGGGTCACTGCTTCTTTTCATTGCTCACAAAGCACTTGAATAACTGTTTCATAATGTCACTTAGAACAAACGGCCTTACTCTTTTGGATTCCGGAATTCACCATCAAAAGTTTTCCTCTTTCAAAGTGTGGACCTTTGCTATGTCGTGTGTTCCTCAGAGAGCCTACCTGGAGCACGTTTCCACTAACAAAGTACTTTGGATTTCTATAATACCATGTGTCCAGGCTATGGCCTAGTTTAAAATGCTAAGAATGATGTTACTCTATTCTTTAGTCGTGGAGATATTTGTGACTAACAGAAAATATTTTCTAGCTCCTAACAGAACCTCATTTTCTCTTTTCTTACATGTTTTAACTATTCCTACATCATATACGCTTACAAGAATGTAATGATCATTGTTGAGTGATAGCATATTTACATTGATAATTAATGGGAATCAACTAAAAAGTGTTACAAATAGAATTTACTACAATGAAGGGGAAATAACATGCTGAAATAAATTTTATTTCTAGAAATAGTAAGTTAAAGATATAATTTTTAAAAAAACTAACAACAAAACATGTAAACAATGAAAAACCTGGGAATCAACTTAACAACCATGCACAAGATCTGCATGAACAAAATTGGAAAATGCTACCCAATAACAGACACTTTAACAACTGAAAAGCATTATCAAGTTCTTGGATAAAAGAATGATGATACCTATTTACCAAAGTTCTCTCTAAATGTAGTATCTATATTGAAATAGAAAAGTTGTCCCACAGGAAGTGTCGCTTAAATTGGGACCTGAGATGTGTACCCCACAAACACTCTGGCCACCCTTTTCTGCTCCTTACAGGTTGGCTGTAGCCGCTCCCCAATCCCCTCACCTCATACCTCCACGCAGCTCACCTGACCTCCCTGGATTTCACTGCTTGCATCACCTTTGGCCATGAGTGTCATTTCATGACCCACGGAGACAGGCGGCGGGCAGCGCCTGATCTCAGGACCACCTAGTTGCTCATCTCTCCTCCACAACTGCCCTCACCTCAGGCCTGCCAGCCTCAATGAGCCTCCCACCCAGCGCGGACCCACAGCCTTGGCCTGACCCTGCCTCTCACCTCCAGCCCGATTCCGCCTTTCACCTTAAGACAGGCCCCGCCCCTCATCTCTTAAGTTGGATTTTTAGTGATCCGTTTCAACAAAATCAGCCAGGAATCAGGTATACTTTTGGACATGAAGTTTCATGAAGAAATGGATTTATAATGTATAATTTATAAAATTAAAGACTACTCTGTAAAAGAACTTATTCACAGAATAAAAAGACAAGACAAAAACTGGGCAAAAACATCAATCACCTAAAACACAGTGTACAAAAAGACTGAAAGTGAAAGAATGGGAAAAGCTATACAGGATGGTACAAAAGTAGGTTTAATAGTATGAACACTGAATAATAATACAACAACAAATTTTGTTTCTTGTACTCAGAACTCTAAACCTACTTTTGTCTCACCCTGTATCAGGCAAACATACCAAGTGAAAATGACATAATACCATCCACCAGACTTCGATGCAAAAAGCAATACTAGAAAGGAAGAGCACTTCATATAAATAAGTTTAATTTACCAGGAAGATCCACATTCACAACATACTCAATATAATAAACTCAAATTATATAGAAGAGATACAAAGAAGAATTTATAATCATTAGGGATAGCGCATACCTCGTTAAGAAACAATAGACCCCCTCAGAAAATTCCGTAAGGATATAAGGAACGTGAGCAGCAAACTGGAGTCAACATTCACAGACAACCAAGCGCACACAACTTTCCCCGCTGACCTGCACGACGCTGTGATTCCCAAAATGAACAAGAGATGACAGCAGAGATGCACGCCTGGAACGTCTGTTACACTGACCCTATTGTAGCATGAAGCAAGTTTCAAACAAATTCAAAGGGTTGAAATTATATAAAGTGAGTTTCTTGTTCTCATTGTAGTTAACAGAGTAATCAGTAATACATGGTAAGTAGAAATCCCTACATTTAAAAGATATGAAATACACTTCTAAATAACTCTCAAAATAAATCGCAGTTGTAGTTAAAAATAATTGGAACTGAATAATAAAAAAAAATGCATTAAAACCTACTGGAGCCCTGGCTGGTGTGGCTTGGTGAGTTAATCGCTGGCCTGCGAACCAAAAGGATGCAGGTTTGATTCCCGGTTGCTTCACATGCCTGGGCCGTGGCCGGATCCTCTGTTGGGGGCATGAGAGAGGCAACCGATGGATGATTCTCTCACACATCCAAGTTTCTTTACCTCTCTTTCTCCCTCCCTCCCTTTCTCTGAAAATAAATAAGTAAAATCTAAAAAATATAGTTAAGACAGAAGTAATATTTTAAGAACCTATGGGAATTCACAAGGTTTGCATCATATCACAAACCCAGAGTAACAAAAATTAAATCCAGAGGAAGCAGAAGAATATAATTATGCAAGTAGAGATGTCTTGAAGGGTCTAAACTTATAACAGTAGCAGTTAACCTGTTTGGGTAGGATTTTGAATACATTTTTATTCTCCTAGATAATGTAAGTAACCTGCAACAAAGAAAGGCATTCTCGGTTTGGGTAAAAAGGAGTTCTAGAGGAAAACATGGCATAATTTAAAAATAACCACACCAGAAGCCTTTCGTTTGCTCACCTGCACTGATCTTGTCACCCAGAGGGGCTCCTTTGCAAACTTGTGCTGCTTTCTGTGCCAAGGTGGCAGAGCAAAGAGGAAACGATGGGAACAGAACTCACATAAATAGCGAAGAGCTGAGAACCACAGCCTGAGGGAGTCTGTCCCCGGGCTGTCCCACAGCCGTGACGCTCCATAACTGAGAAGCGGCACCACTGAGTTGACCCGCGGCAGTGCTGCTTCACAACTCACCCGTAACAATCCTGGGTTTCTTAACGGCTGTGCACCCACTCACAGACGTTCTGTACCAAAACCGAGCTATTTGCACTCAATAAGCTTTCCTTCTTCAACGAACCCCACCTCTGGAACTCCTGTCGACATTGAATTGGTGTCAGTTCACACACACCCAGGACACACTCAGGACTCCAGACACAGACCCTGGACTCAGGACCCTGGACCCTGGACCCTGGAGCAGACTCAGAACCAAAAGCTGAACCCCAGACCCCTGCCCCAATCCAAAAACTCTCTCCAAGACCCAAGCCAGACCGTGGACCCTGAATGCCAGACACCAGACACCAGAGACTGACAGCGAACTCTGGACACCAGCTTCCATACATCAGACTCATGAGCCAGAACTGCACGTGGACCCCACACACAAACCCAGCGCACAAAGACACACCCAAAGAGACCCCAGCTCCCAGACACACAGCCAAATACAGATTCGACCCCGGGCCACGGACCCTGGAGACAGAATCCACATCTGTAAGCAAGAACCCATAGCCAGACTCCAGAGCTGGAGCTGGACAATGGACCCCAGTTGCCAGGGGCCAGATGCAGGAGCAGAACCAAGTCCTCACCCTGTGAGCAGAGCTGAGAGTTAATGAAGAGCTCGTGTGACTCACTAAGTCGGAGCACCTAGTGTCACAAATATTTTTCAGGCCAATGTAAATGTACAAGAGAGGAAAATAACTCACAGAATTACTAAATAACGCCAAACCCTGCAGAAATAAACCAAAAAGACGAGCAACAACAAGAAAAAATAGTGCTTACTTTTGCCAGAGATGTCCATGATCTCTCGGCTGCTGCATCTTCCAGAAGTTAAGTGTCCCTGCCATGAATGTCACCGCGCCGGCTCACCAAAACTGTGGGAGATTAAAAACTACTTTTGTCATACCTTCTAAATTCTGACACCTGAGATAATAGTCAAACTCGCACAATCAGATTAAGAGGAGATACTCAATGTTTAATACATGCACAAGGGGAATTCATGTTGAAATGAATGCCAAACACAATGAGGTGATATCGGGTATAAAGGACATTTTGGAAAATGGAAGAACAGAGTCTTAGACTTTAATGGTGAAATGGGTACATTCAGGTTAATTTAGAAAAAAGGCAGCATACCTGGCAGGTTAATTTTTGTTCGGCGACCCCCCAAAGACTATAACACACAAGAAGTAAGATAAGAGGGTGGACGGGCTTTTGCTAGGACTATTACTGTGTAAAGCTAAGGTGATTGTGCTAAAGCTCTTTTCCTAAACCAAATTTTGGCCATTAAACTGCTTAGGAAGAACTGAGATGATAAACATAAGTAATTTCTCAGTCTTTCCTTTCTTAACAGCCAGTTTAAAATCAACATGCCGAGTAGAAAATTCTGGCCCCCTTCATTACCACCTTTGAAAGTTTGAATAAAAGGTTTATAGCCACAAGCTAAAATGGTGCCTTGTTCCATATTTCACTGACATAATCACTCAGTTTTGAGAATAAGTTGCTTTAGCTAAATTGCTAAACCTTACTTAAGGAAATGGTGACATATATGTACTCCCCAAATTTACCTATTAAATACCTCACTGCTCGCTTGCCTACGTGGTGGAGAAGCAATCTTTCCTCTAACCTCAAGAATCTTTAGGCTGGTCCAATAACCCAATAGGTATGACACAGATTAGCCAATGAAAATAACCAAATTTTAGACATACGTAGGCATGGGAACCTCACTCACATGAGAGTCAGAAACCCCACGTGCAGAAGAGTATTAGAATTGGAATGGAAACACGGGTGTACACAACATACTGAGCTAGTGGTGGTGTAAGGTGCCTTGGGGCTTCAAGTCTCCTTGCAAAATTATAAGAGCAGATGCTTCGAAAAAAGGTGCTATTCCCAAGATGTACAAGATGGCAACGAAAAAGAGCATTTCCTGGCGGCCTCGCCTCGGCTGTTATTCCACAGATGCGCACTAGATGGCAGGCAGTGTGCAGCAGAGTGTACAAAGGGGCCCCACTCTGACACGGCAGGGCGACCTGCCACATCAGCCCTGGGTCCTCTGGCTGTTGGGAGAAGTATTACCTAAGAGAGCATGGAGCCCTGTAATGCGAGCTCTGGGTCTTCGCCAAAGAAAATCAAAGGTTGTGTCCGGTCAGCTCTGGGGCTTATGAGCAAGGGGAGGGGCCCCACCTGAGAGCATAGTGGGTCCTGTGACATCAGGTCTGGGTCATTGGAATGTGGAGAGGGTCACACATGAGAGGCTGGAGTGTCCTGTTACTACACAACTGTGTCCTGTGAGGGTCAGAAAGGCGTCTCCCTGTAAAATGGAATGTCCTGACCTTTCACCTTTGTGTCCAGTGACTGCGGGGAGGGGTCTGACTAGAGAGAGTAGGGTGTCCGGTCACATTGGCTCTGTCTCCTATCAGTTTGGAAAACAGTCCCACCAGCGGGAACAGTGGTTTCTGTCATATCAGCTCTGGGTCTCCTGAGTGTGGGGAAGGGCCCCTCCCTTAGAGTGTAGGTCATCCTGTCCCATCAGCTCTGGGTCCTGTGATTGTCGGGTACGGTCACACTTGAGACGGCAGAGGGTACGGTAACTTCAGTCTTTGCTCCTGTGGTCGTTGGCTGACCCACCAGAGACAGTGAGGAGCCCTGTTGTTTCGGTGTGGAGTCTTATTACTGTGATGAGGAGTTCCACCCAAGAGTAGAGCAAGATCTGTGACATCAGGTGTAGGTCCTGTGAGTGGAGGCGGCCAGTCTGGGAGGGTAGGGGGTCCTCTGAAAATCGCGCTGCATCTTGTGAGCACTGGAAGGAGTCCCATCAGAGAGAAAAAGGGGTTGTGTCACGTCAGCTCTGGGTCCGGTGAATGTGGTGAGGGGTTTCACCCAGAAAGAATAGCGGGTCCAGTGACATCAGCTCAGGGTCCTATGAGTATGAGGAGGGGCTCCCACCTGACAGAGTAAGGGGCCATGTCACTTCAGCTCTGAGTTCTGTGATTGTGAACAGGGGGCTCTCTCTGGGAGAACTGGGGGTCTGGTCAAACTGGCTGTATGTCTTGTTAGTTTGGGGAAAGGTCGCACCAGACAGAATAGTGGATGTTGTTGTAGGGGCACCAAATAGTCCCTGTAAAAAGTTTCAAAGGTCTGCTAAATACGTAAACACGTAGGGGCTTCAGATGTTCTTTGTAAAAAGTAGCAAGGACTTGCTAAAAAGCCTTGAAGAGAGGAATGTCAGAAGGAGTGTAGCAATTGGTGATTTACAAGCTAAAAGGACCTCAGCCTCTATCACCTTCCATTTACTTGTGTCTGGTTTAGAACATTTGTGAAGGTTGTGCTTTGCAGAATGTCTAGCCCTTTGAAGACAGATTGCTTCGCAGGGAGTTCGTCCCTGGCTGAAGAGCTATGCTGCCACCAGAGATAACCTTATAGCCTTGCCAATTTCTGTTCCTGTTACTGCCAAGACATTCCTGCAGTCCTGCCCAGCCCCCTCTTCCTAAGGCCGTTTCCCGCCAAAGAAGCAGCAAAGGGGGCCTCGTCAGTATAAAAACTCCGCGTTTTAGACTCCATTGCAGGTTGGAGCATGTTAGAGGCCGGCTCAGGGTCTGCCCAACTCCTGGTCATTATTAAAATCCTTTCCTCACTTTATACACGGCTTCAGAGCGTTCCATCTCACCTACATAGCTGCAACACTATCCCCCGAGCCACCATGGAGAGGAGTGTCACGTGAGAGTAGCGGGTCCTGCCACAGGTACTGCGGGCCCTACCACGACGGATGCGTTTGTAAGACATCCCGAGCAAGGTGTGGCGTGAGTTGCCTTGGGGATTCATATTGCCCTTGCAAAATAGTAAGAGCTGCTGCTGAGTACATAGGCGCCGGTCTCAGGATGTGCACTAGATGGCAGCAGGGAAGAGCATTTCCTGGAGTGTGCATCTGAGCCTGTGGGGGGTTCCACTCTCTCTGCCTGCATAGAGACTCCTGTCACTTCAGCCGTGGATTCTCTGAGTGCCGGGAGGGGTCTTACCGGAGAGAGTACGGAGCCCTGGCCATGGGACGGTGTGGAGGAGTCCAGCATGAGAGATTAGGGGGTGCTGGAATGTTAGCTCTGAGTCCTGGCAGGGAGTGTGGGGTGTCCAGTCACTGCCCCTCTGAGTCCTGTGAGTGTCAGGAGGGGTCTTACCTGAGAGAGCAGGGGTCCTGTGACAGCAGCTCTGGGTCAGTATGTGACTATCACATCGTCCGTTCTTAGGATGCAGAAGACCGTCTTCTTTAGTAATCAAAGACCTGACTGAAACGATATGAAGCAGAAACATTTTAAGGAAACATAGTATCTCTTTTATAGGCAGAAAAACTCTCATACTACCTTATCTGGTGCTACACAATATGGAAAAATATTTTGTCATTTCAACAAAATAAAATAGAACTGAACCGTGCTTCTACGTCAGCTCACTTTTCATATTTACATTCATTTACTTAATGGAATTTCGTCCCATCGTATTCCCCTTCACCGTATAGAAAACGTCCTCTCTCTGCATTTCTCATCACAGACCTTCCACTTTCCTCCTGACATTCAGCTTTTGTCCTGCTTTTCCTCTGTCCACTCTGGCACAACCAGCCTCACTTAGAACAAACTTAACTACATTTCTCTGAAATATACATGCCCGTATCTCAATACCTTTCTTTTACACACAGTACTTTACGGCTTTTTTCTGGACCTTTCACTTGAATTCTTAACCTTTAAAAAATTTTAATTCCTTGTGAAAACTAAGAGTAAGAAATTGTCAATTCTCTGGGACACCAGTATTCTTTAGGTTGACACTGATAAACAAATTCGGTCACTTCTAGAGATTACTTATTCACAGCACACATTTTTAATATTCCACAAGACGTGTTTACTAAGTCTCAAATCGCCTAAATCTGTCTATCATTTGCAGCAAAACACAAACAAGCCTGTGTTCTGTCCGCCTAACCCTCACCCAAACTCTCCCTGACGCCACACAAAAACCTCAAAACCCCACGAATGTCCTCACCGAGCCGACTCTGCGGGACCTCTGTAGATGACGCTCCCGCCGCCCCCCTGCGCCTCCCGGTCCCCGGAGGCGCCCCCCGGGGCTGCAGAAGCCGGTGAAGCACCTCGGCCCAGCGGCACCGCGCGGAGCCACGGACGCGGCCTGACAGCACAGAGCCAGCCCGGGGACCCGCGAGACGCCGGCGCACGGGAGTCCCCTGGGACACGGGGGCGGTCGGGCGCCCCCTGCCGCACCGGCCTGCGCCGCACAGTTCAGCCGGGCCCTGGGTCCCCTTCTAGCCGTCCTGCTTACATCCATTCCTTGGGGGACATTCCAGCTGCAGTGGAGACACGAACCCCAGGACGTCTCCCTCCCGGCCCCGGAGCAGCAGGAGAACGGTCTGGAGAGCACAGCGCCCACGCCACGAGCCCGCTGCCCAGACGCCGCGCGCGGGCCCCGGCCCCTCGCCCGCACGTCCAGAGCGCCCGCTTCGGCCCCCAGGGGGCAGCACGGCTCACCGCTCCCTCCCTCCTCCGGCTCCGCTGGCAACCGGAGAAGTCCTGCGCTCCTGACCACGCTCCCGGGGCGCCAGGGTCCCCGTCTCTCTCCTTCCCGGGAGAAAAGAGCAGCAGCCCGGCGGCCATGGCCAGCACAGCGCCGTGAACCCCCAGCCGGCGCCAGCTGCGCAAACCCGCCCGACCTGCCCTCCCGCCCCGGTCACGGCTGAGGCCTGGCGGGAGGGCCGGTTTGCGGCGACGCTGCTTCGCTCTGCTCCCTCTTCCTCCGCACGGGGAAGGAACCCCCAAACCTGTGGGAGCGGCGGGCCCCTTGTCCCGTGCCCTGCCTCCCCAGCTCTCCTTCCAGCCTCTCGGGGCCTCTGTCACCTCCGCCCACCGACAGGTCTCCGCTCCGCAGGCCTCAGTCCGCTCCTATTCCCCCCAGTTCTGCCCGGGCCCTCCCCCCACCCCGCCTCCAGTTTCCCCCTCTCACCGCGTGCCGCGGACGTCTCCGGTCCAGCCTTCTCCCCGGCCCACCTCTTCCCGCACGGCTCACAGGGCTCCGGCCCTCCTCCCAGACGCGCCTCCGTCCGCCTTCTCACCTGGGCTTCTCCTCACCGCCACCCCGACCTGCCGGGACCGCAGCCCCGCCTTCACCTCCGCCCGTCGCACCACTCCAGGCCCGCACCTGGCAGCCTCCGAGTCACTCGTCCTCCTCCCGCCGTTCTGGAACAGAGCGCGCCCGCGCCGCCCCCTTCCGCTGTCCTCGCTGAGCGCTCGCCGCCCGCGCACCGCAGCTGACGCCCCTCCTGAGCCCTGCGCCGACCACGCCTCCATACGTGGGGTCATCCGCGCACGCGTACGTGCCCACGGGGTGGTCATCCGCGCACGCGTACGTGCCCACGGCGTGGTCATCCGCGCACGCGTACGTGCCCACGTGGGGTCATCCGCGCACGCGTACGTGTGGACGGGGCGTCTGGGCAGCCGCGTAAGGTCACTTGCGTAAGGTGGGGCGCGGCGATGGAGCCTTGAGGTTGGGTGGGCTGGTGTGGGGCCCGCAGAGTACTCCCAGCTGCGGCGGTGGAGGAGGCGGTGGGTGGCAGCGGCCGCAGCGGGAGCAGCGGCGGCGACGGCCCCAGCGGCGGCGGAGGTAGGAGAGGCCGTCGGAGGGGCGGCGGGAGCGGGAACGCCGGTGGCGGGAGCGAAAGGGGGGGTGCGGCGGCCGAGGTGCGGTCGGTGTGATCGCCCGGAGCGGCGGCGGCAGCGGCGGCGTGAGCGGGGACGGCGGCGGTGGGACCGGGGCCGGAGGCGGCGTGAGCGGGGAGGGCGGCGGCGGTGGGACCGGGTCGGCGGCCGCGGCGGCGGGAGCGCCGGGAGCGGGAGCTGGGGAGGCGGCGGAGGTGCTATGGGCCACCGGCTCTCCCGCCGCCCCCGCTCCCGCCTCCTCCGCCGCCGCTCCGGGCCCTCCCGCCGGTAGCACCTCCGCCGCCGTCCCCGCTTCTGTCAAAGATGCCGCCGCTGATCCGACAGGCGGGGCCACCGACCACGCGCCGCCCGCCACCGGCCCTCCGACGACCTCTCCTATCTCTGCCGCCGCCGCTACCGCTCTAGCCTCTGCCGGCCCCAGTCCCAACGGCGGAAGAGGTAGGAGAACTTGTCGGAAGGGCGGCAGGAGCGGCAGCGGCGGAGGACGCGGTCCCTGTGGCGGTGGAGGTAGGAGAGGCCTTCGGAGGGGCGGCTGGAGCGGGAGCGGGGTCTGTGGGACCCAGGGCCGGCGGTGGCGGGAGCGTGGGCGGCGGCGGTACGTCCGGAGCCGGTGGTGGCGAGATCGGGGGTTGCGGCAGTGGGACCGGGGCCGGCGGCGGCGTTAGCGGGGAGGGCGGCGGCGGTGGGACCGGTTCGGCGGCCGCGGCGGCGGGAACGCAGGGAGCGGGAGCGGGGGCGGCAGCGGAGGTGCTATGGGCCACGGGCTCTCCCGCCGCCCCCGCTCCCGCCTCCTTCGCCGCCGCTCCTGGCCCTCCCGCCGGTAGCACCTCCGCCGCCGTCCCAGGTTCTGTAAATGACGCCGCCGCTGATCCGACAGGCGGCGCCACCGACCCCGCACCGGCCCTCCGACGGCCTTTCCTACCTCCGCCGCCACTGGGACCGGCGCCGGTGGCGACTGGAGCGGGGGCGGCGGCTTTGGGACCGGGGTCCGCGGCGGCGGGATCGGGGGCGGCGTCGGTGGTACCGGGGCCGGCGGCAGCGGGAGCGGGGGCGCCGGCGATCGGACCGGGGCCGGCGGTGGCGGGAGCCGCGGGAGCGACAGGAGCGGTGGGTGGCAGCGGCTGGAGTGGTAGCTGCGGCGGTCCCAGCGGCGGCGGCGGCGGCGGCGGAGGTAGGAGAGGCCGTCGGAGGGCCCGCGGCGGCCGGTGCCGTGCCCCAGCTCGAGGTGGAGAAGCACGGAAGCGACCTCGAGAGGCATCTGGGCGCGCCTTTGCCACAGAATCTGGGCAAGCTGGCGCGAGCGCCTTCCTCCTGGCGGCCCTCCCCGCGCCCCCACCGGGGAGTTCCAAGTGTATCCAGGCAACAGCCCCAACGGATACTTCCTGGCGAGCTCTCGCTGGCTGCTGAGGAAGGTTTCTGTGCTCCCGGACAGAGCTCCCAGACTCGCCCAATGGGCAACTGCCTGAGTGCACTCTGCCCCCACCCCCCGCCCTGGGGACCAGGGGGCCAGCTCAGAGCTCCCCCAGGTGGCCAGTTTCCCTTGGTCCGCCAGCGGCACCCAGTTGTCCGCGCTCCTCCACCTCCTGCAGGGCCAGCCCGCCAGCACTTGCTCACATGCGGTGTTGCAACCTTCGTGAGTGTCTGTGTGAGGATCCCCCAGAGCCTGTGGCGTTTGCTCGGGATCCTGAGGTCCCTGTACCAGTGGGCCTGTAGGGGGCACGGGGAGGAGGTAGGTGAGGAAGGGGGTGTGCCCACTGTGCCAGAGAGTGAGGCTGAGGGCTGTGAGAGAGCCCCGCCTACCTGCAGGCTCCCTGGGGCCCAGGGAGGCCTCCGTGCCGCAGTGCTGAGGCCTGGGCCCCTGCAGGGCACCCTCCAGGTGCAGGGCCAGGAAGACGGAAGGCGTGGTAAGTCCCAGGCCTCCGTGAGGGGCTCCCCTTGCCTTTGCAGGAAGAGGAACCCCATCACCAGCTCCTATAGCTCCACCCGAGACTGCCCTCCGGTGGAGAGGGGGAGGCGTGCCGCCCCTTGCCAAGCCGGGCTGCCCCAGAGGGCCGGGAAGACGCTGAGGCAGCAGCGCCCTGGGGCTCCCTCCTCAGCTGCCGCCCTGCCACGGAGGCTGAGCCAGCCTGAGCAGGGCCGGGGTGCCACCAGAGGGGACACAGCACTCTCCAGGCGCCGCAAAAGGAAGGTCTGCCTGCTCCCGCGCAGGCGAGGGCCCCCTCTAAGCCTGCCACCAGGTCCCGACCCTGGGTACAGGGTGACCCCAGAAGATTTGGACAGAGACCGAGAAGCGCGGTGGCGGACCTTCCTGAGGGCTCTGCGTGGTGAGGCGTGGGCCCTCTCGGGCTGCGGGGCTCCAGAGCCTGTGCCTTCCTGCCCGCAGCCTGTGCCAGCCCTCAGTGCCCCTGTGTCCGCCGGTGCTCCAGTCACCTCTGTGCTGAGCGCCAGCCCGTCGGCCTGCACATCGGCAGGCTTGGCTGCCAGGCCAGCCTCTGACAGCGGGGTGATTCCCATGGACACCAGCCCACCTCCCAGGCCAGCCTCTGACAGCGGGGTGACCCCCATGGACACCAGCCCACCTCCCAGGCCAGCCTCTGACAGCGGGGTGATTCCCATGGACACCAGCCCACCTCCCAGGCCATCCTCTGACAGCGGGGTGACCCCCATGGACACCAGCCCACCTCCCAGGCCAGCCTCTGACAGTGGGGTGACCCCCATGGACACCAGCCCCGCTCCCTATGCACTTCCCTCGGGTGCTCCACCCAGCTCTCGAGGCAGAAAACGGGCTGCCTCAGGCCCAGCCCAGGCCCCAGTCTCCACTGTAGGCCAGCCAGCCCTGGGCAGCATCGCCCAGGCCCCCCCGGGAACGCACGCCGGCCTCAGGCCTGCCTTGGCCGCCTCGTCATCGGCTCCAGGCCCGTCTGGCACGGCCACCCAGCGCCCTGGGGGAAGCTCCGGACACAACACCCGGAAGCGCACCCGCCAGGGCACCCTGGTCACGACTCCTGGCGTCAGGGCTGGGAAAAAGCATACGCTGGGAGGCGCTGCTGCGACCGCCGTCATGCCCACCCACGGACCTGCACCCAAGCAGAGCTCCCATGCTTCCAGCCAAGGGCTGGGCACCACCACCAGCAGCACGGTGGCCTCTACCGTGGTGTCCCTCTCAGCCTCCACCCCCAGGGGCCCTGCCTCTGCTGGGCACGCGGCAAGAACTCAGAAGACCACCAGCCTACCAATCCCTGGGGCAGTCGGTGCGGGCGCATCCTCGAGCACATCTGCAGGCTTGGCTGCCAGGCCAGCCTCTGACAGCGGGGTGATCCCCATGGACACCACCCCAGCTCCCTAGCTCTCCTCTCTGAGGCTGCATAGAGAACAGGAGGTTGGAAATGAAGGCACGGTGCAGCCTATTAAGAAGGAGGAATCCTTGTGGGCTTTCTGGGAAAGGAGGAAGCTGGGAGCTGGAGAAACCAAGGAAGAGGAGCACAAACGGTAAGGATCTGCGTCCCTGTGATGGCCGACTTTCTCCTCTTACATTATGTCATGTTGTATGACTTGAGGGGACAAAAAAGTAGAGCACAGTCTCCCAGGTGCTGATGCCAAAGGTGCCCCTTGGGTTTGGCAGCCGGGCCGGGACCCCTGCTCCCCGCAGTGGCCTTCAGCCTGACGGCCTCCTCCCCTCTTCAGCACTGCAGTTCCTGACTTCTGGTCAGAGGCGGATTAAGGCGGGTGGAGGCCCCGGACGGGGAAGTAGATATTGGTTGGGCCCCTTAAAAACAAGGAGAGAGCCAGGGAAAAGAAAAATCCGCATTTCCCATATTTTATGCAGCGTAGTAATGAAAGCAAACTTGGTGTCATTAGAGGAAAGTGTCAAGTTGGGGTTTTGCGGGGCCCTTCAGAAGTCGGGGCCCAGGGTGCGCGCCCGCTGCGCCCACCCTTCAATCCGCCTCTGCTTCTGGTAGGGCTGCAGGGCCCCAATTACTCGTTTAGAATTGATATTTTAGAAGAACTCAGAATGATTCATTTAAGATTCATTCCTGTTTAAATCAGCAGTGTGTTACTTTTTCTTGTTGACCTGTATTTCGTCGCATGGCTGTACCACAGTTTGTTTATTCACGTGCCATGAAAGGTCTGACAAGTGTCAACGTTTGTTTTTTATGCCAACTCTTCTAATAGGTAACCACTGGTATCTCCTTGGGGTATGGATTTGTGGTTTCCTAGTGATGAATGAGGATTTTCTTTTCCTGTGCTGATTAGCATGCACAGGTTTGCTTTGGGGCAGAATCTTCAGACGTCTTTCTCACTTAAATGGGCGGTTTTTGTCTTGTTGTTGTTTTAATTGAAAGGTTTTTCACATATTCTGGGCACATATTTATCACAAGTGGGAGCCCTTTAATTTTGTTGTTTTTCGACTTTGCTTTGGCTATTTTGGGCTCCTTGCAATTCCATGTGAATTGGATGACCAGCTTTTCTATTTATGTAAAAAGGGGGATGACATTGTGATTGAAATCGCATCGAACGTGTCCTCATTTAGATAGTATTGCTATCTCGATCGTTTGTCTTCTGACCCATGAACACGGAATACCGTTCTACATATTTGGACATTTTAAATTGATTTCCTGCATTCTTTATAGTTTTCAATGTACAAGACTTTCATCTCCTTGGTTAAGCTTATTTCCAGTATTTAGTTCTTTGAGATGCCATTGAAATGGAATTGCTCTTTAATTTTCTTCATGGATTGTCACTGCTGGTGTATAGAAACACACAGATTTTTGTATGTTGATGTTATGACCTGCAAATTTGCTCATTTCATTTGTTGTTGCCACAGGTAGATCTCTGGTAGATTCTTTGAAAGATTATATATATATATATATATATATATATTAACATATATATATATATTGACATATATATATATTGACATATATATATATTGACATATATATATATATATATAGATATAGGTATAGATATATGGAATCATACCATCAGTGATATAATTTTACTTCTTCCTTTCCGATTTGGATGCCTTTTGTTTCTCTTCCCTGTCTACTTGCTCTGGCTAGAAGTTCAGTGTAGTAATGAATAGCAGTGGTGAAAATAGGACCCTTGTTTTGTTCCTGATCCTGGTGGGAAAGCTTTCAGCCCTTCAATATTGATTTTGTTGTTTTCTGTGGGGTTTTCATAGGTCACCTTTATTATGTTGAGGAAGTTCCTGTCTGTTCATGGTTTCCTCAGTGTTTTGTTTTGTTTGTGTTTTTTAATCTACTTATGGTTTTCTCACTTTTATTTTTTCAATCATGAAAGAGCATTAGATTTTGTGAAATGCCTTTTCTGTGTCTATTGAGGTGGTCAGTAATTAATTTCATTCCATTAGTGTCTATTGTATGGATTGATTTTCTCATACTGACCTTCTTGCATTCCTAGGATAAGTCCTACTTGCTCACGGTGTATAAACCTTGGTACATGCTTCAGATTCAGTTTGTTAGTATCTTGTTGAGAAGTTTTTCATCTATGCTCATTAAAATTTATCCTGGCCGTTATAAGTTGGGGGGGGCGTGTCTTTATCTGGCCTTGGTAGGAAAAAGAACTGGTGATCTCATCGAATGAGTTAGGAAGAGTTCCCTTCTTTTCTGTTTTGGAAGAATTTGAAAGATGTCAAGGTTACTTCTTCTTCAGTGTTTAATAGTGTTCTGCAAGTCTTTTATTCTTTCTTTCTTTTTTTTTCTATCCTCCCTTGATGATTGTTTTACTGCTTTTTAGAGAAAGACAGGAAGGGAGAGAGAGGGAGAAGCATCCATTGGTTGACATTTTGTACGTGCATTGACCAAGAAATGGACCCACAACCTAGGTGTGTGCCTTGACCAGGAATCAAACTCATGACCTTTCAGTTATGGGATGATGCTCCAGCCAACTGAGCCACCGCAGCCAGAGTTCAAGTTTTTTTGTTTTGTTTTGTTTTGTTTTGTTTTGTTTTTGTTTCTTAGTGTAGGTGTTTACTGGCGCACATTATTTCTCACAAGTGCTTTTTCTTCATCCCATTAGTTTAGGTATGCTGTGTCTTAATTTTTTGTGGTCTCTAAGCTCTTCCAGTGTATTTCAAACAGTTGTTTAAAGTCTTTGACTAGTCTGTTTCCTGAACTTTCTCAGGAATTGTTTCAGTCAGTATATTTATTCCTGAATGGGCCATAGTTTTTAAATTTGCTAATGCCTTGTGATTTTCTTCTTGAAAATGGCGTGTCTTACTCTTATGCTGTAACTTTGGAAGTCAGATCTTCCCCTTGTCCAGGGTTTGACTTATTTTTTTGTGATGGTCGAAGGTTATAGTAGTCCATTTTTCAGGGGTTTACTGAACTCTTTTTACAGAGGATGTATTTGTTGCTATGCGTGGTCACTGAAGACTGCTCCTCAGCGTATGTTCGGGTAGTGTTTGGACAGAGATCTCCTTGAATACCAGGAGCCAGAAAACAGAGAGTAAACCTTTTCTCAGTCTTTGAAGATTGGCTGTTAGGGCTGTCCCTCAGCACTCAGCGGGGTTTGTACTGAGCCCAGGGACCAGCCCAAAGTGAAAGCTTATTTCTTGAAAGGTAATTTTTGAGCAAGCGTCTTACCCGAGACATGCATGTGGCTTTCTAAATTCCCCAAATATATGGGTGATTTTGAGTGCTCTAATTTCCCAATAAAAGCTCTCTCCCCAATTTCCGCCCATAGGCATTTTGCCACCTGTGGTATTATGCCTCCACCAGAATCTTTTGGTCCAGGCAGCTATGGGTTGTTGGCCAGCTTAACGGCTTCAAGCAATGCCCGTAGCTTTTCCAGCCTTCAGGGAGCTCTCAGACGGCTTTAGAACAGACCTGCCTACACGATCATTAGCAAAGAGGTCTTGCTGTGCTTTCTCCAGACCTGAGGACCAGGATCCCACCCTGGGAACTGGGGGATGCAGTTTCTGATAATGTCTCCATTCCTATATCTACAAAATTAGCTGGTTGAGGAATGTGCCTGTCAGCTTTCGCTCTTCATTTGTACCCCAACCACTCCACAGGAAATATTAGGACCTCAGTTCTCCAACGGTTTCTACCTTCGCGTTTCTCCTTCTCCGTTCTTTCGTTTCACTCATTTTGGAAACAGTTACCTCACTAAGTCAGTGTAACATGAAAAGCATAATGTAATGATCTCTAAATGGTACAGAGCCCTTTGTTTCTGGACGGCTCTTTATAGATGTAAACTCTCAGCATCAGAGTTGTTTTGCAACGAGTTAAGCATCAGTGTCAGTAGTCCTTTGACCTGAGTGATTAGATGCCTCTAGAATCTGTAAATATGACACAAATGACTGCGTTTTCCCGAAGGCGGCGGCACTGGCTGTAAGTGATGATGGAGAAACCAGCGATGTGCCCAGCCCATCAGAGGAAATAGTGTGGGGAAGGCCAGGGGAGGGGGAGCGAGGGCTGGGTGCAGGTGGGCCAGGCTGGGGACCACGCCCCCGTGGTCAACAGTGTCAGAAGTAAAAGCCAAAGGCAATGGAAAGCTGAAGGCCTTTTTCTCATTAGCACGGCTCTCAGATAGTCAGTGCCAGAGCAGTGAAAAGGACAATACACGAAACCCTCAGGATTTGAAAACAAACAGACTCTCCTGAGGAATGTAAAAGAGGGAGTGGGCCTTGTGAGGGAAGAGAACATGCAGACCGGCGACAGGTAACCGAGGGTCTCTAACTGACAAGAGGTACAGATGTGCACTGACTGTGTATATACACATCCATAGAACCCAGGGCATGGAATTAGGCCTTGGTCCTAAGCTCATTGTAGACTCTACGGGTGTTATCTCTTTGTTGTGTTTTGCTTTTCTGATTTGTTGGTATGGGAGATGAAATGGGATAGGTGTTGGAATTCAATATGAAAGAGTCATAATTAATATAACTCTGTTAAGCAACATAATTGATAGGATGAAGTCTTTTATTCAGGCCTGCCTTTGGTCTGTTTATTTTAGTGTAAGTAGGGAATAAAGTGAACTAAATGCCTCAGGTAGTCTACTTCGTCTTGGGTTGCCTAGGAAAGCTTTTGAAATGCACAAACTTGGTTTGTAAAGACTTTCATTTATTTTTAGAGCGAGACGAAGGGAAGGAGAAAGGGAGAGAAACATCTACCGTTGCCTCTGGAATGCAGTCCCCGGGGTTGCGAGCCAGGCCTTTTCTGCCACCACGGTACCCGGATGCACCGCGCGCGCCCCCGGGGACCTCCGCCCCGCGCCCCGCGCCCTCACAGAGCCCGCGGTCCCTGCCGCCCAGCCATCGCGGGCCCATGGACGGGGCCTCCTCGGCCCTCTGCCTCCCTGCACTCTGCCCGCCACCAGTGCCCCCGACGCCGCGCGGCGGCAGCAAATGGTACCGGAGCCTCACGCACTCCTGGGGCGGGCAGCCGGGTGGGCGGGCGCAGGGATGGAGAAAGCCAGCGGGGCAGCGCGGGGCCGGGATGGGCGGCCCTGTCGGCCAATGGCAGCCCAGAGCTTCAGGTAGCAAAGCCCTCGGCCAATGGAAGCCAGGGGTGGGGGCAAAGGGCAGGTCACTTGTGTGAGCAAGGAAGGTGGGGCGTGGGGATGGGACCTTCGGGTTGGGTGGGCTGGTGTTGCAGCCAGCAGGGTACTTACAGCTGCGGGGGCGGTGGCGGCGGCGGTGTGTGACAGCGGCCGGAGCGGGAGCGGCGGCGACGGCGGTGGTCCCAGTGGCGGCGGAGGTAGGAGAGGCCGTCGGAGGGTCAGCGGGAGAGGCGGCGGTGGGACCGGGGGCGGCGGCGGGACCCGGCGGGGGCGGCGGTGGGACCCGGTGGGACCTGGCGGCGACGGCGGTGGTCCCAGTGGCGGCGGAGGTAGGAGAGGCCGTCGGAGGGTCGGCGGGAGCGGGGGGTCGGCGGTAGGAACTGCGGCGGCGGCGGTGGGACCCGGCGGGGGCGGCGGTTGGACCCGGCTGCGGCGGCGGTGGGATCCGGCTGCGGCGGCGGTGGGACCCGGGGCGGCGGTGGACCCGGCGGCGGCGGCGGCGGCGGCGGGACCCGGGGGGCGGCGGTGGACCCGGCGGCGGCGGCGGCGGCGGTTTGACCCGGGGGGCGGCGGTGGACCCGGCGGCGGCGGCGGCGGCGGCGGCGGCGGGACCCGGGGGGCGGCGGTGGACCCGGCGGCGGCGGCGGCGGTTGGACCCGGCTGCGGCGGCGGTGGGACCCGGCTGCGGCGGCGGTGGGACCCGGGGCGGCGGTGGGACCCGTGAGCGGGGGCGGTCGGCCCCGGGCAGCGGCGGTGGGACCCGGGGATGGCGCTGGCGGGAGCGGTGGCAGCGGCCGGAGCGGTGGAGGAGGCGGCGGCGGTGGAGGAGGCGGCGGCGGTGGAGGCGGCGGCGGAGGAGACGGACGAGGCGGCGGAGACGGACGAGGTGGCGGCGGCGGCGGTCCCAGTGGCGGCGGAGGTAGGAGAGGCCGTCGGAGGGGCGGCGGTGCGACCGGGGGCGGCGGCGGCGGTGGGACCCGGGGGGCGGCGGTGGACCCGGCGGCGGCGGCGGCGGCGGCGGGACCCGGGGGGCGGCGGTGGACCCGGCGGCGGCGGCGGCGGCGGTGGAACCTGGGGGGCGGCGGTTGGACCCGGGGGGCGGCGGTGAGACCCGGGGGCGGTGGTGGCCGGAGCAGTGGCGGCGGCGGAGGTGATATCGGTCGGTGGCAGTGGCCGGAGCGGTGGACCCGGCGGCGGCGGCGGCGGCGGTTGGACCCGGGGGGCGGCGGTGGGACCCGGGGGGCGGCGGCGGCGGCGGCGGGACCAGGGGGGCGGCGGTGGACCCGGCGGCGGGACCCGGGGCGCGGCGGTGGACCCGGCGGCGGCGGCGGCGGCGGCGGCGGGACCCGGGGGGCGGCGGTGGACCCGGCGGCGGCGGCGGCGGCGGCGGCGGCGTGACCCGGGGCGCGGCGGTGGACCCGGCGGCGGCGGCGGCGGCGGTTGGACCGGGGGGCGGCGGTGGACCCCGCGGCGGCGGCGGCGGCGGCGGTTGGACCCGGGGGGCGGCGGTGGACCCGGCGGCGGCGGCGGCGGCGGTGGGACCTGGGGGGCGGCGGTTGGACCCGGGGGGCGGCGGTGGGACCCGGGTGCGGTGGTGGCCGGAGCAGTGGCGGCGGCGGCGGAGGTCCCAGTGGCGGCTGAGGTAGGAGAGGCCGTCGGAGGGTGGGCGGGAGCGGGGGTTGAGGTGGGGTCGCGGAGGGACCCGGGGGGGTGGCGGCGGCGGGAGCTGGGGCGGCGGTGGAAGTGCTATCAGCCACCGCCCCTCCCGCCGCCGCCGCTCTGGGCCCTCCCGCCGATACACCTCCGCCGCCGTCCCCACTTCTGTCAAAGACTCTGCCGCTGATCCGACAGGCGGGGCCACCGACCCTGCACCGGCCGCCCCCGGCTCTCCGTCGGCCTCTCCTACCTCCTCTGCCACTGGGACCCCCGCCACCGCTACCACTCCAGCCGCTGCCACGCACCGCTCCTGCCGCCCCCGCTCCAGCCGCCGCCGGCCCGGTCCCAGCGGCAGCAGAGGTAGGAGAGCCGTCGGAGAGCCATCGGAGAGCCAGCGGTGGCCGGTGTAGGGTCGGTGGCCCCGCCTGTCGGATCAGCGGCGGAGTCTTTGACAGAAGCCACGTTCGCATGCGCCTACCCGTGCCCCAGCCGGAGATGGAGAAGCTGCAAGCAAAGTAATACACACCGACGGGAGCAGAAGACCTCAGCCGGTCAGAAGGATTGAGGTACTTTGTGATGCTTCTATGATCTTAGCAAACTTTTATGCCACCGAGTGAAACCTGCTTCATTGCCCTAGGAGTCTTTTGTATAGTCCCGATAATGAGTGAGACATCCTTTGACCTGAGTGATTAGATGCCTCTAGAATCTGTAAATATGACATAAATGACTGTGTTTTCCCGAAGGCGGTGGCACTGGCTGTAAGTGATGATGGAGAAAGCAGCGGTGGGCCCAGTTCATCACAGGAAATAGTGTGGGGAAGGCCAGGGGAGGGGGAGCGAGGGCTGGGTGCAGGTGGGCCAGGCTGGGGATCATGGGGGACATCTGGAATGCAGCCCGCCTGGGGACTGAACCTGACCGCGAATCCAATGGATGACCTTTCACTTTGCCGGACGATGCCCAGCCGACTCGCGGCACCGGTTCATCAGGGCTGCGCAAACTCATTTCAAGACAAAAAGTAAAACAATAAACACAACAAATAACATCAAAAAAAGTAAGTTCTCAGATATCTCGCAAGTAGCTCCTGCTCTAACCTAGTAGTCAGGATGTCCCCTGTTCCTGCTGTTTCCAGCCGGCGCGGCTCCAGCCCTCATATTCGGCCAGGCAAGACCTTGCAAATACCTGATCCCGGCCAAGCGAGCTGGCCTTCCTTTTGGAACTTCAGCTTTCACCGTGCCCTACAGTCCAGCCCCAAAAGGTGCACAGCGCCGGGACTGAGACACCCTGCTCCAGCTTAATCGGCCTCTCTTCCCGCGTTGTCTTCTCTCAGCCACTTCTGTTCTAACAGGTAAGACCGCAGTATGTTTTTCAAATCACTTCCTTCTTGATTTTAGAGTTTGCATATGTGATTCCTAACACAAGTCCTTGGGTTGGAAATACTTTGTGTTGTTTCTCTACTCCAACCCAAGAAGACCATAGAGTCTCTTTATAATTGAGGCCTTCATTCCTTTTTATTAGTCGATTAGTAAAAGAGTCCTTCCTTTGGTGGTGAAACTGGTTTGGATCTCTGAAATCTAAAGCCATGTCAGTGCTCAACTTGAAATCACATAGGGGCCCTGAACTTGTGGACAAACCACTTATATTCACAGTCGGTCCCGCCACACTTTTTAATGGGCCTGGAGGACACTCAGAACCGCATAAACAGACACCAGATTTTGGTACTGCTGATTCAGTGCATTAAACATGTAATGCTCAATACATTGTACAGTCTCAGCCCGAAGACCTGCTGGGAAACGGAGTAAAGCCATCAGTAAAAAAGTGTTCTTAACTTTATAATGCTGGAGGATCCTGCAACGTCCCTCATACCTAGCATTGAGTCTTCAGTTTTTATTAAGACCTGTGTGGTAAGCACTTGCTAAGATACGTTTTAAAAAACGTTGGTGCTTATAAACAGCAGAGGCAGTTAGCTGTTCGGAATTGTCAAGGTCATCAATCCCTCACGACCTCCCTTACTAAAACTTGTGATGTAAAGCCACTTGCTCTGGCCATACCAGTTATTTTGGTATTAAAATGTTTCTCCATGTATAACTTAAGATGCCAACCACGGCACGAGGTCTTGTGTTTTGAGAAGCTTTCAATAAGTTAGACCTTTTTCTCTTCTCTCAAAGTTGGAACTAATTGCGGGGAAAAAAAGGAAAAAAAAAAAAAAAACCACAGAAGAGCCTTGGGAATGGGAATAGGATAGAGAGCAAAATGTCAGGTTGCTGCTATTAAAGCTCTTGGAGAACAAGACTCGGGAGTGAGGTCAGCAGGGTTGCCAGTGCTGTGAAAGTCACAGCCAGCCTCGCCTAGCGTCGTGCGTGAGAATTGGGCCTGCAATGTAAACGCCCTCACCCAGCACAGGGAGAGAGAAGGAGGAAAGTGACTAGTGCTTTTCTCCTTTTAATAGATCAGTTTCACCGCATGAGGAAACACGAGTCAAGGGATGTCACTGCCCCCAACCGTGGCCCGGGAAGGAATTCATTCAGAATGGGGTGAGAAGCCCGGAGCCTCGTACACTGTAGGTCCCTCCACAAGAAACAAGAAGCTTGTGCGCGCGCAGTAAGTGTGTCCCTCCCCCAGTCAACTACCACGTGACCGGCCTCTGCTAGTTTTATAACACGGTTCCTACTGTTACTAAATACGTCAGCAAGGTGCACTTTGTTCTTCGAACACGTATGTTCTCCTTTCTAGGTCCTCCCGTATGATCCTGTGTTTGACTGGACCATGAACCCTTCGAAAGCTTTGTATTCACAGCAGGGGCTGGGGATGAAACTGAGCTCCACTTCACTCTGAATGCGGACGACCAGGAACGCAAACAGTCTCCAGTGAGCAGTATTTTAGGAAGAGCCTTCAGTTGTTCAGATTTCCCTATTCCCGAGGCCCTTTGAAATGATCTGCCTCATTAACGCCTTTGTGTTCTTGTCATTAGTGAGACTGGCCAGAGTTTCAACAAAGTTCCTGAGGATCTCTTGATGAGAATACAAGAGAAGCTCAAAGGAGTGGAGGAAGGAGCTGTGCTCAGTGTGGGTGGACGAGCCAATTTACTCCTACAACAGGCCATGGACCCCCAAGACCTCCGCCGACCTTTCCCAGGGTGGAAAACTTGCGTGTGATACTCAGCATATGAATGACTGTTGAATTCAACCTTCGGAAATAATATGCTGGCCTTTCTCTCTAACCCACGCACATACGTTGAATATATGGTATTACTCCTTAACTAAGCAAACTAGCGACTGTGTTTTTTTAAAAAAAATGTGAACTTCTCACTTTGGTCACTTAGACATGCTTTGAGGGTCTCAAGGAACATCTCTTGTTGCGCCCTTCAGACATAATTGTCATTCATGCTCCGTTTCTTGGCTAAACAGCTATTTGTTTTTCTTCTCAAGTACACACTATCATTTTCAGCAGAATCTCTAACTTGACGCTTTGGCTGAAACAGAGGCAGCAGGAAAGCAAGAGCGTCACTGGCAGCTTTTGCTCTAGGATGAGTACAACAAATGTCCTGCTGGTTTTGAGGTGGCCTTTCCTTACAATCTGTTTCCCAGATTTTACGTGTGAATGAAAGATATTTAATATTCATATGTAAAAGGAAGAAAGCCCCTTCAAAATAGTAACCATCTCTATATATCATGGTCAAAGTACCTTAAAAATAAGCAATGTTGAAAGCAAGTTAGTGTTTAAGAAGTATGTTTGGATTTTCAATAGCAAAATCATGCAAGGTTACTGAATAAAGAGTTGTTATGGTGTGGAGAACACATTTCAAAGACACAGATAGTATGGTTACTAGTTTTAAAAAATGTATATTGGACCTACTCATTCTTTTCTCTTTATCTTTTAAGCTCTCTGTGTTTCCTATTACTTCTCTTTGGGTGATGCCTTTTTCTCTGTTTTCTAGTTCATGAATTAGCTTGTCAGCTGTTCATATAACCTCCTAAAATTATTCATTGGGTTGCTGTTAATTTCTAGCTGCGTATCATTCTTCAGATCTGCCTGTTGTTTCAGGGTGTCTAGTTGTTCTCTTAACTTCTCAGTTCCTTTTACGTCAGTGGTCACTTTATACATGCTCACTTTATAGTGTCTCTAATAGTTCTATTAAGACAATTTCCTGTTGTCTGTATGTGTTGATTCTCATATCTGGTAGACTGTTTACGCAGGTATTTTGTAGTTTTGAAAGAGGAGCTCATTTTCAGCAGGGCTTTGTCTGTACTACTCTTGAGTGACGTGTTAAGAATAGTGCCTTCTGGATAAGTTTTGTGTCTCCTTATGTCCTGTTCCCAGGGCTGTTACCGACAAAGGACCGCTCTTATTTTAATTTCTCAGCTTCAGAGTTTCCAGACCTCAAGAGGAATGTGGAGACCCCCCAGGCCAGGACAGACACTTTTCCTCATCACCTGCCTGTCCTAGTGGCAGAGTGTTCTCTTGACTTCCCTTTCACTGAGGGGTCATTCGCGACTTGCCTCCTGTTTATGGAGGGCTTCGGGGAGGGGGGGCATTTAATTCCCACCTGCTGCCTTTTGCAAGGCCAAGGTTACATGAGTTCCCTTATAGCTTGTTCAAGCTGAAACCCACAGGTTGGTGATGAGATGGGCAAATTGTGCCAGGCCAGCTAGGAGAGCTAGAATGTCAGCTCACAGCTTATGTCTACTTTTCAGTTTCCTTCCATTTTGGCCCTCAGGATGTCCCCTTACTTTCTTGTGAGTTCTCCTCTTCATGTAATACATTGTTTCTTACATCTTCTTCAGCATTTCTGTGTTTTGTTGCAGAGGAAGAGTTGAGCTATCAAGTTTGCTCCACAGCTAGAAATGGGACACTTTCCTGTCTCCATACTGTCATCAGATAACAAGTAAAACTACTGACTTAGCTATTGGTGAATAGAATTCCTCTTCCACCCTGAGGAAGATGTTCATTTCTGCTGCAGAGATTAAGAAACGGGTGGTTGAACTTTCCTCGTATTGTTTAGGTAACCAGTTTATGTAAATAGTTGTTTCTCTTTTGAAGGGTTAGCGTTTCTGTCTCTTGCCAATAGCAAGCACTTACTCAGCTCTTAGCTCCCCATCTTCCTCCCCCTCCTCAAACAATCTCTAGCACTTTGTAGATTATAAATTTCTTGGTTTGGTTTCTGGAGAACTGTTCTTAGTATAATTTTTCCTTTCAACTTGTAAACTCATCTTGGTGTATCTTCTTCTGATAGGCTGACTTCACTCGTAATAAAACTACCATTATATACCAAAGATTAGTGAATCAAAGGAATGTATTCAACTTAGAATGTCTTTAGTTAAGAAAGCTTTGAAATCTTCATGAATGAATAAAAAGTGATCAGTTAGATGACAGTATAGGTAAATGAATTTGTAACTAATTCTTGCTAGTAGATGTATCCAAAGAGCTTTGAATAAAATCATGAACCCGCTCTTCAGCCTTGAATGGTGTACAATGAGACTTCTGTCCCATTCAAATATTCTTACTAATGGCTTTGAAAAGTTTACCTAATATACAGATAACAAACGTAGGGAATTACAGGTAAGGAAATTAGAATTCTAAAAGATTTTGACAAGTTGGAACACTTGTCTGGAAATAAATAGGATAGGAATTTATCGAGAACAGATGAGTAGTGCTTAGGTTTGTAAAACATTAATTATAGAATATTTGTTGTATGCGAGTACCTGATGTGCATTATATGCAGCATCTTTTGCAAGATTAGCGGCGTTATTTCAGTTTACACCTGGGGAAAGTAAAACTTGGAAAACTAAAGTAAGGATATTAAGGCCACAATATAGTAAATCGATCATACAAGTCCATGAGGTATCCCTAACTTGAAAAGCTAAAAATTTAGATATGGGCTAAAGGAAATAATCGCAAAGAGAAAAAACTTTGGACTTGTTAAAGACTTAAGTAAGCTAGGTTTAAGAAATGTAAAACCTGTTATACTGGCTTGAAATAATAGATATGTGCTGTTTGGAATATTTTAATTGCACCTTAATGAAGTGATATGTTTTGTAGTGATGTCTTTAAGTACTATTGTGTGTATTTCTTTACTATTCTGTGACCTGTTTTTGAATAAATATTTCTAAAACATATGCTAAGACTCGTTCACGTTATTCAAGTGTGTGCGTGTTCTGTGTGCCAGGCACGGTGCTGGTTCCCAGGGCAACAGCAGTGAAGCGGGGCAGGCACAGGCAGCCCTTACGCGACTCCGTCGGGGTCAGACCTGCAACTCAGCGTGCCGTGTGAGCTGGGAAGCCTGCTACTCAGAACCGGCCCGGTGCGCTGCGTCTCGGATAGTCTGAACTGTCTGCTCGTTCTCCTTAACTGTCCCACGACAGAAAGGCAAATGAATGTTCTTTGGACCTAGAGAGTGACCTAGTTGACATTTCCAGTGTCTAAAAGATACGTGTTGGAATGTGACAGATACCAAGATCCCGTCATCTCAAATGTGAAGTTTGTATGCCGCACGTTCCTTTTTTCAGAAAAATTGAGTTTATTGGGATGACATTGGTTAATGAAACCACACAGGTTTCATAATACGTCGTCTGCACTGCTTGTTCTGTGCTCACCATGGAAGTCAGGACTCCTCTCACCCCCGTGGGTCCCCTCTTGCCCTCCTCCGCCTCCCCACCCCCCTTGCCCTCCGGCATCACCATTCTGTTGTCTGTGCCCTTCTGTTTGTTTGTTCTTGCTTAATTAATCCCTTCTCCTTTTTAACCCAGCCTCCCAACCTGCCTCCCTCCTGAGTTCTCAGTCCGTTCTCTGTATCTATGAGTCTGTTTCTATTTCGTCTGCTTTGTTCATTAGAGCCCACATATCAGTGGCATCATATGGTATTTGTCTTTAATGACTGGCTTATTTCACTCAGCATAATACCCTCCAGGTCCATCCATGCTGTCACAGTAGGTAAGATTTCCTTTTTTTCCCTTTCTTCATTTCTTTCTTTCTTTCTCTCTTTCACTCTTTCTCTTTCTTTCTCTCTCTCTGTCTCTCTCTCTCTCTTTCTTTCTTTCTTTCTTTTCTTTCTACAGCCAAGTAGTATTCCATTGTATAAACGTACTACTTGCTTTTTATCCACTCATCTATTGATGGGCATGTGGGCTGCTTCCGAATCTTGGTTATTGTAAATAATTTGCATTTTGGGTTTCTTTGGATACAGTCTCAGAAGTGAAAGCACGGGGTCATAAGGCAGTTTCATGTATAATTTTTTGAAAGACTGCACACTGTTTTCCATAGCGGCTGCCCCAGTCTGCATCCCCGCCAGCAGTGCCCGAAAATTCCCTTTTCTCCGCATCGTCATCAGCACTCGTTTGCTGATTTAGTGATGGTAGTCATTCTGACAGGTGTGAGGTGATAGCTCGTGGTTTTAACTTGCATTTTTCTGATGATTAGTGACAATGACCATCTTTCCATACGTCTTTGGCCATCCGTATGTCCTCTTTGGAGAAGTGTCTGTTCAGGTCGGTGCCAGCCATTGCTGGTTTCTGGAGATTTCCATTGGTCGTTTGGTGCCCACTTCCTTAGTTCTCTTTCTGGGTCCGGATTTGATGAGGGTTTTCTAATCCAGTGGTGTTATCCAGAGAAAACCAGGTCTCAAGTTTGCTGCTCAGGCTAGGACTTAAAATCGTGTGCATCTGCTGGTCTCCCAGAATTGTCTGTAAAGTCACCTTCAGAACTTTGACTATGTTCTTGGGTGAATATTTTCTTTCCGCCACAAAGAACATACAACCTTCTGGTAAGTTTCAGTGGCGAAAAGAGGGAGCTGCACTCTCCTATATTTTGTCACTAGCAGATTTCCATCATTGAAGATATGCCGGCTGTCCTGCAGAGATCCCAGGGAGCAGAAGCTGCCGGGTCCCCATTTTGGACCATCCAGAGGGAAGCTTCAGGGTTTTGGGTCCCTCAGCTGGAATACCTGACTCGTGACACAGTACTTGGAGGGTTGGAAAGGACTTTTCTGACCATCTGTGTTAACCCCTCCCTCTTCCCACCACACACACAAGGGGCCAGGGGGCCTGAGAGGGAAGTCGCCAGCCCCAGGAGCACCCCCAGGAAACATGGAGCCCCAAGTAAAGCACTCATTTCCTGTCTCCTGAGAAGAGCTCTTCCCATCACATCCTACTGATCTCTGTGGGAGTAGGCCGACCACAGACCAGGACAGAATGAGAAGTCACATGGAGCTCCAAGAAGTCAGGATCAGCCCTCATGAATTTGTCACATGAAGAAGTCCCCAACTTGAGGTCTCACACTGAGACCAAGCGTATGGGATTTCAGGCAGGTAAACGTCTTCCTCTTCACTTAGCAAGCCGTGTGTGCGAGCAGGGGGCTGGGGGCCCAGTGTCCTGTCCCGTGTGTAAGAACAGAGTCACTCAGAAAACCATCATGACGCAGCGAGCAGAAGAAGTTTATTGAGGGAACTAGCAAGCAGGAAGGAAGCCGTGCCGCGAATGGCCCGTCTCCGGGGTCCTAGGGAAGGAGGGGCTGTTTTACAGGGGGAAGAGAAAAGAAACTATTGGATTTAGTTGTTTATCTTGCAGCTGTAAGCACGACGGGCCGATCAACGCCCAACGGGGCTCGGCCTGATGCACCCCGCTATCACAGGAAGCTCCCAGACAGCTGCAGGCGGGCGGGGGGAGGGCGAAGCACATGGGATCCGAGGCTGTCACCATGAAATTGGTCCAGGTTGGTGCTTCAGGTTTTCTGTGGACCAAACTGGCCAGCCTGCCTGCTGCAGAACAGGACTTTGTGCCTGAGTCAGAGACGCCGCCGAACAGGGTGGCTGGACACTGTGGTGCCCAGAGCCCCCAGGATGGAAGTGTTCGGTCCCGCTCTGGAGCAGGGCTGCTTGTTGGTCGCTCACAGCCGAGTCCTTCTCTAGGAACCCCCTGCTAATCAACAGCGCCACCTCACTCATGCTCATGCTCCTTCCGGGGGCCCATCTGCATCCCTAACAGAGCCAATGGGGCCCAACTGTGGGGCCAACCCAGTGCCACCAGAGCCCCCTGCAGGGCTGGCCGAGGCCTTTGTTACAACTACACTGCACCTCGACTTCTTCTGCACTTGGTCTTGCTCCCCTCCCTCTGTCCCTGTCACACCCACCTCCCCACCGGGGGCTGAGGTCCTGGATCCTTGGTCCTTTTGCCCTTGACTGACTATATAAGCTCCTCCACGTTCCGATGGCTCTCCCAGGAGAATGCTTTTCCGGTTTGAGATTCTACCTCTTTGTAGCTTCTTCCAACTCGTTCTACTTCTCAGAGGCACCCAGGCCCAAGCTCTGTTCTTTCACGAGCCTTTACCTGTAGGAAGTGATTGCACGAATCATTAAGATGTAGCTCCCGTTCCTCTAACATTCCTCACGCGGCTGAGCTTGGAGTTTGCCTGCCATCTGGTGCCGGCACTCTCGATGTCTCCAAGCACGAGGCTTCCTTCTCTCCTCTGTGCTCCAGCCTCACCAGCCTTCAGCCTCCACCAGGGCCCCAGCTGCCCCAGGGCCTCTGCTCAGAACCACCTTTAAATGTCACTTTCAAGCGCGGGCCACATTTTTTAGATTGTGTGAATACCATGCAACACTTATTTCCCTTCCTGCAAGTGCCTTGGGGACAGGGCCTGGGATGGCCAGTTAGTCACAAGCTAAGTGGGACAGTCATTTATTCAATGAATACTGAGGACCAGGCACTATGTTCAGTGCTGTGAAAAGACTAGCCCTGGCCCCCTTTGTAGATGTCATTCTTTTATTGATGCAGCCCAACACAACAGCTTGTCCTCCATGTTGTCCTCTGTTTCTGGTTCATGGGGACACCCTGCCTGAGCATGGCCAGTGTTAGGGCACAGAAGAGCACAGAAAAGCATGCACTGGCCCTCAGAATTCTGCCCAGAAATTATACATACAGTTTCCTATTTTTACAAATTGAAGTATATTTGACCCATTCTCTGGTGATTTCCCCACTTTGAGTGTACAGTGGGCACACTTGACAACTGGCAGGATCCCCACATTAACTCTTTGATGCATTGCATGAGGGCTACTGTGACTGGAAGAATATGTGGGAAGTCTCTGGTGTTACGGCTACATAGGCGAGATTGAACACTCTGAAGCGGTGTATAAAGTTAAGCAAAGGATTTTAATAATGGCCAGGAGTTGGGCAGACCCTGAGCAGGTCTCTAACATGCTCCAACCTACAATGGAGTCTAAACGCTGGGTTTTTATACTGGTGCAGTCTCTTTGTTTCTTCTTTGGCGGGAAACAGCCTTAGGAAAAGGGGGCTGGGCTGAACTGCAGGAATGTCTTGGCAGTAACAGGAACAGAAATTCGCAAGGCTAAAGGTTATCTTCGACAGCAACACAGCTCTTCGGCCAGGGACGAACTCCCTGTGAGGCAATTTATTTTCAAAGGGCTAGACATTCTGCAAAGCACAACCTTCACAAATGTTATAAACCAGACACAAGCAAGCAAATGGGAGGTGATAGAGGCTGAAGTCCTTTTAGCTTGTAAATCACTAATTGCTATAACACTCCTTCTTACATTCCTTTTTCCAAGGCCTTTTAGCAAGTCCTTGCTACTTCTTACAAAGAACATTTAAAGCCCTTACATACTTACATATTGAAACTTTTTACAGGGAATATGTGGTGCCCCTACATAATCCCCCCTCTAGTCCCTGGACTAAACCTATTAGGTACGTCTAGGGACTATAAGTAGGGTTTTTAAACCCTGGTTTTCAGGAGGGGCTTAGTAGCAAGGATAAGGAGTTGGGTATTTATAATGCTAGCTTTCAGGAGCTGCAAGGAAGAAATTAAGTTTTCAGAAACAAATGATAATGAGTATACAACATCCCAAAACTAAACGGGACACAGCAAAAGCAGTTTTGAGAGGAAAGTCCATAGCAATACAGGCCTACCCAAAGAGGATAGAAGAACTCCACACAAAAATTTAACCCCACAGCTACAAAAACTAGAAAAACAATAATAAACAAAGCCCAGAGCAAGCAGAAGGAAGGAAATTATTAAGGTTAGAGCAGAATTAAATGACACTGAGACTAAACAAACAACTTAAAAGATTAACAAAAGCAGGGGCTGGTTCTAGGCTTATAAAGAAAAAAAGAATCCAAATAAACAAAATTAGAAACAAAAGAGGAGATATTATGACCGATAACACAGAAATACAAAAAATTGTAAGAAATTACTATAAACAACTATATGGCAAGAAACTTGACAACCTAGATGAAATGGACAAATTTCTAGAAACATATAATTTTCCAAAACAGAATTAAGAAGTAGAAAGTCTTAACAGACCAATAACAAAGAAGGAAATTGAAACAGTAATCAAAAATTTCCCGGCACACAAAGCCCTGGACCGGATGGCTTTACAGGTGAATTTTTCAAAATATTTAGGGAAGAACTAACTTCTACCCTTCTCAAACTATTCCAAAAAGTTCAAGAAAAGGGAAAAATTCCAAACTTTTTCTATGAAGCCAGTATTACCTTAATTTCAAAACCAGGTCAAGACATAGCAAAGAAAGAAAACTACAGGCCAATATTGCTGATGAACATAGATGCTAAAATTCTCAACAAAATATTGGCAAACAGGATCCAGCAATACATCAAAAAGATTATACACTACGATCAAGTGGGATTCATCCCAGGGACACAAGGATGGTTTAATATTCGCAAATCAATAAATATAATACATCACCTAAACAAAATGAATGACGAAAATTACATGATCATATTAATAGATGCAGAAAAAGCATTTGATAAAGTACAACACCCATTTATGATGAAAACCCTTAGCAAAATGGGAATAGAGGGAGCATACCTTAACATAATTAAGGCTATATATGAGAAACCTGAAGCCAACATTCTACTCAATGGACAAAAACTGAAAACATTCCTTCTGAGATTAGGAACAAGATAAGGATGTCTACTTTTTTCCTTTTTTTTTTTTTAAACAGTGTTGGAAGTTCTAACTACAGCAATTAGACAGGAAGAAATTAAAGACATTCAAATTGGTAAGGAAGACAAAACTGTTACCACTTGCAGAAGACACGATAGTATACATAGAAAACCTTACAGACTTTACGAAAAAACTACTTGACCTAATAAATGAATTTGACAAAACAGCAGGGCACAAAGTTAATATTCAGAAATTAAAAGCGTTTCTATATACCAACAAAACATTAGAGATAGAAACCAGAAAAAAAATTCCATTTACTATAGCAACAAGAAAAACAACAGTATTCAGGGATAAACTTAACCAAAGAGGCAAAAGACCTGCACTCGGAAAGCTACACAACCCTGAAGAAAGAAATTAAGAAAGACACAAATAAATGGAAGCATACACCACATCCACGGATGGGAAGAATTAACATTTCCAAAATGTCCACATTATTTAAAGCAATCCATAGATTCAATGCAATTTCTATTAAAATACCAGCAACATATCTCACAAACCTAAAGCAAACACTTACAACTTAATTTAGCAGACATTTGTTAAGCACTTGCTATGTGCCATGCATTGTAGATTCAATGATTAATAAGAAGAGCAAATGGAATGTTAGCAAGATGGTGGAAAACAAATTTCCAGACCCTTATGGAAACATTAAATTGACAACTAGGAACTGACTAAAATAAGTTTTTACAGCTTTGAAAACTAGTCAAAGATTAATAGCAATTAAGGAAATGACCAACAAAGAAAGCACTACATTCAAAATGATAGAAAATTTTATGGCACTGTACTTATTTTTGCCTTACCCTTTTTTTTTCAGTGTAGTGCAGTATACTTGGGAGGAATTAGCCTAATTCCCAGTTTTTTTTTCTTTTCTTTTCTTATAAGGAATGGCTGAAGCCCCTGTATAATTCCCCTCCTTAGACTTAAGACCTTTTATTTTATAAGAGGACAATGGGCGAAGGTCTCGTGCTCTTCTAGCTGCTTCAAGCTGAACATGGTCGTCGTCCTACCTACCCTTGGGTCTAGGAATTTCTAATAAGAGTGGGGGTGGAGGGGAGTGCGGCCCTCCCTTATGGGGAAGGATTTTGCAGAGTCCAGGTCAGTTGGCTGTCCCCGGGCAGCGGCATTCTTGGTTTCCAAGGGCTGGCACTGTTGGACAAATTGACGTCCTTGTCATATTCTGGAGGCAACAGATTTGGCAACAGGGTTAAAAGGCATCATTTAACCCACAACCACTAGATGACAAAAGACAGAGATTAATTTTTCAATGTCCCACATTAGGAAAAGAAATGGCTTCTTTGGAGGAAGGTGTGCAGGGCATGTCACACCTGTCCAAAATTCTTTTGCTCACTATACTTAGCTGGGGCTGAGGGAAATATTTTAGGTTTTTCCCCCCTCTCAGACCTTTAGGCCCTTTTTGTCCAAGTCATTAGGATAGAAAAGAGAAATAAGTTTTTAAAGTGAAGCTCACAGACTACCCCATACTTTACCAACCCAACCACTTAGTTCAGCCAAACCGTCGAGTCTTAGGAGGCGGCACTGCAGATGGGCTTCTTAAGTGAGGCCTATAAGTACAATTATTCAGGTAATGAGATCATAAGCTTATGCCCCATGAAAACAGAAAGAACACACATGTTAATTCACACAACACAATTCACAAACCAGTCTCCAAATCGGAGAGACTGTCTTATTGGGAAGACATCCAGTTGCAAGGCACTTGACATTCTTCTTGCCTGTAAATTAAGCATCCTTGATAATGTCACAGACCTGGTTTAACTTTTAAGTGAAGACAAACTTTATAGACAGTTAGCTGCACTGAGCATTGCGATTTTCCTTGAGTCACGATTTTTCTCCTTAAGATTACCCTCCTTGTTATTAAAGGAACTGCATTAAATACAGTTTTAATTTAGCCTGTTCATTTGCATAAACACAACAAGAGCAGTGATTGACCACATATGATTTTTAAGTCTACTTTGCTGGAACTTATACAAGGAACCTTCATGCTGACTATTAGTCTGCCCACTAGGGCACAGAAGCTGAGCCACACACCTGCCATTCAGCCTTGCCTGTAAACACCTGCTTTTCCCAAGTCCTTTGGATTTTTCATTGTGCCTTGAGGTTCCTTCTAGCCATTTTTCAGGAAAGCAACCTTCGTTCCTTCCCTGGAAAGACTGCCATGAACCGCACAACCAACCAAGGTGTCAGGCCTTTTTTCTCATGGGCTTTTCTTAGCTTCAAAAGTTAAATCCAGTTCCTTAGGGCTTCCTGGTAACAACCAGAGCCTAAGCATGCCTCCTTCAGGCATATTATTCCAGTCAAAGTCTTGGTTAACAATACCTTTATTAACAACTGGTCTTTTTAGTTTTATGCAAAGAAACCTAATGTCATTACTTACTTCTTTAAATTGCCAAATTCTGGAGGGATCAGGTAGGGAGAAAAATATACAGTGTGAAGGAAAATCCTTGTCCTTCTAATATTTACTAAAACTGCATTTCCATGCCTTATACTTTCTTTTGTTCACTTTCCTACATGTGAAGTTTTCCTTTTTTTTTTTCTTTTTAACTCTCTCTGGGAAACCTCAATTTTCCTTTCAGATTATATGGCTAATACCAATACAGAGAATTCTAGACCTTTTCTACGTCCCCAATGGCTAATGTCAATTCCAACACTGGGAATTCCAAATGACCTTTCATAGGTCCCAAGGCTAAATGCCAATACAGAGGTACAGTAACCATACAATTAGACCACAAGTAGTTGAGGTTTCCTTTCCCCAGGTTTAAAAACTTTCACAACCTTTTTATACATTTTTATGACTTTCCACAGACCTTCTGCAACATTCACAAACTTTCCATATATTTACCCATTCAGATTTAACCATAATCCATTTCCAATTCTTGTTCTTTTCCACACTGTAAAGGACTCTACTCAAACTCAGTATTTAGCAGCTAAAATTTCCCTAGATTTGTAGATATTCCGCAGTTTTCTGAAGTTCCTGCTGCTTCTTTTTTTTTTTTCTTTTCTAACATACACTTTTGAGCTTTCCTGATAAGTTTTTCAATTGTTTTATTTGGCCTATTACTATTCTATTTAGGATTTTATTGGGAACCTTTTGTTTGGCCAGGACAATTCCCTGACCAGGAGGATGCTTGCATTTTTTTTTTTTTATATTCTTATAGCAGCCCACCTGATTATTCCTCTTTCTTTCCTATTGAAGAGGATGTCTAGAATGGACATTAGTTTTTTCATGTGTAACAACACTTTTCCTTAAGATACAGGCACATTCCCCCTGCTGAAGCAGTGAGGAGATTGAAGGCTCTTTAGTTACAGCTTTAGAGGTGTTGCTGATTGGCACCCAAGCAGCTTGCACCAGTTTGAAGAAGAGCGGCCTGAGTTTTAAAACTGTCACTTTTTTTTTTTTCCTCCATGTTGGAGAGACAGACATTCTGCTGTTTCTATAACCTGTAGCAAGGGGATTAGATGGCTGCTTCGCTAGCAAATTTAACATTGTCCCTCCTTGCAGCTCCAGCAGGGAGTATTCAGATGCAAACTGAATTGCTAGAAGTTACCTGGGGTGGAAAGAAATGCTGCAAGCAAGTTCTCTGGGGAAATTTTTAAGGAGCCTCATCCCTCTGGCCAGGGCTACAAGGCAGCGGGAGACAGCACAGAGGGTCCTAGGCTTTTTTTTTTTTTTTTTTTTTTGTGACACTGCCCATATTGATAGCCTTGGTTTTCATGTTCCCCACCCCTCTCTCCTGCGCCTGCAGCTGTTTGAGAGATAGCAATTTGATCTGGGAACCAGGGGCCTTCCCAGATTACAGAATATGTTAAACTAACCCACGTTTGTTTGGCCTTCACTAGCCATCTGCAAGATAATACCCTTTTTTTTTCTTCTTCTTAAAAAAAAAAACACTTTTCTCTTAGAAGTGCAGAGCAGGAGCCACTCTTTCAAGGCACAGCTCCCTCCTGCCTTGCTACTTGCCCCAGTAACACTCTCCCTTCTGCTTGTTGCATTTTGGCTTCGCGAGAGACACCATTTTACACTTATAATATTTAGATTTAAAGTACTCCCAAGTGGGGGGGGCTATCCGACCCCAAAAGCAGGCCACTCTGACCTACAGAATGTTTCCAGGGTGCCAGAGTTTATGAAGGGATTTTGTCCCCGGAACTTGGGGAAATTCTGGAGCACACAGTCAAGAACTGTGGGTGCAGGCTTAGACTGGCGTCCCCTTATGTTGGCTAAGGTGACTGCTACAAACATGCACTTAATTTGGATTACAATTAGGAGCTGGAACACAAGGCACAGGAGCAATTTCCCCCTCACAGCGCAAACACTGGCTGGGAGCTCCCAAAGGAAGCCAAACAAATGCCCGCTTGACCTCTTCTCCTGCGAGGCTAGAGGCCACTCAGACTCCATAGACCGAAGTTTGTGGAGGCACACAAAAAGGAGGAAATAACTTTTTTTTTTACTTTAACCTTAACATTCACTCACACATTCACTCAGAGGTTAAACAATCCCACCCAAACCCCGCCTAGGCTTCTGAGATTAGACGAACAGCGTCGGCTACAGGCAGCAGAACCCCAAAACCAAAAGAGCTCTATACAATCCAAATGAAGCTAGCCAAGCCGGCTTCAACAAATTCCCTGTTCGGGAATATGTACCTCTGCGTCCAGAGGACAAAAGAGACCAAGTCTCAGTGGCAGTGGCCCAAGTCCGCTGCCCAAATGGGTTGCCACTCACCTGTCGCCGAGGCTGTCCTCTGTCCTTTGCTTACTCTAGACTGGGCCGTCAGGGCTTCTAGCAGCTCCCGAGTGTCTCCTGAAGGCGCAGGGAATTGCTCCCAATCAGAGCCTGCGGCCGCTGTCCTGCCACACGTCAGCTAGACACACGGGACCGCACGAAGCTCCGGGGGCTCACCGAAGGCGGCACCGCTTTACAGAGGCATCTCGCTGGGGCCTCCAAAATGTTACGGCTACATAGGCGAGATTGAACACTCTGAAGCGGTGTATAAAGTTAAGCAAAGGATTTTAATAATGGCCAGGAGTTGGGCAGACCCTGAGCAGGTCTCTAACATGCTCCAACCTACAATGGAGTCTAAACGCTGGGTTTTTATACTGGTGCAGTCTCTTTGTTTCTTCTTTGGCGGGAAACAGCCTTAGGAAAAGGGGGCTGGGCTGAACTGCAGGAATGTCTTGGCAGTAACAGGAACAGAAATTCGCAAGGCTAAAGGTTATCTTCGACAGCAACACAGCTCTTCAGCCAGGGACGAACTCCCTGTGAGGCAATTTATTTTCAAAGGGCTAGACATTCTGCAAAGCACAACCTTCACAAATGTTATAAACCAGACACAAGCAAGCAAATGGGAGGTGATAGAGGCTGAAGTCCTTTTAGCTTGTAAATCACTAATTGCTATAACACTCCTTCTTACATTCCTTTTTCCAAGGCCTTTTAGCAAGTCCTTGCTACTTCTTACAAAGAACATTTAAAGCCCTTACATACTTACATATTGAAACTTTTTACAGGGAATATTTGGTGCCCCTACACTGGAACTTTACCTCCCTACCAAAATGATAAGCTAGAAGCGGTCCTCTATTCCTGGGGGGGGAGGAGGGGAAGGATTTCACAGATTAATGTTCCCATCGGAACCTTCAAAGCAGCAAAGTGGTGATACCCATCACGTTCCCATTTAACTCACCTGCCTGGCCCATGCATACGTCTGACGGAGCTTAGAGAGTAATTATAGACTCTGACACTCCTAGGAGGCCTTGCAGGCTCCCTTTCACACCATTGCACTAAAGCAAGTGTTGCACCTAAGCCAGCTGTAATCTTTTTGCTGGTGAAGGGTCTTGCCTTCAATTTGTAAAACAAACAAAAAGCAAAATCTGAGAAGCACAATAAAGCAAAGCCATGTCTGTGCTACAAACTTCATAGGGCCTGTCAAGTTGCAGCTGCTGCCACAGATGTGGTACCTTTCCCGGAGCAAGTCAACACGGTCCCTGGCTAGGGACGCATCGCTGACCTGGCAAATGCCTTGCTCTGTACCCATCTGTAAGGACCACCAAAGCAAGTGTGGTGCTTTTACCTGGCAGGGCCAACACTGTACCTTCACGGTACAGCCTAGTCTCTGGGCTATATTAATTCTTTCTGCTGTAACAGAATCTAGAGAAACATTCACCACCTTGATATTTCGTAAAGTATTACGCTGGTTCACAATATTGATGACATTTTGCTCATTGGAGCTGATAAGCAGGAAGCAGCAAGTTCTATAGATGCTTTAATTAAGTGAACCAAAAGCATGAGAAATAAACTCAAAACGCAGGGGCCCTCAACTCAGTGACGCTTCTGGGGGTTTAGTGGTCTGGGGCATATCAAGACATCCCCTTGGAGGTGGAAGACAAGGTGCCGTGCCTCGCACCGCCCACTCCGTAGAGGCACAGTGCTCAGCAGGCCTTGCTCGGTTTTGGAGGCAGCACACACTTTTGAGTGTGTTAACTTGACCCATCTACAGAGGCACCAAATGGCTCCCAATTTCAAGTGGGACCACTCGAATCTTATGACCCCGAAGACCCACTGATACTCAGAGGGTCTGGGGCAAACAAGGAGGCTTTATGGAGACTCTAGCAAGGACCGATTGGGGAGAAACAACACAGCCCTCCAAGATTTCAGAGCAGAGCAGATCAAATCTTTATCCTCTCCTGCAGGCATTTCTTCTTTTTAGAAAGAGCTTGTTTGCTTCTCGGACTTAGTAGAGACAGAACATCTCATCATTGGACAACCGCGGACCATGCGGCTGAGCAACCCCTAACAGACTGAGTGTTGTCTGACTTGCTCGGCCTTAAGGTCGGGGAGTCCAGCAGCCCAGGGGAAATGGCATGTAGAGGCCGAGTTTGGGCATGACCACCAAGTACCGTAAATTACATGAGCAGGTGGCTCACTCTATCAACGGACACTTGTGCATGGCCTCCTCGTGTTCCTTGTGACCCGGGACAAGAGGATAATCCTGCAGGGAAGTGATGAAGGAAATCCTGGGAGCTGAATGTCTGGTTCCCTGCCTTGTCTGGAATGAGACAGGCCCCAAAGTACTGATCTGCATGGACTCATGGGGAATTGCTAACAGGTTGGCGGGATGGCCAAGGACTTGGAACAGGATTTAAAGATTGTGACAAAATCTGGATGGGGACAGAGCTCTCAACACGGGCAGACTGGGAAGGCGTCTGCACCCATGTGTGCCCATGAGAACCTACAGAGGATGCACTCAATGATCGGGGACAGACCAGCACGCCCATGGGTGTGAGTTAGCATCCTCCCCAGCCACCTGCTGGCTCGGCAGGCCCAGGAACTAAGTGGCCACCAAGACAAAGGTGGAGACTACATCAGGCTCGGTGTCAAGGTTCAGCAGGCTAGCTCCTGCAGAGCACCTCACCGGCTAACCGAGAGACTCCCTGGGATGACATTTCCTAGGAGGACCAGCTAGCTGCCTGGTGGCAGGTCGACTCCACTGGGCTTCTTCCAACACGGAGGTGGAAGTTTGTCTTCACTGGAAGAAACCCACATACTAGATACGAACCTGCCTACGCTGCCTCTCGGCATCTCCGCCCACTACTGCGACACTCCGTGCAGCACTGCTTACGAGCAGGGAACCCAATCACAGCAAGGACCTGCGGCAACGGGCTTGTGTCTGTGGCCGTGTTTTCAGTACACTGCCCGCCCCCGGGAAGCAGCTGAGCTCCTCAAGCCTCTGGTAGGGTGAAGGGTTTGGGGAGGGGGTTCTTCTCTGGAACTTGACGCTTTGAACCAGAGACCATTAGAGGGTGCTGACTGCCCCGCAGCTGAAGCACACTGTGCCGAGGACCGCGGGGCCGGCAGTTTTCAGCATTACACAGAATAACCCAACTACACATTTTTCTCAGTCCTGTCCTGGAAAACCTAGGCTTTGCTGGCGTGAAGGTCTTGGACTCCGAAGGAGGAGCTTCCCCTGGGGAGACAACCGTGTTTCTGTTTAACTTGAAAAGACTGCTACACAATGGGGACAGGAGGACCAAGGCCAGAACCCCAAGGATTACCCAGCACCTCCCGGTATTTCTGTGTGGGGGAAACGAAGGAGCTTGCAACCAAGGTGACCAGAAAAAGGACACTTCAGAAATGAAGGTTTCCGTCAGTCAGGTAAAGGCCGATCGAAGTTCTGAGTGCAAGGAGAATGTGTAAGGTGACGTGCAGGAGGATGTTACAGGTGCCAGCTACAGCCTGCCACCAACCACACAGCCTTCTCTTGGCGTGGTTACTTACACGTGCTATGTTCTCGCCACTTGAGGAGCTTTCTGTAAACGCACGTTCCCACACCACATGTCAGGTCTTATCATCAAGCTCTGGCAAGGACTCAGCATTTCAAGTTCCTCAGGTGACTTTCAAGCACATCAAAGCCTGAGGTCCCACGGGAGCCCTGAATCCAGGGTAGTCACCGTCTTGCCCACAGGAGGAGAAGAGGTCAAAGCAGCAGCGGCCCCAACACAGAACACAAGGAAACCTGGGCTGCAGGGACTCTCCACCTCCAGGCGTAAACCAAGGCCGCTGCTCGTTTGGGCTCCTCCCCTGGACAGGCCTGCCCGGGGTGGGGGGTGGGGTGGGGCCATGACCGGGTACTCTCATCCCCTGTCTCTCGGTTTGGCTGCCTTGGCTGCGGTGTTAGGAAGGGGAGAGCACCGGCCAATTCTCAGAAGAAAATGTAGTTTATTGTGACACAGGAAATACTACAAGCCATTGAGGGAGGGGGAAGAGTCAAACAGTTCCTCAAAACAATAGGTAAAAGACAGGTGTAAACATCTTGGTCATTAAATCCACAGCACGATCACTGTAATCTTTTTTTTACAATATTTATTTTTAGTTATAACAGTCACACCAGTTGTCAAAAACAAAAACATAAAAACCTGGCAATTTTACACAATGAAAGCCAAACCACAACTGCTCAGGTCGATGCGGGGCAGGGCTGCCACAGGACGCAGGGTCCCGGACTTTCTGGCGCCTGGAGGGCGCAGGGCCGCGGGGCAGGGATGGCTGGCCACTCCACCCTCGGGCGGCCCGGCCCCCGCCCCCCCACCCCGCTCAGAGCACACGTCAGACATCTGAAGAGGCAGAGTTCGCAGTTTCACTGGGAAGCGCTGAGGGGACAGCCAGCGGCTCAGAAATACGTTATTGCACAGACACTGGGGGAGTGGAGGGTCACCTCATGACTCCTCAGTGGTCAGACGCACCTGGTCACCGTAGGAACACCTGCCTAGGGGTGGTAGTTAGGCAACAAAAAAACATTTCCCCAAATTTAATAGCTGGATCGAGAGCTTAAAAAATAAAAACAAGAATAAAAGAATTTTAAAAAGGGCAATTCCCCAAACCGTCAGGTAATGCTTTGTCCCTAACAAGGTAGACTCAAACACACACCCCTAGTGCGGGGCCTCCTGCTGGGAGCACAGGTGGCCGCACCGCCCATCAGCAGACACAGAGGTAAGTGCTTGGAACACCAATGCCAGAGGGAGGGAGGAAAGATGACGGATTTGGGTATAAGTTTAAAATAACGTCCACAGAAGATCAACGTGGCTCCCTAGTCCTTGTGTTCTCAGAGCAGCTGAGCCTCTGCACACTGGCGAGGACAGGAGGGGAGGAGGGAGCGGCCCGTACGGGAAGCAGGCAATCTTCCAGCAACTCCAAGGCCAACACCCCTGCTTTGTCCCCACTCTGCATTTACAGCCCTCCAGTCAAGTGAAGAGGACACCAGGCAGCCCACTGCAGGGAGAGACTTTATGGCTCAGAACTCAACAGGCAACTTCAGTCAACTTGCCTTTCCATTCCATTTGTTTATTATTAAAAGACAACACCTCCCCCCAAAGAAATCTTTACAGCATCCTCCCCACACACACACTCAAACACAGGTGGCCATTTTCTAAAAATCTGCCCCCATCCATACTCCTCTACAAACACTAGCTGTATTAAAACATGCTTTACAACCTGCATTCCATAAATGCTGAAATGTAAGAGTGAACCGAGAGAGTGCTTAACAAACTGTCGCTGGGGATCTGGCTGCAGCTGATGATTCTGCAGCAAGAGCGCTGCTCCGCGTTCCCTAGCACTTTCCGCACTGAGCGGGAACTCCTCGGCGCCTGCCGGCCCGGCTTCCTCCCACCCAGCTAGCTAACGAGCCCGATCCGGCCCGCCGCCTGCTTCTGTACGGCCTGCCGGCTAAGAACAGCTCACACGGTTTTAAACAGTGAAAAACTATTCCATGACATGAAAATGACATGACATTAAAACCTCAACGTCCATGAATAAAGTTTTATTGGAACACAGCTAGGCTCACTTGTTTACGTATTACCTATGGCAAGAGAGCGGGAAAGTCTAGGACCTACCATTTGGGCTCTTTATGAAAAAAGTCCGCTGACCCTTCAATAATCGTACTCTCCTCTAGGAATGAATGTACCACCGCTCATACGCAGACGGGGCTCTCAGGATAAGCACAGCTTGTTTCCCTAACTATGTTAAAGCAACTTTTCCTCCCCTACATCTCTGGGTTAAAATTTCTCAGGAAAGTACAAAAACCTAGCTTGGAGGGTTGGACAGACAGCTGCACGCAAGACACCTCACAAGGAACGCGGCGGGGCCTCAGCCAGCCCCCCCCCCACAAGCCCAGTCACAAAGCCGCTTCTCCTGCTGCAACCTAAACTACACTGAAGGGAATGCAGAGGCACTCGGCCACTCCAGCCACCAAGCAGTGACAGGGACGACTAGCGGGACAGGCAGCCAAGAAGAAAACGTGAGGAAGGGGGACAATAAAACCATTGGAAACCGCTCCATCTGCTCGAGAGCAAACATAATCGAACCAGCGACACCCAACTTGCACCTGCCACCTTGAACCAGGACATGGTCTTCCGAAGACAGGGCTGGGGGTGGGGGCAACAGAACAGCACCAAAGCAAGATCCACTCAAGAATGAATAAGACTACCTAAATCTCATTATCAACTCTACTCACCCACGTTGCTAAACATTACACTGATCAAACCCACCACTGAGGAAAGAGGAGGAGGGATGAGAAATGCCCACGGGCACAGAACTGAGGGAGGACGGACACCCAGGCTGATACGACCACATGCAGGTGGATGCCATGTTACTGGCAGGACATGTACGCTTGGAAGTCCCAGTCAGTGTCTTCAATTACACAGGTTCTACTCACAAAACGAAGGCTAGGAGTTCCATACTATACACATGTAATACTAAGACTCACAAAGACACTTGCAAAGTCCTCTGTCCTTATATATCTGTAGCCTTCTCTACGGCTTCACTAAACCCATAATGTAAAAACGGGCCGGGGCCTTGTAAAACTAGTCACGTGGCAGAACCGAGGGACTAGAGCGAGGCTGCTCCACGCTGTGGGGGTGCCCACCCTAATCACCGTTTGAGGAGCAAAGGAGATACACTTGGGACATATCTACTCTGCCCCTTCCCATGCAGAACACACCCTGCGTGACATGTGTCTGCCGTGCGGTTCCGAGAACCCCGCCCACTGCGCGTGTCCGCTCCATCCCCAGTCCTGAGCCGGAGGCAGAGGACTTGATGCTCCTGGGGTACTTCCGTCGGGGGTGGTAGCATGATCTTGGGTGGCTGGGGGTCATTTTGTGAGGCTTTCGTGTTTCTGACCAGCGGAGGATGAGGCTACTCATATTCCAGGACCTGTCTGTGGTAGAACAGCAGGTATCTGCGGGGGCAAAGACAGAGCACGTTTACAGCCTCATCCATGAGAACTCAAGGCAAAACCAACCTCCCCTCCAGAACCTTGGCACGCTGGCCTCAGCACTCACCAGCGGTCTGATTTCTTGCTCAGACAGTTTTTGGTTCTTAGTCCCCAAGGAGGAGGATCCTCAGCTAGGTCGTGGCAGTGCCCCCCCCGCCCAATGCCAGAGCCCTTACGTCTGACCCCCGCTCATTCACCAGGAAGCCCCAAGTCCTGTCAGTCCTGCCTCCCACACAGCTCCTGGATCAGCTTCTCCTGTCCAGGGCTGCCAGGCCCTCGGGGTCAGTGTCTGGTCCTGTCCGGGGCTGCCAGGCCCTCGGGGTCAGTGTCTGGGGTCCTGTCCGGGGCTGCCAGGCCCTTGGGGTCAGTATCTGGTCCTGTCCGGGGCTGCCAGGCCCTCGGGGTCAGTGTCGGGGTTCCTGTCCGGGGCTGCCAGGCCCTCAGGGTCAGTGTCGGGGGTCCTGTCCAGGGCTGCCAGGCCCTCGGGGTCAGTGTCGGGGGTCCTGTCCGGGGCTGCCAGGCCCTCGGGGTCAGTGTCTGCGGTCCTGTCCGGGGCTGCCAGGCCCTCGGGGTCAGTGTCTGCAGTCCTGTCCGGGGCTGCCAGGCCCTCGGGGTCAGTGTCGGGGGTCCTGTCCGGGGCTGCCAGGCCCTCGGGGTCAGTGCGACTTCCGGTAAGGCTCCTGCACCGTGTTCCATTTAATCGCCTGTGGCTCTGCCCCCGTAACTGACCCAAGTGTGTCCTCTCCGATGCAGACTCTCTGCCAAGGGGGCGCCCTCCCAGCTGGGAATACACAGACGCACCTCGCAGACCACGGCAGCGCCTCCCTGGGGCTGAGACCCGACCCCCACTGGTGGTGCTGTGCCAGGAGTGAGGAAAACGGAGCTGAGAGAGGAGCTGCTGAACGACCCCTGTGTCAGCTCACGTCGCGGCTCGAGCAAACAGCCACCACCCCATGCTCTGGGTAAGGCGTGGATCAAGTGTGCTGCTCAGGGACCCTGCCTCCTAGCCAGTGACCAGCTGAGGCTGGCATCCTGTCCAGAGCCAGCCTCGCTCCTTTGGCCACCAAAGGTGCACTTTCCTGAATGGCACTTAGAAACAGACGCGGCCCCGGGCTTGGACGCACACAGGGAACCGAGCTGCCCCCACGCACCCCTCACTGTCCAGCACGGCTTCAATGGTGGCCTTGGTGATGATGGCGTCGTCACACTTGAACCACTGGTCCTTGTGCTGCCAGATGAAGCTGGTGTAGTGGCTGCTCTCCAGGGTCCCCTGGTGGTTGACAATGGCAAACAAGGAGTACCTGGTTTGGGGGCAAAGAAGTGGGGAGAGATGCAACGGTTAACTGTTTTACCCTCGTCAGAAACCACGCAGCACATGCAGCCAGAGCCCTGCACAGTGAGGGTGCCTCACCGACCCCCAGGAGTAACACCCGGGATCGAAGCCTGTGTCCAGGGGCTCAGAGAAAGAGGGAGCCTGTGCGGCCTCCACGCTGCAGGGTGGGAGACACTGGCACCGCTCTCTGCCTCACACCGTCTGCCACACCGGTGGTAGAAAGGCAGGCAGAGCAGAGCAGAGCAGAGGCCTCGTCACAGTGCCGGCCAAGGAAGAGGCCACGGGGCTTTCACTCCGGAACTGCAATGGCCAGACTGACCCTCACTCACACCCAGGGGCCAGGAAAGGGCACTGATGGTAAAGGTGTGAACAGTCCTTTCTCAGTAGAGGGCTCAAGTGTTTTCCAGAGAGGCCGATGGACAGTAGGACAGGAAGCAGGCCAGTGGCCAGGAGAAACAGCCCTGCCACGGCCACTCAGAAACACAGCCATGTCCCCGGAAGGGCTGGGGCCGCCCTGCAGCTCCCCGCTCAGCCCCCCGGGGCCGGGCGCACACACGGGCGCTACTTCCTTGTTATCATTGCCGAGGCTGTCTGACGGCTGCTGGGACGGCCCATTCGTCCTGCTCTCTTTGCTGCAACAAACAACAGCAAAACTCAGCACACCGAAACTAACTAGAGCCGCAGTGTTCAACCATCTTCATCCGATGGCGCACATAAACTCATTGCTGACGTTTTCTGGCACACCAAAAAATAGCTTCTAATTTTTGCCCCCCTGACAAAAAACAAACAAACAAACAAACAAACGAGTGTAATTTTGATTCATTCACACTGGACGGCGATTGTGTTGGCTGTCGTTTTTTTATTTGACAACCTAAGGGAAAGAGGTCCGTGCCCCTGACTAGTCAGGAGCTGCATGTTTTACAGATTCATGCGGTGCACTGGGTGAAAGTCACTGAACTTGGACGATAATACCAGTATTACCGGGGCTCACTATGCCAGACACTGTGTTGGATTCATTTTATATACAACTCTGCTTTTTATGCAGAGATTACTCCTGTTTAGGGGAAGAAACCAAGGCCCGGGCTGGTGCGGTGAAGGGCCGAGCACACACCTGCTGTTAGGCGTGCGGCCAGCCCACGTCCCTGTGGCCGGTCACCTCCCAGCAAGGAATGAAATCTTCCCTGGGCCCTTCCAAGGGAGCACAGACCTGCCAACAGCTTTTAGCTTTTAGCTACCAACCCCGCGGTCATTTGTTACAGGGGCCCTAGGAAACCAACATGCAGCCCATGTATTAGTAACTATTGTGGGGTTTTTTGAGGGTAAATTTTAAGTGGCCTTGATGTCAAGATTTGAAAATAAGATAAATGGGATCTACAAACGCAGTGTGCCTACATTCCAAAACCAGCGCCCTCAGCTGAAACGCTGCCTTCTCCCAGCGACGCCACCTTGCTCTCTCAGGGCGGAGAGCTGATGAAGGCTGCGGAGGAAACCCCGCAGCTGAAACAGGGCATCTGAGGAGAAGCAACGCAGCAAACGCCAATGTGTCCCAGGTGAAGACCAGGACAGTAGCTGGCGTTAGTGTTGTGGCTGTATCAGTGCCTACAACTGTCTCATCAGTGAGCGCCCAGAGCCGCAGCCTCCCGACGAACCCTCCCCTACCTGGACGCCATGAAGGGGGTCATGTCCAGGACCAGCGGGAAGGACACGTAGGTGGTAATCTTCCGCCTCCGTTTGGCCGAGTGCTCAAATCACTACAGGCACGGGGAGAGAAGAGGAATGGCCTGTAAGGGGCTTCCTCCAAGGAAGACCCCCAACGGGCATTTCATTAACTTTCTGATTGCCTTCTGGCCGCATCTGGGCCTTACAGAGGCAGTAAAACACAATATCTATAGAAATCTAATTTATGGGGTTCAAGCCAAGTCTTGAAATGAAGAGACTGTTCAAAGTGATAAATACCCAGTGTACCAAAAAGTTGTTTTACGACAAACTCACCCAAGTGCAAGGTAGTAGAGAAAAGAAGCAATATCCATAACCCCTGGGAGCAATAACAAACATATGGTTCCTTTCACTAGAGACTCCTCTGATTACATCAGAGGTTACCAAATCCACAAAGGAAGCTAGGAATGGTTTCTTGTTTTGTGTTTTAACACATTTAAAGTCAAAATAAAGAAAAATATGAAACAAGCCCTGGCTGCTGTGGCTCAGTGGATTGAGCGTCGGCCTGCAAGCCAAGTGTCGCTGGTTCGATTCCCAGTCAGGGCACATGACTAGGTTGCACTTCAGGTCCCCAGTTGGGGGCACGAGTGAGAGGCAACCACACAGGGATGTTTCTCTCCCTCTCCTTCTCCTTTCCCCTCTCTCTAAAAATAAAATAAATAAACAAATAAACTATTTAAAAAAAAAGAAAAAGAAAAATATGAAACAGATCATATGCCTGTGAACCCAAAATACTATTAGACCCTTTACCGGAAAAACTTCTGACCCCTGGACTAGGTCATAACCCCAAGGGTCTTTGTTTACTTTTAAGTAAAGAAAAACAGGAAACTTGGGGTGAGAATGGAAGAATTTAGGTAGGAGTAGTAAAACCTTAACAACCTCACCCCCAGTGGAGCACCGCACAGCCTACTTTCATTCTGCAGTAATGACTTTTTGTTCACAACGGATGTCGCATGGCAACAGAAGACAGGGGAAGCGTTACAACTTACCACCACTTATTGCTTTAGCACTTTTCGGGAGTCACTGCAATTACAAAGTGCACTCTGTACACCAAACCGACAGGCTCTAATCTAAGTTTTACTAGGGACTAAAAATTGAGTCTGCTACTAGAGTTTTTCTGAAATACTTACTTTGAGATGGAGACAGGCTACAATAGGCAATTTCTTCCTGGTGAGCTGTTTGGTGGACTCCCGGTAGCTATGACAACCACTACATTCGATCTTAGCACTGCTTCCTAAGTGCTCTGGCCTGGTAAATCTACAAGGCATTAAAAAATATATTTTCAAGAAAAAAATATGGAAGAGGTAAGAGGGAAAAGAATTACTTTATCACTTTCGGTGCATTAATTTCCCTACTAAAAACATACATACGTAACATACAACCTTCACCTTCTCTCCTTCTCACGTTAAAAAATACTTACCTTACAGCTGAATCGATAAGAAAACAAGACCCACATATATGCTGTCTACAAGAGACCCACCTCAGAACAAGAAAAGTAAAGGAATGGAATGTGATATTTCATGCAAATAGAAATGGAAATAAAAAACTGGGATAGCAATACTTATATCAGACAAAATAGACTTTAAAACCAAGGCTATAGTGAGAGACAAAAAAGGACACTACGTGATGATAAAGGGATAAACTTTTATGCACCCAACATAGGAGCACCCAAATATATAAAGCAAACCTTTGTAGATTAAGAGAGAGAGAGACTGACAGAAATACAGCCACAGCAGGGGATTTTAACACTGCACTGACGTCAGTGGATAAATCTTCCAAACAGAAAATCTACGAGAAAACAGTGGCCTTTAATGACACACTAAATCAATGTATTTAATTAATATCTTCAGAGCATTCACCCCAAAGCAGCAGCATATACATTCTTTTCAAGTGCACGTGGAACGTTGTCTAGGACATGTCAGGACACAAAGCAAGTCTAAATGAATTTAAGAATGATACCGTGTCAAGCATACTCTCTTGCTAAAATGATATGCAACAAGAAAAAAACTTAAAAAGGCAAAAATATGGAGACTAAATAACATGTTACTAAACAGTGAATGGGTTAACAATGAGATCAAGGAAGAAATCAAGATACCTTGAAACAAATGAAAATGAGATCACAACCACCCACAGTCTATAGGACACGGGGAGAGCAGTCCTAAGAGGGAAGTTCACAACATTACAGGCCTACCTCAAGAAGCAAGAAAAAGCTCAGATAAATAATCTAACCTAACAATAGGAAAATAAAATAAAATAAAATAAAGCCAAAGTGAGCATAAGAAAGGAAATAATAAAGATCAGAGCAGGAATAAATAAAATAGTCTAAAAAAAATACAGAAGTTTAATGAAACCAAGAGCTATTTCATTTGAGAAGATAAACAAGACTGACAAACCTTCAACCAGATTCAACAAGAAGAAACGAATAAGAAGAAGTAACAATGGACACCACAGAAATACAAAGGTTATAAGACAAATTAGGAACAACTATATGCCAACAAACTGGACAGTCCGGACAAAATTCCTAAACACATACCATCTTCTCATATTGAATCAGGAAGAATCAGAAGAACCGAATAGGCTGATTACAATTAATGAAAACAAAAGCAGACATTTAAAAACTCCCAACAAACAACATAAGTCCTGGACCAGGTGGCTTCCCAGGTAAAGTTAACCAAACATTCAAAAGAACTAACACGTCTCGTACTCAACTATTCCAAAACATATCAAGAGAAGGCAACACTTCCAAGCTCATTTTATAAGGCCAGCATTATCCTAATTCCAAAACCCAATAAAGACACTACACAAAGATAGAAAATTATAGACCAATATCCCTGATGAACATCAACACTAACGTCCTCCACAAAATAGAGCAAACCGATCCAGCAATGCATTAAGAAGGTCACACACCATGATCAAATGGGATTTTTTTCCCAGATGCAAGGTTGGCACAATATCCACAAAGCAATAAACACGATACACCACATAGGGAAAATGAAGGATAAAAACCTTATGATCCTATCAATAGAGGCAGAAAAAGCATTTGATTAAATGCAGCATCCATTTATGATTAAAAATTCTCAGCAAATGGAAGTAGAGGGAACATACCTCAATATAACAAAGGCAACATGTGACAAAGCCACAGGCAACACCGTATTCAACAGACAAAAAATAAAAGTGTCTCTTAGGATCAGGAACAAGACACGGATGTCCGCTTTCACCAGTCTTATTCTATACAGTACTGGACGTCTTAATCACGGCAATCAAGCAAGAAGAAAGAACAGACAAATTATAAAGAAAGAAGTAAAACTGTCATTATTTGCAGTCATATGTACTATATATAGAGAACCCTAAAGATTCCATGAAAAACGACTAGAACCGATAAATACCCGGAAATCGGTTGCATTTTTATATGCCAATAACGAACTATCAGAAAAAGAAACTAAGAAAATGATCCCATTTATAACTGCAACCAAAAAAAAAAAAAAAAAAAAGAGCAAAAAAGTCCTGAGAAATAAATTTAACCAAGGATGTAAAAGATCTAAAGTCAGAAAAGTGTAAGGGCTCTGAAGAAACTGAAGAAGACAGAAGATGAAGCGTATACTCTGTTCATGAACAAGAAGCATCAGCGTCACTAAAATGTCCATAGTAACCAAAGCCATCTACAGCTTCAACGCAATCCCTAACAAGACAGCAATGGCGCATTTCACAGATCTAAAACAAATATTCCAAAAACGTATATGGAAACACGAAAGACCCTGAAAAGCCTCAGCAGTTGAAAGAAAGAACAACAAAGCAGGAGGGACCGCAATACTCGACCTCACACTACACTGTGAGGCCACAGTGAACGAGACAGCCCGGCACTGGCACAAAGCCAGGAAAGAACAAACACCGGGCAGAAGAGTCTCTTTAATAAGTGATGTTGGGAAAACCGGACAGGGACATGCAAACAAATGAAACTAGATCAGCTTCTGACACCATACACAAGAATAAACGCAAAATGGATGAAAGACGTACACGTAAGACTCAAAACCATAGGTAGTAAAATATCAAACATTTCTCGTAGCGATATTTTTTTAATATATGTCCTCAGGCAAGAGAAACAAAAGAAAAACGGAACAAATGTACTGCAGCAAACTGAAGTTTTTGCAGAGCAAAGGAAACCATCAACAAAATGAAGACAACCTACTGCACTTCCGGTGAAGATGGAAGTGTAAGAAGACACACTTCACCTCCTCATGCAACCACAGGAAAAGTCACAACTACCTTCAAAACAAGGGCAGGTCACTGGAGCCAGGTCACAGAGGGCACATCATACTGGGCATGTCACAGATAGCAGGTAAGAGAGGGCAGGACACGGAAGGCAGGTGACTGAGGCAGGTCACACAGAGCTGCTCACTGATGGCAGGAATGAAGCAATACTGGGTTGAAATAGCCAACTTGCCTTCATCATGCCATTGACTTCAGAAACACCAGAACGTTCAAGCCAGAGGGAACAAGGATGAAAGGTCCCCATAGCATGCCCTTCTTCACTTAACAGGCACCGATGTCAGTCTCAAGTGCTTTACATGAGAAACGACACGACCTTCTGGCAGTGCACAAAGAGCACACCCACCCAGCTCCAGCTCTCGCGGAACACTGACTGCGTATTTTGCATTGAATTATTACAGGACAACAGAGAAGCCACCAGATGGTAGAGAAGTAAAAAATCACACTCGATATATAACAACATAAATTAAAAAGGCAGAAAAAGGAGAAATTCTAAAGATTATAAAAAAACGAACTTACTTTTTTTTTGATGTTATTCCTCGTGTTTATTGTTTTTTACTTTTTGTCCTGAAATGAGCTGGCGCGGCCCTGACGAACCGGTGCGGCGAGTTGTGTGGGCATCGTCCCGCAAAGTGAAAGGTCGTCCGTTCCATTCGCGGTCAGGTTCAGTCCCCAGGCGGGTGGCATTCCAGAGGCAATGGGTCGATGGTTCTCTCCCTCTCTCCTTCCTCTCGTCTCTCTCTAAAAATAAATGAAAGTCTTTACAAACCAAGTTTGTGCGTTTCCGAAGCTTTCGTAGGCAACCCAAGACAAAGTAGGCATTTACTTCACTTTATTCCCTACTTACACTAAAATAAACAGACCAAAGGCAGGCCTGAATAAAAGACTTCATTATATCAATTATATTGCTTAAGAGAGTTATATTAATTATGACTCTTTCGTACTGGATCCCAACACCTATCCCTTTTCATCTCCCATACCGACAAATCGGAAAAGCAAAACACAACAAAGAGATAACACCCATCGAGTCTACAAGGAGCTTAGGGCCAAGGCATAAATTCCATGCCCTGGGTTCTATGGGTGGGTATATACACAGTCAGTGTACATCTGTGCATCTTGTCACTTAGAGACACTCGGTTACCTGTCGCCGGTCTGCATGTTCTCTTCCCTCACAAGGCCCACTCCCTCTTTTACATTCCTCAGGAGAGTCTGTTTGTTTTCAAATCCTGAGGGTTTCCTGTATTGTCCTTCTCACTGCTCTGGCACTGACTATCTGACAACCATGCTAGTGAGAGAAATGCCTTCAGCTTGCCATTTCCTTTGGCTTTTACTTCTGACACTGTTGACAGATGTCCCCCATGGTCCCCAGCCTGGCCCACCTGCACCCAGCCCTCGCTCCCCCTCCCCTGGCCTTCCCCACACTACTGCCTGTGACGGGCTGGGCACATCGCTGCTTTCTCCATCATCACTTACAGCCGGTGCCACCGCCTTCGGGAAAACGCAGTCATTTGCGTCATATTTACAGGTTCCAGAGGCATCTCATCCCTCAGCTCAAAGGACTACTGACACCAATGCTGAACTCGTTTACGTGTCAGCTCAGTCATAGGAAGTACGGCACTTTCTTCACTTTGCAAAACGACTCTGATGCTGACAGTCTACACCTGTCAAGAGCCGTGCACAAACAAAGGGCTCTGTACCATTTCGACATCATTACATTATGCTTTTCATGTTACACTGACTTAGTGAGGTAACTGTTTCCAAAAGTAGTGAAACCAAGGAACTAAGAGGGAGAAACAAGAAGGTGAAACCGGGTTGGGACCCCGAACCCTAACGGTTCCTGTGCAGCAGTTGGGACAACAGATGAAGAGCAAAGGCAGACGTGCACATCCCTCAATCAGCTAATTTGGTAGACATAGGAATGGAGACATGATCAGAAACTGTTTGCTGAAAGAGCAGCTGCCGGTGCAAAGCCAGAGGAGAGCACATGGGAGCTCGTTTTCCAAATATGCTCCTTCTTTTGGAGCATGCTGTTCCACTGTGCCCCAAAGATGCACAGAGCTAGAGCAGTAATAACATACGGAAAGGTGAAATCATACCTCCTTCGCTTTTGAAACGAGTTTGGCCTTGATGGAGAGAGAAAGTGTGTTCGCGCTCAACAACGGTCTTAAGGGCTGCGAGAAAGCCTTACCTTTTCTAGATGGCTCTTCCTGACGACCGCGGGCTTTTCTAAGCAGGTTTCTGCTACCCGGTCTCCACGGTGCCTCACGCAGTCTGTGGAGGTAAGTTTTAGGTTGGGATCACTGTGCGCACGAAAAGCAAACTCTTACGATGTCTCACTCACTACCGGGACTATACAAAAGTCTCCTAGGGCAGTGAAGCCGGTTCCACTCAGGGGCATAAAAGTTTGCTAAAATCATGGAAGCATGTACCTCAATCCTTCTGACGGCTGAGGTCTTCTACTCCTGTCGGTGCGTATTACTTTGCTTGCAGCCTCCATTCGATCCAATGAAAAACAAACAAAACCAAAACAATGCATGAGAAAATATCCAACAATTCAACTTTTTCAATTATGATAAGTATAGAAAGATAAAAGATTCTATGCCTACATGTATCTACAAAAGGATTATAATTCCTAAGATGCAAACAAAACAGTCTATGAAGGAAAAAGGTAAAGGGGCAATACTCTCGGCATGGCTAACCTTTAAATCTACTTTTTATTTCCTCCGTTCTGTGAGGAAAAAATGGGAAATATTATCGGTACCTCCTGCGCTTTGAGAACCAGCCTGCACACGGACCCGCGGCTTTGACCCCAGTCGTAGGGGGCACACGTGTAGCTTGCAGGTTCTGTCTGGTTCAGCTGCCTGCCTCGCGCAAGCAGCGGAGGTTTTCTTTCACATCATGTTTCTCTCCCTCTCTTTCTCCCTGCCTTTTCCCCTCTCTAAAGAAATAAAATGTTTAAAATATGAAACCTTAAAACATAACAAATAACAAACAAAATATAATTAAAGTGGTGCCCTGCGATGCTCTCTGAAGCTCCATCATCGGCTCTTCATGCTGCTCTACTCGTCTTCAAAGAGCCTTCAGTCGTTCACGGCTTATCCTTGGACGTGCGTCATCAATACTTGCTGAGAGAAAGAGAAAAACAGCAAATAACATACAAGGGAGCTCCGATAAGGCTATCAACTGATTTCTCAACAGAAACATTACAAGCCAGAAGGGAATGGTCAAAAATATTTCAAGCAATGAAAAACAAAGGCCTACAACCAAGAATACTCTACCCAGCAAGGCTCTCATTCAAAATAGAAGGTGAAATAAGGAGTTTCTCAGACAAAGGAAGACTGAAAGAATACATCTCCACAAAACCAGCATTGCAAGAGATGCTAAAGGGAGTGTTCTAAGAAAAAAGAAGAAAAGAACAAGAGAGGAGAGGAACAGAGGTACAAAGGGAAATGAATAAATACACGTCAATAATAACCTTAAATGTAAATGGATTAAATGCTCCAATTAAAAGACATAGGGTAACGGAATGGATAAGAAAACAGGACCCACATGTTTGCTGTCTACAAGAAACACACCTGAAAACAAAAGATTTACACAGACTGAAAGTAAAGGGATATAAAAAAATATTCCAAGCAAACGGACCGGAAAAAAAAGCCGGGGTAGCAGTCCTCATATCAGACAAAACGGATTTCAAAGCAAGGACAATAAAAAGAGACAAAGAAGGACATTTCATAATACTTAAAGGAGCAATCCATCACGAAGATATGACTTTGATAAACATATATGCACCCAACATAGGAGCACCCAAATACACAAAACAAATACTAGAAGACCACAAAAAGGATATCAACAACAACACACTCATAGTAGGGGACTTCAACACTCCATGATCAACAATAGACAGATCATCCAAGCAAAGAAACACCAAGGATATACAGGCATTGAACAACACACTACACCACATGGATCTAACTGATATATATAGAACTTTTCACCCCAAAGAAGCAAAATATACATTCTTTTCAAGTGCACATGGGACATTTTCAAGGATAGACCACATGATAGGTCACAAAACAAGCCTCAACAAATTCAAGAAAATTGAAATCATATCAAGCATCTTTTCAGATCACAATGCCTTGAAACTAGAAATCAACCTCAGAGAAAAAAAATCAAAGACACCCAAACTCATGGAGATTGAATAACATGCTATTCAATAATGAATGGGTTAACAATGACATCAAAGAAGAAATCAAGAAATTTCTAGGAACTAATGATAATGAGCACACAACAACCCAAAACCTGTGGGACACAGCAAAAGCAGTCCTGAGAGGGAAGTTCATAGCAATACAGGCATATCTGAAAAGGACAGAAGAATCTCAAATAAAAAACCTAACCATAAAGCTACAAGAACTAGAACAACAACAACAAACAAAGCCTAGGGCAAGAAGAAGGAATGAAATCATCAAGATCAGAGCAGAACTAAATGACATAGAGACTAAACAAACAATCCAAAAGATCAACAAAACTAGGAGCTGGTTCTTTGAAAAAAGAAACAAAATCGACAAGTCTCTAGCCAGTCTAATCAAGAAAAAAAGAGAGAAGACACAAATAAACAAAATCAGAAATGAAAGAGGAGAAATCACGACCGATACCTCAGAAATACAAATGATAAGTTAGAAATTACTTCAGACAACTGTATGACAAGAAATTTGACAATCTAGAAGAAATGGACAGATTTCTAGAAACATACAACCTTCCAAAACTGAATCAAGAAGAAGTGGAAAGTCTCAACAGACCAATAACAAAGAAGAAAATTGAAACAGTAATCCAAAATCTCCCTGTACACAAAAGCCCTGGACCGGATGGCTTCACAGGCGAATACTACAAAACATTCAGGGAAGAACTAACTCCTATCCTCCTCAAACTGTTCCAAAAAATCCAAGAAAAGGGGAAAATCACAAACTCTTTCTATGAAGCCAGTATTATCCTAATCCCCAAACCAGGTCAAGACACAACAAAGAAAGAAAACTACAGGCCAATATCACTGAGGAACATTGATGCTAAAATCCTCAATAAAATATTGGCAAACAGGACCCAGCAATACATCCAAAAGATCATACATCATGATCAAGTGGGCTTCATTCCAGGGATGCAAGGATGGTTTCATATTCGCAAATCAATAAATATAATACATCACCTAAAGAGAATGAAAGACAAAAATCACATGATCATATCGATAGATGCAGAAAAAGCATCTGATAAAGTACAACACCCATTTATGATGAAAACACTCAGCAAAATGGGAATAAAGGGAGCATATCTTAACATAATTAAGGCTATATATGAGAAGCCTGAGGCCAACATCATACTCAATGGACAAAAACTGAAAGCATTCCCCCTGAACTCAGGAACTAGACAAGGTTGTCCACTCTCCGCTCCTTTTCAACATAGTGTTGGAAGTCCTAGCCACAGCAATCAGACAAGAAAAAGAAATAAAAGGCATCCAAATTGGGAAAGAGGAAGTAAAACTTTCATTATATGCAGATGACATGATAGTATACATAGGAAATCCTATAAACTCCACTAAAAGACTACTCGATATAATAAGTGAATCTGGCAAAATCGCAGGGTACAAAATAAATATACAGAAATCTAAGGCATTTCTGTACACCAACAATAAAATAGCAGAGACAGAGACAAAAAAGAAAATACCATTTACTATAGCAACAAGAAAAATAAAGTACCTAGGAGGAAACTTAACCAAAGAGATAAAAGACCTGTACTCTGAAAATTACATAACATTGAAGAAAGAAATTAAGGAAGAAACAAATAAATGGAGGCAAATACCATGTTCTTGGATGGGAAGAATCAACATCATCAAAATGGCCATACTACCCAAAGCAATTTACAGATTCAATGCAATCCCTATTAAAATACCACTGACATATTTCACCGACCTAGAACAAATACTCCATAAATTCATATGGAACCAAAAAAGACCCCGAATAGCAAAAGCAATCTTGAGACAGAAGAACACAGCAGGAGGAATCACCACACTAGATATCAAACAATACTACAAAGCCACTGTAATCAAAACAGTCTGGTACTGGCATAAGAACAGACATATAGATCAATGGAACAGAATAGAGAGTCCAGAAATAAACCCAGGCCTCTATGGTCAACTAATATTTGATAAAGGAGGAAGGAACATAAAATGGAGTGAGAAGAGCCTCATTAACAAACGGTGCTGGGAGAACTGGATAGGGACCTGCAAAAAAATGAAACTAGACCACCAACTTACACCACACACGAGAATAAACTCAAAATGGATCAAAGACTTAAATGTAAGCCGTGACACCATAAAAGTCCTAGAGGAAAACATAGGCAGGAAAATTTCAGATATCTCAAGTAACAATCTCTTCACGGATACATCTCCTAAAGCAAGAGAAATAAAGGAAAAAATAAATAAATGGGATTACATCAAACCAAAGAGTTTCTGCTCAGCAAAAGAAAACATCAGCAAGATGAAAAGGAAACCAACCATATGGGAAAACATATTTGCCAATGACATCACAGACAGGGGACTGATTTCCAAAATATATAAAGAGCTGATACAACTCAACATCAAGAAAACAAACAACCCAATTAAAAAATGGGCAAGGGACCTGAACAAACACTTCTCCGAAGAGGACATACAGAAGGTCCATAGGCACGTGAAAAAATGCTCAACATCATTGGCCGTCAGGGAGATGCAAAGAAAAACCACAATGAGATACCACCTTACACCAGTCAGAATGGCCATCATCAACAAATCAACAAGCAACAAGTGCTGGCGAGGATGCGGAGAAACGGGAACCCTGGTGCACTGTTGGTGGGAATGCAGACTGGTGCAGCCACTATGGAGAACAGTATGGAATTACCTCAAAAGATTAAAAATGGAACTGCCTTTTGAACCAGCGACTCCACTACTAGGATTATACCCGAAGAATCTCGAAACACCAATTCAAAAGAACTTATGCACCCCTATGTTCATTGCAGCCCTGTTTACAATAGCTAAGTGCTGGAAACAACCTAAGTGCCCATCTGTAGATGAGTGGATCAAAAAACTGTGGTACATCTACACAATGGAATACTATGTAGCAGAAAGAAAGAAGGAACTCCTGCCATTTGCGACAACATGGATGGAACTAGAGAGAATTATGCTTAGTGAAATAAGCCAGGCAAAGAAAGAAAAATACCATATGATATCACCCAATACAGGAAACTCAAGAACAACACAAACAAAGGAACTAAATAGAACAAAGAGCAGAATAACAGTCAATAGGGGGGTGGGGAGAGGGAGAGAAGGGGGATAAGGGAAGGGTTTATTCAAAGAACCTGTATAAAAGACTCATGGACATGGACAACGGGGAGGGATATGATTGCGGGAGAGGGGGTGGGTTGGGTGGGGGAGAGAAATTAGGGGAAAAGGGGACAACTGTAATTGAAAAACCAAAATAAAAAAAAATAAAAAAAGAAAAAACACTGACTCATGTCACTATTACGATGGAACATGTTAGAAGTAAATTATTTCTTCCATTTCAACGCCTACAATGTTTTAATTTAAGTTCTAATAGACTCTCTCATGACAGCATAGATTTTTTAAATGTTATAGCATACTCAATGAATGAAAAGCACAAATTATTATTCATTTAGTACTGTAACTCTGGTTTTAGGTCTTTGTGTACTTACCTGTATTTTCATGTTGGTACATAGCAAAACGCAGGTTATCATTTTGAGGGTATAATAAGGTTCATAAGAAAAATTTACCTGAATATAATTTTGAAGTTTATAAATTTAAAACCGAACTAAAACTTCAAAAACTCTTTCAAGTGTTAAATATCTATAACTCAAACATTAAATTGTTCCTCAAAGGATCAGATGGGAATTTTGAGATATTCATGTATCTTATGCATATGAAAATCAAGCATATATTATATCACACCTCTGCAATATTTAAGTTCAATTGTTTACCAAGAAACTTTGATAGTTATACCTTTACTGCAATGTAAGAGGGTATATTAAGATTCCGTTTCTTATTTAAGAGGGCTGATCTCATGCTATCTTTTCATCATAAACTTTTAAAGATTTTACGTATTTATTTTTAGAGAGAGGGAAAGGGAGGGAAAAAGACATGGAAAGAAACATCAATGCGAGAGAGAAACATCGACCGGCCGCTTCTTGCATGCACTCCGACCGGGGACCCAACCTGCAACCCAGGCATGTGTCCTGACCAGGAATCGAAACTGCAACCTGTCGCTTTGTGGGATGACACCCAATCAGTTGAGCCACCCACTTAGGGCTCTTTCCTCATCATTGTTTTTAAAAATCCCGTTTTTCACATTCAGAGCATCAGAGGTTTGGAAAAGGTACTATAGAAAATAGTAAGATGATGGAATAATGATGACTTCCAAAAGTGAAAAAGGTCTTCCTCTACGGTGTTTTATTTCCTGCTGAGTAATACGTAAATCCTTAAGGACAGCACATCCAGGAAAAGGATCTAAAAGTGTAATCATGATAGAGGCCTTTCCATTATCCTTGTTACCTATCACTAAGTATTTCAACAAGTCCGATACCTAAACGTAATTTACAAAGAAGAAAACAAGAGGAGAGAAGTGGCTTAATTCTATTTTAATGGACAATAACCAAACACATCATAATAAATGATAACAACTCTGCTAACCTAATTCAGATGAAATATTCTAGGTATTTCTCAGGTACCCTGCTATCACTGTTCCATGCCTTCAAATCATTCAACAGTTAAAAGTGCTTCTACAGAAGAGGCACTCAGGTATAAAAATGCCAATCTTACTGAAATGAAACATTTAATTCAAGTAAGCTCTCCCATGCCATTGTGTGCAAACTCTCTACATTTCACCGTCAAAGACAGAAACTATCAGGTTTTTCATTAGATCAAGGTTATGAAGTGCTTAGTGACTGAATGTTTACCATAAAGTTAATTGAGAAACTTTTTCCACCATTTTTCAAAGAATACTTTCACTTCAATTATGAATTACACGACTGACACATAAAACACTCAGCTCTTCCCAGAAAGACTTAATACATGTATTTCAAATATCAGTTTGAAGATGATTTACAAAATAACCTGTTCCCGAACCTCCACCTGCTCCTCCGCAAGGGGTAGAGTAGAAGTGTAGCGACAACATCACCAAGACGCTTTTCTCAAGCATCCTTACCGGACGTCATTGCTGTGCCGCAAACCCTGCTTACCAGGTCACAACAGAGGCAATGGTCACAAACTACGCAACGACACATCAGTAAAATGAGGAGACCTGATACAGAAAAAGCCAGTGAAGTTCTAGGAAACTACTTCGATAGAAACTCCTTCAAACGTCATTGTAATTCAGCAGCTCTCATTCTGATATGGCTTGACACACAAGTCACTTTCATAATCAATTCCTTAAAGCCAAAACAGAGAAGTGGCATCAGCAACATGGCAGTTCCAATCTCTCCTGGAACAAACACTGAAAAACAAGCAGGATCCTGACTTTGTTTCTGTTTTTCTTATTTAAAAAGTCCACATGTAAGTGAAATCATACGGTACCTAACATGGCAAAATTTCATTCTTTTTTTATGGCTGAGTAATATTCCTCTGTGTCTGTGTGTGTGTGTGTGCGTGTCTGTGTGTGGGTGTACCACAACCTCTTAGTCCAGCCATCTACTGATGCACACTTAGGTTGCTTCTAATTCTTGGCTATTGCAAATAGTGCTGCAGAGAACATAAAGGAACATAAATCTTTTTTTGGAGTTTTTTCCGATAAATATCCAGAAGTGGAATTGCTGTGTCACGTGGTAGTTCTGGTTTGAATTTTTTAAGAAAGCTCCATACTCTTTTCCATAGTAGCTGTGCCAATTTACACTCTTACCCACAGAAACAAACCCATAGAGAACAAACTGACGGTCGCTGGATGGAAGTGGGAGCAAAAGAATGGGTGAAAAACGTGAAAGGGAGTAGGAAGTACAGATTTACAGTTATAAAAATAGACACGAGGGTGTGAGGTATGGCATTGGGAATATAGTCAATCACTATATTGTACTATGTGGAACTAATATGATATTGTATGTCGTCGTCGTCGGCATCCGTCCGTCTCGAGAGACGATGGTGTAGCTTCTACTGAAGCTACAGAGCCTGGGCAGGGTGATATGGAGGGTCTGCTGTTGCCCATGCAGCAGACCCCCCCTCTCTTCGCAGCTGAAGGGTCCAAGGGAAAGACGGAGTCAATACAGCTTGGCTTCAGGTGCGCCGCAGGAGTTGCCGGTGTTGACTACAACGTCAAACCGCCTTAGGGACTCCGGCTCCGGATTTTCTGTCGGGGTTTACTCCCTTAGCCTTTCCCCTGAAGAGGTATGCCGCAAGGCAGCGGAGGTTTTTTGGAGTCAGAGTTTTCCTTCTCTGATGTGTAATTAAAAAAGAACTTTAAAAACTTCTAATAAAGAATGCAGCAGTTCTGCAGCCTGTCAGGAACAATCTCCGAGAAGAGTAAAAAATGGAGATCATTTCTACTAAACAGTAATTGTTTTCAAACAACTGTATTTTGTTAGAACTTTATAAATGGCCGAAGGTTCACAGCAATCAAGCAAACAGTGAATTTTTAAAAAGGCCACTGGAAAACGGTAGGAAAGCTCTGGGGCGGTTTTCCTTGCCCTTGTGCCACTCCTTCCCCAGCTTGGCTGTGGGCATGAAAACCGCATCCCCCAGTTCCCAGGGTGGGATCCTGGTCCTCAGGTCTGGAGAAAGCACAGCAAGACCTCTTTGCTAATGATCGTGTAGGCAGGTCTGTTCTAAAGCCGTCTGAGAGCTCCCTGAAGGCTGGAAAAGCTACGGGCATTGCTTGAAGCCATTAAGCTGGCCAACAACCCATAGCTGCCTGGCCCAAAAGATTCTTCTGGTTGAGGCATAATACCACAGATGGCAAAATGCCTATGGGCGGAAATTGGGGAGAGAGCTTTTATTGGGAAATTAGAGCCCTCAAAATCACCCATATATTTGGGGAATTCAGAAAGCCACATGCATGCCTCGGGTAAGATGCTTGCTCAAAAATTACCTTTGAAGAAATAAGCTTTCACTTTGGGCTGGTCCCTGGGCTCAGTGCAAACCCGGCTGAGTGCTGAGGGACAGCCCTAACAGCCAATCTTCAAAGACTGAGAAAAGGTTTACTCTCTTGTTTTCTGGCTCCTGGTATTCAAGGAGATCTCTGTCCAAACACTACCCCAACATACGCCGAGGAGCAGTCTTCAGTGACCACGCATAGCAACAAATACATCCTCTAAAAATAGTTCAGTAAACCCCTGAAAAATGGACTACTATAACCTTCGACCATCACAAAAAAATAAGTCAAACCCTGGACCAGGGGAAGATCTGATTTCCAAAGTTACAGCATAAGAGTAAGACACGCCATTTTCAAGAAGAAAATCACAAGGCATTAGCAAATTTAAAAAGTATGGCCCATTCAGGAATAAATATACTGACTGAAACAATTGCTTAGAGAGCACAAAAAATTAAGACACAGCATACCTAAACCAATGGGATGAAGAAAAAGCACTTGTGAGAAATAATGTGCGCCAGTGAACACCTACACTAAAAAACTAAAAAACAAAACAAAACAGAACAAAACTTGAACTCTGGCTGCGGTGGCTCAGTTGGCTGGAGCATCATCCCATAACTGAAAGGTCATGAGTTTGATTCCTGGTCAAGGCACACACCTAGGTTGTGGGTCCATTTCTTGGTCAATGCACATACAAAATGTCAACCAATGGATGCTTCTCCCTCTCTCTCCCTTCCTGTCTTTCTCTAAAAAGCAATAAAACAATCATCAAGGGAGGATAGAAAAAAAAAGAAAGAAAGATTAAAAGACGTGAAGAACACTATTAAACACAGAAGAAGTAGTAACCTTGACATCTTTCAAATTCTTCCAAAACAGAAAAGAAGGGAACTCTTCCTAACTCATTCGATGAGATCACCAGTTCTTTTTCATACCAAGGCCAGATAAAGACACGGCCCCCCCCGAATAATAATGACCAGGATACATTTTAATGAGCATAGATGAAAAACTTCTCAACGAGATACTAACAAACTGAATCTACAGCACGTACAAAGGTTTATATACCGTGAGCAAGTAGGATTTATCCTAGGAATGCAAGAAGGTCAATATAAGAAAATCAATCCATACAACAGACACTAATGGAATGAAATCAATTACTGCCCACCTCAATAGACACAGAAAAGGCATTTAACAAAATCTAATGCTCTTTCATGATTGAAAAAAAAAAAGTGAGAAAACCATTAAGTAGATTAAAAAACAAAAACAAAACAAAACACTGAGAAAACCATGAACAGACAGGAACTTCCTCAACATAATAAAGGTGTCCTATGAAAACCCCACAGAAAACAACAAAATCAATATTGAAGGACTGAAAGCTTTCCCACCAGGATCAGGAACAAAACAAGGGTTCCTACTTTCACCACTGCTATTCATTATTACCCTAAACTTCTAGCCAGAGCAAGTAGACAGGGAAGAGAAACAAAAGGCATCCAAATCGGAAAGGAAGAAGTAAAATTATATCACTGATGGTATGATTCCATATATCTATACCTATATCTATATAGATATAGATATAGATATATATATAATCTTTCAAAGAATCTACCACAGATCTACCTGTGGCAACAACAAATGAAATGAGCAAATTTGCAGGTCATAACATCAACATACAAAAATCTGTGTGTTTCTATACACCAGCAGTGACAATCCATGAAGAAAATTAAAGAGCAATTCCATTTCAATGGCATCTCAAAGAACTAAATACTGGAAATAAGCTTAACCAAGGAGATGAAAGTCTTGTACATTGAAAACTATAAAGAATGCAGGAAATCAATTTAAAATGTCCAAATATGTAGAACGGTATTCCGTGTTCATGGGTCAGAAGACAAACGATCGAGATAGCAATACTATCTAAATGAGGACACGTTCGATGCGATTTCAATCACAATGTCATCCCCCTTTTTACATAAATAGAAAAGCTGGTCATCCAATTCCCATGGAATTGCAAGGAGCCCAAAATAGCCAAAGCAAAGTCGAAAAACAACAAAATTAAAGGGCTCCCACTTGTGATAAATATGTGCCCAGAATATGTGAAAAACCTTTCAATTAAAACAACAAGACAAAAACCGCCCATTTAAGTGAGAAAGACGTCTGAAGATTCTGCCCCAAAGCAAACCTGTGCATGCTAATCAGCACAGGAATAGAAAATCCTCATTCATCACTAGGAAACCACAAATCCATACCCCAAGGAGATACCAGTGGTTACCTATTAGAAGAGTTGGCATAAAAAACAAATGTTGACACTTGTCAGACCTTTCATGGCACGTGAATAAACAAACTGTGGTACAGCCATGCGACGAAATACAGGTCAACAAGAAAAAGTAACACACTGCTGATTTAAACAGGAATGAATCTTAAATGAATCATTCTGAGTTCTTCTAAAATATCAATTCTAAACGAGTAATTGGGGCCCTGCAGCCCTACCAGAAGCAGAGGCGGATTGAAGGGTGGGCGCAGCGGGCGCGCACCCTGGGCCCCGACTTCTGAAGGGCCCCGCAAAACCCCAACTTGACACTTTCCTCTAATGACACCAAGTTTGCTTTCATTACTACGCTGCATAAAATATGGGAAATGCGGATTTTTCTTTTTCCCTGGTTCTCTCCTTGTTTTTAAGGGGCCCAACCAATATCTACTTCCCCGTCCGGGGCCTCCACCCGCCTTAATCCGCCTCTGACCAGAAGTCAGGAACTGCAGTGCTGAAGAGGGGAGGAGGCCGTCAGGCTGAAGGCCACTCCAGGGAGCAGGGGTCCCGGCCCAGCTGCCAAACCCAAGGGGCACCTTTGGCATCAGCACCTGGGAGACTGTGCTCTACTTTTTTGTCCCCTCAAGTCATACAACATGACATAATGTAAGAGGAGAAAGTCGGCCATCACAGGGATGCAGATCCTTACCGTTTGTGCTCCTCTTCCTTGGTTTCTCCAGCTCCCAGCTTCCTCCTTTCCCAGAAAGCCCACAAGGATTCCTCCTTCTTAATAGCCTGCACCGTGCCTTCATTTCCAACCTCCTGTTCTCTATGCAGCCTCAGAGAGGAGAGCTAGGGAGCTGGGGTGGTGTCCATGGGGATCACCCCGCTGTCAGAGGCTGGCCTGGCAGCCAAGCCTGCAGATGTGCTCGAGGATGCGCCCGCACCGACTGCCCCAGGGATTGGTAGGCTGGTGGTCTTCTGAGTTCTTGCCGCGTGCCCAGCAGAGGCAGGGCCCCTGGGGGTGGAGGCTGAGAGGGACACCACGGTAGAGGCCACTGTGTTGCTGGTGGTGGTGCCCAGCCCTTGGCTGGAAGCATGGGAGCTCTGCTTGGGTGCAGGTCCGTGGGTGGGCATGACGGCGGTCGCAGCAGCGCCTCCCAGCGTACGCTTTTTCCCAGCCCTGGCGCCAGTGGTCGTGACCAGGGTGCCCTGGCGGGTGCGCTTCCGGGTGTTGTGTCCGGAGCTTCCCCCAGGGCGCTGGGTGGCCCTGCCAGACGGGCCTGGAGCAGATGACGAGGCGGCCAAGGCAGGCCTGGGGCCGGCGTGCGTTCCCGGGGGAGGGGGCCTGGGCGATGCTGCCCAGGGCTGGCTGGCCTACAGTGGAGACTGGGGCCTGGGCTGGGCCTGAGGCTGCCCGTTTTCTGCCTCGAGAGCTGGGTGGAGCCCCCGAAGGAAGTGCATAGGGAGCGGGGCTGGTGTCCATGGGGGTCACCCCACTGTCAGAGGCTGGCCTGGGAGGTGGGCTGGTGTCCATGGGGGTCACCCCGCTGTCAGAGGCTTGCCTGGGAGGTGGGCTGGTGTCCATGGGAATCACCCCGCTGTCAGAGGCTGGCCTGGGAGGTGGGCTGGTGTCCATGGGAATCACCCGGCTGTCAGAGGCTGGCCTGGCAGCCAAGCCTGCAGATGTGCAGGCCGAGGGGCTGGCGCTCAGCACAGAGGTGACTGGAGCACCGGCGGACACAGGGGCACTGAGGGCAGGCACAGGCTGCGGGCAGGAAGGCACAGGCTCTGGAGCCCCGCAGCCCGAGAGGGCCCACGCCTCACCACGCAGAGCCCTGAGGAAGGTCCGCCACCGCGCTTCTCGGTCTCTGTCCAAATCTTCTGGGGTCACCCTGTACCCGGGGTCGGGACCTGGTGGCAGGCTTAGAGGGGGCCCTCGCCTGCGCGGGAGCAGGCAGACCTTCCTTTTGCGGCGCCTGGAGAGTGCTGTGTCCCCTCTGGTGGCACCCCGGCCCTGCTCAGGCTGGCTCAGCCTCCGTGGCAGGGCGGCAGCTGAGGAGGGAGCCCCAGGGCGCTGCTGCCTCAGCGTCTTCCCGGCGCTCTGGGGCAGCCCGGCTTGGCAAGGTGCGGCACGCCACCCCCTCTCCACCGGAGGGCAGCCTCGGGTGGAGCTATAGGAGCTGGTGATGGGGTTCCTCTTCCTGCAAAGGCAGGGGGAGCCCCTCACGGAGGCCTGGGACTTACCGCGCCTTCCGTCTTCCTGGCCCTGCGCCTGCAGGACGCCCTGCAGGGGCCCAGGCCTCAGCACTGAGGCACGGAGGCCTCCCTGGGCCCCAGGGAGCCTGCAGGTAGGCGGGGCTCCCTCACAGCCCTCAGCCTCACTCTCTGGCACAGTGGGCTCCCCCCCCTCCTCACCTACCTCCTCCCCGTGCCCCCCACAGGCCCACTGGTACAGGGACCTCAGGATCCCGAGCAAACGCCACAGGCTCTGGGGGATCCTCACACAGACACTCACGAAGGCTGCAACACCGCATGTGAGCAGGTGCCGGCGGGCTGGCCCTGCAGGAGGTGGAGGAGCGCGGACAACTGGGTGCCGCTGGCGGACCAAGGGAAACTGGCCACCTGGGGGAGCTCTGAGCTGGCCCCCTGGTCCCCAGGGCGGGGGGTGGTGGCAGAGTGCACTCAGGCAGTTGCCCATTGGGCGCGTCTGGGAGCTCTGTCCGGGAGCACAGAAACCTTCCTCAGCAGCCAGCGAGAGCTCGCCAGGAAGTATCCGTTGGGGCTGTTGCCTGGATACACTTGGAACTCCACGGTGGGGGTGCGGGGAGGGCCGCCAGGAGGAAGGCGCTCGCGCCAGCTTGCCCAGATTCTGTGGCAAAGGCGCGCCCAGATGCCTCTCGAGGTCGCTTTCGTGCTTCTCCACCTCGAGCTGGGGCACGGGCACCGGCCGCCGCGGGCCCTCCGACGGCCTCTCCTACCTCCGCCGCCGCCGCCGCCGCTGGGACCGCCGCCGCTACCACTCAAGCAGCTGCCACCCACCGCTCCCGCCGCTCCCGCGGCTCCCGCCACCGCCGGCCCCGGTCCGATCGCCGGCGCCCCCGCTCCCGCTGCCGCCGGCCCCGGTACCACCGACGCCGCCCCCGATCCCGCCGCCGCGGACCCCGGTCCCAAAGCCGCCGCCCCTGCTCCAGTCGCCACCGGCGCCGGTCCCAGTGGCGGCGGAGGTAGGAAAGGCCGTCGGAGGGCCGGTGCGGGGTCGGTGGCGCCGCCTGTCGGATCAGCGGCGGCGTCATTTACAGAAGCGGGGACGGCGGCGGAGGTGCTACCAGCGGGAGGGCCAGGAGCGGAGGCGAAGGAGGCGGGAGCGGGGGCGGCGGGAGAGCCGGTGGCCCATAGCACCTCCGCCGCCTCCCCAGCTTCCGCTCCCGGCGCTCCCGCGGCCGCGGCCGCCGACCCGGTCCCAGCGCCGCCGCCCTCCCAGCTCACGCCGCCGCTGGCCCCCGTCCCACTGCCGCAACCCCCGATCTCGCCACCACCGGCTCCGGCCGTACCGCCGCCGCCCACGCTCCCGCCGCCGCCCGCCCCGGGTCCCACAGACCCCGCTCCCGCTCCAGTCGCCCCTCCGAAGGCCTCTCCTACCTCCACCGCCACTGGGAACGCGTCCTCCGCCGCTGCCGCTCCTGCCGCCCCTCCGACAAGTTCTCCTACCTCTTCCGCCGTTGGGACCGGGGCCGGCAGCGGCTACAGTGGTAGCGACGGCGGCAGAGATAGGAGAGGTCGTCGGAGGGCCGGTGGCGGGCGGCGCGGGGTCGGTGGCGCCGCCTGTCGGATCAGCGGCGGCATCTTTGACAGAAGCGGGGACGGCGGCGGAGGTGCTACCGGCGGGAGGGCCTGGAGCGGCGGCGGAGGAGGCGGGAGCGGGGGCGGCGGGAGAGCCGGTGGCCCATAGCACTTCCGCCGCCTCCCCAGCTCCCGCTCCCGGCGCTGCCGCCGCCGCGGCCGCCGACCCGGTCCCCCCGCCGGCGCCCTCCCCGCTCACGCCGCCGCCGGCACCGGTCCCACCGCCGCCGTCCCCGCTCACGCCGCCGCCGCCGCCGCCGCTCCGGGCGCTCACACCGACCGCACCTCGGCCGCCGCACCCCCCCTTCCGCTCCCGCCACCGGCGCTCCCGCTCCCGCCGCCCCTCCGACGGCCTCTCCTACCTCCGCCGCCGCTGGGGCCGTCGCCGCCGCCGCTCCCGCTCCGGCCGCTGCCACCCACCGCCTCCTCCACCGCCGCAGCTGGGAGTACTCTGCGGGCCCCACACCAGCCCACCCAACCTCAAGGCTCCATCGCCGCGCCCCACCTTACGCAAGTGACCTTACGCGGCTGCCCAGACGCCCCGTCCACACGTACGCGTGCGCGGATGACCCCACGTGGGCACGTACGCGTGCGCGGATGACCACCCCGTGTGCACGTACCCGTGCGCGGATGACCCCACGTGTGCGTGCGCGCAGATGACCCCACGTATGGAGGCGTGGTCGGCGCAGGGCTCAGGAGGGGCGTCAGCTGCGGTGCGCGGGCGGCGAGCGCTCAGCGAGGACAGCGGAAGGGGGCGGCGCGGGCGCGCTCTGTTCCAGAACGGCGGGAGGAGGACGAGTGACTCGGAGGCTGCCAAGTGCGGGCCTGGAGTGGTGCGACGGGCGGAGGTGAAGGCGGGGCTGCGGTCCCGGCAGGTCGGGGTGGCGGTGAGGAGAAGCCCAGGTGAGAAGGCGGACGGAGGCGCGTCTGGAAGGAGGGCCGGAGCCCTGTGAGCCGTGCGGGAAGAGGTGGGCCGGGGAGAAGGCTGGACCGGAGACGTCCGCGGCACGCGGTGAGAGGGGGAAACTGGAGGCGGGGTGGGGGGAGGGCCCGGGCAGAACTGGGGGGAATAGGAGCGGACTGAGGCCTGCGGAGCGGAGACCTGTCGGTGGGCGGAGGTGACAGAGGCCCCGAGAGGCTTGAAGGGAGAGCTGGGGAGGCAGGGCACGGGACAAGGGGCCCGCCGCTCCCACAGGTTTGGGGGTTCCTTCCCCGTGCGGAGGAAGAGGGAGCAGAGCGAAGCAGCGTCGCCGCAAACCGGCCCTCCCGCCAGGCCTCAGCCGTGACCGGGGCGGTAGGGCAGGTCGGGCGGGTTTGCGCAGCTGGCGCCGGCTGGGGGTTCACGGCGCTGTGCTGGCCATGGCCGCCGGGCTGCTGCTCTTTTCTCCCGGGAAGGAGAGAGACGGGGACCCTGGCGCCCCGGGAGCGTGGTCAGGAGCGCAGGACTTCTCCGGTTGCCAGCGGAGCCGGAGGAGGGAGGGAGCGGTGAGCCGTGCTGCCCCCTGGGGGCCGAAGCGGGCGCTCTGGACGTGCGGGCGAGGGGCCGGGGCCCGCGCGCGGCGTCTGGGCAGCGGGCTCGTGGCGTGGGCGCTGTGCTCTCCAGACCGTTCTCCTGCTGCTCCGGGGCCGGGAGGGAGACGTCCTGGGGTTCGTGTCTCCACTGCAGCTGGAATGTCCCCCAATGAATGGATGTAAGCAGGACGGCTAGAAGGGGACCCAGGGCCCGGCTGAACTGTGCGGCGCCGGCCGCCCCCGTGTCCCAGGGGACTCCCGTGCGCCGGCGTCTCGCGGGTCCCCGGGCTGGCTCTGTGCTGTCAGGCCGCGTCCGTGGCTCCGCGCGGTGCCGCTGGGCCGAGGTGCTTCACCGGCTTCTGCAGCCCCGGGGGGCGCCTCCGGGGACCGGGAGGCGCAGGGGGGCGGCGGGAGCGTCATCTACAGAGGGCCCGCAGAGTCGGCTCGGTGAGGACATTCGTGGGGTTTTGAGGTTTTTGTGTGGCGTCAGGGAGAGTTTGGGTGAGGGTTAGGCGGACAGAACACAGGCTTGTTTGTGTTTTGCTGCAAATGATAGACAGATTTAGGCGATTTGAGACTTAGTAAACACGTCTTGTGGAATATTAAAAATGTGTGCTGTGAATAAGTAATCTCTAGAAGTGATCGAATTTGTTTATCAGTGTCAACCTAAAGAATACTGGTGTCCCAGAGAATTGACAATTTCTTACTCTTAGTTTTCACAAGGAATTAAAATTTTTTAAAGGTTAAGAATTCAAGTGAAAGGTCCAGAAAAAAGCCGTAAAGTACTGTGTGTAAGAGAAAGGTATTGAGATACGGGCATGTATATTTCAGAGAAATGTAATTAAGTTTGTTCTAAGTGAGGCTGGTTGTGCCAGAGTGGACAGAGGAAAAGCAGGACAAAAGCTGAATGTCAGGAGGAAAGTGGAAGGTCCGTGATGAGAAATGCAGAGAGAGGACGTTTTCTATACGGTGAAGCCGAATACGATGGGACGAAATTCCATTAAGTAAATGAATGTAAATATGAAAAGTGAGCTGACGTAGAAGCACGGTTCAGTTCTATTTTATTTTGTTGAAATGACAAAAATTTTCCCATATTGTGTAGCACCAGATAAGGTAGTATGAGAGTTTTTCTGCCTATAAAACAGAGATACTATGTTTCCTTAAAATGTTTCTGCTTCATATCGTTTCAGTCAGGTCTTTGATTACTAAAGAAGACAGTCTTCTGCATCCTAAGAACGGAAGATGTAATAATCACATACTGACCCAGAGCTGCTGTCACAGGACCCCTGCTCTCTCAGGTAAGACCCCTCCTGACACCCACAGGACTCAGAGGGGCAGTGACTGGACACCCCACACTCCCTGCCTGGACTCAGAGCTAACATTCCAGCACCCCCTAATCTCTCATGCTGGACTCCTCCACACCGTCCCATGGCCAGGGCTCCGTACTCTCTCCGGTAAGACCCCTCCCGGCACTCAGAGAATCCACGGCTGAAGTGACAGGAGTCTCTATGCAGGCAGAGAGAGTGGAACCCCCCACAGGCTCAGATGCACACTCCAGGAAATGCTCTTCCCTGCTGCCATCTAGTGCACATCCTGAGACCGGCGCCTATGTACTCAGCAGCAGCTCTTACCATTTTGCAAGGGCAATATGAATCTCCAAGGCAACTCACGCCACACCTTGCTCGGGATGTCTTACAGACGCATCCACCGTGGTAGGGCCCGCAGTACCTGTGGCAGGACCCGCTACTCTCACGTGACACTCCTCTCCATGGTGGCTCGGGGGATAGTGTTGCAGCTACATAGGTGAGATGGAACGCTCTGAAGCCGTGTATAAAGTAAGGAAAGGATTTTAATAATGACCAGGAGTTGGGCAGACCCTGAGCCGGTCTCTAACATGCTCCAACCTGCAATGGAGTCTAAAACGCGGAGTTTTTATACTGATGAGGGCCCCTTTGCTGCTTCTTTGGCGGGAAACGGCCTTAGGAAGAGGGGGCTGGGCAGGACTGCAGGAATGTCTTGGCAGTAACGGGAACAGAAATTGGCAAGGCTATAAGGTTATCTCTGGTGGCAGCATAGCTCTTCAGCCAGGGACGAACTCCCTGCGAAGCAATCTGTCTTCAAAGGGCTAGACATTCTGCAAAGCACAACCTTCACAAATGTTCTAAACCAGACACAAGTAAATGGAAGGTGATAGAGGCTGAGGTCCTTTTAGCTTGTAAATCACCAATTGCTACACTCCTTCTGACATTCCTCTCTTCAAGGCTTTTTAGCAAGTCCTTGCTACTTTTTACAAAGAACATCTGAAGCCCCTACGTGTTTACGTATTTAGCAGACCTTTGGAACTTTTTACAGGGACTATTTGGTGCCCCTACAACAAGATCCGCTATTCTGTCTGGTGCGACCTTTCCCCAAACTAACAAGACATACTGCTAGTTTGACCAGACCCCCAGTTCTCCCAGAGAGAGCCCCCTGTTCACAATCACAGAACTCAGAGCTGAAGTGACATGGCCCCTTACTCTGTCAGGTGGGAGCCCCTCCTCATACTCATAGGACCCTGAGCTGATGTCACTGGACCCGCTATTCTTTCTGGGTGAAACCCCTCACCACATTCACCGGACCCAGAGCTGACGTGACACAACCCCTTTTTCTCTCTGATGGGACTCCTTCCAGTGCTCACAAGATGCAGCGCGATTTTCAGAGGACCCCCTACCCTCCCAGACTGGCCGCCTCCACTCACAGGACCTACACCTGATGTCACAGATCTTGCTCTACTCTTGGGTGGAACTCCTCATCACAGTAATAAGACTCCACACCGAAACAACAGGGCGCCTCACTGTCTCTGGTGGGTCAGCCAACGACCACAGGAGCAAAGGCTGAAGTTACCGTACCCTCTGCCGTCTCAAGTGTGACCGTACCCGACAATCACAGGACCCAGAGCTGATGGGACAGGATGACCTACACTCTAAGGGAGGGGCCCTTCCCCACACTCAGGAGACCCAGAGCTGATATGACAGAAACCACTGTTCCCGCTGGTGGGACTGTTTTCCAAACTGATAGGAGACAGAGCCAATGTGACCGGACACCCTACTCTCTCTAGTCAGACCCCTCCCCGCAGTCACTGGACACAAAGGTGAAAGGTCAGGACATTCCATTTTACAGGGAGACGCCTTTCTGACCCTCACAGGACACAGTTGTGTAGTAACAGGACACTCCAGCCTCTCATGTGTGATCCTCTCCACATTCCAATGACCCAGACCTGATGTCACAGGACCCACTATGCTCTCAGGTGGGGCCCCTCCCCTTGCTCATAAGCCCCAGAGCTGACCGGACACAACCTTTGATTTTCTTTGGCGAAGACCCAGAGCTCGCATTACAGGGCTCCATGCTCTCTTAGGTAATACTTCTCCCAACAGCCAGAGGACCCAGGGCTGATGTGGCAGGTCGCCCTGCCGTGTCAGAGTGGGGCCCCTTTGTACACTCTGCTGCACACTGCCTGCCATCTAGTGCGCATCTGTGGAATAACAGCCGAGACGAGGCCGCCAGGAAATGCTCTTTTTCGTTGCCATCTTGTACATCTTGGGAATAGCACCTTTTTTCGAAGCATCTGCTCTTATAATTTTGCAAGGAGACTTGAAGCCCCAAGGCACCTTACACCACCACTAGCTCAGTATGTTGTGTACACCCGTGTTTCCATTCCAATTCTAATACTCTTCTGCACGTGGGGTTTCTGACTCTCATGTGAGTGAGGGTCCCATGCCTACGTATGTCTAAAATTTGGTTATTTTCATTGGCTAATCTGTGTCATACCTATTGGGTTATTGGACCAGCCTAAAGATTCTTGAGGTTAGAGGAAAGATTGCTTCTCCACCACGTAGGCAAGCGAGCAGTGAGGTATTTAATAGGTAAATTTGGGGAGTACATATATGTCACCATTTCCTTAAGTAAGGTTTAGCAATTTAGCTAAAGCAACTTATTCTCAAAACTGAGTGATTATGTCAGTGAAATATGGAACAAGGCACCATTTTAGCTTGTGGCTATAAACCTTTTATTCAAACTTTCAAAGGTGGTAATGAAGGGGGCCAGAATTTTCTACTCGGCATGTTGATTTTAAACTGGCTGTTAAGAAAGGAAAGACTGAGAAATTACTTATGTTTATCATCTCAGTTCTTCCTAAGCAGTTTAATGGCCAAAATTTGGTTTAGGAAAAGAGCTTTAGCACAATCACCTTAGCTTTAGACAGTAATAGTCCTAACAAAAGCCCGTCCAGCCTCTTATCTTACTTCTTGTGTGTTATAGTCTTTGGGGGGTCGCCGAACAAAAATTAACCTGCCAGGTATGCTGCCTTTTTTCTAAATTAACCTGAATGTACCCATTTCACCATTAAAGTCGAAGACTCTGTTCTTCCATTTTCCAAAATGTCCTTTATACCCGATATCACCTCATTGTGTTTGGCATTCATTTCAATATGAATTCCCCTTGTGCATGTATTAAACATTGAGTATCTCCTCTTAATCTGATTGTGCGAGTTTGACTATTATCTCAGGTGTCAGAATTTAGAAGGTATGACAAAAGTAGTTTTTAATCTCCCACAGTTTTGGTGAGCCGACGCGGTGACATTCATGGCAGGGACACTTAACTTCTGGAAGGTGCAGCAGCCGAGAGATCATGGACATCTCTGGCAAAAGTAAGCACTATTTTTTCTTGTTGTTGCTCGTCTTTTTGGTTTATTTCTGCAGGGTTTGGCGTTATTTAGTAATTCTGTGAGTTATTTTCCTCTCTTGTACATTTACATTGGCCTGAAAAATATTTGTGACACTAGGTGCTCCGACTTAGTGAGTCACACGAGCTCTTCATTAACTCTCAGCTCTGCTCACAGGGTGAGGACTTGGTTCTGCTCCTGCATCTGGCCCCTGGCAACTGGGGTCCATTGTCCAGCTCCAGCTCTGGAGTCTGGCTATGGGTTCTTGCTTACAGATGTGGATTCTGCTCCAGGGTCCATGGCCCGGGGTCGAATCTGTATTTGGCTGTGTGTCTGGGAGCTGGGGTCTCTTTGGGTGTGTCTTTGTGCGCTGGGTTTGTGTGTGGGGTCCACGTGCAGTTCTGGCTCATGAGTCTGATGTATGGAAGCTGGTGTCCAGAGTTCGCTGTCAGTCTCTGGTGTCTGGTGTCTGGCATTCAGGGTCCACGGTCTGGCTTGGGTCTTGGAGAGAGTTTTTGGATTGGGGCAGGGGTCTGGGGTTCAGCTTTTGGTTCTGAGTCTGCTCCAGGGTCCAGGGTCCAGGGTCCTGAGTCCAGGGTCTGTGTCTGGAGTCCTGAGTGTGTCCTGGGTGTGTGTGAACTGACACCAATTCAATGTCGACAGGAGTTCCAGAGGTGGGGTGCGTTGAAGAAGGAAAGCTTATTGAGTGCAAATAGCTCGGTTTTGGTACAGAACGTCTGTGAGTGGGTGCACAGCCGTTAAGAAACCCAGGTTATTGTTACGGGTGAGTTGTGAAGCAGCACTGCCGCGGGTCAACTCAGTGGTGCCGCTTCTCAGTTATGGAGCGTCACGGCTGTGGGACAGCCCGGGGACAGACTCCCTCAGGCTGTGGTTCTCAGCTCTTCGCTATTTATGTGAGTTCTGTTCCCATCGTTTCCTCTTTGCTCTGCCACCTTGGCACAGAAAGCAGCACAAGTTTGCAAAGGAGCCCCTCTGGGTGACAAGATCAGTGCAGGTGAGCAAACAAAAGGCTTCTGGTGTGGTTATTTTTAAATTATGCCATGTTTTCCTCTAGAACTCCTTTTTACCCAAACCGAGAATGCCTTTCTTTCTTGCAGGTTACTTACATTATCTAGGAGAATAAAAATGTATTCAAAATCCTACCCAAACAGGTTAACTGCTGCTGTTATAAGTTTAGACCCTTCAAGACATCTCTACTTGCATAATTATATTCTTCTGCTTCCTCTGGATTTAATTTTTGTTACTCTGGGTTTGTGATATGATGCAAACCTTGTGAATTCCCATAGGTTCTTAAAATATTACTTCTGTCTTAACTATATTTTTTAGATTTTACTTATTTATTTTCAGAGAAAGGGAGGGAGGGAGAAAGAGAGGTAAAGAAACTTGGATGTGTGAGAGAATCATCCATCGGTTGCCTCTCTCATGCCCCCAACAGAGGATCCGGCCACGGCCCAGGCATGTGAAGCAACCGGGAATCAAACCTGCATCCTTTTGGTTCGCAGGCCAGCGATTAACTCACCAAGCCACACCAGCCCGGGCTCCAGTAGGTTTTAATGCATTTTTTTTTATTATTCAGTTCCAATTATTTTTAACTACAACTGCGATTTATTTTGAGAGTTATTTAGAAGTGTATTTCATATCTTTTAAATGTAGGGATTTCTACTTACCATGTATTACTGATTACTCTGTTAACTACAATGAGAACAAGAAACTCACTTTATATAATTTCAATCCTTTGAATTTGTTTGAAACTTGCTTCATGCTACAATAGGGTCAGTGTAACAGACGTTCCAGGCGTGCATCTCTGCTGTCATCTCTTGTTCATTTTGGGAATCACAGCGTCGTGCAGGTCAGCGGAGAAAGTTGTGTGCGCTTGGTTGTCTGTGAATGTTGACTCCAGTTTGCTGCTCACGTTCCTTATATCCTTACAGAATTTTCTGAGGGGGTCTATTGTTTCTTAACGAGGTATGCGCTATCCCTAATGATTATAAATTCTTCTTTGTATCTCTTCTATATAATTTGAGTTTATTATATTGAGTATGTTGTGAATGTGGATCTTCCTGGTAAATTAAACTTATTTATATGAAGTGCTCTTCCTTTCTAGTATTGCTTTTTGCATCGAAGTCTGCTGGATGGTATTATGTCATTTTCACTTGGTATGTTTGCCTGATACAGGGTGAGACAAAAGTAGGTTTAGAGTTCTGAGTACAAGAAACAAAATTTGTTGTTGTATTATTATTCAGTGTTCATACTATTAAACCTACTTTTGTACCATCCTGTATAGCTTTTCCCATTCTTTCACTTTCAGTCTTTTTGGACACTGTGTTTTAGGTGATTGATGTTTTTGCCCAGTTTTTGTCTTGTCTTTTTATTCTGTGAATAAGTTCTTTTACAGAGTAGTCTTTAATTTTATAAATTATACATTATAAATCCATTTCTTCATGAAACTTCATGTCCAAAAGTATACCTGATTCCTGGCTGATTTTGTTGAAACGGATCACTAAAAATCCAACTTAGAGATGAGGGGCGGGGCCTGTCTTAAGGTGAAAGGCGGAATCGGGCTGGAGGTGAGAGGCAGGGTCAGGCCAAGGCTGTGGGTCCGCGCTGGGTGGGAGGCTCATTGAGGCTGGCAGGCCTGAGGTGAGGGCAGTTGTGGAGGAGAGATGAGCAACTAGGTGGTCCTGAGATCAGGCGCTGCCCGCCGCCTGTCTCCGTGGGTCATGAAATGACACTCATGGCCAAAGGTGATGCAAGCAGTGAAATCCAGGGAGGTCAGGTGAGCTGCGTGCAGGTATGAGGTGAGGGGATTGGGGAGCGGCTACAGCCAACCTGTAAGGAGCAGAAGAGGGTGGCCAGAGTGTTTGTGGGGTACACATCTCAGGTCCCAATTTAAGCGACACTTCCTGTGGGACAACTTTTCTATTTCAATATAGATACTACATTTAGAGAGAACTTTGGTAAATAGGTATCATCATTCTTTTATCCAAGAACTTGATAATGCTTTTCAGTTGTTAAAGTGTCTGTTATTGGGTAGCATTTTCCAATTTTGTTCATGCAGATCTTGTGCATGGTTGTTAAGTTGATTCCCAGGTTTTTCATTGTTTACATGTTTTGTTGTTAGTTTTTTTAAAAATTATATCTTTAACTTACTATTTCTAGAAATAAAATTTATTGCAGCATGCTATTTCCCCTTCGTTGTAGTAAATTCTATTTGTAATACTTTTTAGTTGATTCCCATTAAATATCAATGTAAATATGCTATCACTCAACAATGATCATTACATTCTTGTAAGCGTATATGATGTAGGAATAGTTAAAACATGTAAGAAAAGAGAAAATGAGGTTCTGTTAGGAGCTAGAAAATATTTTCTGTTAGTCACAAATATCTCCACGACTAAAGAATAGAGTAACATCATTCTTAGCATTTTAAACTAGGCCATAGCCTGGACACATGGTATTATAGAAATCCAAAGTACTTTGTTAGTGGAAACGTGCTCCAGGTAGGCTCTCTGAGGAACACACGACATAGCAAAGGTCCACACTTTGAAAGAGGAAAACTTTTGATGGTGAATTCCGGAATCCAAAAGAGTAAGGCCGTTTGTTCTAAGTGACATTATGAAACAGTTATTCAAGTGCTTTGTGAGCAATGAAAAGAAGCAGTGACCCTCAGATGCCTACTGTGTTTATCACAGGGTATAGGAGACTGAATTGTAGTCTCCTAGGCTGTCAGATCTTGTTTTGCCTCCTACTCTTTTCAGGTGACTTCTCAGCCTGGGACAGTCCTCCCCGATATTTGCAGGACAGCTGGCCTTTTTTGTTCTGTAAGTTGCAGACTCCATGCTGCCTAATCAAAGAAAGGCAGCATTTCTGGCCTAGGAAGCAAAGTGACATGCTGTTTTAATTCGAGTGGACTCTTCATGATATGGAGCAGGGTTTCTGGACCTTTTGGGCCAGGTAATTCATTCTCCTGGGGGACTGTCCTCTGCGTAGTAGGTGCTTTTTGGCATTCATGACCTCTGTTCACTGCATGCAGATAAGACCCTCCCTTCCCCCACCCTCATGACAATCTAAAATGGCTCCAAACATTGCCTGGTGTCCCCTAGGGGGCAAAAATCACTTTTGTTTGAGAACCACTGATTTTGAAGCTTTTATCATTTTTGAAACCAGAATGATCTGGCTTTGGTATGCAGTATTATTATTTTTCCATGTCAATTACTTTCTAACTCCAACTGTGACTCATTTTGGAGACTTATTGGAAACATCTAATATAGGGATTTTCTTGTTACCTTGTTACTGGTTTCCAGGTTAATGGCAAAGAAGGCAATAAAGGTAGTTTATGTGGCATTCGTTGGAACTTGCTTTACAGCTTTCGTCAGTTTTTGAAAAGTTCTAAGTGTGCTTGAAAATCATTGGTAATTTGTGTTGTTTGCTGCAAGTTCCTTAAACAATGAGAAAAATAAAAATTACTCAGAATGCTACACTGAGAGGTAGAAACTAAAATAAAATAAAATTGTAATCATTTTATGTATGTACCCTTCCAGACATGTGTGCAGTCAGTGTTTCCTTCCGTTTCCACTGGATTTCATTTGCTATTTTAGGTCCCTAATACGAGTGCAAAAATGCTCACACGTCCGCCCTCCAAGGGTTGTGTGACGCTCACTGCTGGTAGCGATGGGGCTTGGCCAGCGCCGCGTGGCACCCCTAAGTTGGGGAAGTCAGAGCACCTCCAGGGGTCCCCTACTTGACCTCAACCCTCCTCCACTCCCCCTTCCTCCCCGCCCCAGGGTCGGCCCACGTGTGTGCTTCAGCCAGCCCTGTCTTGAGAAGGTTATCATCTCGTGGTGAAGAGAAGTGAGCAGATCAGTGACTGCAGACAGCATAGAATGACCGGTGTCCTGGTATGGATGCGTGTACACACACACACACACTCTCACACACAGACACAGACACACACACACACGCTCAGACACAGACTCACACACACACTCAGACCCAGGCACACACTCATACTCTGGGGAAGGAGAGGAAGTTAATCTCTGTCTTCAAGGTGCTTTCAGTCTAGTGGGAGAGATCGCAGAAATAACTACACCCTGCGACGTGCTGAAAGGAAACAGCCTCGCTGGCGGGAGGGGACAGACCTTCCGGTCTCCACTTAGCAGCTCAGGGTGTCAGTCTCTCCACGTCCTGCCCTCCCTTGTTGTCCTTCATCTCCTAGGTGTAGCCTTCTGGGGAAGATGTCGCGTGGTCTCAGTGTGCGTTTATCTAATTACTAGTGATGCGCGGCATCATTTCACGTATTGTCCGTTTCTGTATTTTTTAGTAGGAAGGAAATGCCTGTTTACACCCTTTGCCATTTTTAAATGGATTCATCTATCATTTTATTGTTGAGCTGTAACTGTTTATAAAAGATTCTGGGCTACTATCTCCTTATCAGATACTTGATCTGCAAACCTATTCTTCTATGCCCTAGGCTGTTTTACTTTATTGGTGGTGTCCTTTGAATCATAATTTTTAAACTTTTGACAAAGCCCAATTTATCTTTTTTTCCCCTTGTGTTGATTCTGTCTTTGGTGTTTTATCTGAGGAATCATTACCTACTCTAAGGTCAAAAAGTTTTACACCCATGATTGATTGGATTTTAAGATCGGTGTGTTAATTTCTGCATAATAGGCAGCTTGGATTATCTAGGGAAACCAATTGAGGAAGTGTTGTCACTTTAACAATATTAAATCTTCCTGTCCATAAACATGAGTTTTTATTTATTTAGGTGTAATTCAGTTCCTTTCAATGATGTTCTGTAGATTTCAGGGAACAGATCTTCCAGTATTTTCTTGAAATGTTTCCTAAACACTTTATTCTATTTGGTGCTATTATAAATGGAATTGTTTTTCTAATTTTCTTTTCAAATTGTTAATTTCTAGTATATAGAAAGACAATGGGTTTTTGTATATTTATTTTATATCCTTCAAGCTTTGTTTTTATTATAAAATACCAAGTAATTTACATTGTAATTGAATTTTGTTATGCTCTATTGAATTTTTGGGTTGTTTGAATGTATTTCTTTGCTCCAATAGTCTGAGTTTTTTGTTTGTTTTCTTGTTTCTTTTAGAATTCCTTATGATTTTCCACATATAAGAACCCGTCATGTAGAAGTAAATAGTTTCACTTCTCCCTCTCCAATCTAGATGCCATTATCTTCTCTTTTCTTTTTATTGATTTTTTCAGGTGACATTGGTCAATAAAATTGTGTACGTTAAAGGTGTACAATTCTATAACGCAATTTAGGTATATTGTAGTGTGTGTTCACCACCCCAAATCAAGTCTTCTTCCATCACTCTTTATCCCCCAGTGACCTTCTCCTACCCCTCCGCACCCTGCTTTTTCTCTGGTAATCACCACAGTGTGGTCTGTGTCTATGAGTTTGTTTGTCTTTTTGCTTAACCCCTTTATCTTTTTCACCCAGTCCCCCAATGCCCTCTCCCTGACAGCTGTCAGTCTATTTTCTGGACCAAGGAGTCTCTTTCTGTTTTGTTTGTTAGTATATTTTGTTCATTAGATTCCACATGAAGGTGAAATCATATGGTACTTGTCTTCCTCTGACTGGCTTATTTCACTTAGATAACATTCTTCAGCTCCATCCATGCTGTCGCAAAGGGTAAGATTTTCTTCTTTTATATGGCCGATTAGAATTCCATTGTGTAAACGTACCACGGCTGTTTTCTCCTGTCGTGTACTGATGGGCACTTGGGCTGCTTCCATGGCTCGGCGATCGTAAACAATGGTGCGATAAACACAGGGGTGCGTGTATAGTTTCAAATTAGTGTTCTGGGTTTCTTCAGATATATTCCCAGAAGTGAGATGACTGGGTCAGAAGGCAGATGCATTTTTACTTTTTGGAGATAACTCTACACTGCTTTCCACAGTGGCTGCACCAATCTGCATTCCCACCAAGAATGCACAAGGGTTCCTCTTTCTGCACATACTCAGAAGCACTTGTTGCTGATTTCTTGATGGTGGCCATTCTGACAGGTGTGAGGTGGTATCTCACTGTGGTTTTAATTTGCATTTCTCTGATGATTAATGAAGTTGAGACTTTTTTCAGATGTCCATTGGCCATCTGTGTGTCCTCTTTGCAGAAGTGTCTATTGAGAATCATTGTCCATTTTTTAAATTGGATTGTTTATTTTGGTGGTAGTTGTGGAGTTTTTAATAAATTTTAGATATTAACCCCTTATCGGAAGTACATTTGGTGAATATGTTATTCCATTCAGTAGGTTGATGGTTTCCTTTGCTGTGCAAAAAATTTTAGTTTGATGTATTAATAGTTGGGTTTTTTTTTTCTTTTTCTTCTTCTTTTTATCCCTTGCCTGAAGTGATGTATCAGAAAAAAAAAATATCGCTACAGGAAATGCCTGGGATTTTCCTCCCTATATTGTCTTCTTGGATTTTTATGGTTTTCAGTCTAACACTTAAGCATTTTATCCATTTTGAGTTTATTCCTGTGTGTGGTATGAGAGGTGATCTAGTTTCACTTTTTTGCACATATCAGTACAATTTTTCCAATGCCATTTATTGAATAGACTCTCCTTACTCATTGTATGATTTTGTCTCTTTTGTCAATAGATTAATTGGCCAGATAGGTGTTGGTTAATTTCTGGGCTCTCCTATTCTGTTCCATTGATCTAGGTATCTGTTTTTAGGCCAGTTCCATGCTGTTTGATTACTCTGGCCTTGTCCTATAGTCTCACGTCAGGTAGTGTGGTTCCCAAAACTTTGTTCTTTCACAAGATTTCTGAAGCTAGTCAGGGTCTTCTGTGGTCCATATAAGTTTTAGGAATATTTGTTCTACTTTAGGGAACACTTTTTGTATCTTGATAGGAATTGTGTTGAATCTATAGATTTCTTTGGGTAGTATGGACATTTCAATGATATTAATCCTCCCTATCCATGAGCACAGTATGTGCTTCCAGTATTTGTACCATCCTCAGTTTTGTTCTTCAATGTCTTATAATTTTGTGAGGACATATCTTTTACAGTCTTGGTTAGTTTTATTCCTAGGTATTTTACTCTTTTTGAAGCAATTGTGAGTGGGATTGTTTTATTCATTTTCCTTCTGTCAGTTTCTTATTTGCATATAAAAACGCAACTGATTTCTAAATATTAATTTTTTATCCTGCTAGTTTGCGGGATTCATTTATCAATTCTAAGAGTTTCTTAGTGGAGCACTTGGGGCTCTCTATGTACAATATCATGTCATCTGCAAATGAAGACAGTTTGACCTCTTCCTTTCCAATTTGGATGCTTTTTACTTCTTCTTCTAGTCAAATTGCTGTGGCTAGGACTTCCAGTACCATGTTGAATAAGAGAGGAGAAGTGGATATCCCTGCCTTGTTCCTGATCTTAAGGGAAATGTTGGTCGTTTTTGCCCATTGAGTATGATGCTGGCCTCAGGTTTGTCATCTATGGCCTGTATTATGTTTAGGTATGTTCCCTATGTGCCCACTTTGCTGTGAGTTTTCTTCATCAAAATTGGTGCTGGATTGTATCATGCTTTTTCTGCATCAATTGATATGGTCATGTGGTTTTTATCCTTCATTATGTTGATGTGGTTAATCACATTTATGGATTTGTGAATGTGGTACCAACCTTGAATTCCTGGAATAAATCCCACTTGATCATTGTGTGTGATCTTTTTGAGGCATTGGTGTATTTGATTTGCCAATATTTTGTTGAGGATTTAGCATCTATGTTCATCAGGGATATTGGCCTGTGATTTTCTTCCTTTGAGAAATAAGTCATTTAAAGAAAAACAAAACAGTAAAACTCACTCTTTGCCAATGACATTAGACTATATAGAAAAACCCAAGAGAATGAAACAAAAAAATGAATAGAATTAATAAAAAAATTCAGTGAGACATCAAAATGCAAAGTTAATATACATAAATGTGTCACATTTGTATAAAATAATAACAGAAAAATGTGAAGATGAGTCCTCAGTGGTGTGATCAAGTAGGTTGGGCATCAGCCTGCAAATTGAAAAATCACTGGTTTGATTCATACTCAGGGTACATGCCTGGGTTAAGGGCCAGGTACCAGCCTGAGGGCCTGTGAGAGGCATCCAATCCATGTTTTTTCTCATACATCAATGTGCCTCTCCCTCCCTTTCTCCATTTCTTCCTCTCTCTCTAAAAAATAAATAAATGAAAAAATTTAAAAATCCGAAGGAGAAATAAGTTAAATAATAGCATTTACAACTACATGAAAAAGAATTAAATGCCTGGAAATTAACATAATCAAAGATGTGAGAGATTCTTGAATCAAAGTTATATGACATTGAAGAAAATTTTGAATAGAACATGAGAGAACTAGAAGAATAGTTTATGCTCACAGAGTAGAAAGGTTAAATTATTAAAAATGACCATACTTTCCAAAGCAATTTAGAGGCTTAATGCAGTATCTGTTAAAATACCAATTTTATTCTTCTCAAAAATTCAAACAAATAATTTTAAAATTTATATGGAACAACAAAAGACCCTAAATAGCCAAAGCACTCTTGAGAAGAAAAAAAGAAGCAAAAACTTGGAGGTATCACGAAACGAGATCTCAAACCACACTACAAAGAAATAATAATCAAAACAGGATGTCATTGGCAAAAAAAAAAAAAAAAAATCCCACAAAGGTTAATGGAGATAATAGAGAGCCCAGAAACAAACCCTCCCCCATATGGACAAGTCACGTATGACAAAAGATGTAGAAATCTACACTGAAACAATGACAGTTCCTTCAACAAGTGATCTTGAGAAAACACGACAAATACATGCTAAAAATAGACCTAAACACTCTTAAACACTATACAAGAATACTCTTAAACTGAAGCCAGCCCTACACAATTTTCCCAGAATCCCAACTGACACCAACCGTGCCCACCTATTTCTGTCTTTAAGCCGATTGCAGATTTTCCCACATCTGTTTACCTTCCAGTTGACACCAGCCTTGCTCACAGTCTGCAGTCCAACTGATGATGGCCCCAACAGTGTGATCCCAAACAGCCTCTCTTCTTATCATGTTTCTTCACACCTCATTTTTTAAAAAAGCTCAAAACCTGAGATCACAAGTGTTAGACAGCACCAGTGTTGGAACACCCCTCTTACTCATGTAAAACCTTCAAAGAAGGTGTCCCAGGGAGAAACATTAGAGATTCTCACTCCCAGTTGTCTAAGACTGGGTCTCATTTATGGCCTCAGCTCTTCCCAGCTTTCCACCTGGGACAGCATCTGTCTCTCTGGTTAATGGCCCCTGGGCCATGCTACTAAGCTTTCTGTCCTCCTGAGCCTCACACCCCTCATGCCATAGTTCTGGAATCAAATGACAAAATGTAGCAACTCGGAATTTTTACCAAATTCCTCACACAGGGCACAGCTTTGCCCATCACAGAGCCACATCCACAGGCTACAGTGCCTTCAAACTTATACATATTTTGAAGACTAAAGGACAGCAAGCACTTAGTATGCATCTGCATTGGGGCTTTTCAAGGAGAGCAACTATTGACATTGTAGGTCAGAGTGTTCTTATTCTGGACGGCCATCAGCCGAATCAAAGACTATTCATTGGGTCCTTTAACACAACCCAAAATATGGTGGTCCCCAAGTCCCCAAGATTGGTATTAAAAAAGGAGAAGAGACAGGGAAAGAGAAAGGGGAGAGGCAAAGAGAGAGAAAATAAAAGACTGAAACAAAAGGAAAAAAAGGAAAGCAACTCAAAATTAAGTTTATGAGAGAAAAGTGACATTATCGTTAAATACAACTTGCATGTGACTTCATATCACCTGGCTGTATCGTGTGCTGGAGTATGTGGTTGGCAATCACTCAGTGGTGATACAGAGATGTGCATATCAGGAGGCAGGGTCCACTCGGAGCCATTGTGGCGTCTGCCCATCATGCAGGCCCACATGACACACAAGGTCTGATCCTAAGTATGACAGGACAACATAAAAGGCTTATATGAAATAAAGGATAATACCTTTGCTTTCCTAACTTCAACCTCTTTAAGGGGAAGACCTAAAAATGTGGCCCAGGGCAGTATGACCCTCTTAGGATCACATTGCTGAATCCCAGGCCTAAGCCCTTCTTTTAATTTTGCCATCTTTGAGTTTTGGGATCAAATCCTTGAAACAGTGGCCCACAGATAGTGTGGGTTTTATGTTATACACACCTGACAATGTATGTAGGAATTAGTCTCTTGTGTCATCTCCACTGTGCAGGTAAAGTTACTCGGGAGGGCCAGGAAGACTCATGGATTATGCGGGAAACTAAGCAAGTCAGAAATCGCAGGTCTAAATGCAGCTGTCTCTCCTGAAAGCCAGGACCCTGGATTCATTATGAAGAAGGTGTGGGGAGGGCTGTGTTGGGAATATCTGCATATTTATGGAGGTGCTGGCAGTGAGCTCTTGAAAGTTCTGAGGGGTTTACAGGCAAGTCTGATGATTGGAGAAGGCCCATGGGATAGAATGTTGAAGAAGTTGTTTCACTTCTTTAGTGATAGAACAATAAAGGTGTTAGAACCCTGGTAACCAAGCACCCACATTTCCGAGACAGGCCCCTGACTACCTGCCTTCGGTAAAGACAGTTGAGAGAGCAGGATGTTTTCCCATTGTCTCCAGACCTTCTTAGGCTTCGGCATTTGGAAAGCCTGTAATAAAATTGTTTCACCCACGGTAGACAGTGGCTCCAACCTCTTGTTTAACAGCTGTGGTCAGTGAGCAGTGAGCAGCCTTGGGTCACGTATGGCAGCTCAGGGCAGGCCACCCAAGGTAAGGCCACATCTGTCATCTCACGTGGGAACCTTCCAGCCCCTGCCACTTCTGTGTGCTGGACTGGGTGAAACTGCAGGTAATTGTTCACAGCATTCTTGAATGATTCTAATCTGTGGTGTCAGATAAAGCATTTTTTTTATAATTTCTGATTATTTCTATTTTTTCTGCTGGATGAGTCTTACAGGAAGCTTGTCAATTTCATATATTTTGGAAAGAATCAGCACTTGGTTTTACTAGTGTCATCTTTTGTATTTCAATTGTATTCATTTGCACTCTGATCCCTGTTATATTCGTTTCTGCTACTTAAGTATTCTTTCTGGTTTGTTCAAGAATAAATTTTAAAGTTTTTAAAAGAGTTTCTCCTGGTGAGATAAACCCGTACAACTATAAATTTTCCTCTTGTAAGTGATTTTGCTGTATCCCAGATTGAGTTAGGTTGTTTTCCAGTTTTCCTATGTCTCTAGGTAGTTTCTGTTTTGGTTTGTTATTCTCTTTGATCTGCTGGTTATTTACAAACATGTTGTTCAGATGCTTGTACCGCTTTCTGTTTTATTTTCTTGATATTTTATTTCAACTTTCCTACCAATGAGGTCAGAGAACATGGCAGATATAATTTAACATTTTGGGCTTTATTTGTGGCCTAGTACAATATCTGTCTTGGGAAATGTTCCATGTGCATTAAAAATGGATAAAATGCGAGGATTTTTTTGCCTTAAATGATCTATAAATGTCTACCAAATCAATCTAGTCTAAAGTGGAAGGTAAGGACATTAGTATCTTAAATATTTTTAGCCTCACCTGAATATATGATTTTTAACTGAAAGGAATTTAGACAGAAAGGAAAAGAGACAGAGGAGTAGAGAAAGAGAAAGAGAGAAACTTTGATGTGAGAAAGAAGTAGTGACTGGTTCCCTTTCCTGTGCAGCTTCACTGGAATTGACCGTACAACGTTGGTATGTGCCCTGATGAAAAATTAAACTCACTAGTCATTGGTGCAAGGGATGATGCTTAAACTAAATAGGCCACCTCGCCAGGGAAAGTTCTTAAATTACTTAAAGTACTGTATTTTAAAATAACATATATTATAAAAAAGCATCTCATACCACATTTAATTTTCAAAGGAATCATGAGGAGACTTGAATTGGGTGGTGAACACACAATACAATCTACACACGCCTTATGATAGAATTGTGCACTTGAAACCTGTATAATTTTCTTAACTAATGTCATGCCAATACATTGAATTAAAAGTGTTAAAAATTACCTTTAGAGGTAAGTGCTTTTTAAATCATGGTGTTACAAATGAGAATACAAAAAGAGTTCACTACTTTAAATTCACATGACTCATACGTGTCAGGTTCACGTTTGAACGTGACATTCCCTTCCTCACCTCTCCTGCATATCTTCCAATAGTGCAGCAGTTAAACTCAGAGAGAGTTAAAACAAACTGATAAAAGGAAATGGGGCGCTCTCATCAGGGGTCTCTCACCAGGATTTGTACAACTAACTCAGTGGAGCTCACTTTAAGTGGTTCTGGCTGTACATTCTCTGAATGGCACAGGTTGGTGATCTAAAGTTGAGTGTGAAGGGCACCAGGGCCAGCTCAGCAGCTAGCGTGGGAAAGAAAAGAAGTGGTCACACCCTCAGACACACGTGGACAATATGCCCGTTTGTGCCAGGCCCTTTTCATATACAACTGTATGCTCTCTTTTTCAAGCCATGTTCTGTAGATACATGAGGTCTTTTAAACAGATCCAAAAATCACTTAATTTTACACATGATCTTGTGACCCATTATTCTGGTCAGAATTTAACATGCCTACAGATGCACAGAAGACTACGAGGATTCCAATCGTGACATACAAGACAGAGACCTCAAATGATGTCTAGGTGACGGTCTGACACTTTGGCTAAAACCGAAGCTCAGTATAGTGTCCACTTCTCTCACTGAGTCATGCTGCATGTCCCAGATATGCCTGCATGTATCAGGTGTTCATATGCACAAGTGCAAGAGGAACTAAATTACCAAATTGTCCCAAATAGTTGAGTTGTCCTGAGGCTTCACTGCTGCTTCCAGGGGTCCCTGATGTGGCCACAGATGGTACAGGAAAAAGAGTCCCATAGATGACATCTCCAACTGCATGACAGGTTGCTTTCAATGTGCATGCATTTGACTCTGCATGTGATACTCCTAATTCATGAAGGCCCTGCCTGAGACACTTACCATAACACAGTGTAAGATGGAGACACAACTATTGATCTTCAATTTTGGTCACAGAATCAGGCAGCAAACAAATTACACATCATTGGAGGTCTCCTCCACATATGTCGTATATATATTTTTAGCATATTTGGATCTGCAGGCATTTTCTAAATGTGGACTTAACTGATGAATCACAGAAATAAATATAGGTTAGTGACCTTTTGAGTCCAGAGAAAGGGCCTCTTGTTTTTACAGTATATATGTTGGGAAAAGAAAATGGCATTATGGGTGAGAAGGGCCTGGAAATACTCTGGCTTTTGTCCAAACTTTTTGTAAAATCGTGACCACTTTGTGTTTTTTTTTACTTCAGCTGGTGGTCTTGACCTTGTGCCTTTTCTCCATCAACTTTACCGGCTTCATCCTGTGCCATACAGAGGACATGCTGCTACACTCTGTGAAGTTCAGACCCACGGAGTCTGTTGTACAAACTCTAGTGAGAACCACTTACTCAGAGCCACCTAATACTCTTTCCAACCTTTCTTCTTAATCTATTTAAATTACCTTTCTGTACAATTAGAGGATGTAGATGGCTGGAGAAACAGACAGTTCCAGGTTGAAAAATGGGAGGTGCCACAGGTGAGTGTTATGATTTTAAAGTAGTTAAAATGCCTTGTAATTTCCTCATCCATTATCTGAGATTGGAAAAAGCATTTATTTAAAAGGGTCAATTTGATAGTTCAGTGTGGTATGAGATTATTAAAGAACAACACTCTTATTTTAAAATACTGCATTTTAGACAATTAAAAAATAAAAACAGACTTAACTGCAAATCAGGTTTGATTGATAAATATTTATAGAACATTGCATTTACAACTGCAGGGTGCACATTTTTCTCTAGATTACATGGAAACTATCTGAGATAGATCTTATACAAAGGGAAAAAACCATCTTCAGTAAATTAAAAAGTTTTAAGCTATAGTAACCATATTTTCTGACCACACTGGTAAGAAACTAGAAATCAAATATAGGAAAAAACATAATAAAAAAAAGGATTGGGAGACTGTAAAACATGCTATCAAGTCCCTAGTAAATCAAAAATGGAAACAAACAAAAAAAAAAATCCAACAACAACAGTTAGACAAATAAAAATTCAAACATGGCCATAGAAAACCTTGATTTAGTAAAGCTTTTATAAGTGGAAACTCTGTAGCTATACCATTCTAAGTATAGAGCAGAAAAATGTCAATAAAATCATTTGAATTTATTTCTAAATACCTTAGAAAAAGAAGTACCAAAACAAAAATGTTAGTTGTAGTAAAATAAAATGAAAACCAGTGCTATCATCAATAAAATTTTAAAAAGCAATAAAATAAATAAATAAAACCAATGGCTCCTTCTTTGAACTGATAAGTAAATTTGAAAAACCTTTAGTAAGACTCATCGGGCACTAAATACAGAAAAAAAGTAATAAGTCAGAAAAAAAATGAAACTATAATCCAGACTACCAAAACTCAAAGAATTATCGAACATCAGCAATTATAGAAAACAGATTTGACAATTTAATAAAATGGAAAATTTTTAGGTCTTACACTCTTTGAAGCTAAACCAGAGTGAATCACATAATCTGAACAAACCAATGACGAGCAACAAATTTGAATCACTAATCAAAACACCTAAAAACAAAAGCCCAGGACTAGATAGAATTACAGGAGAATTCTCGGAAATTAAAAAAATAATAATTAGTATATATCCTTCCCAACCAACCCATAAATTGATGAAGTTCACTTCCAAATTTATTTCATGAGACCTGAATTATTTTGATACCAAAACTAAAGAAAGACACTGCAAAGAAAGAAAATTACAGGCCTATATTCTTGATAAGTGTACATGCTGAAATTCTCAGCAAAATAGTAGCCAACCAAATTTGACTGTATTAAAATGATTCTGTATTCTGATCAAGTGTGAATTATGCCAGTGATGCAAGAATGACCCAGCACCCAGAGAACAATAGATGTGACTCATCACATCAAAAAGGAAATAAAAATGAAAAGCATATGAATTTCAAGAAATACAGAAAAAGTACTAGAGTACAGTATGCATTAGTAATAAAAATATGTCAAAGAAGGTTTGTAGAAGGAAATGACCTAAGCTTCATAAAGGCTACATATGACAACCTCACAGTTTACAGTATACTCAACTGTGAAGTAATGAAAGTTTTCCTTTTCAAATCAAAACCAACTCAAGAATGTTCATTCTCATTATTATTATTCAAAATAGTAGTGGAATATTTAAACATAGCAATCAAAGGAGAAAAAGAAATAAAATGCATTTAAGTAAAAAAGAAAGAATTAAAATTGTCACTATTGGCAAATGACATGGTACTCTATATAGAATTTCTTAGATAATTCAACAAAATTAATAGATTTAATAAAATAATTCGTTAAGAAACAAAATACAAACCGAATATACAGAAATCTATCACATTAATATAAACAATAAAAGAAAAATCAAAGTAATCCCTTTTCCATTTGTGTGAAAGAAATAAATGCCTGTGAATTTACATAACTAAAAAGTTGAAAGGGGCCTTTGCAAACTTTGCTCTTTCTCACTTCCTCTCTCCTTCTTTCTCTCTCTCCTCTGTTCTTTCTTCAAGTTAGGAAGAAAAAGTGTGGCACCTGCTCCTCTCAGGTGGAATCGTTCTAGACCGAGGCAAAGAGAAAAGTACTATCCTACTCATCCTTTGTCTCTTTTGTATACTTACTTGTTCTACAACTTACAAAGAAATAGTAAACTATTTAAAAATGGAAAAATATATCAAACATCACAACTTCATTTTTTTAATCCTCATGCAAGTATATTTTTTTCATTGCTTTTAGGGAGAGAGACAGAGAGAGAGAAACATCAATTGGTTGCTTCCTGCTACATGCCCCGACTATGGATCAAAACAATCACCTGGGTAAGCACCCTGACTCGGCATCGAACCCACAACCTTTCAGTCCACAGGATAGTGCTCCAACCAGCTCAGCCACAAAGGGCAGGGCCACGACCTCATTTTCATTTCAATATGTTATTTCGACACAAAACATAATTTATTATTTTTAACACCCTGGCTTTAAGGAGGCTACCATAGCCATTATATTTTAATAGGCTCTTTTTTGTTTATTTTGTTTCAAATCTGATGATTACCTTATTTGACATATTCTCAGGAACGAGGGGTGAATACACTATTTAACAATGATTTTCAGCTTACTAAAATGTTCTTCCAGCCCTGGCTTCTGTGGCTCAGTGGATTGAGCATCGGCCTGCGAGCCAAGTGTCGCTGGTTCACTTCGCAGTCAGGGCACATGACTAGGTTGCACGTCAGGACCCCAGTTGGGGGCACGAGTGAGAGGCAACCACACAGTGATGTTTCTCTCCCTCCCTTTCTCCTTTCCCCTCTCTCTAAAAATAATATAAACAAACAAATAACTTATTTAAAAACATAAAAAAATAAAATAAAATGTTCTTCTGCAGACTTTTCCTCCATTGCTCCCCCACAGCCCACCCCCTCTCCCACAGTTCAACCCCCACCCTGTTGTCCATGCCCATGGGTCATTTATAGCAGTTCCTTTACTAAACCCGCCCACTACTGACCCCTTCACTCCATGCGCCCCTCGCCCCTGGTGCCTGTTACTCTGTTCCTTGTTTACGTGTCTCTGGTTCAGTTTTGTTCATTTGCTCGTGCTGTTCATATGGTATTTTTCTCTTGTTGTCTGGCTTATTTCGTTAAGCATAATTCTGTCCAGTTCCATCCATGTTATCCCAAATGGCAGGAGTTCCTGCTTTTTTTCTGCTGCATAGTTTTCCATTGTGTAAATGTACCACAGTGTTCTAACCCACTCAGCTACAGATGGGCACTTAGGCTGTTTCCAGCACTTGGCTATTGTAAACAGAGCTGCTATGAACATAGGGGTGCACAGGTTCTTTTCAATTGGTGTTTCAGGATTCTTCGGGTATAATCCTAGCAGTGGAATCGCTGGTTCAAAAGGCATTTCCGTATTTAGTTTCTTGAGGAAATTCCACACTGTTTTCCACAGTGGCTGCACCAGTCTGCATTGCATTCCCACCAACAGTGCAGTAGGGTTCCCGTTTCTCCGCATCCTCATCAGCACTTGTTGTTTGTTGATTTGTTGACGATGGCCATTCTGACTGGTGTAAAGTGGTATCTCATTGTGGTTTTATTTACATCCCTCTGATGGCTAATGATGCTGAGCATACTTTCATATGCCTATGGGCCCTCTGCATATCCTCCTTGGAGAAGTGTTTGTTCAGGTCCTTTGCCCATTTTTAACTGGGCTGTCTTCTTGGTGTTGAGATATGTAAGTTCTTTATATATTTTGGAGATCAGTCCCTTATCTGATGTATCATTGGCAAATATGTGTTCGCATATGGTTGGTTCCCCTTTCATCTGGCTGATGTTTTCTTTGTTGAGCAGACTCTTTAGTTTGATGTTGTCGCATCTGTTTGTTTTTTCCTTTACTTCCCTTTTTTTAGGAGACGTGTCAGTGAAAATATTGTTACGTGGGATATCAGAAATTTTCCTGCCTATGTTTTCCTCTAGGATTTTTATGGTGTCATGTCTTACATTTAAGTCTTTGATCCATCTTGAGTTTATTCTGGTGTGTGGCATAAGTTGCTGGTCTAGTTTCATTTCTTTGCATGTCACCATCCAGTTCTCCCAGCACCATTTGTCAAAGAGGCTCTTCTCATGCCATTTTATGTTCCTTCCCCCTTTGTTGAATATTAGTTGACCATAGAGGCCTGGATTTATTTCTGGGCTCTCTGTTCGGTTCCATTGATCTATATGTCTGTTCTTATGCCAGTACCAGGCTGTTTTGATTACAGTGGCCTTGTTGTATAGTTTGATGTCAGGTGTCGGGATACGTCCTGTTGCGTTCTTCTGTCTCAAGATTGCTGCGGCTACTCGGGGTCTTTTTTGGTTCCATATAAGTTTATGAAGTATTTGTTCTAGGTCGGTGAAATATGTTGCTGGTATTTTAATAGGGATTGCATTGAATCTGTCAATTGCCCTGGGTAGTATGGATGTTTTAATGACGTTTATTCTTCCCACCCCTGAACATGGTATATGCTTCCACTTATTTGTATCTTCCTTAATTTCTTTCTTCAGGGTTATGTAGTTTTCTGAGTACAGGTCTTTTACCTCTTTGGTTAAATTTATTCCTAGGTACTTTATTTTTCTTGTTGCTATAGGAAATGGAACTTTTTCCTAGTTTCTAGTTCTGAGAATTTATTGTTGGTGTAGAGAAATGCCTTCAATTTCTGAATATTGGCTTCGTACCTTGCTGTTTTGCCAGATTGACTTATTGAGTTGAGTAGTTTTTTCGTGGCGTCTATAGGGTTTTCTATGTATACTGTCATGTCATCTGCAAATAATGAGAGTTTTACTTCTTCTTTTCCAATATGGATGCCTTTTCTTTCTCTTCTTGTCTGATTGCTATGGCTAGAACTTCCAAACTACGTTGAATAGGAGTGGAGAGAGTGGACATCCTGGTTTTTTGTCCCTGATCGCAGGGGAATGCTTTCAGTTTTTGTCCATTCATTGTGATGTTGTCTGCGGGTTTCTCATATATGGCCTTTATTGTGTTGAGGTATGCTCCCTGTGTTCCAAGTTTCCTGAGTGTTTTCATCATAAATGGGTGTTGTACTTCATCAAATGTCTTTTCAGCATCTATTGATATGATCATGTGATTTTTGTCTTTCATTTTGTTTATGTGGTGTATTACATTTATTGGTTTGCGAATATTAAACCATCCTGGCATCCTTGGGATGAATCCCACTTGATATTGGTGTATGATCTTTTTAATGTGTTGCTGGATCTGATTTGCCAACATTTTGTTGAGGATTCTAGCATCTATGTTCATCAGCGATATTGGCCTGTAGTTTTCTTTCTTTGTTGTGTCTTGACCTCGTTTTGGAATTAGGGTAATACTGGCTTCATAGAAACAGTTTGGGAGTCTTTCCCTTCTTGGATTTTTTGGGTAGGTGTTAGTTCTTCCCTAAATGTTTTGTAAAATTTGCCTGTGAAGCCATCCGATCCAGGGATTTTATGTGCCTGGAGTTTTTTGATTATTGTTGCAATTCATTCTTTGTTATTGGTCTGTTGAGACTTTCTACTTCTTCTTGATTCAGTTTTGGAAGGTTATTTGTTTCTAGAAATCTGTCCATTTCTACTAGGTTGTCAAGTTTCTTCCCATATAATTGTTTGTAGAAATGTCTTACAATCCTTTATATTTCTGTGGTATCGGTCGTGATCTCTCCTCTTTCGTTTCTCATTTTGTTTATTTGGGTCATCTCTCTTTTTTTCTTAATGAGCCTGGCTAAAGACTTGTCGATTTTGTTTATCTTTTCAAAGAAGTAGTTGATCTTTTGAGTTGTTTGTTTAGTCTCTATGTCATTTAATTCTGCTCTGATCTTGATGATTTCCTTCCTTCTACTCGCCCTGGTCTTTGTTTGTTGTTGTTGTTCTAGTTCCTGTAGCTGTAGGGTTAGATTTTTAATTTGCGATTCTTCTATCCTTTTTAGGTCGGCCTGTATTGCTATGAACTTTCCTCTCAGGATTGCTATTGCTGTGTCCCATAGGTTGGGGGCTGTTGTGTGTTCATTATCATTTGTTTCCAGAAACGTCTTGATTCATTCCTTGGTGTCATTGTTAATCCATTCATTACTTAATAGCATGTTATTCATTCTCCATGAGTTTGAATGTGTTTGAGTTCTTTCCTTGAGGTGGATTTCTAGTTTCAAGGCATTGTGATCTGAGAAGATGTTTGATATAATTTCAATTTTCTTGAATTTGTTGAGGCTTGTTCTGTGTCCTACCATGTGGTCTGTGTTTGAAAATGTCCCATGTGCATTTGAAAAGAATGTATATTTTGCTTCTCTGGAGTAAAAGGTTCTATATATATCAATTAGTCCATTTGATCTAGGGTGTTGTTCTTTGCTTCAGAGAGCTGTGCATTGTTCACAATGGGGTGTTAAAGTCCCCTACTGTGAGTGTGTTGCTGTTGATATCTTTTTTGTAGCCTCCCAATATTTTCCTTATATATTTTTGTGCACTTATGTTAGGTGCATATATGTTTATCAGGGTTATATCTTCATGATGGATTGTTCCCTTACGTATTTTAAAATGTCCTTCTTTGTCTCTTTTTATGGCCTTTGCTGTGAAATCTGTTTTTTCTGATGTAAGTATTGCTATCCCAGCTTTCTTTCATGTTCATTGCTTAGAATACTTTTTCCATCCCTTCACTTTCAGTCTGTGTAAATCTTTTGTTTTGAGGTGCGTCTCTTGTAGATAGCATATATGTGGATCATGTTTTTGTGTGCATTCCGCTACCCTATGTCTTTTGAATGGAGCGTTTACTCCATTTACATTTCAGGTTATTATTGACAGGTATTTATTCATTTCCCTTTGTACCTGTGTTCCTCTCCCTCTCTTTTTTCTTTTTCTCACCGCATCCCCTTTAGCATGTCTTGTAATGCTGGTTTGGTGGAGATGCGTTCTTTTAGTGTTCCTTTGTCTGGGAAGCTCCTTGTTTCACCTTCCATTTTGAAAGGGAGCCTTGCTGGGTAGAGTAGTCTTGGTTGTCGGCCTTGTTTTTCATCGTTTGAAATATTGTTTGCCATTCTTTTTTGGCTTGTAGTGTTTCTGTTGAGAAATCCGTTGATAGTCTTATCAGAGCTCCCTTGTATGTTATTTCCTTTTTTTCTCTTGCTGCCTTTAGGATTCTCTCTTTGTCTTTGAATGTTGAAGTTTTCATTATGATGTGCCTTGGAGTAGACCTTTTTGGGTCATATTCATTTGGAGCCTCTGTGCTTCCTGGATTTGCATGACTTTTTCTCTCATCAAGTTAGGAAAATTTTATGTCATTACTTTTTCAATCAGGTTTTCTAGCCCATGCTCCTCTTCTTCTCCTTCTTTTATCCCTATGATATGCATTTTGTTTCATGTCATGTTGTCCTGCAGTTCTCTTAAACCATCTTCATTCTTTTTAGGCATTTTTTCATTTTGTTGCATTGTCTGGCAGTTTTTTTATATGTTGTCCTCTAACTCACTGATCCGATCCTCTGCTTCCTTTAGCCTGTTTTTGATTGCTTCGACTGTGTTCTTCAGTTCAGAAATTGTATTCTTCATTTCTTCGTGGTTTTTATTGATAGTTTCTATGCCCTCTTTTTGGTTGGTGTAGTTCTCAGTAAGTTCTTTGTAGTTTCCCTGGAGTTCTTTGTAGTTCCCCTGGAGTTGGTTGTAATTTTCTTTGATTTTGTTGAGTTCATTGAGCTTCATTTGAATTCCATGTGTGATGGTTTGCTTGCCTCTATTTCATCTATACATCCTTCTGAGAATTCCTCCTTTCTTTTTGGTGGGGTGTTGTTTCTGTTTGGTGGGGTGTTATTCTGCCTCCCCATTTGGGGTGCTGGTCTTGTTTGTATCTGATTATTAGATTGATCTGCTTTTATGTAGTGCCTTTGTGGTGTGACCATCTGTGGTAGGAACCTGTGTCATACAGCGGTGCTGTCTCCTTGATCTCCTTAGCTTGATGCTCTTGGGATGCCCTTTATGCCTTTTACTTGGACTCTCTAGAAGTGTTTTGGTTTTGTTTGTTGTGTTGATCTTTGGTGGGCCCTTCCTGTGTATTAGCTGAGAGTCTCTCTGCCCGCTTCTGACAGTAGTTGAGCTGCCTCTGGCTGCTGCCTCTTGGAGGGCAGTAGTCTGCTTATGAGACTTCTTCCGCATCACTGATGTTGAGTCTGCCCTGCGATCTGGTCTGCTAGCTCTCCAGTATTTCCTCCAGAACCAGCATCCAGTGTTTTCCAACGCTCCTCTAGTTCTTTCGCCTTCTTTCAGCTACACCGCAGGTTGAGTGTGGGAAGTGCACTTTTTTCTCCCTGCCTGCAAGCCGGCGGGAGCAGCGGGAGGGCGCTGGGGGGCCTGCCGGGAACGTTCTCCTACGCTGGTGGGCGGGGGCGTTCCCTGGCGCTGGCTGTCGTGGGCGCGGGCCGGTAGCGGTCCTGTGGTCTGGCGTGTGGGCCGGCACTAGCTCTCGAGCCCTTGTTAAATATTCGGGTCCTCCTCAGCACGCTGCAGCCGCTTCGCCTCCTGTAGAGCCGCCTCAAGTCCTGTTCCCACCACAGCCACGGGTGCTGCTCTCCTGTGAGTATTCTTGGTTGTTCTTCAAGGATGCAGTAGCTTGGAAACAGTTGCATCTTCTTAAGGTTTGCTTTTAAGCTTTGATGAGACAGACTAGAGAAACTCTAACTCTAGGGCTATTTTAGTCCCCGCTACTGAGACACTGCACATCTTAGTACTCTGCCCGGTAATTTATGTGGTTTTCTACTCTTTCTGGTGGGAACACACTTGAGTTTTTGTGAGTCAGAGGTTTTCTTTGCTCCTTTTCGGGGGTCCTTTCTTCGGGCCACAGGAGGTTTTCTTTCCAGACGTACTCATGCACTATGCTGGAGACTTAAGGAAAATCCTCTGCAAGTATCTGCAGCCATATGGACATATCTCTCCTCTCTAAGATTGTGCCCTGCATATGCATGCCACCTAGGCCTACCCTGGATCTGAAGAACGTCTCAACTAAAGGAGACCTCAGCATAAGATGTGGGCTGGATCTTTCAGCTGGTCAGTGGGAATCTTGGGGCTCACCTTCCCTGTTTCTCCTCCCTCAGATATAACTAGCCTGTCTTGCCTGCATCCAAGCAATGGAAGCAATTACTTCATCCATTTTGTTTGACTTTCAGTAGTTTCTTGTAGGAGTTAGTTATTCCGTGTTGGCTCCTAGAAGTTCTTCATCAGAAAGAAACCTGCTGTTTTCATCATCTGTCAGAGTGCTTTATGTTTAAGATTTAAGGCAAAACTATTATTATTATTATTATTATTATTATTATTATTAGAATGCTTCCCTCTAGGGTAGTTACCTCCTTTTGCACCACAATGTACTTTAGAGATACAACTAGATTGTATCATTAACAGTGGTTTCTGGTTGCAGTGATTCCCTTGGGGTAGGGCATGCTGGTATGGTTTAAAAATGACACTTAAAAGAGCTGCTAGTATGCAAAACTCCCACATTTCTACTATTTCCTTCTTACATACGATATTGGCCAGAGAAAGAATCTTTGTCCTTACTTCTGAATGTTAGAAATAGTTCGTAAATATAATCAACATTTTGCCTCCCCTAAAACAACCTAGGTTTAATTATTTAACCTATTAACATGCCATTTTCTTACATGGAGCCTAATTATAATCGCAGAACAAACTTTGTTTAGTCATGAGATGCCTTTATATTAATGTATCCGTAAAGCTGTTTATAGTATTTAAGATTTCCAAATAAATGAACAATAGTGCAAGTAATCAAGTTTTAAATTTTTGCTCATCTGTTTAAGATCTGGGATATTTTGTTGCAGGCCATAGGGATTGGTTGCTTGTGAAGCAAAATTTTAATTAATGGGGAAAAAATGCCCACAGAATTGAAGAGAAAGGGAAAGGACCAGAGAGACACAAGGGGCACTTAAATATGCCGTTCTCATTATGAGTTCATCTCAACCATTTTCTTCAGCTATTAAAGGAACAGCTAATCTAATGCAGTTTTGGTAGCGTCTTGACAATAACATTCAGGAAAGTAAGTGACTGAGAGTCCCACCAAGAGGCTCTCCTGTGGGGAATTAGTTAACTCTACAGATGAGGATTGAGGTACAGCTTTAAAAAAGTGCAGTAAACATAAAATGAAAAGATGCTTATATTGATTAGGTTGTGCGTGTCCTCACTTTTCCTGTGCTCACGAACGTGGGGACCACCAGTTACGTGCAGGGTAGGAATGACTCACCCGCGCGGTCACGCGGACGGTTACTTAGCGAGCTCTGGGGAACCCTCGGTGTCCGCGGAGGCGCCGGCCGGAGGGGCGGGGCCGGGAGCGTCCCCTCGGGGCGCGGCGGCCGGGAGCCGGAAGGTACGCGCATGCGGCCGCTGGGCGCTGGTGCACTCACTCGCGTGCCCCGCGGGGCGTCTTCTGGCGCAGGAGCCTCTGCGGTCCCGCGGGAGGGCAGCCTCGGGGCCCCAGGTGCCGGGTGATGCTTCCTGGAGCCGCAGCGGAGGGAGATAGGCCGCGGCTGCCCTGAGCCCAGACCCACAGCCCCAGTCTGTCCCTGACCGTGTCCTGCCCTTTCCTCGTGGGATCCCCGGTGTAAGGGCTCCTGTGAGGGCCCCACGGGGGCGGGGCGCCGGCTGTGGGATGCAGGGACAGACTGGTCTTTATGGGGACCCAGGGCAGTGCGCCCAGAGCCGGACCTGCGGGGTGGCCCGAGGTCACTTCGTGCTCATCCCGGGGGTGGCCTTCGTGCCCCCAAGGAGTGTCATCCGTGTGGTTCACGGCGCAGCGCGGGCAGCCCTGTGTAATAAAACGGCCTCTGTGGCTCCCACGTGTGCAGTAAAACCATCTTCGACCTTGTAAAGACCATTCTGGCCACAAAAAGTAACGAATCCCAAGGACCTCATTGGCTGTAGATGGGATTCTGTGGAGTGGCCGCACAGTAAGGATTTGTATTTGTTTTTCTTTTTCAGGCAATTACATATGAACCATCTAGCATCAGCTTTAGCTGTATCTACTGTTTAGTACTCTGTGTAGATGCTTTTAGAATATCACCTCTGGTGATTTCAGTGCTAGAAGGCGATGATATTTTTCACCATTTTACAGTTAAAATTGAGGCCCAGGCATGTGAAGTAACCTTTTCAAGGCAGGAGGTCATTTCTGAGGATGAATTCAGGTTTAAGTCTGCTCTGGGCGAGACACTGAGGTGCCCTAGAGTGTCGGAGCGCACGCACGTGCACACACAGCGGTGCAGGGTTCTGCTTCTAGCGGGTGACAGGTGGGTTTGTCACTGATGCAGGCCCCCAGGGACTGCTCATGACTGCCAGTTTCTGTATTGCAGCAGCTAATATTGATGTGAGGTTGGATTTTATTTCTTAATTAGCAGTGGGGTCCTGGCTGGTCCAGTAGGCTACGTAGGGGACAATAAGTTAGACCAAGGGCCAGCCTGCAGAACTGTTATCTGTTGGTAGGGGACAGGGTAGAGAGTCAGCTCGGGGGAGCAGGGGCCAGTCATTCAGTTCCCTCGTACTGTTCCCTTGTTGTGTGCCACGGGCCACGCTGCTGCGGGGGGTCCAGTGTTGTATAAGACCTGGTCTTGTGCTCTAGGATCTTACAGTTGGGTTGAGGCTGAGGGACAACTGTGTTGATAGGGCTTCTCCAGTGAAAAGTGACTTCTTAAACGTAAGTCGCCATGTCTAGGGCACATTTTAACAATTCATACCAAAGGTACTATATACTTTGACTCTGAAAGTTCTGTATGTGTATGTGTGTGTACCAATTAACCAATTTGTTTACTTTTGGTATTTTAGATATTGGCAAAACACTGGAGGGATGATGAAATCAATCAGCTTCCTCTTTTGCTTGGAGAGCCTGCATTGGTAAAGTATTAGGCATTTTCCAATATAATATTCTAGCATTTATGCATGCGATTTGGTCATCTTCCATGTGGCATTAAATTTGGCCTGTGATAGGCTCAAAGAGAGTGCTTCTGCGCCTGCCAAGCCTGTCTGCACCTCGTCGTCTCCGCAGCAGACATTGGCTGAGCTCTGACTCCAGCTTGGGTCCTGTGCAACGTGCCCGTTACTCAGGTGTCTTTTTTTCTAAGGCCTGATGACTAGCGGCCCTGCTCCCAAGCAGTGGGTGCATTTGCTGGTTATGTGCATGTGCTGGTAGAAGACACTCTATTTGCTTTGGGAGCTGCAACAACAATCAAATGAGACTCGAGAATTGGATGCAAGGAGGATTTGTGATTGTTTCGAACCACTTTCTATTTATCACTTTATTGTACTTTATGAAGATACTACGATGACTACTTTGGAGTATAAACAGAAGTTCTATGTCTCGGGAGTCGGCAGACCAAGATTCTAGTTCCTGTTGTGCTAGTCAGATTCTGTACACTGTTCAGGCGTCCACTCTGCCATTGGGATGTTAGGACGATGAGCTCCTTTGCTAATGCTCTTCTCCATCTTGAGTCTGTGACTCTTCTGTCCTTCCACAGTTTGCCTGGGTCAGCAGTTTGCTGACCCTTTTCCCTCTAACCTTCAGGACAGGCCCTGGACTTGGGCTGTTAAGAGAAAATCAGCTGTCTTCATCTGGCTTCGGGATGAAACAAAGGGCACCTGAGGGAGAGAGGGGTGTGAGGAGACAGAACGCAGGGATTTCTCTCTGGCTTAGTTACTCCAAGATGTGGACACAACAGGTGTCTTCCCTGCAGCTGTGATTATCAGAAAGGGTGAGTTTCACTAAATCTGAATCCACTCATGCAGCTCAGTTTCAGTGCTTAGACCCCAGACGGCTCAGTCCTTTTCTCAGTCTGGCCCCAAGGAGTGGTGTGCAGTTAGCACAGAGTTCTCGTGAGAGGGCAACTGCAGTTAGAACAGGGGGTCTTGGGAGAGTCCTGCCTTGGTTAATGGAGTGCAGGTAGAACAGCGGATTCTGGGACAGTCCTGCCTGAGGGAGAGGGGTGCAATTAAAACAAGATCCCAAAATAGTCCTGCCTTAGGTAATGAGGGGCTAGTAGAACAGGCGTTTCTGGGACAGTCCTGCCTGAGGGAGAGGGGTGCAGTTAGAACACAAGTTTTATGGAGAGTTCTGTCTAAGAGAGCAGCGTGCAGGTAGAAGGCGTTCTCGGCATTTCTTGCCCTGAGGTACAGGGGTGCACTTAGAACAAGGGTTTTCAGGACGGTGCAGCTGGGACTCAGTTGTGTGGCCTAAAACTCAGTCCCTTTGAGGCTCACCTCTGGTCTGTAAATGGACACTGTGCTCCTTACATGCATCAGTGTGGCCTTGGCACTTTCCTTCTCTCTGATGAGATTACTAACGAAGTATTTTCTATGTTTATTTCCTAAAGGGAATGTCTCTGGGACCCTGAACCCTCAGGAGCATCCTCATGTAAGAGATCATTGAAGCCACAGGGAAAGCATCTCACCTGAATTTCCAAAAGGAATAACAACAGATCAGCTGCTTGCGTTGTCCGCTGTACTTTCACTGGGGCTTGTTGATGAAGATCCAGCACCAGTGTTGAAGGTAACATATAGGGAAGGAAGCAGTCCATTAGATCACGGTCATTCAGCTACGAAAGAATATAGTTTATTTTTAAGTACAGTTAACTCAGTCATCTTTTGCTTAATTTATCTGAATCGAGGTATGCTCCCATCAGAACAAATAATTGTGAATGGATTACGTGTGTGCATGTATTTTCTAGAACAAATCAGTAGTACTTAATTTATTTAATCTACATAATTTAACCCATTTCTTTTATTTTTATTCTATGAGCTTTATTTTTAGTGTCAACAGCTTTATTTATTTTTTCTCTTGTCTCGTACCCAATAATATTTTAGCACATACTGACATAGACCTAGTTTTTACTATGATTATTAATAATCAGGCAACAAATACACATACTAAAAAATATTTCAATATATGACTATTTAGTAACTTTGTTACTGTATTCTCTTAAAAGCTTAATGCTACAGCATAAAATATTGCCTTTGGTCATTTTAACAGGTCTGTCTTTATCACTTGGACTTTTAGTCATCCTCAAATTTCCAGAATATTTTTCAAAAACTATTAAAATTTTTTTTGTGTAATGGATTTGATACATAGTCAATAATCATTTTGGGACTGATGACACTAATGTTCTTAAAATAAAAGAATCCAGAAATTTAATTTTATATTAATTCCTTTTATACATTACTTTTATATACTAACCCATTTCTTAAGAACACATTTGCATTTGTTTTTAACATTACTGGGAAGTGGCAAACCCAAGAATGAAAGACTATAAAACAGGATTCATTGAATATAATGGAAACTTTTACAGGTGTCCATTACATTGGTGGGGTACAATATTTGTGTGTGTTAATAAACTAATGTTTTATATTCAAATAAATAATGTAGGGTAGAATGTTTATCATTGAGATTTTAATTTGTTTTAGATTATACATGTCATAATCATTGTTAAAGTTGTTTACAATTTCAAACGAGATAGAAAAAATTAGTGTAGAGAGTGAAAGGGCTCAGGAATTCATTTTAAAACCTATAGGAATGAGCCCTGATGGAGTCACTCAGGATCATTGGCAGCTGGTGCAGTCTCGAATGTTGCTGCCTCACGCCGTGTCCCCACACCTGAGGCCTTCCCTCCGTCGGCCTCCCCACCCCAGGGGCAGGGCCTTCCCCGCAGGAGGCTGCCAGGCCTGAGGCTGAGCCTCCTCTCCTCACTCTCCCACGTTCCACATCCGTCCTCCACTGGACAAAGACGTCCAGGTCTCTGTCTCCCCGCTCCCAGGTTACCCCTGGGACAACTCTGCTGCACTTTCCCCTGGTACACCACTGGCTCTCAGGGGCCTCCCCGCTCATTCTGCTCTCAGCCCAGCAGACAGATTGGGGTTTGCGGTGCCTCCCTGCTCATCACCCTCCTGGGGTCTCCCTAGAGCAGAAACCCTGGGCCCCGTCTCTCTCGCATCATCACTGACCTCCCCTCGGGGGTCTCGGCGGCCCACTCGAATGTAGACCCCTGAGGGTGCATGCGTGTCTGTTGTGTGGACTTACTGCCCTGCAGTTCTTAGGAATTTGAGTGAATGGAAGTTAACTCCTCTTCAGTTAATGTCTAGCTCTTTTAATTATTAGTTTTTGCTCCTGAGAATTCTGGGTATTTACTGATGACATGCAGTAAAGCTATAGAAATTTGTCAGTTGCCAACTCACTGACCTTTCCTTTTCCTCCTGTTAATTTTTAGTTAGCTGACTTGGCTTTTCTAGTTACAGTTATATCAGCTGTAAATAATAATATTTTTACTTTTTTGTCAATGTTTCCATGTTCAGCAATTACACGTCTAGACCTATGTAATTCACTTTAGTTGTATTGATTTTTAATGTTTAAACTTCTATTCTATTATTTTTAGGAGAATCTCTGCATTTTTCTCAGTGTTTGGAATTTTGTCTCCTTTGTTTTTAGCTTTGTTGCATTGTGCAGAGGGAACGTGGCCTTTTCAATTTATCATTGTTAATTGGCTTTATTTAAAATCATTTTGTTGGTTATGATTTGACTGCTATCTCAAATCACTTCTAAGAAGAGCTTTACTTTATTATAGGTGATGGAATTTTATGAAGGGATATAATGAGAAATTGGGACTCTTACGTGACTGAAAATTCAGTAGGTCAGACTTGTCCACAGGGAGGCGTAGGTCAGGTAAGGCTGACTAGAACCGGACCTCAAAGGAACACTGGAGGTGGAGGCAGAGAGGTCACATGGGGGGAACTCCTGGTAATCCTGGGGAGAGCAGCCCCAAGAGGAAGTGCCTGGGGACAGAAAGGTGCGGCCTTGGACCCTGCCAGAGCTTTCCTCGAGGTTGGCAAGGGGAGGCCGTTCCAGGCTTCGCGAGGCCTCACTGAGGAGGTGATCTGAGGCAGATCAGAACCCCCATCCTGGGAACAAGGTGGAGAGGGTTTTGTGACCTCTCTAGGTTTCATGTTGTGTTTATTTTCCTGCGCATTTAGCCATGCTAAATGCCTTTCAGTTTATGTTAATGTATTTAACCTGAATAAAACTTAACTTCTAGCCATCTGATCAGGTAGGCTTTTGTAGTTGAACTGAACGAAAAAAGTTACTTCTTTTTCCTCTTCGAGGAGAGAAAACTTAGCAAGGAAACACTATGTGTTTCATAATTTAAAAATATTTGTGACGTTTTTGCTCGCAAAATTCTAGTGTCATAAATTATAGTTCATTTTCTTAAAGAGAATTTTATGTTTTATTGGGAATTTGGCTTTTTGAATAACATTCTTTCTCAATTAATGGTATTATGATTCATCATCTCTGGTCTCTGTTGGATTGTAACTCTGAGGCTCATGGCGGCCCGGGAGGGAGCACTGTTGGTGTTTAGGGTGAGCATTTGGTGGTGAGTGTGTGATCCTCTGCCTCAGGGAGGGCTGCTGTGCCCTCTCCCTCCATTTAAAGCAGGAATTTAATCTCTTTAAGTTTCCTTAGAAATGGATTTACTTAGCAAATTTAAAAACTTTATATCTAATGAAAAGCTAATTGTGTATCCAAAAATGATATTGGTAATTAGGAAAGTAAATTTCAGTTATCTTAAAATTACCTAGTACTATCCCCTTCTCTCAGCATTACTGGGCAATAAGGTCACTACATAGTGATTTTCCAGCTGAATTATAACATGTCATTTATAAATATCAGAAACTGTTTTATGATAAATCTTTTACTTTCTGAAATAGTCTGTATTTAGTGAACATAATTAAACCTTTTTAGTTACTCGTGTTATTGTTTTTGCCTGTTGGTGTGCTGGCCTGTGATAATTCAATGAGTACCGGGGGCTGAGAGACGAGGTGGGGATGTTTTCCTTCCCACCTCTCTCTAACCCCAGACCTCCGTGCTTTCTGAATTCTCCAGCACGCATTTCGTCTCTTTCCTCTTCCTGAGCTATCATTCTCGCCATGGTGATGTGCCTGCCTGAATCCTCTCTCTTTTGCTGATTTGAAGTTCTGCAGAATAGGAAACTAGTTATTAGTAAAACTTGATTAAAATGACCTGTGTTATGAGGAGAAAACGCCTGAGCTTGATGCATGAATACTGACACCACTTTTGGGTTTTCTCGCGTCTTTTTGGTGTACTTCTGCTCTCTACACGGTCTTCTGTGTCGTCACGTTGCCTGAACACAACTGATGCTGGATCAGAGGAGCTTTTCAGGTGTCCCTTCCCCTACTCTGCACATCATGACTGATGAGTTAAGAATGAACACAACAGGGCTTACAAAGTACCTGAAATCTTAGAAATTGTCATTTAGCACTTAGTACCTCAAAGGGCATAGCTAAAGACCGTGGAGGGCTCTCTCTGTCCAACAACTTCTCTGTTTCAGTGATTCCAAGTTTTCTTTCAGATTGATTTTGACGTGCCACATTTTGATCTGAAAAAGAAATTGTAGGTTGAGAAAAAAATTCTCACAGTTCACGAAAAGCAACATCTGTGATAACCCAGAACGTGGAACAATCACAAGGCAATTGCCGCATAGTTCCTTAGCCTCCTCTTGACGGGACAGAGGCGGCGCCTTGCAGCTTGTTGACCTTGAACCACCCTGCTTAGGACATGGGGTCAAGGATTCTAGTCTGTGGAGAGAGTAATAGTGAGAGTGGAGTATGCTGACGTGTCCTGAAAAGTCAAAAACATGGGCAGCTTTAGGGATGATCATTGGAAGTTTTCTTTCCTAATTACACTTTTGTGTTTATAGATTCTATCCCCTCTGGGACGGATTAATGAAGCAGTGAATGATCTCACTAAAGCTATTCAGCTTCAGCCCTCCGCACGGTTGTACAGACATCGGGGGACCCTGTACTTCATATCAGAGGTGAGTAATTTTTGCCTTGAAACATCTTCCACGATGGTAAAGATTTCACTTTTCCTTCTACGTCAGAAAGCTGCTGTAGATTTGGGTTTGGGGCTGTATAGTAACATGTTGGTGATGTTTAGCTGGAATTGAACCCATAGAGAAATACTAAGAACCAAGAACACATTTTCTTGCTTGAACTGTCAGCAGTAAGTAACTCTGGACTAGGGGAAAAAAGAAAGAGAGAGAAACAGAAGAGAAATTTGGTCTATAGTTTACACTTCAGTCTTTCTCGCAAATGTCAGTGTGGGGAAGCAGGTATGCCTGTTACCAATGTGGTTATTTAGAGGTACAGTTTGAATTCCTTTGGGTACTACAACCCAAGAATCATGACCTAAACTAATAGCACTTCCCAGACCATCATAGCTTCTCTCTGTAGGTGACTCAGCTCTAACAGGATTATCTTTTGTCATCACGGTTGTATTTACAATTGCCACAGTTATCTTTTTGGGTTTATATAATATTTATAATACTTTTCTAATGCAAAAGAAAATATATTTAAAAAATCTCAGCATAGCACATTTGAAGGTTGATTTATAGCATAATTATTTCAGAAATATTCATTATAATAATAATTTAGTACCAGGAGATAATTTTTAAAGTTTCTCTAACAGGTTATGACTTTAATATTATTTAAAATAATATATTTTTATAGTCAAAACAGTATGCTTAAATTAAACCTTTGTGAGTTTTCCCCATCAGTTTCCTAAGAAACTCGATTATTTCAGCAAACAATATAAGAATTCAACTTATAATATCTGTGGCCATTAACTATTTTCTTTAAAGCTTTTAAAAAGGGTACAGAATAAATTGGGATTTTTTTCTCTACCAATCAAAAGTAGGACCTGTCCAGGTATCTAATGAGCATGACCTCATTATTTCCACTCTCCTCTCTGTAGGACTATGCGACGGCCCACGAGGACTTCCAGCAGTCCTTAGAGCTGAACAGGAACCAGCCTGTAGCTATGCTCTACAAAGGGCTCACTTTCTTTCACAGAGGACTTTTGAAGGTGAAAGTGTGTGCATTATGTGTACAGCCTGATGAGTCTGCTTTGATTGTGCGGGCGGGAAGAACTTAGTAGAATTTAGTTCGGCATGTTTTCAAATGATGTGTCAAGTATATCTGATGGGTTTATTTCAGAAGGGAGTTTGAGTGAACATATTTATTGAGCTCCTACTATTTGGTAGGTACTTGGAGAAGGACACAGAAGGGGAAAGGAGGGAAGGTTAGTAAGAGGGAGAAATAACGCTTTACACTTACAGAGGAGACAGTCACAAAGTTCTTTCCACATAACTTATCATATGGTAAACACACCAAAAAAAAAAATAGTAGACAAAAAGCGCTTGGGCACAGAGATGAGAACAGTTCATTTAAACTAGAGTTAGAGAACACCCCCCCCGCCCCGCCGTTGCCCCCCAAGAACAAGTGGACCTTTTCCTGGACTTCTAAGGTGGAGTGGGATTAGGTGGAGGAACACAGGCTCTTCCGGCAGAGAGGGAAGCTGAGGGGTGACGGAGGAACGTGGGCGCACAGCCGGTCCGCGGAGCGGCAGGCAGCCACTGTGTGGGAGGGAGATGGGGCCTCAGAGCTGGCAGAAGGGAGGGCCTGATGTGTCTGTGCACTGTGGTAAGCATTTTTACTTCCATCTGTAGGCCCAGAGGAGCTGTGCAGCCTAGATTTGAGGAAACTATATAGTTGAAACCAAATTTGTCGTTTAGGAAGTGGATTCTCACACGATAGTAGCCGAGGAGGTCAGGGACAGAGGGACTGACGAGGAGGTGCTGAGTCGTGATTGGGCTCCTCTAGGACCAGGTCGGAGCCATCACTTCACAGGTCACACCGCCATCCCTAAAGACTGCTCCTGGGAGGTGGCATCGAGGGAAACAGGAGAGCTGCACGCTGTTCCAGCGGACTGGAAGGGTGGGGTCCAAGTGCCACTCCAGCCCATCCCTTCCCCCTGCCCTGGAGCCGGCATTCTCAGATGTGGGCTGAGAGTACAGGCTCCACGGGGGTGTAGCAGGCTCTGCACTGGGGGTGGGGGTTCTCGGCTGAGAGCAGGGCTCCGGGGCTCTCCCCTGGACCCCTCAGGGCCCAAGGCCTGGCACACAGTAGGCGCTCTGGGATAGGACACAGCAGATCTGCCCGATGGAACACGGGGAGCTGCACAGGTGAAGCCACGTCATGCTGACAAGGCGGTCAGGCGAGACCTCGCAGAGGGGGCTGGAGGACAGTTTCAGGAGCATGAGGCACTCCGGCAGGAAGGACGTGCTTTTATTACTGGAGGGAGCTCCGAAGGTCAGAGAGAGAAAGAGAGAGAGAGAGAGAGAGAGAGAGAGAGAGAGAGAGAGAGAGAGAGAGAGAGAGAGAGACACACACACACAAGAGGGTTTACCTTTAAGAAGGCCGTAAGCCCTCAGTGTTATGGACAGTGCCTGTCACGTAGTAGGTGCTCAATAAGTATTCGTGGAGTAAATGAATTTCAGGGGCAGAGCATTGACTTTGGAATTGGAAGGCCTTTGTTGGAGTTCTCGCTCTGAATCGTTTAACTGCACCACTGGACAAGTTACTTGAATTCCTTCCGCTTCTCCTTCCACATCTGTCAAGTAGAGATGATTCTACTCTCTGCCTCTTGAAGTGATTGTGAGAATTAAATAAAATAATGTGTGAGAAGCACTTTATAAGCTGTAAACATAAATCAGGTATTAATTATAGTGGATTATTTTACATGTGAACATTTAATTTATGTTTCATAGACTTAAAAAATAATAACTCCTACCCACTAAAAACCACACCGAAATGACTTTTGCTCGTCCCTTTCACACCACAGCCCCTCTTTGCGCGTCTCTGGAGGGCAGTCCTGACAGGCTCCCTCTCCCCGTTCAGGACTGAGACTGGCGGCCGTGGCTTGGACAGCAGTTGTTTAACACGTGCTTTGGGCAGCTGCCGGGTGGACTTTGCCAGCTATTTTGTGTCCGCCCTCTGTCCCCCTCATCTTCTCTCAGTCACTGGAAATAAAGAATTCAGGACCACAATACTGTCCCTTGAATAGCTCATGGAGGAGGAGAAGATTTGACTATAAAAAAAATACAAACTATTAGTATTAAGAGGTTAAAATTATTTTTTAAACAAATGCAAACAGATGATTTCACTTTTAACTATAAAGCCAGGTGGGCAGAGCCCTTTGTGTGATTTTGAGATGAGACTCTTTCAGAAAAGAGCTGTGACAGAGACACCAGTTACAGACTGGACAAGGACCGAAGTTCAGTCTGGTTTATTCTAAATCGACATGATGAGAACCGACAAACAGTGCTGTCATTCTCTGGGTGGGGGAGGCCCCTCGGTAAACGAGTCTTACCAGACTTGTCTGGTCCCTTCTTGTCACCATGTTCATAAGCACAGCAACAAAGTGTGTAATAGATGGGAACTTCTTCTTTGCATTTTTATAGATCTGCCGTCCAATGAGGTCAGAGTGTTTACGTGTTGTCTCATTCATCCCAACGGCATCCCCGTGACGTATAGAAGGAGCAGAGGGTGCCCCAGTCACACAGATTGGGAAACTGAGCCAGTGGTGAAATGCCTTCATTAAATTACTGACCTTAGCTTAGCTACGCTGTTTCTCCTGTTGACTGTAGAGACAGTTAAATGGACCAGTGAGTTTGAGCTATCTTTATATCCTGAAGAGGTCTCTCCAGGTCAACAGCAATTTAGAACTTAATTAAGTGACTGATTCCATATTTACTTTCTAATATAATATATGTTGGAAATAAATTAGGCAATATTACATGACAGATTTCACAGCTCTCCAATTCAGTAGAAGTATTGGACATTTTGGATTTTCCTAGGGAAAAAACAGCAAACATTTTTCTATTGAACTCTCCCTACTTTATCTGTGTTTCAAGGATATTTCAAAAGTTATATATTCTGAGCACGTATTTTCATCAGCCTTGACTCGGAGCGCGGCCTGAGGTTGTTCTCTCGGTTACAGTGAACAGCCTCAGAGTGACGCTGCCCCCACCTAGTACGGCAGGTGGCCACCAAAGTGTGTGGTTGCACATGCTCCACAGACGAATTCAGGGCCAGTTCATATGCTTAGAGATTGATTCGTTCAAACGTAGTTTCTTTGTTCCCAATGGCTTAAAATCTTGATTCTGCTATGTCCCCTCTTTGGCAGAATGAGGTAGAGAGCTGTGCAGTGATTAGACAGGAACCCTGAAACCAAAGCCTCTTAAAAGCTGAAGAGAAATCAGACTTTGAAGAAGTGTGGCGTCCGAGCATGCTGTAAGTGCAGTGGGCAGCAGGTGTCCCCTGGGCATCTCCACTAGACGTCCACAACACTCAGACTTAACATGCCCCAGCTGCACTCACGGCCCTCCCCGCCCACCCCACCCCTGCTCTTCTTCCTCTTCCTCCTCACATTGGTTAACGCTCTCACCCCCACCCAGGCTCGTTAGCTTAAAAGCTCCCTACCCTCCCTTCTCCCCTGTCCCCCATACCCAACCAGCCCCCCACTTCTCTCTTAATTTGCCTTTACAGATGCCTCCTGGATTAGACCCTTCTTTTCTCTCCCCAGCCACTGTCTTAATTCGAGCTTTCATTATCTCTTGCCTGGACACCAAAGCCACCTCCTCCTTGAGCTCTGTTCTCTCCCCTCTCCAGTCTGTCTCCTCCATTATTCCGTAGCAGTAACCCTCTCTAGAGAGTCCACTGTGTGTGGTTGCACCCCTGCCTGCAGCTCCCAGTCCCCGTGGCTTGCTGGGACTGGCCAGACTGCAGGGCATGGCGGAGGCTCTTCCCTCCCTGGCCCCAGCTGACCTCCCTGGCCTGGTTCCCATCTCTTCTGTCTCTAGCACTCCCACTGGTGCACGCTGCACCCCTGCTGACCCGCACCCCCTGATTCTGAGCACCCTGTACCCCTGCACCATCCCCTTCCTCGTCCACAAGGCCTCTGTCTACCAGGTTCCTTCTCATTCTCTAAGACCCAGCTCAGCTGTCACTTCCTCTGTGAAGCCTGTTCTGTACCCCCAGGTTCAGGCAGTTGTTTCTTTCTCCACTCCCAGAGCCTGTTTCTGCCTTTGTTATAGTTCTTAGCTTGTACCCTAATAACCTGGTTAGGTGTAGCTTTCTAACTGCTCTGTGAGTTCTTAGAGGACGGAGGTAATGATTGCTCATCTTTGTCTCCTCTTTGTCTCCTCTGTGCCTCTCACTGCCCCGGCACATAGTAGGCGCTCAATACATGTTTGTTGAGTTAAATATATAGTTGAAAAAAAAATTTAAATCAAGATGTCACAACAGGAAGCATAATTATCAGTGATCTTTAACATTTCTTAACTGTTAGAATTTATCTGTTCTCATCTTTCTACAAGCGGTATTCAGTTGGATTCCTTAAAGAGCAGGTTGTCCCATTGTTGCCTTCGAAGAGTTCTAAAAAGCCAGTAGTCTCTTGCCCTGCTGCCCCTCCCCACCTCTGAGAAAATCAAGAAGCAGGGAGTGAATAACTTTTTGAAAAGAATTAGGATTGTACTGCTTTTGCAAACTGATTTTGCGTGCCTACCAAATCATTAAATATTTATTGAGTGCCTACCATGTGCAAGGCATGACATCTTTAGTAGTTTCCTGCTATGAACTATCTAATCGGGTGTGAAATGATTATCACAGAAGTTGTAAAATCTTTCTCATTAAAGCTGTTACAGATCATGACACTTTGTAGCCATTAACATAACATACGCCTTTTCCTTGAGAAATACGTGAGATGTCTTCATAATTTTTTATTACAGTAAATAATCAAATCGTAATGGAAGACACATTCAATACCGGTTTAAGCCAAGGATGTCAGTCCATGACCGGAATGGTCCATTTTGTTGACCGTGTTCACAGGGAGAGTCCCACAGCAGCCAAGCGCAGTGTGTATCCTGAGGCCCCCCGCCCCGCACGCCCCAGCTTTAGGGTTTCCGTTCTGTTTTGTTTTTTCATTTCTTTCCCTTGTAGATCATGCGAGTCTCTCAGGTAGCCAATCTAGGAGCCTTTTTGCTTGTTTTGTAAACAGTTTCACCTAGGGCTTGCTTTTTTCCCTCTTTTGTTGGTTCAATTGTATTGCTGCTAGTTATGATCATTTTTAGTTTTTCACACAGTTATTAGGCTTTTGTTTGTTCCACAGGGCTTTTAATAATTAAGGAAATGATACTAATAAGAAGGTGATATTATTGGACTGAAAATGCTGATGAAGAAGAGTGTGAGAAGCTGTTTTTCCATTTGGAAAGGGAGACACTTAAGGCTCTGCTATTGTTCATAGTAATGCATTTGTTTACTTCTGAAATTAAATCATCCAGGTGTATAGGCTGTTGTACTTTCTACCTCTCTCTTTTTTTAAAAGTCCTCCTATTTAAAAAAGTTACCAAGAGACCATATATAATATGTCCTTTAGTGATTTAAGTGAAACTCAATTTTAACAGTTACGCAAATGAAGTAATTTTCTATATACTTTTTACAGGAAGCTATTGAATCCTTCAAAGAAGCTTTGAAGCAGAAAGTTGATTTTATTGATGCGTATAAAAGTCTGGGGCAGGCCTATAGGTAAGTAAAGTAATGACAGTTGGATAGGAGGGAGGGTGTAGAGTGAGAAGCAAGAGACCTTGTGATAGTGATATCCCAGTGAAACTGTGTTTCCTCACCGAAAGAAATGGTCATTCTAAATTGCATAGGCATGTCTGTCCTAGTTGAGATCTTTTCTGGAATGTAGAGGAACTGTGTATCAGAGGGTATCATGATGCATACCATTAATCTCTTAAAACAACTTCAGTTTGTATATACCGTATTTTTCGCACTATAAGATGCACCTGACCATAAGACACACCTAGAGTTAGAGGAGGAAAACAAGAAAAAAAAATTCTGAACCAAATGGTGTACTAAAATATTTAATAAAATATAACAGAATAATATTTCAACCGTGTAAAGTGAGCAGCAGTCAACAGTGGTATTAAGAACCATCATCACTGTCAGTAACAAATGAGAGACTTTAAGGTTCAAGTACTCTTCTAGTTTTCTGGGAACCCCAAGAACTTATAACTTATCATCGCTAATGTCAGAATTTATGAAGCTCAGTTGCTCACAATCATTGATATCACCTTCTTTGCTATCTTCATATATGATACTATCTTTGGTTCCATCTAAGGCATTGCTAATGCCACATTTTTTGAATAACTTGTACAATAGTTTCATCCTTCACTGACAGGTCAGGTAATACACATCATGGTCTGTGACGCAATATTTGATCCATAAAACGCACAGACATTTCCCCCCACTTTTAGGAGGGAAAAAGTGCGTCTTATGGAGCAAAAAATACAGTATATTGGTCTAGAACTAATGGGAGTCTCTTCAGGGTTATTATTTTGAATAGCGGCATTATAAGCTGTTGAGTTACAGATGCTGCTGTTTGTTCAGACCTCAACTAAGGTTAGTACCCACATCACTGTGATCTGTCTGAGGATTCCTGGAATAGCAGGATGGAAAGGTTACAATTCTCATGCGTCTGTGTCAGGAATGAGAAGGTGTGCCTAGACCCTGGCTTCCTGGCTCTGTGCACAGCCCTGAGGGATGGAGTTATTCTGACTTTGGCTTTGAAAAAAAAAAGTACACTCTGACTTTTTGAAAGGTGCTATGTTAAAGGTAGAAAAGAAAGACAGTTACAGAAAGCCCCTTCAGAACTCTGCTAGGTACCTGATTCAGGAAAGATTAAAGTTAAGAGCTTATGTGTTTGATGTGGTAGTTGGAGAAACTGTCTTATCCTGACTTGAAAAGAGAGTGTATTTGGAATCTGTTGAGTTTAAGGAATGGTATTTATTCTTTCTGTCCCATGGAGTTGTTGGGAATATAAATGTACAAATGTAAGCTGTTACTTTTTTAAAATATTAATTACTTATAGAAAATTGACATATGAGATATTTTGAAAGCTCTTTATTATTTGTAAACATTTTAATATATAAGAGAAACGGTCAGTAATAACCATTTCCACTCTGAAATGATCACAATTCTAAGCTATACTTCTTTTTTTCAGAATTTTAAGTTATATAGCAGTATTATAGACTTAAGGTAAAGTAACTTTAGTGACAGAAAAATATATAGTTTTGAACCTATGAATTTGATTCAGAATGCTAAACTGCTGTATGATTATAGCCTCCATATCTTTTTTGAAGAAGAAATGTATGTTTCTTTCCAGATACTAAAATTTATACGCAGTTTTTTAAGGGTTGGAGCTTATCATGAATTATGGAAAGGGATTTGAATAAGCTATAAATTAATTGCCCCCCCCAAATTTCAAGAGCTCTGTGGTTATCCTATAATCATAAGATTTAGAAAAGGTACATGAGATGTGATATGTCAAAGGCTATGTGGGCTATAAAGTGGTAAAATTACCAAGGGAACACCCATGCCAAGATATCTTATTCACACATTGGACCTTAAGGAGATAACTTACTGTGTATGTTCACTGAAGTGTCTGTACAGTGTTCCTAACTGTTCTAAATCCCTAGAGAACTGGGCAATTTTGAAGCAGCCACCGAGAGCTTCCAGAAGGCCCTGCTGCTCAACCAGAATCACGTGCAGACCCTCCAGCTCCGGGGCATGATGCTCTATCACCATGGCAGCCTACAGGAAGCCCTGAAGAACTTCAAGGTGAGCCTCCCTTAGTGAGACTGTCATGAAGGGCCAGGGTGGCAAGAACAGTGTTTATACCTCGATAGAAAGAAAAGCCACTGCCTTGTCCTATAGACTGATTTACAAGCATATATTTTGTCTGATTCAACCTGGAGGGCAAACTTCTAATTTCAGATTAAAGAATAAACTTGAACATTTTCTTCAACTGTATTGATAGTAATAGGCATTTTCTCCTTCAATCCCTCAGCGGTGTCTGCAGCTGGAGCCGTATAATGAGGTGTGCCAGTACATGAAAGGACTCAGCCACGTTGCAATGGGACAGTTTTATGAAGGGATAAAGGCCCAAACTAAAGTTATGCTCAATGATCCTCTCCCGGGCCAGAAGGCCAGCCCAGAGTATCTTAAAGTGAAATATCTCCGAGGTAAGTCAGAAATCGCGGAATCATTGAATATCGATGCACAGAGCTGTAGAAATGGTAGTTTACGTCTCTTATGTCCCATGAGACAACTGAGTGTCAAAGGTGCGAGGCCACCTGTCCACAGCCACCCCTCAGTCAGTGGTGGGGTCTGGCCAGATGGGGTGCATGTCTTCTGAAGACCAGTTCAGTGCTTTTTCTGCCACTTCCTACATATTTTCTTTCTAAAGTTTAAAAAATGTTACTTAAGTCAGGAAAACGTAGTTTGAACTGAATGAGATGACCATCTGTGTATTCATCTTACCACATTTTATCCAAAGACGAAGGGATGACAGGAAGGTGACTTTTCGTGAGTTTTTACTGTTCAAATGTAAAGGCGGTATCTTTGACCTGTCATTCCTTCATATCAGAATTCTCACATGGTTTAGAGAAATTAAACTGGGATGAGGAAGAAAGCAAATCTTAGAGTCATCTTTTCATTAGTCATGGTCTTCCACACCTTTTCACTGCCATGCATAACGATATTTTTGTTTTTCATATAAAGCCCAACTCTTTACCCCCATTTCTTCTCTTTATACCAGTACTGTCCAGCTGAAAAAACTGCAAACTCTGTATGTAATTTAAAATTTCTGGTAGCCACATTAAAACAGTGAAAACAGACAGGTGAAATGAATTTTAACAATACATTTTATTTAATTCAGTATATCCACAATATTAGTTCAACATATAATTAATATGAAAACACTACTCATTCAATATTTTACTTTTTTTGTACTCAGTCTTCAAAATCTACTGCATAGTTTATACTTCTAATACATCTCGATTTAGATACTAAGTTTTCTTTGGAAATATTTGATGTAAATTTAGATTTCATAAAATTTAAAGTTGAAAAAGTAGATTCATGTATGCAAGTTGTTCCAAACATACTGAAGTTTTCAATAATTGAATTGTGTTTTCAAGTGTAAATTAATTCAGATTAAATAAAAATTTAAAACTTAGTTTCTCAGTCACTCTCTCCACACTTTAAGTACTCAATAGCTAGATGGCTCCAGGCTACTTACTGGGCAGCATAGCTCTGTACTCTAAATTACAGTTCCCTCTATTTTCCTGGTTTAGGAGGACTTGGACTTGTGAACTATAGACTGAAGGATGGGGCACTCTGTATCCTAGTTTTTTTTTTTTTTTCTACCACTGCTTTATAGAGATAAACAGCAGTTGACCAGTCAGTTGATAAAATTATATACATAGGCAGTTTAACATCTATCAGTTGACAGAGAACCAGAATCAGTCTGGCATTGCACTTGGATTTTCAGACTCTGAATTGAAAAGTGAGATCTTTGGTGTGTTTCATGGAAAGGTGGTTAAAATTTAGCCAGAGTGGACCCAGATTGACTGGCTGATATTTCACCCTGGTGACTCAAGTCAGTGGCAGGTTACTCCAATTGTCATATAATACTAGTGATTTAATAAAATTGCAAGTCTCCATTTAGAATTCTTATAATTAAATAAGTCTGTTACAAAGTATTTGTATGGCCCTGGCTGGTAAGGCTCAGTGGATTGACTGCTGGCCTGCGAACCAAAGGGTCACAGGTTCAATTCCCAGTCAGGACACATGCCTGGGTTGTGGGCCAGGTCCCCAGTTGGGAGCGTGCGAGAGACAACCACACATTGATGTTTCTCTTCCTCTCTTTCTCCCTCCCTCTAAAAATAAATAAATAAAATCTGAAAAAAACAACAGTAAAAAAAAGTATTTGTATGGCAGCTAGCTGTCAAAAATGTATCTTTAGCAGTATTTGGGTGTGTCAGATCTCATTTCCTGTGTGCAGAGTATCCTCGGTATCTTCATGCACACCTTGACACTCCCCTTACGGAATATAACATCGATGTGGATCTGCCTGGAAGCTTTCAGGACCACTGGGCTAAAAACCTACCTTTCCTCATAGAAGACTATGAAGAGCAGCCAGGGTTGCAGCCTCACATAAAGTAAGTGCTTTAGTGACATCTTTTCTTTTTCAGTACTGAACTATAAGTTCATCATGATATCTTTTAATCAATTAATGGCTTCTATTTCTATTTCTGATTAATTTATTTTTTTATTTGATGTCTGCAAAAATTTCTTTTAGTTGTGAAGTACCATGAAACTTACAATTGGATATCATCATTCCTTCTAGCTTAATCTTCCCTGCTAATTTTGGGTAACCATCAGACTTCAGATGTACTTGTACTTTTTGATATGCATCATTCTTTGCTATGTTACTTTTAAAACAAATTACTTAGTATATTGGAGATTACACTGCTGGCCAACTACTTCTGCAGTATTGCAAAGCAGAGATGTTGAAGGGCTGTCCCATTACAAAACATCTAGAATAGATACTGATTCCCGGGAGTCTGCAGTGCCTTAAAAATTAAGAGGAATCTGTAAAGATCAACCCTTTCACACTCTAAAAAGAAAGAAGTTGGTGAATTCAAACTCCAGTGATGAATGGTAAACTCATTAAAAGAAAGGAAGTGTCCTGGTGGTGGTGGGGTAAGTGCATCTAACAACTACTGCAATAGAATGCCTGGAGGCGTAGGCGAGGGGTTTGCTGAACTTCAAAGGGCTAAGGTGATGCCCTGTTGGAGGCAGCCCCAGGACCTCAACAGAGGCAAATGCAGATTCACCCTAGGAAGAAATTAGTGAAAATTTGGGCCCCCAGTATTCCCACAGAATAAGACTATTAATGTGAGAGTCAACAGAAACAACAAATGACAGACTTAGACCCTCAAGGACTTTAGATACTGGAATTATTGAATACAGACTCTAAAATAACTCCAAATTAAGTAGTTAGAAAAATTATGAAGAAATCACAAACATGAACAAGAAGATTATGAAAGATGACAAGGAAGGTTAAAAAATAATTAGAAGCTTTGGAAATAGAAAAGCTAAACAGCAAATTAGACATAGCTGAGAGTAAATTGCAGAATTGGAAAACAGAGCATTAGGGATTATCCAGAGTACAGGGCAGAGTCAAGGAGTTAGAAAACATGAAGGATATAGAAGATGCAGAAGATGTAAGTAGGTCTAGCACATGTCTTGTTGAACTCTCAGGAGCAAATGGGAGAAAGGCAATTAAAAAAAAAATGACTAAGAATTTTCCAGAACTGAGGAAACACATCAATCCACAGATTTTTTTTTTAAGGGTAAATGAAGAGAAATTGGAGAAAACCATGGCAGAGCTGTGTTGTGATGGGAGTGGGGCTTGTCCACGAGTGGCAGTGGGACAATTACATTGTCACATGGATAAAATAAAACTGATTTTTGTGATGGTGTAGATGGAGAGATCCAGTTTTAGATGAATAAAATCCTAAGTGTGAGTGGTATCATTTTTTACATTTCTAGAGAAAAATGTAAGTGAAGACTTTCATGATTTTCAGGCAGAGAAGCATTTTTAAAATAATGACACAGTATAGACCTTAGACAAAAGCATTGATAAATTGGACTCTATTGAAACTAAGAACTTCTGTTCAACAAAAGACACCATAAAGAGTGAAAAGAGAAGCTCAGATGAGATGAGCAAATACTACAAAGTCTGATAATAGTAATATTGACCAGAGATGAGGATCAGAAATTTTAAAGTGCTGCAACCACTCTGGCCGGCACTTTATCCTTGTCTGGTAAAGCTGAACACTTGTATATCCTACAATCTGGTGATTCTACTTTGTACGTTCAGTAGAGAACCTCGGTGTACTGGGAGACCCGTACAGGGCTGCCGAGAGCAGCATTTGTTCACAGCTGGAAACTGGAAGTTGTCCCAGATGTCCGTGAACAAAGACTGGATGGACGGAACCCCATCACACAAGGGGACATTGGCAGCAGGAGAAGCAGTGTCGGTTAATCTTAAACTACCACGTGGAGTGCCTGGCACAGTGAGCTGCCCTTATCCGTCCGGGCCCGGTGAACACGCCTGAAATCCACATTCCCAGACGCCAGCCAAGGGCTGACCTTGTAAGCAAGCAGGCCTTTCCAGGACAGCAGCTCAGGCCTGCCATGTTAACTCTTCTCTGCACCTAGGTATGTCTCTAAAAAGGACGGTCGAGGATACAAGATAATCTCTTCAAGCTACCCCTTTTCCTTTTTATTTTTGATTATGTAGATTAGATAGATACAAAAGCATGCTTTTGTATCTATCAATTATTACATAATCAAAAATAAAAAAGGAAAGGGGTAGCTTGAAGAGATTATCTTGTATCCTCGACCGTCCTTTTTAGAGACATACCTAGGTGCAGAGAAGAGTTAACATGGCAGGCCTGAGCTGCTGTCCTGGAAAGGCCTGCTTGCTTACAAGGTCAGCCCTTGGCTGGCGTCTGGGAATGTGGATTTCAGGCGTGTTCACCGGGCCCGGACGGATAAGGGCAGCTCACTGTGCCCAGGCACTCCACGTGGTAGTTTAAGATTAACCGACACTGCTCGTACGAGCAATATGGTTTATGCTGAGGACATGCTTTCCTGCCCAGCAAATGTGGGCAGTTTATATGATCATCCCCCAGGAAAAACCCTGGGCACTGAGTGTCTGATGAGCTCCCCTGGTTGGCAGCATTTCACTCAGGGAATTCGTCCCGTGTGTCCCTGGGAGAGGACCCTTGGAAGCCTGCGCCTGGTCACACCTGGACTTTGCCTCATGCGCTTTTTCCCTTCGATGTTTGTGTCCTTGTGCTGTAACAAATGACAGCCATGAGCACAGCTGGACCTCAGGGTGGTCGTGGGGACCTCAGCACAACCCGTACTTAGAACTGCAATCTTTGTTACGAAAACTTGTAGCAGGTTGACAGCTAAACAGTAGTGGTCACATGTCCCATTCCAAGGATACCTGCTATATCCCGAGGAGGGGGTGGACATAGCGTGGGGGTTGGGTTGCTGTTGAAAAGTCACTCCAGGCAGGTTTTGTATCTGGAGACGTTTACAAAGCAAGTAACTGTCTGAACTGCAAACTAGTTACC